>NC_142081.1:140853057-141517432 GCF_054644295.1 Miniopterus natalensis | reverse complement strand
TTCTTTCTGAGCCTACTGGAGTGTTTACTTAAGACTGAATCTATTTTAGCATTACAGGAGGTGAGTGCTTTGGAATCAGACTGACCATGAGAATCCCTTCTTGGTCACTTTGCTGCTTGATTTTATGCAAATAATTTAAACAAATTTTCTTGTCTCCAAAATAGGTATATAATCATCATTAATGAACAATGACATAAGGAAATGATATATGGAGTATCTTGGCATAATACTTGATGTGTAACAGTCAAGATGTTAATTTTAGAAAAACTATAGGATCACTACAGTGAAATTATATCGCAGCTGAATTCCTCTTTCAAATCACCTGGTTCCCATCTCTGTCTCTTATTGATAATATAAGACATGTGGTATGGACTGGGAGGGTCAGGAAAGAAGGAATAATTAGCATTGTATTGCTGATTGAGTTATCAAGCTGGTTACAAGAAGCAGAAAGTTACAGTAATAGACAAATATATTTTCTGGCTCCCAACTCAAATATACCTTATTTATGCATATTGATAGAAACAAAACTAAAACAAATGTAGCATGGGACCAACTCATAAATAAAATACGTCTATGATATACCCTGTGTTAATTAATTTCATGTAACAAAAGATTCAGCTTTAGAAAAAACAAAACAAAAGCAAAACAAAAACCAAAATACATTACTTTAAATGCAAGAACATTTAAAATAGATGACCATCTTGTATGTGGTATTTCAGAATCTGCTTTTATTGAATTCCTAAATAGAAACATTTTCCTTTTGGTATATGTAGTTTGATGTCAATCCTTTAAGACACTGAGTACATCTTAGCAATAACCTGAGCTGCCAACCAACTGTGTATCTTAATGTCAGAAGAAATATTGAATATTCTTTTAGTCCATCCCTTTGTGAGAGTTGGAAATGAAAGTAATTTTGTCATCTTATTTTACACCATCTCTGAAAGTGATTGCACAGTTACCTATAAAAAATAGCTTCACCTTTGTCCTTCACATTTCTTTAGAAAATCAGCTAGAAGTGCGCTCCAGGACTTTATAACCATTACACTCTGATATAAGTCTAAATTGATGTGGTTTTATTTCCTTACCTGACATCTTATTTAGTGTACACACAGAAAATAGGATCAACTCACTATGTTTTTCATAAAGTTTTCTCTTAGACTTTTCTTTCTGCATGTAAAGTAAAAAAAATTTAAAACAAAGAATGAGATTTAGCATTTAAGGTGCTCACTGACTATAAAAATATTATGGCTAGGGCCTCAAAATATGTTAAGTGATAATCTACCAAAAGATAATACACTTTTATTGTATTAGATTGGGTATCGAGAGATCACTATATTCTAATTTTATCTAATCTCTAGTCTATGCTAAAATTTCTTTTGTTTATCCCTAAAATGTATTTTTATAATCATTTCTTTGAGCCAGGATCCAATTAAAGAGCATTTATTGTTATATATTTTAGATTTTTCTTAATCTAAAACATTTGCACAGTCTCTCTCTCTCTCTCTTTTGTTTTTTTTTTACATGATATTGACTTTTTGAAGAGATCAAGCCAGTTTTCTTACTTAATTTTTTATATTCTGGATTTGTCTGATTGTTATAAAAATTTCCTTTTAGTTAATGTGTGAACAATTTGTAAAGGTGTAAATTTATAATTTTTAAAAATCAGAAAGTGTTGTTTGTACAATATGATATTAAAATTCTAATTTATACTACAAATGAAACAATTTCATTGTAGAATAATGATTTAAAAGTAAAAGGTATTCCATGGTGTAAATGTCCCACAGCCTTTTTATCCACTCATCTACTGAAGGGCATTTGGGCTGTTTCCAGATCTTAGCTATTGTAAATTGCACTGCTATGGACATAGAGGTACATAAGTTCTTTCTGATTCATGTTTTAAGTTTCTTAGGATATATTCCTAGAAGAGGGATCACTGGGTCAAATGGCAGTTTAACTTTTAATTTTTTGAGGAACCTCCATACTGTTTTCCATAGTGGCTGCACCAGTCTGCATTCCCACCAGCAGTGCACTAGGGCTCCCCTTTCTCCACACCCTCACCAGCACCTGCTGTTTGTTGACTTGTTGATGGAGCCATTCTGACAGGTGTGAAGTGATGCCTCATTGTGGTTTTAATTCGCATCTCTCTGATGATAGCAATCTTGAGCATTTTTTCATGTCTCTTAGCCATCTGTATGTTGACTTCGGAGAAGTGTCTATTTAGGTCCTTTGCCCATTTTTTAATTGGATTGTTTGTCTTTCTTTGTTAAGTTGTAGGAGTTCCTTATATATTTTGGATATTAATCTTTTA
The DNA here is from genome assembly GCF_054644295.1 of Miniopterus natalensis. Taxonomy (NCBI): domain Eukaryota; kingdom Metazoa; phylum Chordata; class Mammalia; order Chiroptera; family Miniopteridae; genus Miniopterus; species Miniopterus natalensis. The sequence goes on along the minus strand of NC_142081.1, from coordinate 141,515,124 downwards.
TCAGATGTGTTACTGGCAAATACGTTCTCCCATACAGTAGGCTCCTTTTCATTTATACCATGGAATACTATGCAGCTGTAAAAAAGAAGGATCTCTTACTCTTTGAGACAGTATGGATGGAATTGGAGAATATTATGCTAAGCAAAATAAGCCAATGCCACATGATCTCACTCATATTTGGAATATAATAAATAAAGTAAACTTATGAACAAAATAGATCCAGAGACATAGAAGCATGGAACAGACGGAAAGATCTCAGAGGGAAGGCAGGGATGGGGGAGTGGGTGGGGAGAGATTAATCAAAAAACTTATATGCTTATATCCATAACTTATGGACATAGACATTGGTACGGGGAAGATCTGGGGGTGGGGTGGATGTGGGCTGGAGAGGATCAATGGGGGAAAAAGGGGGACATCAGTAATACTTTCAACAATAAAGATAAATTTTTTAAAAAAGTAAAAGGTAATGGAGAGATGCCAGTAGAAAGGTTCTTAAGGGTTAGACACCATGTAGAGAGAGAAGGCACTTGAATAACTGAGATACCATAGTCAGTAGCCAGGACCAAGGCCTTATTGTTTGACCTTGGGCCTTCCAACCCTGCCAGGCAACCAGCCAGGTGAGTCAGTGAGTCACAAAATGGCATGCAGAGCAAAGATAAGCCATCACCTCAGAGCCCTGCTCAAAGTCCACACCCACAGAATCACAGGCAATGAACACATATTTAAAGTAAAAGGCAAAATTATAGAAGAAAACATTTTATTTATGCAGGAATTAAATAAGACACAAAATGTGCAAATCATAAAGTGTACACAACCCAAATGTCCACTACAGTACAACAGGGGACTACACTGAGGTATATTTGTGTGATAAGAAACAAGGAGCCTACTTTATGCATTGTAGTTATAGTCAGTAACATAGAGGATCTTACAAACATTAGGGGAACAAAATAACAAATTATAGGAAATTATGTATACTATAATTAAACAGAGAGTTGACAGATATATTAGGGATGAAAATATGTGATACAGCCAAGAGGAAATGCAGAGGAATGGAAAACATACATTTTCAAGATGGCAAGGTGGAGGGATATGGATTGACAAGGGACAGAAAGGGACTTTAAAGATGATAGTAATCATTCTTTTTGATATTGAACTGTGAGTATGCTGGTAATGGTTGTATCTTCTTTTTAAGACAGTACATATGTTTTACAAAAAATTCTTTTGTAGCAACCCAATATTTAATAAAAATATATTTAAAAAAAAGAAAAATAATGCTTTGTGTTTCAGTTATAGAAAGAATAAATTTGCTAGCATTCTACAAATGTAAAATACTTCTATTTTTAAAATTGTAAAAATTTAAGTAAAAGTGTGTCTAAAGCATCTATAATAATTGTTGATAAAGTGATTTCCCTAATTCCAACTGAGTACTGTCCATCAAGAGATAATAAATTAAGAGAGGCTATATATGTCTTAGAATTGTATTTTTTCTGTCTAACATATCTGTTTATCTATCTATCATTTATATGATTTGAAATAACTTTTAAAAAATCCAAAATGTACATAAAGTAATGTGTTTCTTGTGCACCAAATCAGCAAATTAGATAAATACAAAATTATCTCATCAATGAGTGACTTTTTCAAAATAATAAAAATAGTAGCATACAGTGTAAACCTTACGCTCATCCCTTTTCCCTAACTTTCTCTTGAAAAATAACGATTCTTCTGAATGTTTTTAAAGCTTTCTTTTTCTCATTGAAGAAATAAAAATAGCAAAATCATCCATAATCCTATCATTTTTGGGGTGATAATATAAGCAAATGCAGACAGTTCTTTTCCTGTCCATCTAACTTAATGATTTCAAAATACAGTTTCAGAGTTGTTCCTTCTAACACATAAGGCTAATCTAAAGAGAGGGTAACAACTCAAAGGCCCTCAGGTGCCAGCAGGAGAGATTGGAGCCACCATCAGAGTGCGAACTCGGACTAGATTGAGTGCAGGCCCCATTTGTAGAAGCAAATGCCTGCTGTCTTCTGGGAACGGCAACAAGCGAACAGCCAATATTATTAAGTGGACTGATTTTTTGAAGAAAAGACAGAAATTTTGGCGTCTAACTGTTAAATTTCGACTATTTACAATTTATAAAGGCACCTTGTAATTTAAAGCAGCTGGAAAGACAGAGTCAGCTGGTGGCCTGGCACTTTGCAGCCGCAGTGAAATGGGACAGCTATAACTATCTTTCTGGCCTAGTGCACTCTCTCCCCTTGCCCTGGATTCACTTTTTTTTTTCAGCCACATTTGTTGCTCAGGTTTGGGCTTCTGGGCTCAGAAGCCCTGCATGGCCTGGACTTACTCTGCAGTTCCAGCCTCAGCCCTGCTGCTCCCATGAGCATGGCTTTCTTGTGTCCACTGGACAGCTTTGCCATTTGCCTCACAGTTTTGCTCCTGAGTTGCATCTATGAATACACCCCACAGTGCCAAGAGCCTGGATAAAGACAAACCATTGTTTTCATCCTAGCTCAGTCATACACTCTTTGTGAGCTTCTAGCTATGTGACTTCACCCCTCTGAATCTCAGAATCCTGACCTGTGCAATAGGATTAGCATTTGGACATCTCAATAAAACAATGTAATGACATGCCTGACATAGTACTTGACACACAATACGGGTGCACTAAAATATGCTGCCTCATCCACAGACCCAAGCTCTCACTTTTAATAATCTCACTCACACCCTATCTTCATCTTATAGTCTTCTCTCAAGTCACTCCCTCCTCTCCTCTGAACTCCTGAAGAACTTATTTTCTCCATGATGTACTATTTGCCATCTGAACAATTATGCAATTTCTCTGTCAACTTTTCACATATTTGTCATCATTCTAACCACAATGAAAACTTCTGAAGACAGAGATAACAATAATCAATTTTGAGTTTCTTGGAATATCCATTCTTTTATACATTCCCAAGGTACAGGTAGATGTCGGCTAGTTTCTCTAAACCATAGAGCCTCCCAATTGTAGGATGCAGGGAACCCTTAGAGATCATTACATCAATTGATCATTTTGTAGATGAAGAAACAGAATCCTCCTTTATTGATTTGTCAGGTGCGATGCATGGATGGTGTGGGACAGAACCGGGAAGCTGGAGCTAAACATGAAAACATTTCCGTTTGTTCACTTAGAATAATCTTAGTGTAATGGTTCATAGTGTTGGCTCTGGGGTGAGATATTCCTTTCTAGATCCTTCCCTTAACAGTATGTGATCTTGAGCAAGTTATATAATATTTATGAGCCTCATTTTGTTAATGTCTCCAAAGGACTTATTAAAACCTAAGGATGTTTTGAGCATAAATGAGGTAAAATATGTAAAGAAAGCATTGAGCACATTGCTGGCATATACTACCCATTCAGCACATTCTACAATGATGATAGAAATGAGAATGATGCCACTTTTGCTTCTGCATTTATGTTTGCTGGCTCTGCCATTTAGGGGATTAGAAAATGATTGCTTACATCTTTTGTGTTTTAAAGACTGCATATTTTAACACTTAATAAATTATTTTGCAACCTTTATAATCTTTCTCAAGATATAGGATTTCCAAAGCTATAATATTTTTGTAGCTCTCCTATAAACTTTCTTGACATTTTTTTAGTCTTTTAGCTTCAAGTCTACAATTTTTCTCATTCTTTATATGAAGTTCATCATATTTTAATATAAAGCAGAGTTTTTGCACTCATTGTATGTTTTACATCATTGTTTATAATGATTGCTTTAACTATCTATAAATCTGAGTTTTGATTTATAATTATTTTGTGGCTGTCAGCATCTTGCTGAAGAGGGATTGAGGAACCATTCATCTGCATTTCCATTTTAAAGTGTTACTGGTATATACTTTTCCTGTTGCTCTGGAATGCTGGAGCTGCTTTCAGACAAACATAAATAGATTTTCAGAAAGCTAGACTCTGAGTCATGCGAGAAAACACACTAGATCATTCGGAACAGAGATTTACTTAGTTCAGAATGCTATATTTTTCTGTTAAATGAACACATGATCTAATTCTTTAGTCTACTGAGAGGCTCGAAAAGTGTCCTCAGAGTGTGCTTAGGATGAACTAGGAGTGAAGAAATGCTGCAGATGCCCGAAGACCAACTTGAGGTACTGCCGTTAACTTGTCATTTGCTGGCAGAGGAAGGCAGAGGGAACAGCAGCATGGCATACAGTTAATAGAAACAGAGTGAACTGTTTTGAGCAGCAAAGTCTAGGGAAGCCTGGGAAGCAAATATCAAGTGGATGATTTAGAATATAGATTAGGAGCACAGCTTTGGAATCAGAATGTGTGAATTTGTACTCTATTGCTCTCTAGCAATGCACAGGCTAGGGGCAAACTTCCTCTGCTTGAATTTCTTGGTTAATATGGTGGAAATAACAGTACCACCCTCACAGGGTTGGTGTGAAGTTTAAAGAGGCACTTTATAAAGTACGGAGCAGAGCACCTGGCACATACTAAAAATAGCATTGTTATTGTCACAGAAGCTAAAAGTCAGAGGATTCTTGTTCTATGATATTTGTAAGTCTTTTCTGGTGAACTCACATAGAGCAAGATCATTGAAAACATTGTTGCATTTAATTTTGTGAAATGAATACGTTTTTGATTATAGTTTTCAAGATCATGTAGCTATCAAGACTTAGCTAAATTATTCTTATTTTTCCTCCTTTCTCCTCTCTTCCTTCTCTATTCACTCCTCTCTGTTTCTCACTCTTACTTGCTTTCTCCCTCCCTCCCTTTCTCCCTCTCTCTCCCCTCCCTTCCTCCCTCTCTCCTTCCCTTCCTTTCTTCTTTCTTTCTTTCCTACCAGCATTCATTACTTAACAAACATGTTCCAGACTATCCTAGGTCCTAGGTACTGAGAATACTTTCTATCACCTATATCATATCATCTATCTATTATCTATCTATCTATCTATCTATCTATCTATCTATCTATCTATCTATCTATCTATCTATCTATCTATCATCTATCTATCTATCATCTATATCTATCTATCATCTATCTCTATCTATCATCTATCATCTATCTATCATCTATCTATCTATCTATCTATCTATCTATCATCTATCTATCTATCATCTATCTATCTATCTATCTATATCTATCATCATTTATCTATTATCTATCTATCTATCTATCTATCTATCTATCTATCTATCTATCTATATCTATCATCATTTATCTATCATCTATCTATCTATCTATCTATCTATCTATATCTATCATCATTTATCTATCATCTATCTATCTATCTATCTATCTATCTATCTATCTATCTATCTATATCTATCATCATTTATCTATCATCTATCTATCTATCTATCTATCTATCAATCTATCTATCTATCTATCATCATCTATCTATATCTATCTATCATCTATATCTATCTATCATCTATCTCTATCTATCATCTATCATCTATCATCTATCTCTATCTATCATCTATCTATCTCTCTATCTCTCTATCTCTCTATCTCTCTATCTATCTATCTATCTATCTATCTATCTATCTATCTATCTATCTATCATCATCATCTATCATCTATCTATATCATCTATCTTCTATCATCTATCTATATCTATCATCTATCTATCTATCTATCTATCTATCTATCTATCTATCTATCTATCATCTATCTATCTATCTATCTATCTATCTATCTATCTATCTATCTATCTATCTATCTATCATCTATCTATCTATCATCTATCTATCTATCTATCTATCATCTATCTATCTATCATCTATCTATCTATCATCTATCTATCTATCTATCTATCTATCTATCTATCTATCTATCTATCTATCATCATCATCATCTATCTATCTATCTATCATCTATCTATATCTATCTATCATCATCGTCATCATCTATCAATCATCATCTATCAATCATATATCTATCATATATCTATATAAATGTATTTATAAAAAGGGAGTGGTTAGTCTAATTGAGTCATCGAAAGACTTTATAAAAGAAATAATGCTTAAGCCTGGCTGGGTGGCTCATTTGGTTGGAGTGTCTTCCTGTACACCAAAATGTTGCGGGTTCAATTCCCAGTCCAGGGGCATACAGCAGGTAACGATCTATGTGTCTTTCTCATGTTGATGTTTCTCTCTCCCTCTCTCTAAAATCAATAAACACATCCTTGAGGGAGGATGAAAATAATAATGCTTAAGCTAAGCCGTGACTGTGTGCTCCCCAGTGGAGTGGGGAGTAAGATGGGTAAGGAGGAAAGGGGTAGAGGGCGCAGAATGACAAAGGGCAGAAACAAGAAATAACATGGCAGTATGTAGTGGCATGGTTAGAAGGAGAGAAGGCTTCACTGAAGCTTTTGGACATTATCATGATGATCGTAGTGTTTTCAGTGGGGGAGTGACATGATCAGGCCACCGCTGGCAATAGTATAAAAGATGGATCAGGAGTGGCATGAAGATTTTAGGGTGTTACTGCAATAATTCCAAGGAAACACTCCCTGAGCAGAAGTGAGGATGAAGATAGTTATCAGGTACCAGAAAGAGAGAATGGGTACAATTCGACCACCAGTTAAATCTACAATAATTATATTTCATTTCCCAGGCCATATTTTCCTGTGGGAAACCGAGGCTGATTCCCAAGCACACATGCTTGACTTTCGCTGACATGGGGGTGATTTAGGGCCCCTACCTCCACCTGGTGCTGACTATCTCCCTTCCCACACTGCTGTTCTCGTCAGTATCACCAGTGTAGCGAAAATCTCATTTCTGGCCTTAGCTGCTCTTGCCTCTTCTCTTGGTCTCATTTTTGTGGCTATTCTGCTGGTCCAACACTATTGCCATTGTTGCTGCTTTTGCTGGCTCCACTGCCACCATGGCCACGGGCAGTCCCAGGATTTTCCAGGGCTGCTGCCCCTTTCATGTTTAAAGGTCCCCTCTCATCAGCTGCAGCTATTGTAGCTGGCCTTGATCTTGTTTTATGATGAACATGGACTATAGGAAAACTAATACGCTCTTTAACCAATGAAATTGAGTCTTCATTCTTAACTCTGCCACTTACTAATTTTGTGACACTTTGGGTAAGTTACTCAAACTCTTAGTTTCTTTATCCTTAAAATTAGGATAATACTACCTACTGTATAGGGTTGTCCAATGACTTAATGTAATTAATATGCTTAACATACTGTTTGCATGTATAAAGCATGGCATATAGTAACCACTTTTTTTACTATCTTAGTCCTGATCATGAGCCTCCTTGAGTTCCATTGCCACTTTCAATCTGTTCTACCTATAGAAGCTGACTACAATCCTGTTACCCAAAGCTCTTGCTTCCCCAAAGTTCTCGAGGGTAACAGGTAAAAGAGATCATTGACATAACTCCAACTAGAATAATGTCTGGAACATATGACTGCTTGATACATATAGACTACTGTCCCAGCCTGTTGCTGCATACTCTCTCATTGGGCTGTTTTCTCTCTTAGGGCTATTTCCTTTGGTGTTATAATTCTTCTATTTGCATTCTTTTGTGGAAGTCTGAATCCTCATGTACAAGTCCACCCTGTCATGTAACTCAAATGACCAAATAGGCGAGAGGGGAGTGGGATGAAAGCCAGACTGAGTAGAATTGTGGTTGGAGAAATTAAACGGGTTATACCAGCTGAACCCTGAGTCAGCTGAGGGTTATACAATACACTATCCAACGAGAGAGGCAAGCTCAACTGTGGTATGGACATTTGTTCTAAGTGGAGAGTTAATATGTTGAAATGTAAGAGAATAATGAATGTTAAGTACTGTGAAAAATGCCCAGCATATAGTTGACATTTAACAAATATTAGCTGCATAATTGCTTCTGTAGTAGGCAGTTAGATAAGCATGAGCTCTGCAGGAGCAATGGGCCAGGTGCAGAGGGTCACTAGGGCAGAGAGCCCTGGGCGCCTAGCAATAGGCAAAACTACAAGCCCTTGCATGACCATTCCTTTAAGCATTAACCCCTGGAGATGACATCTAGGCTTCAGCTGTGTTTTAGTTCCAGGCCCAGAAAAGCAGCAAAACCAGGAGGGGCGATGCCATGGCTGACATCAGGACCAGGTGCAATGACTAGTGACACTCCTTCCCTGGTGTAGAACAATCAGTGGAGGCCACGACCCTGAGGAGACACACCATGATAGCTGATGAATATTCTATTGTGAGCCTCCCCTGAGACCTCAGTTAAAAGCCCTTAGGATGGAGGACCAGCAATGCTCTCTCTATGGAGCATACCCATGCCCCCTCCCCCTCCACCAAACATGCCAGAACCTCTCCTCCCTCTTTTGTCTCTCACTGCTCATCTCCTCTCTCTTTGTCTCTCTCTCTCCTAAGCTCCAAGGGCCCTTCTTTTGCTATAGCTTGTTTTCTGAGCCCATTTCTTCTACAGCTCACTTCTTCTACCTCTGTGACTTTCTAAATAAACTTTCTTTTATAATTTGAGTCTAGGCTCTGAATTCTCTTCTTAGCCAGAACTCAAGAACTGAGGTTGCTGAACCAAGGTTAACACCTGGTACCATTTTCCAGCAGCGAACACTTCCACTAGATAGGGAAACCGACACAAAACTGAGTCCCAGAGATGGAATCAATAGATTCTTAAGATGGAGAAAGATGAAAAGTCGGGAAATTTGCAGCTGGAAAACAACTGGAGAGGTCTCATGTCTGGCACAATGAAAATCCCATTAGATTGGTGGGACTGAGGTTGTTATTGTATTTCTATTCCTGAATTAAAGACTGGCTGAGGAAAGGGGGATCTGATTCAGCAGGCAGATCTTCAGTGATGCCCTCTGAAAGGGCTGGAGAAGGCAGGACTCTATACCCTGCAGAATTCTTGCTGCTGTCCTGCAGGCCCTTCTAGGAGCCTGTGGGATATTTTTGCATGTCTGTGCTGCTGTGACCCTAAATCACACATAATCTCATGCAACCTTCTTTAGTTGTACTTGAAGTTGGTCTGGAGGATTAATGGGCTCCTTTGGATTATTTTCAACCTAAATTTAAATGAAGAGCAAACATTTTACTCAGATGGATTCATAGTACTGTTTCCTTAGTATTTTTGGACTGAGCAACGAGTAGACTTTTTGTTCTACAACATAAAATAGTAATGCTAAATAGTCCAATTTAGGTAATGCTAAGTAAACAGCTTTAGTACAGTCTCAGTACAGAAATAATATGTAAATTCCAAAATTTTTTATTATTGTGAATGCATTTGAGATTTTAGTGTTTCTGAACTAGCAATGATGATATTAAAGTACAGAATTGCTTTCTCAGGTGGTTTGACTATTAAAAAGTGTTTAAGTTAGGTTGTAACTAGCAAATATTATCATACACATTGTTGAAAATGTGTAATATTTTCAAATATTACAGCATAACCTAGAACTGTATTATCAAGCATTGCACATTTTAGATTTAATTTTATAGTTCTTTGTGACATTTACCTTGCTAACCTTTGATATTTAAACCTCTTTATTTTGTTTAATTTTTTGGGGGGAGGTAAAACTTTAAAAAATCTTTTTTTAAAATATAAAAATCTGTAGTTTGTCTTTGAAACACAGAATTTCTACTTTGATTTCTGTATTGTATATGTCAGATCACTGTGTTTTGAGATCCGGCTTGCCCTTAATCATTTCCTCTATTGAGAAACAGATGGGGGCCTAGGAAGGGTCACTGAGGGTTTTAAAGGGGGTATTAATATTACAAATATGTCTAGTAATTTCAGTCCTAAGGAAAAATGTTTAGACAGAGAATTATGATAATCTCTTATCCTAGGGTCAGGGATAGAAGAATAGAGGGGTGACTCTTTCCACTTTTATTTTAAAAATTTACTATAACCAATGTGCCTAGCTTGAAGGATATCAACTGGGTTGCACCATGCTGGTGGGCCAGGGGGATTTAGGCAACCTACTTTGGAAGTCATATCTCCAGGTACTTCTTATTTTGTAAAGCATGTCCTGATATGATATGTGTTTATCTCAAATATGTATCCTGAAATCAACTCATTATTCCTCCCAAATTGTTTCCTTCATTCTCGATTAATATTATTACTATGAACCTTTCAATGTCATAAATCTCTGTAATGCTATTGAATGTCACTCTTTTCCACTCCCTCGTTCAACATTAAAATCATTAATTCAGTCTACTATGCACCAGACACTGTTCTGGGAACTAGGGGATACATCAGTGAAAAGAAATGAACAACAACACAAAGATGATCTGTCCTCATAGCATTTATTTCTAATGGGAGGAGACAAACTTATAAGTAAATACATAATTTAATCCAGAGAAATATTATGTTCTGTTATTATGTTTTGTTTTATGTTACATTATTATGATTTGCCTTAGATTATTTTTGTCATGAATAATTATTTAAAAGTAAGAGTAAAAAAATCTGGATGTGAAAAGTATCAATAAATGAGTAGTATCATCATAAAAATTACAGTGGACTGAAAGGACCAGAAAAAAAATTTTGTTATTCAAAGAAAAAATAACTTGAACCTAGGGAAATTTAATTAAATGTTTATTAGAAGCCAACTATTTTTGTATTCATTCATTTTACAAATATTTCTTGAGACTCTCCTAGGCACTAGGAAAAAACAGTAAGCAAAATAAAGTTCCTGCCCTTATGGAATTTACATTCTTGTGGAGGAGACAGATAAGTAAGTGAACACACACAGGCACACACGTCCAAGCCCCCTCTCACTTCCTAGCTCTTTCAGCCTGCTCCCCCACTCCCCCCACCTCAGTAAACACTTTCCTACCTGTGCCCTAGTGTGGAGCCCTTTTCAAGCCTGGGTAATTATATATCAACTGGTCTCAACTCCATCATCCACACTGCCACAGTTATCTTCCTAAAACAGAGCTAATCATTGCATTCCTCTGCTTGTAAATCTTTTGATTCTCTATCATCTGCTTTATGATTTCATTCACATTCTGGCCTCTGTCTGTTTTCCAGCCCTACTTACTGTCTTGGAACCTATGTAACACCTCTTTTCAACTGTCACTCTAGCTTTCAGCTGAAGAACTGGTCATTCTTCACTGAGAAAAGAGAAACAACCACATAGACGTGTTTTCACTGTCTTATTCCATAGCTGTGATCCTGTCTCCACAAGAGAATATTTTTCATCTTCCTTTAAAGCCTATCAAGGGCCATTACTTTTGCTTGTGCTTCTCTCAAATTTTTAAAGACTTTTTATTTTTAAGTAACTGTATCATTAGCTTCTTTCTAGTGGATTATTTTCACCTATATTCAATATACTCATATGTCATCCACTCAGAAAAATTGATTCCTTATCTCCACATTCCCCTAAGGATTTTACTCCGTTTTTCATAAGAATGTTGTCACTTGCTCTCTTCTCTACCATTTGCTTACCAACCCAGGCCAACCTGACTTCCATCTCTTTCACTTCATGAAAACATTATCCTTTCCCTTCCTTTCTTCCTCCCTTCCTTCTTTTACTTATTTTGCCAAGTACACCACCAACAAGCACATGGTCAAATCCAATGAACCTTTTCTATACCCATCTTGCTCTACCACTCAACAGCATCCAATACAACTTACCACTCATTCCTTAAACACTTCACTCTCTAGGCTAGTTTCTCTTTTCAGTATCCTTGTGCTGATGGTCCTTCTCCTCTACCTGAAAAATATCTTCTAGCTACATTATTTCAATTTAGTCACAGTGATTTAAATGTTAATAATTTTGAACCGAAATATATCTGTCCCCATTCATAGTCTGAGCTCCAGGTTTATATATCCAACTGCTGATTGGGCATGCCCATTTGAACCTTTAATAGGCATCTTAAATTTTCAAACCATAACTCTTGATTGCTCCCCCTATCACCTCTTTTACAGGCAGTAGAGTGATACCATCATCTACCCAATTATGCAGGCCTCAAACTTAGAAGTCATCTGTGTATGATTTTATCATTTTTCATCTCTCCTCACAGAATCCATCAGTATGTTCATAATATGCTTTAAATTTGTCTGCTCCTTCCCACTACCACTACCTTGGTCTAAACCACAATCATATCTTGCCAGGACAATTGTAGTAGCTTCTTAACTACTACCTTGGCTTCCTCTCTGGATTCATGCTCACATAGTAGCCAGAGTAATATTTATTAAAATTTACATCAGATTATGTCACTCCCTTGCTTGAAGCACTTTGGTGGTTTCCTGTTTAATGTGGAATAAAGTCCAGAATATTTATTGCCAAGGCTCTGCATGGTTTGGCCCTAGGATAACTCTTTGAGGGAATATTCTTACCCTATTCTTTTTAGCTTATTCTGTTTTACCAACACTGTTCTTTTTTCTGTTCCTTGAATAAGCCAAACTCTTTTCCACATTAGAACCATTTCATTTGCTATTTCCAACACTGAAAACAGTTTCCCTCCAGGTTTTTGTATAGTAGTTTATTTTTCTTTGAGTCTTAGCTCAACTATCATCCTCTGCAGAGAAATCATTTTTACCCTTTATTCAAAATAGCACATTAGTCTTGTGGAAAGCTTATGATCAATATTTGCTAAGGCCAAATACATTTAAAACATTTTTGTATGTTACATTGCTTTTTTTGGGAATATATATGCACAGTAGCATATTATAGCTTCATAAATTTATACATTCATTCACTCAGCTAGTATTATTGAGCTCCTGCTATGTTCCAAGAATTATTCTAAGTGCTTGAGATGTGTCAAAAAGTTAAACAGATATAATTCCCTAAATTTTAAAGTTTATATTCTAGTGAATGAGACAAATAATATGCAAGAAACATAACAAAAAGTAAATTATACAGTGTAAGGAAAGCCATATGTGCTATAGAGAAAAAGGAGAGAAGGATAAAGAGGTTTGAGAGGCCATAGGGGTGAGGGGTGCTCTGACAATCATGCTGTAAAGAAACCAGCATTTCCCAAACTTGACCATAGAATACACATTACTATCTTATGCAACAGATCTTTCAAAGAACACACTTTAGGAAAGTCTGATTTACTTACTCTTTTTCTTCTCATGCCTGCAAGGCACACACATCATTTTATGGAGTAGAAATCCGAGTTCCAGAGAAGCTAATTCTCCCCAAGTTATAATTCTTCATAAAATTTTAAGATATGACCTATGCCTGGTGAACACACAATACAATATACACATGATGCATTATAAGATTGTACACCTGAAACCTGTATAATCCTATATAATTTTATTAACCAATGTCACCCCAACAAATTCAATAAAAAAGTAAAAAATAATAATATAGATAATAACCAAATATTATTCCATAAATAAATATTTACCTTTTTTTATCAACCCTTACATCAGGAATATGAGTTTTTACTGTAACCCATTTACTGTAGTCAAAAATTATCAAAAATAATAAAAAATAAATTATATCAGTGCTTATTGGGAAACTCTCAGTGGTTTATGACAAAAATCACTTTATCATTAGGTTTATTGTAAAGAATCTGCAGAAAACAAAAGATTAAAACAAGAGAACTGAGAAAAAAAATTTCTCCTACTTTTAATCTCACTTGTTCTTTTTGTAGAATAAGTCCAGAAAATGGAACAAGTAGTACGTTAGTTGGATAGAAAAAATCCTATTTTTAGATTGACTTTGAAATAGCCAGGGCAATTGTTCCGAACTTCTTGGATATTCTTAGTTTTGAGGAAACCATATTTATACATGAAGGGCCCCAAACCAGTTCTGCCAGCATTGGCTCCTACCAAAAGGGAAGAAAAATTCAGAAGAGTAGCATAGACCATGATCTCTAAATACTATTTTCCATACAAATGAGAAAAGATTCTTAGAGAAATAGCTGGTTCGAGGTGTGGGAAATGAAAGACACCAGGTGAATCTGGAACATCTTGTTAGTCAGAAAGGGAGGAAGATACCAGACTACTGGGGACATGTCAAAGGGAGGCAGGGACCTGTTTGAAGCGCATCTACTAACCATAGATTGGGCAATTAGAGCATCAAAAAGAATAATGATTGCCATGGATTAAATTATGTCAAATATTGTAAAATTCCATGAATTTATAGACTAAAATAAAACAAATATGACCTATGCCTTACAAAGTTGATTATGAAGACTATGATAATAGAAATAATCAGTTGCATACCTAACATACTGGATATTTGGTACAACTTGTCCATATCAAAAATTACTTCCTGTAATAGTCATGAAATGAAACAAATAAAAATAGTGGTCAGAAAAAAAGGACTGAGCATAAACATTTTCTTTTAATAAATGATGTACATATAATTGTACCAGTGAAAAAGAATAATAAATAAATTCAATATTACAGAGCAAAAACAAAAAAAGTAATCGTTTTCAAATTATAGTAATATATTTTTGTTTGGCTGCATACTCATTTTTTTTTTTTAAATTAAAGTACAGTTGACACATTAATGTATTTTTTACAAAGAGAAAAGTAGATAAGCTTTATATATGCTGATTGTTATGGACTGAATATTTGAGTCCCCTCAAAATTCGTATGTGTAAACCCTAACTCCCAGTGTGGCTGTAGGGAGTAATTAAATTTAAAAGAGTTCATAAATTGGAGTCCACACCTGATAAGATTAATATCCTCCTAAGAAGAGACTTCAGAGAGTCTCATTCTCTTTTTCCATGTGAATCCACTGAGGAACTATAAAAACAGAGAAGTCAGCCGTCTGCAAGCCAGAAAGAGTCCAGAAACTGAATCAGCCAGAGCCTTGATCTTGCACTCTACTCTCCAAAACTGTGAGAAAATTAGTTTCTGTTGCTTAAGCCATCCAGTCTGTGGTATTTTGTTATGGCAGCCTAAGAAGGCTAATACACCAATCAATATATTGGTCTGTTACAGTAATAAATATATAACATTACATTTTGTTATTGAACCTTAACTTTGCAAATTTGCCAATAGCTTTGTCAAAGCTGATTTTCTTTATATAGTTTTACTTAATAGATTGTCTAGCCAGATTTGCCAATCTATCTTTGCTCATAATAAGTAAAGAATACTTTTTTTCACTTTAATTTCAAAGTTTTTGTCACAAAAAGCAACAAATATAAAATTAGACAAAAATCATAAACTCCAACCTAGGTTTGGAAGAGATTCATAAAAAAACCTCATTGTACTACAAGTTTCAGAAATTTTAAACACAGAAGAGAACTTCAGGTGGTCCTATAGATGACAGAACAGAAGCAACTCAAGTGCTCCTCCGTCTTTCCCATATGAGCTATCGTTTATTTTGAATATACTGTTTAACTCAAGAATATATAGCTTCACAGGGGTTGGTAACAGCATCCAAAATATCTTGAGTGATTCCAAACAGTTATGAATTTACTCTCAAAGTGAGAGTGTGTAGCTGTGGCTGCATGTATTGGTGGTTGACTAGATGACTGAGAAGTCTTTAAATGAACTTTTATGTAGAATTTTTATTATTGTATTCTACTTAAAAGTTAATTCAAAGAATCCTCAGTCACCTGTGCAATTATTTAGAACTGAGAACAACAGAAGTTTTTTGAGGAGAGGAGCATTTATCACTGACATTGTTTAGAATTATTGGCATGCCGTGATAATAAAAAGCAGAATAAGTCAGCTTTATCATTGCTTTTAAATTCTCCAGAGACAAGGTGTTTCCTTATTCTATTTCCCTGTCCTTGTGGAAAATCCCTAGTAATGATAATAGTTAATGTTTGTTGAGCGCATCAGAGTTAATTCATGTTTCATCATTGTGATGAACAAATCTACTAATAAACTGGGAATACCCCAGGTGCCCTTTTCAACATGTTTTGTGGTGGTTCCTGTCCAAGATTTTCTCTTTGGCCTAGAAGACTTGGGGCTGATAGTTCAATTCCTATAAGAATATTAATTCAACAAATTGAATTGGGATTGTATGTGAAGAAGGGGTAGAATATCTGGGGGTAGAGGAAAGTCATTCTGGCTGATTTCTCTCTATTTATTCATGAGGTCTTGTAGCTCCATTTTACTTTCTTCATACTGGTTTCCCTCACTGTTGGTTGATAACATACACTCTGTAACACTGGTAAAAGTGATCACATTGCTTTCCTATATTCTGTAAGTTATTTTTATGGAAGTACGTCAACAATGTACTTGTTTCTTCACATTAATCGTTTGGGAGAATTTGCCAGCTGTGAATAGAATGGAAAGGTAAAGGGGCTTGGCTGGGTTCCATCCCTTGTAGGGCACATGTAAGAACTAGCCAAAGAGTACAAAAATAAGTGAAACAACAAATCGGTGTTAATGGCCCCCTTTCCCTTTATCTTTAAATTCAGTTAAAAAAAGTACAAGTTGGTAGTTACAAAATAGTCGCGGGGATGTAAAGTACAGCATAGGGAACACAGTCAATAATATTGTAATAACTATGTATGGTGGCAGGGGGGTACTGGAAATACCACGAGGAACACTTTGTAAAGTATATGATTGTCTAACCACTATGCTGTACACCTGAAACTAATACAAAATAATATTGAAAGTAAAATGTAATTGGAAAATAAAATAATTTTTTTACCTTTTATACAGATTCTAGAGGAAAAATTTTATTTTTTCTTTTCAACCTTACTTATGTTATGAAAAGAGAAGGCATTTAAACTTTCCCTTTATTTTTTTGTTATTTTATTCATTAAATATATAACCCTAGTAACCATTTGGCAATTTGACTGTTTCCTCTATCATATTATTCAAAGAAACTGTGCCTGCCAGTATGCAAGGACACCAATATCAGCCTGTATTTTTCCAGCTTATTAACTTGTCTGCTCTACTCAGCTTCCTCTATCCTATAGGGCCCCATCTGCAGTTTTAACAATATTGATGATTAATTCTACAAAGGATGGTTTAAACTGCAAAGAAGTACCTGGAACTGAGCCAGAGAGCAGCCATATCCTCTGAGATATCTCTACAGCATAGAAAGAAATGTTTCCTGAGACATTTCTATTATCTTGCTGAAAGATAGTCTAGAAGCTCTGCTGTAAGTGGTTCTGGAGGGCCATGGTAATAAGTTAGATGATTATAAACTGGCAGTAGAAATGACCCAGTTTAGGCCCTCATAGTGACTGCATGTTAGATATCAGGAAAGTGGAATATTTCTCACACTCAAAAAAGAACATTCTGCCTCCTGAATCACTTGTTAAATTTCTCATTTGGAAAGACTTTTTCTTCTTAATTTTTCCTGTAACCATATCACATGGCAATATGAATATGTGCAATGATATCTTAGCAATGTAGAGCAGAACCAGGTTTGAAATGGTTATTTCATTTATGAATCATGTGATCTGAGAAATAGCTTATTTTTAAAAATTTCAATTTCTTCATTTATAAAATCCTATTCTCAGGGTAGCTGTGAAGATTAAACAAGTAACATGTGTGAAAGTATCTGGCACAAAGCATCACATCAGTGTGGAATCAGAAAGGCAATGCAAGGTTTCAAGAATTGCCTAAGTCTGTAGAACATCTGTATTCACAGCTGCCTGGCACATTACTCTTGAATTATTTGGTACTTAGAAGTCAACAGGTAAACTTTTGATAAGAGAAGTATGTATGTTTTAAACTTTAAAAAACAAATTTGCTTAAATTAGCTAAACCAAGTAATTATATTTTAGATGATTCTTAAACTAATATGGAGAAATTTATTTAGTGTTACATTTATTGAAGATATTTAGAGATACTTTGTCTCAGTGACTGTTTTTACTGCTAATGAATTATTCATAAAAAAGTAGAAGGAAAGAGGCTTGATCTGATTATATAGAATAATTAAACAAGGATATAATAACATCAGTGATTATATTGTCATTTCTCCCTCAAATAAATGTCTCATCTTAATGAACTTTTATTTTACTCTTGGTTTTATTTCTGCTCTATTGCTATGTATTATTAATTATGAAAATAGGATATATATTACTAAAAACCTCCAATGAACTTCTTAATAAAATTTTCATATTGTTTCAATTTAAAGTATTTGTAAAATTATAATAGTTACTAGCTTATGGTTATAAAATATTTAATAAAACATTTTAATTCAATAGAATTAAGTCATTTTCTTAGTTTCATATTGGAAATTTGAAGAAGTTGTTGGTATTATAATTTCCTATAATTTAACCATGCAGTTTTGTTTATTGTACCTTTCAGACATTTCCTGATCAGTCCCACTGCCACTAAGATTGGTCATCTCACTGGTCCTTTTCTTGGATAATCTAAATTGTAACTTCACTAATATCTTTTTATATAATCTTTTCTGCTCCAATCTCTGATCCACAATATAATCAGTCATTTTAAAAATGGGATCATATCAATTCTTCCTTTAATACCATTATATGGTTTCCAGTGTGTAGAAAAAAGCCTTTAATAATCTCCCCAGGGCTGGGATCAAACCTGTAACCCAGGTAGGTGCCCTTGATCGGGAATCAAACCCACAACCCTTTGGTGCATGGGCCAATGCTCTAACAACTGAGCCACTATGGTTAGGGATGCTCAATGTAGTTCTGATGAGCAAATGAATGAACCTCCCATTTCGGGTTCCTTCTGCCTGTCTACCCTCTGCCCCATTCCCACACTCAACTCTTGCTTTGCTTTGAATGTGCTATGCTCCTTCCTTCCCCATATGCCAAACACCTTTAAGCCTGCAGAAAAAGGCTTAAGTAAACCAAAGGGATTGTGTTTGTGAGACTCATAACAATGAGTTCAGGCCATCTTCTCTGAGTCAAATGCAGAGAAGATGGTTGGCATAGTTACATGTTACAAAACAAGAGACTCATATAGGCACTGATAAAAGTATTGGGGTGTTTGTAACTGGAGCTTTCTTTTAATCATATCCTTACCTTTGATGAATTTTTATGATTTTAGACAAGTAAGCTCAGTGCTCAGTAAATGAAATAATACAGCTTCGTAATGATAAAACACACTAATTTCTCTCACAGGAGATATCTCACAATGTTTTGGATATTATTTGGGGAGAAAAGGAATGTGAGTATATGGAACAGTTTTGAGAGAGAAGAGAATTTTGAGAAAGAGCTGTGGGAAGAACTGAGTGATTTTCTTTTACCTTCTGGAATGAGCTGATCACAAGAACCTGGGGAGAACAGGATGACAAGGGAAGGCATGGCTGGATCCTAAAGTGTGGGACAGAACCATTAAGTGTGGAAATAGAAAGGGCACATAGTACAAAGAGGGGAAGAAGGAATGATCAAAAGCATCTTCAACATACCACTTGGGCAGTCAGCTGTGTGGGTGGCACCTTGGTGAGACTTGTTTTATTTTCTTCATGGTATATAGTCACAGAAAGTAAATGGAATAAAAGTAAAGGAGAGGTGAAAATAATGATTTCCAATGTAATTTTGGAATAATATGCTTATGTTTAATGAAATAAATTTCTCTTGGAAGTTATTTGAGGAAATTTTAGTTCTTTACTTAATTAGAAAACAAAGACTATAAAACAGAATTTGAAGAAGAGATAATAGGGAAGGCAGAATACACCCATATGTGTGTCCATGGTGAGAAAACAAAAATAACTTTCACATAGGAAGGAGCAATAAAAATAAAACAAAATCAAAGGAACACATTTTGTGAATGGAACTTGAAAAGGACAAGGTAGGATATAATGGAGAAAGATATACTGGTTATGACTGGTTCTGAAGTTGTAATGACAGGCCAAAATCTTTATGTATAGAGAAAGAGGGCATTCAAGAATGAGACATATTAAGGGCTTAGAGTATCACTTTATCAATAAATATCAATACAAGGCAAAAACCAGGTGCATACATTACTTAGTATAACAACCAAGGTCCACTTATCTAAAGAATTTAGAGAAAGCTCAGCTGAAAAGAGGCAGTATACTTTTCAGCAACATTCTCCTGGGCAGAGGGAAGTACAGGATACCTGGTCCTAAACCTCACCAGGATGTACATGGTAAGGTCAGAGTGACTGAGGATCCTGTAGGGAAGCATAGTTGTCTTTCTAGATCCACATGATGAAATAGTCCTGCATGTAACCTAGTCTGATATTTGCCAGAGACCACCTCATGGTGCAGCTTAATGATCATGAGTATATACAACACAGTGTACTTAGGGGGTAGAGTGTATTCAGGAATCAAAAGTATCCTCAACCATAATAGACTTCCCAGGCTAGTAGATCCTGGTTCCAAGACCCGTTTCCCCATAAGTCCCTCAGAGTCCAGTGAAAAGATCTTAGATCAGCCATGAGCTCTTCTGCAATGCCTGAGTGGAAGATGATTTTAAAAAGGAACTTGAAAAAATGGGAAGAACTGTAGTCTTAGCAGTGAGAATTATAGAAGGCACTTACATAGCACTTACTATGTCCAGGCACTGTTTGGTGAGTTTTGCATATGTTCATTTGCTTAATGTTCCCACAATCTTGTTCCATTACTATCCCCATTTTCCAAAGGAATAACTGAAATACAGAGAGGTTAAGTAATTTAAACCAAGGTTACACAGCTAATTAGTGACAGAGCTATGATTTGAACTCAGGCTGGCTAGCTGCAAAGACTGTCCTTAACCATTTGGCAACTACCTGCTAAGCACTTTATTCTTACCTACTCATTTGTGTTTTTTATTCTTTATTTACCTATAAAGAATCTAAGAGATGGAGGGGTTAAATCCAAAGTCACATAATAAAATAGGGGTTTTTGAACCCAGGGTGTCAGATGACGCTGTCTATAATATTTTCCATTCTGATCATTGGAATGCAACCCATTGATGGACTTTTTTGAAAGTTGGCTTATTCCAGGATAAAGGAACAATTAGTTTATTTATGCCTGATCCAGGCAATGGCACATAACCACATTTTTCTAAACTTGAATCCTTTTGAGTAGAAAATTTCATTTTCTGAGAAATAATAAATTATTACATATAAGTTGGAATCAAATGTTTTATTTGTAAAGTTAAAAATATAAAATAATGTACAAATGAATGCTTATTTTTAAAATATCAATAACATATATAAAAAGTATATAAGGAATTTTTTTCCTATTTCTTTTCTCCATATTATTATATACCTTTAGAAAGAATATATCTTTCAAGATAAATACATCTAAAATCTACTTCATTATTTATAATGTCTATTATTCCAAGTTACAAGTACATGCTCTTATGTTCTGCACGCGGCTGATAAGAAGATTGTAGGTGTCCTTGTAAACTGCCACTGTCAACTTTTCACCCTAAATAGCCACTTAATCAAACACATAGTGTCTCTACTAAAAAATTTTATACTTTTCAGGCATCCCCATTTCAGACAATATCTGTAATAACAAGATAGAAAATGAACCTTGAAGAAAAGGCCTTCTAAACTGATATTTAAAACAATATTTGTTCAGAGAAAATTCCTAAGTTTCCTGAATTGTTTTTCGACATGATGCACTGATTACTTTAACAACAACAACAACAACAACATTATCTTTTATCCTAATTACTTAGGAAAATATCCAGAAAGCTTGATGGGTTCTATTAGAAGATGCAGCAGGTTGGGAAAGTTGCCATGTCTCCCTGAAAGTGTATCCAAATCCATAGTCCTATGAGTAGAGCATACATATTAGTTGTTAATTAAATATGCCAATTATCCAAGGGAAATATTTATTTTTATCTGTCTTGGCACTATTTACTAAATTTATTTTATTTTGTAATAAAAGGTTAGATCAGTAGACATTTGTCTGTACTAGATGTGAAATACCTCAGAGCCAGTACTGGACTGATAAAGAGTTGGTAATTTAGAGGGTTTAATTTTTTTTTAATTGTGACATAGACACATAAAGTAAAATGCACACATCTTAGTGTACACTTCAGTGTATTTCTTAAAATATATAAAGTACATATATCTTAAGAATACAGTTCAATAAATTTAAGAAATAAGTATATAACAGATAATCTCTAACAAGATCAAGGTATGAAAGATTTCTGGCACCTCAAAAATTTGCTCTTGCCACTGTCAAATCACTGAGTACCACCTCAAAGTAACCACTTTGAAATTGAGATAAGTAAAATTATGCCATATGAACTCTTCTGTTTGGCTTCTTTCCCTAAAGATTATGTCTATAAGATTTACTCATGTCATTGCTTGGGTTTTATCTGTCACAAGAACTCTATACTCTGGTTATTTGATTGCAGTTTACCTTTTATGAAAAACTCAATATAAAGTCATTTCTAAAGTCTAACTCATTTTAGTGTTATCTACTATTAGCTTTTCCTGTTACTTTCTATAATATGTACTACAAATGATATGAGAATTTTATTAAAAAGAAAATATTAGAAAGTGCATTCTAAGGGTCTGATGGTAGTCTAGATACCTATGAACACAATGACCAATATCAAATATTTGGGTTTCCCTACTTTAAAAATTTAATAATAAAATGTTTATACTGAAGAAATTGAAGTATTCTATTTTTGTGTGTAATTCACTGTGCTATCAATTTTTTCTCTAAATAATAAATAATATTTTTAGTGAGACAATGATATAGTTAAGAAAGCCATGTGTTTGATGCTCAATTACAAAAACAAAACATACTGGAATAGATATCGTTTTAGAATATAAACTGTTTCCAACTTATAATACTCCACATAACTATTCAAAGATAAAATAGAATTAATTAAAATATTTATTTAGCCCTGACCATTGTGGCTCAGTGGCTAGAGAGTCGATTCTCAGTCAAGGGCATGTACCTGGGTTGCAGGTTCAATCCCTAGCCCTGGTCGCAGGGCATGTGTGGGAGGCAACCAAATCGATGTGTTTCTCTCACACTGACGTTTCTCGATTTCTCTCCCTCTCCTTCTCCCTCCCTCCCTCCCCCTTTCCTTCCTCCCTTCTACTCTCTGAAAAGCAATGGAAAAAATATCCTACGGTGAGGATTAACCAAAAACAGAGACAAAAACAAAATGTTTATTTATTTTTCATTTATATACAGGCTTCCTTAATAAGCGAAAGTCCAAAATGATAAATTTCATATTTTTGAGCAACATAGTGGTCAGAAAACAGGCAATTTAATGGTCTCATGATTCAGACTTTAGCAGTCCAGACTGAAGGTCGTGTAATACTACATCCTCAAACTAAGGAGACCATAACTGTCATTTTTAGGTATATTTTTTCCCTCTAGATATATAGCTCAGAAAATAATTACATTTTTTACTTTCATGGGGTTTTGATTGTTCTATATCTATTTGAAAGCATATATTTCTCAGCATTCACAGCTTCAAAGATAAAGAGAGAATTTAAGGCAGTGATTTGAGAACAATATACATAACTGGATGGAGTTGGTGGCATGATGTACTTATATGTTATAATATAAAAGATGTTGTAGTGATCATTGAGTCTAATTCCCTTGTTTTAAAGTCCTTCACAATGCTTATGACAGAACTGCAGGAACAAGTTAGAATGATCAAAAAGAAAAAGAGTAAGTGGTCATTTTAAATCTTTTTTTTTCTTTGTAATTAGTCAAAATATTAGGACATGTAAAACCAAATATATACCTTGAGCACTTTTAAGTTTCCAAGAGTTATTTCCATTCATAATTAATGATGATAATTAGAATATATTGAATGATCATTATTTTCCAGGCACTGTTTTAAGTGCTCTATGTAGATTTTCTCATTTGAAATTTCTGTTATTAGCTTAAACTTCCATAGATATTCCTGTAAGAATATTAATCTTATGATCAAACAGATAATATCTGAATAGTCCCCCAACATAGATATTTTGGGTAATTATTTATTTATTCAACAAATATTGTTAGCTATATAACACATACTGTTTCAATTCTAGGTGAATAGAAGAGACAAAATCTCTGTCTTCATGTACCATATATTCTAGAAGGTGAGGCAGGAAATAAATAACTATATAACATGACAGGTAACAATAAATGCTATAAAAGAAAATAAAGTGAGGGTACAGTGAGTGAAGAAAGATGTTACTTCAGATAAGTTAATGAGAAAAATTCTTTCTGAGATGAATTACAGGAAAAAAATCTGTGAATATTTAGGATAAGAGTTCTAAGGGAAGAAGGCACAACAAGTCCAAAACCTCAGAGACTGGAATGTGCAAAGAGGCCAGGATGGCTGGAGAGGAATGGGCAGAGAGAAAATGGTAGGTATGAGGTCAGAAACACAACCAGGGATGAGCTGACCAAAGCCAGGTAGCCTCTTTTGTTTCTTTGTAATTGTTTGGAAAATCACATTCTAGTTAAATCCGAAAGTCTGTCTACTTCAAGCTTGAATTGTTAAAGCTGAAACTTGCAGAAAACACACACATTATTCTGACTGATCTCACTTGAAATCCATGATCACCAGCCTCCGGTGAGTGGGGTCAAGAATTCTGACATGGACTTGTTAAGTGTGAGACACTTATTATATATCCAGGTGGAGATATAGAATTGGATAAAAAGTAAAGAGTATGGTGTGAGAGGTGTGGGCTGATGATAAAAATCTGACAGTCATTATTGTGGAAATTTCACGTGAGGGAATAAACATGGCTAGAAAGCCATCCAAAGGCTGAGTTTCCAGGGACATCAAAGTGTAGTGTGTAGACAGAAGATGCAGCAAAGGAGTCTAACAAAAAGTGATGAGTTAGGTAGGAAGAACATCAGGTGTTGTGGCATCCCAGACGTGAAGTGAAGACAGTATTTCAAGTAGGATGGAGGAATCAGCTATGTCCAATACTACTGAGTTGAGTAAGAGGGGATGGACCATTAGATTTGGCAATGTGGATATCTGGAGGGGAAGTCTAATTGACAGGTTCCAGAGGATATGGGAAATGGAGAGGTAGAGTTTGCAAGTTTGGACAATTCTTTCAAGAAGTGTTGTTATAAAGGGGATCAAAAATAGAGTGGTAGTTTGACCAACATATGGAATCCAGGCAGGGTTGTCTTTAAATGGGAAATGTTATGGCATATTTGTATGATGATAGTAATAAGCCAGAGTGTAAAAAAAAGTGATGAGAGAGAGGGTATAATTTCAGAATAAGTTTTTTGAGGAGGTGACTTGAGGTGGGATCCAGTGCTCAAGTGGAGCAGTGCTCAAGTGGAGCAGTGGCCTTAGCTAGGATTCCAGAGAGTTTGACTTTGCAACTGGAGAGAAAGTAGAATACAAATGAGTACAGATAAAAGTGGGTAGGTAGATGAAGTCATGGAAGCTTGTGGAAGTTCTCTTCTTATTGCGTCTCTTTTCTCTGTGATGTAAGAAGGAAGATCAGTAGCTAAGAGAAAGGAAAGTATCTGTTAGAGATTTGAGGAGAAAGAAGGTGGTGATAGTGTCCTGGAGTGGTGGGAGAGTGCATGAAATAAGGAAATGCAGTTTGCCAGAATTTTTGAATTTATATTGATAACTTTAAAGCCAGGGTGTGGAAGTATTGTCTATGTGGGGATTTGAATTAAGACTTACATTAGGAGGAATGATTCAGATAAAAACAACCAGCCAGGTACTTTACAATTGGTACTTTTTAGGGAAGAAAGAAGAACAATGGTTTGGAAGTGGTGATATGGAGCAAGAAGGTCATCTACATCACCTCAAGACCAGTGGTATGTATGATTTAGGAGAAGAAATGATCAACACATGGGAATTTATTATTACCACATATACGCTTTTACTTCAATATATATGTTGATCAGCAGGGATGGCATCCCTTCAGTATCCTAATCTGGAGATCTTCCCTCTCTCAAACCCATCAATTAATGTGCTGTCCGGTGATGGTGATTTTACCAAAGTATTTATAACCTCCGGTTCCTTTTCTTCAACTTTCAGTTACATTCTGTTGTCCAGCATAACATCATATTTTGCAATAACCTTTAAAATTATCTCTACCTCATTAACTTCTGCCCACTCCAGTTCATCCTTTATCCTGCCACCAGAATTATAACTCCAAGAACCAAAACTGAGTGTGTTTCCTTCTTAGTTAAAACATGTGTTGATTCTTATTATCTAGAAAACAGAAGCAAAAATCATTCTGGACCATGAAGCCTTTTAAGAATTTGTTTCAAGCTATTATTATTTTACTCCTTTCTCTTATTCCTGATTGACTTTCCACCAGAAGCCTAATTGCAACTTGCATTGAATGTCTACCATTCCCCATATTTGTTAGGATTTTTTCAAGATTCTGAAGCTGTTCACACTTCCTCTTTCTTCTCCCATTTCATGTGGACATGTTGTTTTCCTCATTTATTCATTGCTTAATCCAACACATTTACTATTATTGGATGATGCTATATGACAGTCACTGTATAAAGTACTTGGAATATAATGGTGAGCAAAAGTAAGCATTGTTCCTCTTGAACTGAATTTATAAAATAGTGGGGAAGGTGAACAGCTATTAAATAATCACCCTAATGAATGAAAAATTTTAAATAGAAATAAATACTTTGAAGGAAAGGGATATGGTATTGTAAGAGCACCTGAAAAGATTTCTGATCTACCCTGGGAGGAGAGGGTAGTTAGGAAAGGTTAAAATATGAAAAATAAATAAGAATTTACTACAAAAAAAAAAATCGAGGAATAGGTGTTTCTGAAAAAGGAAATAAAATGAGCAAAGACTTTGTTTTGGGAATGAATATGATTTCTTTGAGAAACAAAGATCTGTTTGGTTGGAATGCAGAGAGAAAGGGGAGGATGAGTGGTAGACATTGAACTTGGACTTGTAGGCAAGGCCAAGGCTTCACAGTGGCCTTAATTCTAACATCAGTGGAAACCATCAAAGGGAGTTAACCATGGCAGGAGTACATGTGACATGATCAGATCTGGCTGTATTATGGAGAACAGATTGGAGGGGGGCAGTGAATGACTGTAATGAGATACAGTGGTGCACCATTGCAATGGTCTGGGTGAGAGATAAGCATCACCTAAACGAGCGTGGTCGGACTGGAGATGGCGAGAAGTGAAGTATTCCAAAAATATTTAGGGGGTAAAAATCAAGACCTATCTATGGATCAGATATGGAAAATGAGGGAACAGGAGAAAAATTTGTTCTTTCTTATATATCAAACTGCTTTTTACCTTTAAAGACTCAGTTCAATTATTAGCCATTTAGGTTAGCATTTTCTTACTATCCCAGCAGCATTAAAAAGAGTTTCCAGTCCTTTAGTTTCTTTTGGCACAATATTCAGGTCTTTCTACAGCACTTAAAGTAACTTCTTTGCTGAAGTGACTATCTTTTCAATAGGTTTCCTCTTCTTTTTAAATTCTTATCCGAGGATATTTTTTTCCATCAGGAAGAGAGAGAGAGGAAGAGAGAAGAGAAACACTGATGTGAGAGAGATACGTCCATTGGTTGCCTCCCGAATGCCCCCCAACCAGCTGTAGATCAGGCCTGCAACAGAGGTACGAACGTGCCCTTGGTTGGGATTGAATCAGGGACCCTTCACTAAGCCTGGCCATGTTCTAACCACTGAGCGAAACAGGCCAGGGAGACAATGGGCTTCTTGAAAGCAATGACCATGCGTAATTCTTCATATTTCAACATGTGGCACCATACCTTTCAAATAACAGATGTTCATTGAAGTTGTTTATTGACAAACTGACAGAATAAATTAAAATGTCATAAATAGAGCCAAAATTCATGAAGTAAGCACAAATATTTGTAATAACTAGTTCAGATACACTTTTGGTAGTACTTGTTCCATTTAAGGAATCAAGAGATCATTAAGTATGAACTCTCAGAAAAAATATTTTAGCAATGTGTGTACTTTCGATAATTATGAAAGAGAGAAAATTCTCAATTTTCAGTTTTCACTCATCCCATATTTTTTTCCAGCTGTCTTTAAAAAACTTTTAGGTTAACTGCACAAAAAATATATTAACAAATATACTAAAACAAATGTTTTTAAAAATGTGTTAATAGTAGTCATTGCACTAAAAAATGATGTGCAGTATTTCAAAGTTTTAGTAGAACAATATTTTGAAAATGCTTTGGAAGTAATTAAAACTATGGAAATGAAATAAAAGAAATGAATAAATTATATTGCAATGTTGCTTAATTTTTTCAGTATCTATATTCTGCTTGAGTTTTCCATTTAAATTAATTATATTCTCTTTCCATATTTAAAATTTTTGTGGAAAACTTACATAATTTTGTCAGTTTTTTCATGCTGTGTAAAATACAAGATATTGAATATATTATCTCAGATATTTTCTTGGTTATTTGATATTTATTATTATGAATTTTATTAAATTAATTTATTGTGTGCCTGTTGTGTATAAGGTGTTATTCAGGTGCCAAAGATTCAAAAGCTTGGGGACTCCAGGGGTAGAAAAAAGAAACTTCCCATTTGAAGGTCAGATACTAGATAGAGCAAGGGCATGGAGAAAATGCTGTGGGAGCAGAGAGGAGGGGCTGGCTGACAAACTCTTTCTGAGGAAGTCAGGGGAGCTGTCATAAAGAGGTAACCCTTTAAATGTCTTGAAGGGGTAGAGGTTTATGAGGTGAAAGGAGAAGCATGGTTAAAGGCCTGGGTTGCGAACTATTTGTGCTCAAGTAATTAGAAAATGCTAACTATGATGAGAGCAAAATGTTCATATGGCTTAGGGTCAGAGATGAGGTTATGTATTCTTTTGGTCTTCCCAATAAAACAAATAACAGCAAAAACAATTTTATTATTTAATGAAATAGTATTAAACCTTATCATTAAAAGAATTAACAATAAAGACAAAGATGGTCTCAACTCCAAACCATTGACCATCTGTAAAAAGAATTAAGGCGTGAAAGGTAGAACTTGCCAACATTCACTACATATACACTATTATCTTCAGATGCTAAGCCTCTAAAAGTAAGGGCTACACTTCTGAAAGATTTAACACTCCTCTTCTTAGCTTAGAGCAACAGATCTGAGGCATAAAAGGGCTCTGGAAACAATAATTCCTCTGAATAGAGTCAGCTTTATACCACAGAAACCACAACATGGCTAGGGACACCAAGAGGATGGACCATGTCACCGACACACCATTGCTGTCATATACTTAAGGACACTGTGTTTTGGGAGGGTGAAGGCAGTGGTGAAAGAGAGAATAAATAGCATCACTAAGAAAATACAATTTAAGGAGCTTCTCTGAGTTTGATCTCCTAAATTCTGAAAATCAAGGTGAGCTGGGTCCCTAGGTAAAGGACAAGAGAGGTTTGGTCGTAGGACATTCCCAACTACACAATTGGCATTGTGGTTGTGAACTCTTCCAGGCAGCTCACTCATCTGTGAAAATAGCCAGATGTTCGGAAGGAGCAAACCCTATTCAAAGACAAAAAGATACAAAATAAATAGAAATTAACCCACATAGGATCTATAAATACAGAAGGGGAAAAAACCCCACAAAGAAAAGAACATAAACAGAAGGCATGTTGAAATTCACATGTAGTCATTTTATTGTCTAGTTTTAAAAGGTGATACCCTATAAGCAGGTCTTATTAACAATGCTTGGGTTTACATGTTGAGATTAGACTATAGGGTAGGGCACATTGCTTGCTAGTTGTTCTTCAGGTATTACTCAGTAGTCCACATTTTAATGTCTAAACTGAGACTTCAATCTCTCTCTTCCATTTCAAACTCCCATTGTGTCTCCACCCCCAGCACAGGCCATACCTTGTAGTCCAACAAAGAAAGAGGGTGTGATCTCTCCTTTCTCTCTTTCCACCTGTTTCCCCACTCCCCCCTCACCTCACTGCATTCCTTTACCTTTAGCATTAAGGCAGGGAGACACCTAAGAGGAAATGATACTGTTACTTGGTTTTAGGCTCTGTGTCTGGCAGATGCATAAATGTTAGCTTTCTTTCATGGGATCTTTTTGCACATTCTTGAAGAGCTGTATCCCAGCTGGGACCTTTGATATTCTACTTCTTGATGCATTGACCTTCAGCTTCTCACAGCTCTTGCTCAACAGCTGTTGCTGTGGAATATGCCATGGTGCTTCTTTCCATTGTGGTCTCATTACCACAGGAGGTTATTACCCTGGGAGGAGGTCCTTTAAAAATGGGTCAAGTCTGGCTAACTTTCAGAAAGTTCTTCTTAGTTTATGGAAATTGTGCACATTCATGTCCCTCTGCCAAGCTCTGGAAGTTCAAGCCTCTCCTTCTTAAGTCTTATCTCTTTCTTGCTCAGCAACCAGGAGTAATTCTTGCCAACTTATTGCCTTTCAAGTCTTCCAGGCAAAAGTCACGCTCTAATGTTTGTAGCTTATTCTTCAGCCCTCTTCATGATTCTTTTATACTGTTTCCTCAGTAGCAGCAGAACACAAGCCTACTAGCTTCTTCACTCAGCAAACATTCAGTATGTGGATGTGTTCCTCCTCTGGCAAGCACCACTCTACCTCGTAGAGCTCTCTTATGCCCACTGCCTGGCTCGGAGGGCACCTCTTCTTTAGAAGCCAGGAGGGAAGGGGAATCATTTCTATGAGGCCTACAACTCTCTTCTAGAAATGCCTTCAGATGATAGCTCTCATACATAAGTAGAAGCTGGGGGGTGATGAGGTAGGTCACAAACCTAATGGCCCCCCCCCTTTTTTTTTTTTTTTTTTAGCAATTCCAGCATTAATAGTCTATCTTTCAGTCTTAGAAGAGATATTCATGTTCTACTGTGACTGTAACAAATTATCACAAACTTCGTGGCTTCAAACAACACAAATTTACTGCCTTATTGTTCTTTAAGTGCGATGTCTGACACATATCTTAGTGGGCTAAGATCAAGGTGTGGGTAGAATTGTGTTCTTTTCTGGAGGCTGGAAAGGAGATTCCACTTCCTTGCATTTTCCAGTTTCTAAAGTTTCTCATATTCCTTGGCTCATACCCCTTCCTTCATCTTCAAAGACAGCAATGTGGCATCTCTCTGACCCCTTTTCTGCAATATATTAGTCTATTCAGGCTGGCATAACAAAACACTGCAGACTGGGTTGCTTAAACATTAGAAATTTATTTTTCCACAGTTTTGGAGGCTAGAAGTTCAAGATACTCTCAGGTTTAGGGCCTCTTCCTGGCTTGCAGACAGCCAACTTCTTTGTATAGCCTCACATGATTTCTTCTCTAGCTGCACACTGAAGGGGAGCGGGAGAGAGAGAGAAGAGGTAGATATTTCTGGTGTATCTTTCTCTTTTTAAAAGACATGGTCCTTCCTTTAAACCTTCATTAACCTTAATTACTGCTCTCAAGGCCCTATCAACACATATAGTCACATTGGGGATTAAGGCTTCAACATATGAATTTTGGGGAGGCACAATCAGTTCATTACTTGTAGACGTAGCTTTTTCTCTAACTATATTAAAGAAAGGTCCACTGTTTTTGGGGACTCGTGATTAGACTGAGCCCAACCAGATAATCCATGGTATTTCTCTATCTCAAGATTCTTAACCTTAATTACATCTCAAAGTATCTTTTGCCATGTGAAGTAATGTACTCACAGGTATTAGGGATTAGGTTGTGGACATCTTTGGGGAGCCATTATTATACCTACCACAGAGGAAATTCTAGATTATGAAAAATGTCCAGTTGGACATTTTGTCACATAGGTTACAAATTTATAGTCCACTGAACATTCTGGGATGTGTCAATTTTATTATCTCTGAACATTTTGTTTCATTTTATACATTTATATAAAGGAACATTTGGAGAAGACATTATTAAGCCTTGGCCTTAAAATATGCAATATATGAAAATTATATATCAATATAATTTTTATATTTAATACCAGTGCCCTTTCTAACGATACAAGGAACATTTTCTATCAGTTTCTGAGATGTACAATTATCCAACTAAAAGAATCCACTACAGAAAACAACTTCAGATGAGGGCAATACCGAGGAACAATGTCCTTTCACACACACTGGAGAAGAGAATGCAATTTAGGAACAGATGTGAAAGTTTGCTATTCTCATTAAAACTAAGTTCCAATATGCACTAAACTGCAAAGCAGAGGATGTGAAAGGCAGAGTGGGAAAACATTTTCTGCCAATGCACTCAGCAAGACTTAAGGAGAAATATAGAATTTGGTTAAAGATAGAAGAAAATATCTTGACCTATAG
The DNA here is from genome assembly GCF_054644295.1 of Miniopterus natalensis. Taxonomy (NCBI): domain Eukaryota; kingdom Metazoa; phylum Chordata; class Mammalia; order Chiroptera; family Miniopteridae; genus Miniopterus; species Miniopterus natalensis. The sequence continues at coordinate 141,483,113 of NC_142081.1, read as the reverse complement.
GCATGTATCGTGTGTCACATATATAAATTATCAAATCAACAAATATATAGATAAGTGACAGTCCAAATTTATTATCTACTCAGGAACAATTAATGATAAAGAAGAGAATTAACTGAACTACATGCTTCTATAATTACATGGCAGGCTTAATTCTCTGTTGTGTCTTTGGGGATATATGCTTTTGGCTTGCTTTGCTCTATTTGGAAGGCATTTGGAGGGTGTGAAAGGCCTCTCCAAAATATCTCCATCACCCAATCCTAGGATTTCACCATTGTGTACTCTTTTTGGAATGAAGGCTTGCTCATGCCTGAGACTCTTAAAATAAACATATTGTCACCAATATCTTTACCTAAATTTTAGCAGATTGCTGACTTCTTTAATGGCAAAAGAATACCATAAATTTATAAGGGAAGGACCTCTGCAAGGGAAGACATATAAAAAGAGAGTTGAAAATTACTTTGTCTTTGTTAATCGAAAACCTTCATGCCCAAAAGCTTTTCTGAAAGGATTTATTGATCCATTTGCTAGCCAGGAGACAGTAGAGGTCCTGGGTCCTGGGACATAGAGTATAAACTACCACCAGCAGGGCTAGATGAAAAATACGAACATGTCCACCATGTTGGAGCTGAAGGGGGCTTTTTTTTTTTTTTTTTTTGCATTTATAGTAATTTGATGGAGGCTCTTTTATTTTTATTTATTTATTTAGTTTTTAAATTTATCTTTATTATTGAAAATATTACAGATGTCTGTCTTTTTCCCCATTGACTCCTTCCACCCCACCCCAACTCCCCGTCCCAGGCCTTCACCACACTATTGTCTGTGTCCATGGGTTATGCATATATGCATATAAATTCTTTGGTTAATCTATTCCCACCCACCCACCCCCACCTTCCCTCTGAGATTCATCAGTCTGTTCCATGCTTATATGTCACAGAATCTATTTTGTTCATCAGTTTATTGTGTTCCTTAGATTCCACATATAAGTGAGGTCATGTGATATTTGTCTTTCTTTGCCTGGCTTATTTCACTTAGCATAATATTCTCCAGGTCCCTCCACACTGTCCTGAAGGGTAAGAGATCCTTTTTCTTTACAGCTGCATAGTATTCCATGGGGTAAATGTCCCACAGCTTTTTTATCCACTCATCTACTGATGGGCACTTGGGCTGTTTCCAGGTCTTAGCTATGGTAAACTGTGCTGCTATGAACATCGGGGTACATATATTCTTTCTGATTAGTGTTTCAGGATTCTTAGGATATTTTCTTAGAAATGGGATCACTGGGTCTCTTTTAAAGATGTAAGTTGTTTTTGAGAGAATTTACTTTGGCTATGGATAAGGGGGCTAGGAAAAGTTGTGAAGCAAGGAAAGTGCTAAGATAGGTGCACAGTCCATAAGGAAGAAATATTTACACATTTGATTGGGTGTAGGCAACAGTCCAGGAATTTCATGCTTAAGCAGGATATGGTGGTGTTCTGTGGTTTCCTATTTCTTTTTAGATAGCTACCTGGAAGTTGATTCAAAGTTTCAACATATATTCGGGAATGTGAGCAGCCTTTCATTAGTTGGCCTACAGCTATTAACTGATTAATTACCCAGTTTCTGCACTCCAGGGTTGATGTTCCAGGTGAACAGACGTTCTGCTCTACATTGGGACCCAGGCTGATGAACTTGGCAATTTCTCATACTTGAATTCAAGGTTGTTCTGGATATTGCCTGAAAGTCACCCTGAAAGAGGAATAGAGAGCATAAAGAAAGGTGCATAGGGTATTTTATGGGAATGGCATGGAAGTGGAACATATTTTCACTGTCACACCAATGGAAAGAACTTAGCCACATATAGTAATCCTTTCTTATCTGAAGGTTTGCTTTCCATGATTTTAGTTACCTGAAGTTAATAGAGGTCTGAAATATTAAATGAAAAATTCCAGAAATTAACAATTCATAAGTTTTAAATTGTACTTTGTTGTAAGTAGAGTAATGAAATCTCATGTCATCCCACTCCATCCAGCCCTGGACATGCATCCATCATCCCTTTGTCCAGCATATCCACACTGTACACACTTCCCTCCCATTACTCACTTAGTAGCCATCTAGGTTATCACTGTTGTGTATCACAGTGCTTGTGTTCAAATAACCCTCATAGTATAGCCTAATGTACATTATTCATCTCAACACGTAAGCATTGTACCATCTCACATCATAAGAAGTGTGAATATAGTACAATAAGATATTTTGAGAGAGATCACGTAACTGTAATAGTATATGGTTAAGATTGTTCCATTTGATTATTACTTATTGTTGTGCCTAATTTATAAATTCAAGTTTATTATAGGTATGCATGTATAGGAAAAAACATAGTACATATAGTGTTTGGTATTATCCACAGTTTCAGGCATCACTGGGGTCTTGGAACATATCCCCTGCAGATAAGGGGGCCTATTGTATCACACTTTATTGCAAGGGAGGCTGGGAAATGTAATACAGTTGGGCACTCATATGTCCAGCGACTATGGAAGAAATAGAAGGAGATTTGGTGAATCACTAGCAGTCTCAGACCCACTTGTTGTTCTTTCCTTCTTTGTTCTCTGTGGTTGAGAGACATTGAGTTTTAGTTCCTTGATGGTTGCTTCCTTCACTGAGGGTTTTACACATGACACTTTCTCTGCTTCACTTGCTTTTCATCTTCTTCTTCACTAGCTAAAAATTATTATTCAGAACTAAGAATATTTTATGTTCCTGGGAAAGTTGTTTTCTCCTTTGTAACTCTAGGAAAACTTGTAATAACTAGTTCAATGACTGTCATGAGTGTAAGGTTCAGGAATAAAGGAATTCTCAGTCTTCTCCTGTACTAAATCCCCAGTATCTGGCATTTGGGAGAAGCTTAGTAAATATTTCTTGAATGCATAAATGGATGGAATGAGTGCAAATAAGGGCAAACTTAGAAATAAGTGGGACATAAGTAGTTATAACCACAGTGTGATGCCTTTGGTTTTCTCTAAGAATAATAGCTGCAAAAGCAGGGTAAAGGGTTGCAAAAAAAACCTGAGAAGATTTGTACAATTTTGAGTAGCAACAAAGAAAAGTCATGAAGAGAGATCAATGAGAAAAGGAAAAATAATGTCTAACAATTTTTAGTTGTTGAACACCACAGCTCTGCAGTGGTGACTAATAACTATGATTTTCTTCAGCATTATTTAGTTTCAGAGAAAAAGCATTTTTGAGATGCTAATGGTTAATAATGCCTACAATATATTGATTTAGATATAAGCATAGCACTTTCCATGTAATTTTTTGTATGATATTTTCAACCTCTTATTTTATAGATGAGGAAACTAAAGATCAGAAAATATAAATAAATGGCCTAAGAACATACAATTATCAATCAGAGGAGCTTTGATTTGCACCCAGGTCTCTCGCTTTTCCAGGATAGAGATTAAAAAAGTAAGCTGGCAGATGTGTGAATGTGACGAGAAGTTAATGGTGCAGGAAGAGTGTTCTTTTGAGTCAGTTTGAGTGAAGGAGGTATAAGGTCTCATGGATATTTAGTGGGAAGAGATGGTGGTAAAGGTGTAAAAATAGGTATGTGAATTACATTTTCAAATCTCAGATCAGAAAATAAATTTTTGAACATGACAAGGTCCAGAATATAGACCTTAAGGGTGTTTTGTCAGAGGAGAATGCCAGTGAAGTTTGTTGGACGGATGTAGTCTTTCAGAATCATGATGGGAATCAGTGAAAAGAAAGACTATAATTCAGATACCAAAGTCCTTAGTAAATGTGGGGTAAGGAAGTGGAGGTCAGTTGATGACAGTGATGAAGATTAGCAGAAGAGGGTACAGTTGAATTTTTAGGGCCTCACCTGAGGAGCGATTTTTGGATGAGTATCAAATGCAATGAGAATGAACTATAATGAGAATAAATACTGAGGGAAATAGAAACTACAGGGAGAATTTACAGCTTATTTTAAAAAATTTTTTCATTAGGGCTGAGCCAGGTTATAGTTAGGTCCAAGAGGTGGAGGGCATAGCCAAGATGTTGTGTATCGTAGAAAAGTTCTTTAGAAATAGAATGGGGTTCTACATAGTTCCAGTAAAAAGAGGTAGAAGTAGAATCAAAGTCTGCTAGCTCTGGGGAGAAGATATATATTTGATGGAAGTTTTGAAATGTAGGTTATAGATCAAGGGCACTAGAAAGACAAGCAATACAGAGGCAGATAGGATGTACTTGAAAGTAACTAAGAGGCTCAAGTCTCCAGCTGGGGCTTTGATGGCAAGTTGTTTGGTTGCTGCTGCGAATTCAGATCCAAGCAAAATAATATTAAGGGCTACTGGAGTGAGAAGAAACTTGGATAAAAATCCAAATTAAAGTTTAAATGGAATATGTTTTAAAAGGGCATGATAATTTTGAGGGGAAAATGAGAAAAATAATACAGCCTCTTTATTTTATAAAATTATCTTTTGTGTTGCTCACTGACTTTGTGGTGACTAAGATGGCCTTAATATTCTCCTCAGCTTGACTAAACTTTAGATAAGCTTCTTCTTGTGTCTAGGCCCCTCCCTCTCAGCCCTGGCCCTCACAGAATACACATGGCCTAACCCCAAAGGCCCTTCCCCTTCCTTTTCTTAGAGTATTTAATTTAGAACACTTGTAATTATAAATTCTTTCTTTGCTCTTTTGAGATGTACATAGTTTTAAATGTCCTTTGCCATCTTTAACAGTTTCCTTCCTTTTTCAAGGAAGCCTTTTTTTTGAAATATGATCATCACAGAAGATAGTGCCCCTATCTCCTAGCCTCTGTGGTTGGGTAGGAGCCTAATTTCAGTGGCTACTTGGCTCTATCTCATGTCATGAATACAAGAGAAAATTTGCTTTTTCTTTGGATAAGGCCAATTAACAGACACAGATGGTCAGTGTTCTTCCTCTCACTCAAATGCCGAAAATGGTCCTACCCTAGTTTCAGGTAGTTGAGCACAGACAGGCTTCTGGTTTCTCTTCCCTATTGTAATAGACTTGAATAGTCTTCCTTAACTGTTTAGCTTTGTCTGTTGCAATTTTTGCTTTCACAGTAGCTTATAAGTCCTTTCTGTCATTTCCCTTAAGAATGACTTTTCAAAAGTAGACTCTTTTCTGACCAAGGGCAAGGGAAAAATGAAATATCATAGGAGATTCGATCATTCAGAGAATAGTTTCCAAACCTGCTAAAATTTCTGGAAGCTATTTTCACAGAAAAACAAAGGAAGTATGTATTCAAGTATTATATTTTTTCCCCTGTGCATATTATAATGCCACAGAATATTTACAAAGTCAAAAGAAATAAAAGTTTCCCTTTGTATTACCAGTATTGACTTCACACCTTTTAATGAATCATCTAATGTAATGATTAAACTTTCCCTCATGGGGTCTCTGAGGACGTCTGTTGTATTTGCCAGAGGGCCCCACTGAGGATGCATAATGCACTCAGCAAGCGACTCTCACCTTTATGCTTTGCCACAAATGACAAATCAGGCATTTAGCCAGTGCTTAACTATGACAGCCTTTGCCTTGTTTATAAAAGCAAATGTTGGAGTAATATGTATTAGAAAACTTACTAAAAGTGTGCTTGCCCTGGCTGGTGTGGCTCAGCTGGTTGGGCGTCGTCAGTGCATGGAAAGGTTGCTGTTTGGATTCCTGATCAGGGCACATGCTTAGGCTTTGGGTTTGATCTTTGGTAGGGGGCATGCAGGAAGAAGCCAATCAGTGTTTTACTCTCACATGGTTGTTTCTCTTTCTCTCCCTCTCCCTTCTTCTTTCTCTCTAAAAAAAAGAAAGAAATGTGCTCAGTGAGACAGGAGATGGTCATTAAAAAGCTTCTGCTTGGAATTCTTGCCTTAGAACACATGTTTTAATATGTGGTTTAGATTTTTTTTTTTTTTTTTTTTAGCTCATAACTGCTACTAAGATAATCTTCATCAAAAGATATTAATTTCCTTCCCAAATATATTTTTTTCATTCAGATAATGTGTGTATGTACTAGACATTAATTAAAAATAATTTACTAAAGAACTTAATAAACTGATGAACAAAATAGATTCAATGACATGGAAACATGGATCAGACTGATGAATCTCAGAGGGATGTAGGGGGAAAGAGGGGGGTAGAGATTAACCAAAGAATTTATATGCATATATGCATATCCCAAGGACACAAACAATAGTGTGGTGAGGGACTGGAGAGGAGGGTGGGGTAGGGTGGAAGGGTCAATGGGGAGAAAAAGAGACATCTGTAATATTTTGAACAATAAAATTAAAAAAAATAATAATAATTTACTGCCCTAGCTGGTTTGGCTCAGTGGTTAGAATGTCAGCCCACAGCCTGAAGGGTCCTGAATTAGACTGTGACCCAGGGTATGTACCTGGGTTGCAGGCTCAATCCCCAGCCTGAGTCTTGGGGCATGAGGGAAGCAACCAATCAATATGTCTTTCTCACATTGATGTTTCTCTCTCTTTTTCTCTCTCCCTTCCACTTTCTGAAAGTAATGGGAAATATATCCTCAAGGTGAGGATTAAAATAAATAAGTGAATAAATAAATAAATAAATAAATAAATAAATAAATAAATAAATAAATAATTCGTTAAATATTTGCGAACTTGTGAGTAGATACTATTTTAGTGATATGAACCCTGTCGTTAAATTCATAATTATGTAAGTGTGCTTTATCTCTACTGGAGTTTATTGCATGGGACTCCTTTAACTTGACTTAGTGAACATCTATATAATGCTAAACAGTTTTACCCTTGGGAATAGCTATTTTCTTATTTTCCTTATTGTAGGAGAAGAAAAATTTTGGCTCAAGGTAGCCTCTGCTTGAGAAGCTTTTAGCTCCAGAGATCTTAGGATGGCCAAAATGAGGTCTGGAGAAATGAGAACGAAAGTGCCAATTGTTCAAGTTGTGCTCTCATTTGATCTTTAAGGGAGAGAGAATGATAATTTCTGCTAGAGCCAACCAAGGTCACCCATGTAACACAGCGGATTAGAGTTTAAGGCATAAACTTAAGGCCATCCCCATGCTTAACCCTTTTATTCAAGGAAAGCAAATTTTTACTGCCATTTCCTCCAAATTCTCCATATTCTTTTGTGGATTCAAATCACCTTGCTCTTGCCACAGTGCTGCCTTCCCCTCTTCTTTCTGGCTAAATCTTTATTTACCATGTTTGAGAGCACAGCCCAAGTTAAGCTTCACAATGGAGCTCCCATTAGTTCCTCTAAATAATATTAGAAATAATTTATTTTGCGAACTGACCACTTGATCTAACTTTTATATCTACTTAATGAGTTAGAAAGATACTGTTAAGGTGCTATGTAGTATTGAGCACATAAAAGCTAGCCATTACATTCATGTAAAACAAACAAACAAAAATAATTCCAAGGCCATTTTAGCTCTTCCTTCTGTTTTGAATAACAGTAAGTTGAATTTGACTAAAAGATAAAATGTTGGGGATAGGGCTTATGTCTGTTATACGTTTACTCTTTAGAGCATGATATGGGTATCTAAGTTTAATGACATTCCATAACTTAACTTTTTATACTTCCTAAATATTCCAATTCTATCCTTGAAAATCCATGGAGATTCTAGAAAGATACTGACTGGAAATGACACAGGTAGTGTTTGGAATGTATTGTAACTCCAGGTTTTCTACCTCGGTTGTCTAGTCTCCATTCCTCCTTTTACTATCTCCCCCAAAGGCTGTTGGTAAACTATATCTTTAACCCAATTGCTTTAGCATTGTTTAAATGACAAAGAGTTTTTTCCCCTAGTAATCATCTTCCTATTTCAAAATTTTATCTTTTGCAGAATGAACTTATCTAGGGAAGCACATATTAATATATATCAGCTCAAATTAAGATGCAGGCCCATAAACTTTCCTAAAAGTTTTGATTTCCTAAATTAAAGTAGTAACTTTCAACTTTCTATGAAGAAAATAATTAATGAATTAATTTGATTAAATACAAAGAAATAATTATGTTTGTGGTTACTAACATTTTAGATGTTAATTTCCATGTAGTATGACTATGATTGACCACATATGCTTAAGAGGCTGTCATATAATTCTTTTAGTAGAAATTGTTTTAATACAAATTTAGTGTGATACTGATCTGGTGAAATGGCATAAAATTAATCTGAAAAGATCATAAAGTCTTAATTCAGTTTTAAGGCCTCATCAGCAAGATCATTGTGATTAATTAATATTAGTTCCTTGGAGTTAGACATGGTGGAATTCAATGCTCTGAATTTTACATACTGATAATTTTGTGATTTATGAGGATCCAATTTTTATGAAACCTCCTGCTCTAACTTTTATTTTTTTTATTTTTCTGGGGAATAAATTAGTTGATATGTTGGTAATCTTTCAATATTCTTTTTCTTCAATAAAACCACTCCCCTGCATGAATAATTATTTTAATCTCTGGGTTGTAGTCCCATACTAACCTTGTTTATTTTGTAGCTTAAATTGTTCTATTTTGGCCACTGGGAGCTTTTTCAGGTACTTTTTGTATCCTTTCTGTAATGACAAATTCTCCAAGCTCATATTGAACTTTTCTGGCCTTTACCCCTAACATTAGCTATTTCTCCAGGGAGCTCTGGTTCATTTTATAGGTATGATATTTAGAAAGCATTACCTGGATGCTCAGTGTGTTCATTGCTACTGGTGTGTTACTGCTTTTAGGGCATCTAAGTAAACAGAGCTAGGAAATATTTTTATGTATACAAGCCTAATTCTACACATATAACTATACTTGTTTGTCTATTTGCATATACATAAAATAATTATGGGTTTATAATGATATAGCTACTCTAATCCAGTACCACATTGTTCGTTCTAGTTTTCCTTCTTGCTTATTGATAATTTTTTTTCTGACAGTGAGTACCATGAGTCCCGTTATCTACAACTTATAGATTGTATATTTTATATAAATATAAATTATTATTTATATATATAATACCTATATATAATAGTTCTAGAATTGCTAAACTGTATTCCTGTGAGAATTAAATTTGTCATCAAGAGTACAGTATTTATGTGTAGTTTTTTAAGGGTCTTTGGTCTTACAGTATCCAGTCAAAACAGTTTTTCAAAGTTACTTAGATCAGCTTCATTTCCCCAGCGCATCTGTCATGCAGTTACATTAATTTTTCACAGTCTGCATTCCATCCTGGGATTCTCCAACAATCTAATTAATTTTTAAATATTTGTATATATTAAAGTTTATTTTTTGTGGTATACGGTTCTTTAGATTTTGACAAATGCATAAAGAAATGTGTCCACTGCCATGGCACCACACAGGGTAATCCTGTCACCCTAAGTTTCCCTCATGCTGCCCTTTTGTAGTGGAAATATTTCCTAATCTTTAGCAATAACCGATCTGTTTTCCATTCCTATAGTTTTGCCTTTTCCAGAATGTCATATACATAGAATAATGTAACACATAGGTTTTGGGTCCAGCTTCCACTTTGAAAAATGTATTTAAAATTTATCCACGTTGCTGCATGAATCAACAAGTCATTTCACTTTATTGCTGAGTAGAGAATTCCACTGTATAGGTAGGTATACCATATATTTATTTAAAATTTTTTCACCTGTTAAAGGAAATCTTGGTTATTTTCACTTTGGGGCTATTATAAATAAAGAAGCTATGAACATTTGGGTACAGGTTTTTGTGTGGACATAAATTCAATTCACTTGAGTAAATGCCTAGGAGTGGGACTTGAGGTTGTATGACAGTGGTTTGTTTACCTCTATAAGAAACTGTCAAACAGATTTCCAATTTGGCTGAGTCAGTGCATTTCCACTAATAATGAACAAGAATTCTTGTTGCTCCATGTCAGCATTTGATATATTGACTTTTAAACAGGTCAAAATTTTTTATTTTAAACTGTCCTTAGCCTCAAAATGACACTGCTACTCACTTGATTTAATAGTATTCAAAATGGCTTTATTGTATGATATAATACATAGCAAGCTAAATTGTTAATATCTACAAAGCTAAGGGAAAGGTAACTTTAATCATATTTTTGTGTTTACTTACAGTTTTATCCAGGTTCTTTGGAGTGGGCTCCTCTCTTTTTAAACTGATGATCCATGAGAAAAATGTCTTTTCCTAATTTTGGAATTAAATATTTCTAATTCCTAAAATAGTAACTAATGATTCATAAGAAAAATGTTTTTTCCTAATTTTGAAATTAAATATTACTAAATCCTAAAATAATAACAGCTCTACAAAAAATTAAAATTTGGAAAATTTTCAAAAAATTTAAAAACTATTTTTGCAAGATAAGATTATGCAGTAAACTTGTTTATTTCCATGTAAGAAATAAGGAAAACTTTGAGATTTTAAAATAATGATTTATTACATGATGATAAAGTTGTAGGAACCTCCCCTTATCTGCAGGGGATATGTTCTAAGACCCCCAACGGAGGCCTGCAGCTACAGATAGTACTTATATATACTATGTTATTTCCTATATATACATATGATTTCCTATATATACATATGATTAGGCACACTAAGAGATAAACAACAACTAATAATAAAATATTACAATATTAAAATATTATAATTATAAAATAGAACAATTATGATGTACTGTAATAAAAGCTATGTGCATATGGTCTCTATTTCTTCTTATAAGCACCTTATTGTAGTGTCCTCAGCTTTTCACTTAAAGGAAACACTTTACAGCTTCTCTTTGGCATATCTGGATGGACAGCATCATTATCCATGTGCTTGGGGACCATTATTAAGTAAAATAAAGGTCACTTGAACACAAGATACCATTCAGTCAGTCTGATAACTGAAATGACTACTAAATGACTGGTTGGCAAGGAGAACGTACAGTGTGGATACACTAGACAAAGACGATTCACAGGATAGAGCAGGTGAGATTTCATCACCTCAGAATGATGTGAAATTTAAAGCCTATGAATTGTTTAGTTATGGAATTTTCCATTTAATATTCTTGGACTGCAGTTGGGTGTAGGTAACTGAAGTCATGGAAAGTGAAACCATGAATAAAGAATTACTGTGTAAGGGAGAAACAAGATGATGGCGGAGGTAGCAGCTGTACCCTCCGCCTCCCGCAACCACATCAAAATTACAACTAAAATACAGAACCACCATCACTCAGAGCCTCCTGAGATCTGGCTGCACAGAATTCCCACAACCAGGGAGCTGAAGAAGCACCGAGACGATAGGAGGGGCGGAGACGCGGGTGGATCGGGGCTGGATTGTGGAGACACGGCCTTGGGCCCACACCTGGTGCCCAGGTGGGAATCTTGGTGGTGGGGGTTTCCTGGAGGAGGGAGACGTCTCAGCCCCACAGCAGGCCCCCAGCCCAGAGCTCCAGGGCCAGGAAGAGATGTCCCCACAACTCTGGGCTGTGAAACCAGTGGGGACTGTCCCTGAGGGTCCCAGAAGCTGTGGGAGCCCCAGGCTCTCCTCTCAAAGGGCCTGCGCACGGACTCACTGGGACGTGCTCCCTCTGAGCCCAGCACTGGGCAGCAGCTCAAAAGGAACCTGGGACACTCGGGGAGAAACTAACCTGCCTGAAATCCGGGCCAGAGGTGGAGGGGCAGCTTTTTCCCAGGCAGAAGAGCTGGCAGAGGCCATTGCTCCTTTGGCAAGTCCTCCCCACACACAGCCCACAGGCAGAGCACCATATCTGAATCTCCAGCACCTGACTCACACCTTTGGCCCCGCCCCATGATTCCCGGAGGCCCCGCCCCTCCCCACCTGCAGCTCACCCGGGCCATTTCCAGGGGCTTTTCTATGCAAGTGACCTCTCGAGCCTCATACTTAGGACTTTCCTAAAATCTCTCAAACAAGCAGCAGCGGGCCCCATACAGCTTGATAAGCGGCTCCAGGGCTGGCACTAGCAGCAGCCTGCATTGGCTCATAGCTTGGCCTCTCCTGGACAACACCAAGCCCAGCACAAGTAGCAGCCAACTACAGTTTGCTGTGTAGCTCATGCTGGGTGGCCCTGGCCAAGCCACTGGCAGAGGCTGACTTTGCACCTCCCGGGAGACAGTGCTCCTGGTGGTCAGACTTGACTACGCTGGATTACAACCCTACCACATCCACGAGTGACACATTCAAGGGGCACACTTGGTGAACACCAAAGCCCCACTGAAGTAAATCCTGATCTGTAGGGGTGTCTCCAGCATAGAAGCTCTTTGGCTGTAGTTGTAATTGGTCCTCACAGCTGATTGGCCAGGGGGTCAATTTCTCCCAGTGACTTCAACGACAACCAAGGCTCAACTACAACAGGTCAGTGCACACAGTCCACACAGGGGAGCTCAGAAGGCCCAGCTCAGGTGACTGGGGAGGCTGAGCCACTGGACCCTATAGGACATCTACTACACAAAGCCACTCTACAAATTCCAGGAGACATAGCAGTTCTACCTAATACATAGAAACAAACACCGGGGAAGCAGCCAAATGGGGAGGCAAAGAAACATGTCACAAAGGAAAGAACAGAAGAAATCTCTAGAAGAGGAACTAAATGAAACAGATCCAAGCAAGCTAACAGATAGAGAGTTCAGAATTTTGGTTATAAGGATGTTTAAGCATACTATTAGGGAAATAACTGAGAAAATCGATAGCATAATAAAGTACCAATTTGAAATGAAGGCTACACGAACTGAAATGAAGAATAATTTACAGGGGATCAACAGCAGAGTAGAGGATGCTGAGAATCAAATCAGCAATTTGGAACACGAGGAAACAAAAAACACTCAACCAGAAGAGCAAAAAGAAAAAAGAATCCATAAATATGAAGATAGTATAAGGAGCCTCTGGGACAACTTCAAGAGGCCCAACATTTGTATTATAGGGATGCCAGAGGGGAAGAAAGAGAGCAAGGAATTGAAAACCTATTTGAAAAAATAATTACAGAAAACTTCCCCTACCTGGGGAAAGAAATAGACTTACAAGTCCAGGAAGCACAGAGGGTCCCAAACAAGAGGAACCCAAAGAGGCTCACAACAAGACATATCATAATGAAAATGCCAAAAGTTAAAGACAAAGAGAGAATCTTAAAAGCAGCAAGAGAAAAGCAGTTAGTTACCTACAAGGGAGCACCCATACGACTGTCAGTTGATTTCTCAACAGAAACCTTGCAGGCCAGAAGGGAGTGGCAAGAAATATTCAAGTGATGAAAACCATGGAACTACAACCAAGATTGCTCTACCCAGCAAAGCTATCATTTAGAACTGAAGGTCAGATAAAGAGCTTCACAGATAAGAAAAAGCTAAAGGAGTTCATCGCCACCAGACCAGCACTACAGGAAAAGTTGAAGGGTCTTCTTTAAGAAGAAGCTAATGAACAAAAGAATCTGATGAACTAAATAGATCCAGAAACATTCAAACATGCAACAGACGATCATATTTCAGAGGAAAGAGGGAAGGGGTGAAGGGTGGGAAGAGATTAACCAAAGAAGTTATATGCATATATGCATAACCCATGGACACGGTCAATAATGGGGTGAAGGCCTGGGGAGGGGGTGGGAGCGAAGTAGAGGGGGTCAATTGGGGGGATGATAGGACACTTGTAATACTCTCAACAATATAAAGATAAATAATAAAAAAAAAAGAATTATAGAGACTATAGCACATATAACCAAAGAACCGAGTAAGCACACAGTAAAGATACGGAAAAGAAATGAGTCAATCTCTGAATACATACACGTTTATACCCTAAAATTACTTTAGAAAATTCTAAAACAGCAGAATGCACAATCATACTATCAGAGTGATGATTTCATCATATAGCATGTGAACTCTGGAAAACTTTCCAGTACACTCATGAAAGAATGGGAGTAAAATGGCAAATTGCATTTTAATTTATTATGAAAATAGTTATGTACCTACTGTTACACATTGAAAACTGCTGTATTAAGCTGTGACCAGGCATGGAAAGGTTGGATTGAAGGAGAAATATAGGGAAGTATAACTAAAGGCTCAGGTACTTAGGTGTCTCAGTAATGGAACTTATAGCAAAGCAAAAACATCTTAGTCTTTATTAAAATAATAGCGAGACACAGTCAAAGCCACTTTATATATTTTATTATTTGTTTTTGTGAATATACCCATGAACAGTTTGATAAACATTTATTATCAAAATTTGGTAATACGATAAAATCTTGTCACCAACGAGCAGGAAAGCCATTTAATCTATCATCTAAACAGAGCCTATCAGGAGTGAAAGAGGTACTACTATTATGCTGAGTTGGGAACTAAGATATAAGGTCATCTTGAATCTTTAAAACAAGTGTTCTGGGAGCTTGTTGGATTTCTACATTTGTGAATACTATGTTAGCTTACACGCTTCTCACGTAAGACTCAGTAGAGTTTAAATTCCCAAGAGTTACTGAATGTGTTATGATAAATAACAATGGTTAAACAGTAATAAGATTTGAATGCTGAAATTTTGGTTGTCTTACTTGGTAGCTAAACAAGTTACTTCTGTGCATCAATTTTGACATAATTAAATCTGTTGTATACACAATAAAATTTAAAAGCATTATCTAGTTTTAAATTATATATGGTTACTATTAGTGTATTCTTCTGACTCTACATAGATTTCACAACAATTCCTATCATGCAAAACAAGCACATGCCTTATGAAAACAAAAGCTCAAGTGTAAGAATGACTCTGTAGCCCATAACTTACAATTATTGATGTTATTATGTTATTATTATTTTGGTTATATATACATTTGTTGTATTAAACACAAATAATGTTGATTGTCTTATATTATAAAGAAAAATATTTAAGAATGTATTTCTACAAAGATATATTTGTTAGCAGAGTTGTGCAATTAAAAAAGAGTAAATGCTGTTTATCTTTTTTTCTACTAGTGACTGAAGACCAAAGCAGTTATCTTGAACAGAAACAATACAATAAAATATTTATGAGAAATGGAGTATAAAGGACTGGTTTAAAACAATCCTTGGAAAATAGATATTCTTTTCACAGTACTTTCATTTGGGTTTTGGAATGCTAAATGATTATGTGTGGTGTTTGTTGTTCCTAAGACAAGGAATCCTCACCAGACATGCAGAGGACTGACAAAAGGCACAAAGAAATGGTCTCAAAGCTGCCACTGTCTTGTTCTGAGAAGTCTTTTTTTTTTTTTTTTTTTTAATTTTATTATTGTTTAAAATATTACAGATGTCCCTTTTTCTCCCTGTTCCTTCCCTTTCCCAGTCCCTCTCCCCACCATTGTCCATGTCTTTGGGTTGTGTATATATGCACATAAATTCTTTGGTTACTCTCTCCCCCTCCACCCACCTGCCCTCCTCCATCCCTCTGACATTCGTCAGTCTCATCCATGCTTCCATGTCATTGAATCTATTCTGTTCATCAGTTTATTAAGTTCTTTAGATTCCACGTATAAGCGAGATCATGTGATGTTTGTCTTTCTCTGCCTGGCTTATTTCACTTAGCATAATATTCTCCAGGTCCATCCATACTGTCCCAAAGGGTGCAAGATTCTTCTGCTTTACAGCTGCATAGTATTCCATGAAGTTTCTGCACAGCAAAAGAAAACAGCCTCAAAATACAAAGGAACCCCACAGTCTGGGAAAACATATTTGCCAAGGATGAATCTGATAAGGGGCTAATTTCCAAAGTCTACAAAGAACTCATAGCACTCAGAAAGAGGAAGACAAACAACGCAATTAAGAAATGGGCAAAGGATTTAAACAGACACTTCTCCAAAGAGGACATATGGATGGCCAAGAGACACATGAGAAAATGCTCAGCATTGCTAATCATCAGAGAGATGCAAATTAAAACTACAATGAGGTATCACTTCACACCTGCCAGAATGGCTCCATCAACAAATCAACAAACAACATGTGCTGGCGAGGGTGTGGAGAAAGGGGAACCCTAGTACACTGCTGGTGGGAATGCAGACTGGTGCAGCCACTATGGAAAACAGTATGGAGGTTCCTCAAAAAATTAAACATGGAGCTGCCGTTTGACCCAGTGATTCCACTCCTAGGAATGTATCCCAAGAATCCTGAAACATTCATCAGAAAGGATATATGCCCCCCGATGTTCATAGGAGCACAGTTTACAATAGCTAAGATCTGGAAACAGCCCAAGTTCCCATCAGTAGATGAGTGGATAAAAAAGCTGAGAAGTCTTGAGCCATCTAACTGTCCTCCAGTTGATAAAGAATGGAATACAGGGATATTGAACTACCCCACAAAGCCATTAAAATTTGTAATTAATATAAATTATTACAAAGCAGTAGTTTTATAGCTCTCCATGGGCCTGCTAACCAATCTCTAGGTTCTGTAGGATCTTCACTTTGCCTTCTTTCTTATGCTGCATATCTTTTCAGACATTTCTTCCTGAAATAATACTTTAAGTGGAGAAAGAGAAAACTGGTTACTCTATGGTTGCTTTTTATCTTTAGTCACTCCACTTAATATCCAACATTTACTGAAAAATATATGTTTTTAAAAAATAAAATAGCTTTTTCCTTCCATACTCTTGAAAGATTGTGTTTTCTAGTCATGTTCCTCCAAAGCTCCACTTACTAAGCTCTCCATCTGCATTGCACTTGCTCTTGTTAGGCTTTGGGTCAGGGACTGATGAGCAAGAGTCTGGTTAAATCATGCTTTATTATATCTAAATTCTTTCATAGAATATCACATTTAAAGTGTTTATAAGGAGACTCGACCTTTTCAAATCACCTTTTTTAAGCTTTCATTTTTTAAATTAAATTTATTGGGGTAACAAAGGTTAGTAAGATTATGTAGGTTTCAAGTGTACATTCTTAGGATACATGATCTTAGGATACATGATATATTGCATTGTGAGCCCACCACCCAAAGTCACATCATCTTCAGTAACCATATATTTGTCCCTTTTACCCTTTACTACCCCCTCACCTCTACTTCCCTCTGGTAACCACCACACTGTTGTCTGTGTCTGTGAGTTTCAGTTTTAAGGGTTACCATATGACCCAGCAACTCCTTTTTGGGGTATCTACCCAAAAAATTTGAAAACATTTATTCACAAGTATACACACCCCTATGTTCATTGCAGCATTATTACAGTGGCCAAGACATAGAAACAGTCAAAGTGCTCTTCAATAGATGAATTGGAAAACTTTTAAAAATTTTAATTGTAAAAAGTAATTAACTGTGATAGGTGATTATTTATTTCAATATGCATGGCCCTTAAAAAACTTTTCCATAAAGTTTCATTAAATGATCCCAAAGGCTCTATAGCTTGATTGAATCTTTGGAGCTTCATTCTTTCTTTTATTTACTCCTATTCCATTTGTGTTTCTTATGCTTTTTCTCTAACCTCCTGAAGTTGCTTCCTTTGGGAGATATTACCTTGACAATGAGGAAGACTACATAGTGGTCAGGATGTGAGCTCTGGATCCAGAGTGCCAAGGTCCAAATGAGGATAGCAAGTGGACCTTCTTAACAGGAAAGTTATGAACACTAAGCAAGTTAACTTAGGTAAAGTACTTAGAATTATGACTGATATGAAAGGACCTATAATAGTTCAGGGCCTATGATAAACATTTAGGGATATAGCTATAAGGAGAATACACCCTGAAGATCTGAGTTTAGAAGGAGAGGTACACATTGAAACAAATAAATAGAATATATAGATTACAAAGGAGTCATAAACCTGGAGGGGGGATTCTGGAAAATCTCAGAGGAAGAGTGTTCCAGTGAGTCTTGAATTCTGGTTGGATAATAGAAGAGTGGTCTGGCTGCTACGACTTTTGAGAGCCAGAGCAGGCAGCATTCTGGCAGGTGGGGGATGTGATTCTCTTCTGGAGTCATTCCTGGAGGCTTGCCCAGGGCCTAGTTCTGACGGTGTTTCAGTGATTTTGAAAGCAAAGGGAATTAAATTGCTTTTTGCTTAAACTAGGTAGATAAGGTTTTTATCTTTATAGCGGAATCCTAACCAGTATAGTGAGTTACAATATCTTTTTTTTCCCACATGATTTTAAAACAATTTAATTTAATTTTTACATTGAATTTATTGGACATGACATTGGTTAATAAAATTATACAGGTTTCAGGTGTACAATTCTATAATACATCATCTGTATATTGTATTGTGTGTTCACAGCCCAAAGTCAAGTCTTCCTGAATCACCATTTATTCTCCCTTTCCCCTCTTGCACCTCCCCCAATACCTCTTTCCCTCTGGTAATCACCATACTGTTTTCTGTCCACATGACTTTTTAAGAAATCATACTCCTGAAAACTGTCTGCTCCTAATCTTGGGCAGCTGTCCACACCTAATGTACATATAAAATAGACATCACACCTATACTTCATAGTGCCAAACCCTTTTCTTGATCATATTTTGAAGTGTATTTTAAATAGACATTAGTATCTATTTGTACATTTCAAGAAGTCAATCTTGATCACCTCCAACTTGCTTGAAGGTAAAATATAGACACTAATACCTATTACATATAATTGTGAAGAGACAAAATAATAGCTTTTGTAAAATGCTTTGAAAAATATAAAACACTATATAAATATTAGATGCTAAAACTTATTTGTTCTATGATTAAATCTTAAAGATATTTTTAGTGAAGCCCATAAGAGATCATATTTCTGAGATCATATAATTAACATCAGAAACAAACACAAAGGCACAGACATTAACTTATGATAAGGCTGATAAATATTTGGTAATCTAGAAGAAAGTTGATTTACATCTCTGCTATAGTTTCATTTTTCTCTGTAAGCTTTTTTGGAAAAACATAATAATGAAAACATTGTAGTTTTATTTTTTTCTAAATGATGTTATAGTATGTTAAGTGCCATCCTATTCAGAAGAGTGAAAAGCTGAGGAAATTAGGTGAATACTTTGTTTTAAAAATATTTCTAATTTGTTTTTTGATCACTTTAAACATTTTTTTAAAAATATCATTACAACTGATATTTAATATTATTTTATATTAGTTTCAGGTGTACAGCATAATGGTTATACATTTATATAATTTATGAAGTGATCCTCTCATAAACTGAGTACCCACCTGGCACCACACATAGTTATTACAACATTATTGACTATATTCCCTGTGCTGTACTTTACATTCCCATGGCTATTTTGTTACCGCCTATTTGTACTTTTTAATTCCTTCACCTTTTTCACCCAGACCTCAAACACCCCTCTTGTCTGGCAACCATTAGTTTGTTCTCTGCATCTGTGAGGCTGTTTCTGTTTTGTTTGTTCATTTATGTTGTTCTTCAGTCTCCACATATAAGTGAAATCATATGGTATTTGTCTTTCTCTGACTTTAGACATTTTATCTTGAATTGTTGAAATAACTGATTTGAATTTTCCTGAAATTCTTCCTGTGTTTCTGAAATGTTAATTTGCACTTTTGTGGTGTGAGGTTTTATGAACATTTTTTTGTGGCCTGAGAGGTATCCTAAACCTATTTGTGTGGTTCCTTTAAGATCCTTATTTTTTTTAACATTTTTTGATGAAGTAATAAGGATTGTATTCAAGTTCCTTACTGAAGAACATAATCAAATAATTTCACTGCTACTAGCACTTCAAAGGACTTTCTGAGTAACTCTTTCTAATAAGTAGTGAATACTGATAATTGAGTTTTTCTTTGATTCGAAAACTGCGTAGTGAAATGAATATCTTTTAATCTCATTTCCAAAAACTTTAATTTTTTTCTAATGTAGGTATAGCCATATACATCATTATTATCTGTGTTCACTCTAATAGAAAATATACAAGCACCGAGAACCAACTTTGGATAAAAATTGTACTGTATTGACTCCCTGTTAGAATATTTAATCACATACTTATTCAAAAACTGACTTAAAATACTTATCTGGCTAAGCTATGAGTTCCTTTGAAAGGATTTTGGATATCCTTTCACTTCAGCAGTATTTAAGGACCACAAAAACTCTACATAACAGAGACCAGATACTTTTCTTTAACAGTTATTTGTTTCTTTAAAAAAAAATCAATAAGACAAAGATAAACAACCACCATTATATCCACTAGTAAACTTTTCTGCACAAAAAAATACACCCTCCAATATCTTTAACAGTAGTTAAAATAAAAATTTCGCTTTTCTTGCTGCTGGGCAGTTCTGATCTGGGGTTGGTTTGCTGGGATCAGCTGGTGTGGTGGCAGGGCTAGCTAGTTAAGAAGGCCTCATTCAGTCTGGCTATTGCCTGTAATGACAGAGGAGCAGCTGGGCCACATATCTTTCTACATGGGTTCTAATTGCAATAATATGGCAAGCCCTACTCTTGCTCTAAGCATTGGAAACAGACCAAGTCCTTGGAAAGCTTACATAATGTTTGCTAATGTATTGGGTGAAGTAAGTCACATGGCTAACCCAGACTCAGGACCCGGAGAAATGGACTCTCCCTCTGATGGGAGGGGAAGAATTACTGGATGTCTATGCAGTTTGCCCCAATATCATTTAAAAAAAAAATCTTTATTGATAAATCTTTATTGATTTCAGAGAGAGTAAAGAAGGGGGATAGAGAGAGAGAAACATCAGTGATAAGAGAGTCATTGATCGGCTGCTATCTGCACGCTCCCGACTGGGGATCGAGCCCGCAGCCTGGGTATGTGCCCTGACCAGGCATCAAACAGCGATCTCCTGGATCCTAGGCTGACTCTCAACTGCTGAGCCACACCCAGCTGGGCACCCCAATATCATTTTTAAATTTTGGAAATATAATCATCCTCCAAATATTTATAAAGCTACATACGCAAAGCTGCATGATCAAAGTACTAGTAATACAATGAATACCTTTTATGGACTGAACGTGTTCCCCCAAATTCATATGTTGAAACCCTATCCCCCAAGGTGATGGTGTTAAGAGGTGGGACTTTGGGAGGTAATTAAGATTAGATGAGGTCATGAGGGTGGATTCACAATGAATGGGAGTAGTATAAGGGAGCCGCTCTCTGCTGTCCACCATGTGAGACAACAAGAAGTCAGCTGTCTGCAACCCAGAAAAGAGCTCTCATTAGAACTTGATCAGCTGGCACCTTGATTTCAGACTTTCAGCCTCTCTAGAGAACTGGAAGAAATAAATTTCAGGTTGTTTATAAAGCACTTAGTCTATGGTACTTTTTTATAGCAGCTTTAACTAAGACAATACCCTTAGTGATAAGCAGTGTTTTTCCATAAGGTTAAGTCAGGAGACTTGTGGAGGGACTGCTATTAAAATAAACCCATTCAGCCCGGCCTGGCGTGGCTCAGCGGTTGAGCGTTGACCTAGGATCCAGGCGATTGGGGCTTGATTCCCGGTCAGGGCACATGCCCGGGTTGCGGGCACGATCCCCAGTCGGGAGCGTGCAGGAGGCAGCCGATCAATGACTCTCTCATCATTGATGTTTCCATCTCTCTCTCTCCCTCTCCCTTCCTCTGTCTGAAATCAATAAAAATATTTTTTAAAATAAATAAAATAAAATAAACCTATTCACATGTGCACCCTGAGCAATCATGTAAAACAGATTTTGCAGAAGTTTGATCAAAAGTTTTTTTTTTAAAGTTAGTAGAGGCTAGCAGATTAAAAAAATAAATCAAATATGTACCTCCTGAATTGGATTTTTTCTTTTTAAAATTTTTTTATTTTTGTTCAAAATATTACAAATGTCCCTTTTTCTCCCCATTGACCCCTTCCACCCCGCCCCACTCCCTGCCCCAGTCCCTCACCACACCATTGTCCGTGTCCTTGGGTTCTGCATATACGCATATAAATTATTTGGTTACTCTCTCCCCCTACACCTACCCGCCCCCCTCCATCTCTCTGACATTCGTCAGTCTGATCCATACTTCCATGTCATTGAATCATTTCTGTTCATCAGTTTATTAAGTTCTTTAGATTCTACATATAGGTGAGATCATGTGATATTTGTCTTTCTCTGCCTGACTTATATAGCTTAGCATAATATTCTCCAGGTCCCTCCATACTGTTCCAAATGGTACAAGATCCTTCTTCTTTACAGCTGCGTAGTATTCCATGGTGTGAATGCCCCAGAACTTTTTTATCCACTCATCTACTGATGGGTCCTTTGGCTGTTTCTAGATCTTAGCCATTGTAAATTGTTCTGCTATGAATATAGGGGTGCATATATTTTTTCTGATTAGTGTTTTAGAATTCTTAGGATATATTCCTAGAAGTGGAATCACTGGGTCAAAAGGCAGCTCCATTTTTAATTTTTTGAGGAACCTCCATACTGTTTTCCATAGTGGCTGCACCAGTCTGCATTCCCACCAGCAGTGTACCGGGGCTCCCCTTTCTCCACACCCTCGCCAGCACATGTCATTTGTTGATTTGTTGATGGCAGCCATTCTGACAGGTGTGAAGTGATCCCTCATTGAGGTTTTAATTTGCATCTCTCTGATGATTAGTGACTTTGAGCATTTTTTCATATGTCTGTTGGCCATCTGTATGTCCTCTTTGGAAAAGTGTCTATTCAGGTCCTTTGCCCATTTCTTAATTGGGTTGTTTGTCCTCCTCTTGCTAAGTGCTATGAGTTCTTTGTACACTTTGGAAATTAGCCCCTTATCAGATACATCCTTAGCAAATATGTTTTCCCAGACCGTGGAGTTCCTTTATATTTTGAGGCTGTTTTCCTTTGTTGCGCAGAAGCTTTTTAGTTTGATGTAGTCCCATATGTTTATTTTTTCTTTTGTTTCTCTTGCCCTAGGAGATGTGTCAGTGAAAATTCCACTATGTGAGATGTCTGTGGCTTTACTGCCTATGTTTTCTTTCAGGATTTTTATGATTTTATGACTTATACTTAAGCCTTTTATCCATTTCGAATTTATTCTTGTGTATGGTGAAAGTTGGTGGTCTAGTTTCATTTTTTTGCATGTACCTGTCCAATTTTCCCAGCACCATTTATTGAAGAGACTGTCTTTACTCCATCGTGTGCTCTTGCCTCCTTTGTCAAATATTAACTGACCATAATGGTGTGGGTCTATTTCTGGGGTCTCTGTTCTGTTCCATTGATCTATATGTCTGGTGTTGTACCAGGCTGTTTTGATTACAATGGCTTTTTAGCACAGTTTGATACCCAGTAAAGTGGTCCCTCCCACTCTGTTCTTTTTTATCAAGATGGCTGCAGCTATTTGAGATCTTTTTTGGTTCCATATAAATTTTTGGAATGTTTGCTCTAGCTCTGTGAAATATGCTGCTGGTATTTTAATAGGAATTGCATTAAATTTATAAATTGCTTTGGGGAGTATGGACATTTTAATCTGAATTGCATTTTCTTCTAGGACAGAAGTATATCTAATGATTTTGGAATATAGAAATCTTTGTATAATATATATTATATTTTACATTGTTTATTCTCTTTAATATTTCTTCGGATGTGAAATTACAGGTCTAAATGAAAATTAACATCTTTCAAAACTATTGTAGTGTATGTGTGAATAAAGTAAAAATAAAAATTTCAACAGCTGATTGTTTTCTTTCTTTCTCACAACAGTCCCTACTCCTACCACAAAGGTGAGGGTTTTTTATATTCCTGTGATGAGCTACTAATCGCATTTGTAAAATGGATCATTTGTCTTCTTAAATTGGCCATATCTTTAAAAAATAAGTAAAAAGAGTTTTGCTGGATGAAAATGTTTGTGCCAACATTTCTTTATAGTTATTGAGAAATTAATTGTTTCTGGAATTTATAAAATTCTATTTATTGGTATGGTAGTAAATCCATCTACCATCCATTCATTAATTAGCTCATTGGCCGAATGAAATCACATGAGTTCTATAAAAAACAATATAGTCAATGGTGATTATAGCATTCCCCTTGAGATGGGAGTCAAACAAGTATGACCACTATCATTACCTCTATTCAATATTTTACTGTAGTTCTTAGCAAGTACAGAAAGGTAAGAAAATGAATTAAGTGTTAAAGAATTGGAGAAAAGAAATAAAATTTTCATTGTTTGCAAATATGGTTCTACTTGTAGACTATCCAAAATATCTATATATATATTTTTAGAACATATGAGTGAATTAGGAAGATAATCCAGATGCAAGATCAACATACAAATATCAGTTGTACTCCTATATACCAGAAACAGATAATTACAAAATAAAATTAAACATTGATACCATCAATACGTCTGAAAATATAAAAAATTTGTGAATCATTAAAAACTCAATATTATTTCGATATCAATATTCCTCAAATTTATTCTTATATTCAATGCAAACTCATTTAAACAAATTTGCTTGTTGAAAACAGAAAACTAATTCAAAATTTCAAAATCTTGAATAGCCAAGAAAGTCTTGAAGAAGAAAAAAACTTGGAGGGGTTTCACTACATATCGACTTACTATAAAGTTACAGCGATTAAGACAGTGTACTATTGGAAAACAAACAAATAGACCAATGAAATAAAATAAAGACCAGAAAAACACCTGCTCATATTACTTGATTATAACAAAAGTGCCGTTTCAATTTAGTGGGATGAATGATAGTCTTTTCAGTAAGTGGTGTTGATTCAACTAGAAGAAGTTAATGTGGCTGAAACAGAGTGGTGATGTGAAGCATAAGGCGAGATAAATTAAAGAGGCAAAATCAAATCATTTAAGACTTTGTAATCCAAGAAAATCATTTATATTTTTGGTTAAGTGTGATGGAAACTACTGGAGTTTTAAAAAACTGGCTGTTGTGTAAATAATGAACTGTTCATGGTAAGAGTAAAGGCTATGAGTCCAGCTAGGGTATCACTGTGGCAATATAGGTGAGAGATCATCTTAGCCAAACATAGGAGGTAATGGAAAGAAGCAGATAGTTTTGGGTTATGTTTTTGAGGCAGAATTGACAAGACTTTCAAACTGATTAGAAGAGGTAAGAGGGAAAGGAAATTATCAAAGATAATTTATTGGCTTAAGCAACTTTTGGATGGTAGCACTATGTATTGAAATGTAGATCAGAGGAAAAGTTAATTTTGGGGGTGTTATGACCACCTCCTATTCATCCCATTGGTGGAGGGGGGGATCCTGTGCCCTACCTAAATCATAGGAGATGATCAGAAACACAACACCTGGCACTAAACAGATGAGATGGGCAACAGTTTATTAGTCATTTATTCTCACAGCCCCGAAGAAGTGAATACAAATGTTGCATTTGGGAGCAATGTAAACCAAAAGGGGCTGTGCAAGGAAGGCCTTGTAGTAATAGTAGGGTGAGGTGCCCCTGGTTTCTGTAAGAGGAT
The DNA here is from genome assembly GCF_054644295.1 of Miniopterus natalensis. Classification (NCBI taxonomy): domain Eukaryota; kingdom Metazoa; phylum Chordata; class Mammalia; order Chiroptera; family Miniopteridae; genus Miniopterus; species Miniopterus natalensis. The sequence continues at coordinate 141,457,854 of NC_142081.1, read as the reverse complement.
ATGAGTAGCTTGTTTGAATAATTTCATGGCTTGTCAGGGAGGTGAATCTGTTAGGTTGAGAACCAGGTAGGGTCCTGATAGAAAAATTGATAGAAAAACTTATCAGATTGAAAACTCTTCCTGTTGTGTAGGATCATTTCTGGCAAGAGCAGTGGAACTCACAGCCAGATTTTTGGGACCCTGTGAGGCTCAAAGATGTCAAGACAGCACTTAAAATTTTAGATCTCATATATGAGGGCGGTGGGGGTGGTGGTGGTGGTGGTGGTGGAATCCCTGTATTTTGTCAAGCATCACATATATTGTACCAAGTTCCCTTTGGCCATATTATGTTTGAGATGCCTGTGTGAAGATTCATCTAAGTGGAGACTTTAAGTTGGATATACACATCTAGAACTGCGAGAGTTCAGAAACAGAGGTAACAATTTAGGAGACATGAATATTTAAAACCATGGACCTGGATGGAGAATATATAGATAGAGAAGAGAAAGGGACCCAAGACATAGCTTTGGATACATTTCCACATTGAGAGAAGTGGCACTGAGGACAATAGGAAGACTAACTGGTGTAATAGAAAAAAACCCAGGAGGGTGAAATGTTAGGAGCCAAGAGAAGCATTGCAAGAAGGAAGTGATCATCTAGACAAATGCTCTTGGATCGTGTTGTAAGATAAATGATTATTGGGTTTAAAACATGATAGTCTTGATAAGAGTGTCTCTGTGGAGTTGTAGGGAATAGAGAGGATTGGACATTCTTTATTGGCCCCATTCATAGTTCAACGAAACCCGTGGTGTCTGCTGGTCTCTAGCTTCTAGTTAATGCTTAATGATGACGGTGACAACAAGAATCCCCTGTAGAATGTAAGGTCCGTGGATGCAGTAAGTAAGCATGGATTCTCCTTCCATAGGAAGTTAGCCTATCTCCCATTCAGAGGCCAATGCAGGAATTCGTGGCGATGTTTCTTACCTGATAGGGTAAGTACTTGTCATCTAAGAAGCCACAACAGGCAGAGGTAGAGCGACCCCCATATAGCTTTGCCTTCCTCTGTTACACTCCCTCAGTGCCTACCCTGGGGCCTTGCTAACCTTTCAGTTTCATAAGACAATTTCCTTATTGCTTTCACTCTTATCTCTGAAAAAATAATCTTTTTTTTTCTGGGTAAACTTAACTGGGATCACTTTAAGTTTCTGTTTAAATGTCTTTCTTAGGAAATCCTCCCCAGTCTCTCAAATTAGGTTATGTTTCCCTGCTATGCATTCTCATCATGAATTTTTCCTTCATGACTCTTCCATGGTAATAATCAAATGCATATTTATGTAATTATTTGAGTACTATCTTCTCACTTACTATAAATTCTATGAAGCCCTGGCTTCTATTTTATTCTTAAAAATATTTCAGGTGGTTGGCACAAGTCCTGGTATAATGTGAGTGATTAATAAGTACTTTGCTTGCTCTTATCTCAGTCATAAGAGGAAGTGGTGAGGATTTATTCAATAATAATGATGAACACAAAACCCATTCTATTTTTTTCTCATTTTACCTGATTCCTAGGATAGCTTACTGGAATACTTTTTTTCAAAATACTAGCATTGATGAATTTATCTTTTGCTCCTGTGTTCAACTTCACCCTTTAACAAATATGTTCAAAGTTTGAACTGTAATATTGAATTAAAAATAACAATTCCAAGGAGCACTTCTCTAGTTAATATACTGTCATGTATCAAAGTTATTCTATCATGTATATATCCATCCATCTATCTATCATCTCTATTTTTGTTATTTTTATATTGCATATATCTGTTAAATATTATTAAATGACCAGTATGGGAAGATTTTTGCTAGTAATGAAATAAAGCCTCAGTTATTCGGCAGATTTAAGTATTAGTGATCTACTCATGAGCAGTAGAAAAGGTTCTGAAGCAGGGCATTCTGACATGTGTCCATTACCTTTACTCCAAAATGATCCTCACTCCAACTGCAATGCACTTTGAGCTTGATGTTACTCCCTTCTTGATCTCTACCTCTTTCCTCCACCTTAATTAAGCCTTTTATCTCTCCGCTCATACCTGACCTTCATCTTTTCCTTAACTTTATCCCAGTCCTTAAGAGGTAAGCCTCAGACGTGGAGTAAACACATCTGTTTTAAACATTAAATCATAATAAAACAAAGCTGAATATTTTATTTTAAAGTTTCCCTGAAATAAAAATGATTGCATTAATGGCACTGAATCAAAATAAGGTGTTATGTACCCAATAGCTCCAGAAGGTTGTATGCTGGAAGCCGTTCCCTCCTTGCTGCTTGACACAGTCCTTCAAAGAGGAGACACCTGCACAGCCAGTGCTCCATGGGACTTGGTGTGTGGCATGTCCCTCTTCCCGAGCTTGTTCCCCTTCCTGATTCTCTGTGTCCTTACCCGAGTCACTGCACCAGAAAAGGGCATTGCCCCAGCTGGAAACTTTACCCCAGTAGGGGAGTCGGAGGGGATTGGAAAAGACAATGATTCAGTAAAGGCCCCAAGGAGTAGGGGAAAATCATGTGCCACTCATGAGGAACTCAGGCTGTCAGCAGAAAGCTTAGGACTTGTCAGGCCCATTACCACAGGGAGTTCCCCCCAGGGAAAGGCCTGGGTCCGGGCCCTGCTGACTCGGGGCGCAGGGCAACCCACAGGGAGGCCACCAGGGAGTTCCCACAAGGAATGTATTGCTGGGGGATGTTTATATTCATGGAAAACTCTGGGAATCCCCACAGGGAAAGAGCAGTCTAGGAAAGAGATGATTTCAATCTGCACCTGGACCCTTATCACACACAGAATAATCATACACAGAATAATCATACACAGAATAATCATACACAGAATAACCATACACAGAATAATCATACACAGAATAATCATACACAGAATAATCATACACAGAATAGTCAGACACAGAATAGTCAGACACAGAATAGTCAGACACAGAATAGTCAGACACAGAATAGTCAGACACAGAATAACCATACACAGAATAACCATACACAGAATAGTCAGACACAGAATAGTCAGACACAGAATAACCATACACAGAATAACCATACACAGAATATCACACACAGAATAGTCAGACACAGGATATCACAGTGAGGACGGGCTGCTGTGGGGAATGTCAGCGGAGAGACCGAGGCCGGGTGCCAGGGCCAGTCGCCACAGCTGAAAACAACCACAGAGCCCTCACTCAGGACTCCATCACCTTCACAGAAGAAAGCTGGCTGAGTTATTCTCCTTGTAGCTCTGTGGTAGAGCAATAAAATAGTAACTTCAGAATATAAATAACAAACTAGAGATTAACCTGTAGAATAGCCTATAGAAATATAAACAATAGGTAAGACTAAAACTAACATACCTAAACAGATGCAAATTCTTTAGCAAAGGTCAGATAAGAAGGTATATTCATTAACTGTGAGAGGCCAAAACAGAAAGCGGAACAAAGCATGATGTCATGTTGTTTAACCAGCAATAAAATCAAATAGTATAAATACAGTTGTAACAAGGCAATAAAGAGAGAAGCTGATTGTCCTGAAGCTCTGAAGGCTGTCTCCGTGTCCGTCCTTCATTCTTCGCTGACACCATCCACACCTTTGGGGACCCCTGGACCTCGCTGGGGCTGGACCCAGGCAGTTGTACAAATAGTTTAACATAATAAAAAAAGTTTTTTCGAAGCACACTTCATACTGAGTTTGATCTGAAATGTTACAGACAGGAAAAGCCTTGATCATTTGTAATCAGATTTATGTTCACTCATATGACTTTGGTGTGTGGCTAGAAGAACCTAAGAAGAATGTGGGGCGGATGTGAGCAGTTCCTTGTTTGCGTGAATCTAAATTGATATTATAAAAGGTAACTGGCTGTGTCTGGCAGAAGTAATTTATTATTTGACATTGTTAAACCTCAAGATAACTTTAGTGTTGACTAATGATGTATCATTAGCTTTCTCTACTCTTAAATTTGAAAGTAAGTCAGCAGTTACTGGGAAAATGTATAGATTATTTAGGCCTCCTTGCTCCTGTATACTCTGTTTCCTAGGCTTGACTTTTTCTTCTCTTTGGAAAATTTCTATTTATTCTTCAGGATTCAGCTCAAGCATCATCTCTTCTGTGAACATTATTCTTTATCACCTCTTTTTTCCTCCTAATTTTTCCAGGTAGACAGAGGTGCTCTCCCCAGGCTGTTCCCATGGCACTTTATTAATAATTTGTTCATGTTGCAGTGAAACTATTTATTTACAAATGTAACTGGGGCTTAGCATTTTGAAAGTTCAACAAGATCGATTCAACAAGGATCCATACTAGATTAATCAACACTGAATTAATCATAGATAAAAATTTTTGTTCAAGGAAACAGAGAAAACCAATAAAAGAAAGTGACCATATAACAATACTTGTTCTGATTACATGTTTATCAATTTCTCAAATAATTGTTTTAGCATGTAGAAAGTGAATATGCTAGTATTCCAATATCCTGAACTTTTCTCCAGTTTCTTGTGAACTTCAATAACATTACTTCACTGCGCCAATTTGGAATCAACCCTGGAACAGCCTCAGGCTTAGAATGAGAACCAGGACTTCTAATAATAATAAGAATTCATCAGAATAACTAGAGCTCATAAAACATCTTAACTTCTAACTGGTAAGAACATTCTCTAAAAATACTACATGTTTTGGAATGTTTGGAGGTAGTAGCTCACCTCTTAAAAACTACAGGTGAGCCCGGCCGGGCGTGGCTCAGCGGTTGAGCTTCAACCCAGGATCCAGGCGATCAGGGTTTGATTCCCGGTCAGGTCAGGAGGCAGCGGATCAATGACTCTCTCATCATTAATGTTTCTGTCTCTCTATCCCTCTCCTTTCCTCTCTCTGAAATCAATAAAGATATATTTAAAAACAAAAACAAACAAAAAACTACACATAAGATGTATTATGGCAACAATTTAAAGATGAAAATATCTGATGTGTCAGGATCATTTGTTTTTGAAGATTATTGTTAGAATTAGAGAGAAAAACATATATAACCTTTACTTCACCAAATTTATGTGGCTGAGTCTCACAAATACTAGTCAAAGGCATGGAGAGCTTCTGGAGTCAAACTACCTGGGTTCAAAGGTTAGTTTCACTAGAAGCAAACTGTGTGATTTGGACGAGATGCTTAAAATCTTTGTGTTTTAATTTATTTATTAAATTAATTTAATTTATAAGAATAACAAATATGGTGATAATACTCTACTTCATAGGGTTGTGTAAAAAATGAATAAGCCATATATGACTTTCAAACTATAGACTAAGTGCTTATTTTGGTAATAAAGAGGGTGGGCTGATTCAAGATGGTGATGAATTTTGTTTGCCAAAATAAATATGTTAACTTTAAAAAATCTCTTGCTAAATTGGTCTTGATTTTCTCTTGTTTTCAAACAAATGTTTTCTGTTGAAAACAGAAAAAATAAGAGAAATAAATTAAGCAAACTCTAAGTCTACTTTGCAAGGAAATCCTTATGTCCTCATAATAATATTATGGACAATTGTGAATGTTCTATGCCATGAGAGTCTATATACACAATCACATTCTCTGAGGATGATCATAACTTTTGAAACATTACAATTGTCTGAAACCTATTCTGAATAATTAACTTTCATGTTAGCACATGAGTGATAGCAATGCAATTATATAGTGTTTAGATAGTTTTAGTTGTTTACACCTTTATCTGAAAAGCAAAAGGGGGACATCTGTGATGCTTTCAACAATGAAGAGAAATAAATAAGTAATAATAATAATAAGTAATAAATAAAAAGCACTGCCCTTAACAGATTGCTTCTCTGTTATATGAATTAGGTGAGCTACATTTTATATTTTCCCATGATCTTTATGGACTTTGACAGGCACAAAAGGAAAATGGCTGATTCACATTTGCAGAAGTTCCTTGGGCTCCTGAGAGAAATCAGAAGGTGAAATCTGAGAGAGGTTAGGCCATAGAGAGGAAGCTGCATCTCTTTGAATTTAAGATGAAGTGATAAGTATTTCAATCCGAAAACATCTCGCATGTGTACTTTAGTTGTCATACTCAGGGCATAAAGAACTTCCAAAGCTGTTGCTTGATTTTGGTTCTCTATGTATTTGGAGCTCCAACTCTGAAAGAAGGTTTCCATAATCAAGGATAAAAAAGGATACTTCCTATAAAATCTTTCTTGTATGCATATTTATAAAATATGAAAACAATTGTTTCTAAAATATTTCTATCTATCTTAAAAGTTTCATTCTTTGATATTTATATGACATTAAATATTTGTTAAACACCTAAGAAAATACAGAACCTTTCAGTATGTAAGAGCAAGTGATTGAATTACAGACCAGAATATTAAGAAAAACTTCTACATAATTGGTAAAAAAATAAGTGTAATGATTATTTCGTATGCTTATACTCATAAGGAGTGTTTTCACTTATTTTATGTTTTAATATTCATAGTCAATAGTAAAGAAAGCTAATGATATCTCATTTTTCCATGTGAGTGTAGCCATATGTTGGTGATGCATGTGTTTGCAGATATGACAGTCATTAAAATCAGACACTGAAATACTCTACTGCCAGGAGAGAGGTACACACAATACTTTTTTTCCTAGAATTTCATCATTGCTAAGGATCAGTGCCCACTGTGTGCTTCCCATTCTCCCCTTTTCTAAATTTGAGCTTGTAATTATATTTGTTCTGTCCCTTCTCCAGCACTGTATATTGGTTGTGGAGTGGGACAGATGAGTTGTCATTTTAGATCGCAGATTACAGAGCCATAAGCAGCCCCATCCAGGTGACACAGAGAGGGCTGTACACCACCTGGACATCATGATCCTTGAGCTGGATGCGATAACTGAAGGTCATTTCGTATGTCTATGAAGAGGTGTGTGAGGGTGTATGCTCCCCTCCCATAGTGCAAAGTTGTTTCTGAGAAGTAGCTGCCTAGCCAAGGTCTCGATTCCTCTGGCTCCCTTGCATTTAGAGTGCACCATGCGTCCAGCTCTTGTCAGCGGAATATAATTAGAAATCAAGTGTACCCCAACTTATACCCCTCATGCCTTGATTCAAGAAAACACAGTCACCTTGGAAGCTCGGTTTTGAAGATACCGACCCTACAGAGGGAAAGAGTTCTGTTTATTGATTCAGAGTTGGAGAACCACATCCTCTACAAGCAGAAATTCTATCTTTGGATCTTGTGTGAAAAATAAACTTTTTCAGATATTATACATTTTGGGCATCATACATTTAATTGATCATCACTTAAACTAATGCAAATATGCGTTTGGTATTTAAAAGTCAAATTCTCAAAAGAAATTACTTAACTTTTATTTATTGGTGACTTTGACTATATGTTTGTGGGGACTATTTCCAATTTTTGTCTTTAAGTGAACGGCACATCTGATTTTTAAAACGATTGCTCAATTAAAAAATTTTTAAAAAAATCCTCACCAAAGGATATTTTTTCCATTGCTTTTTAGAGAGAGTGAAAGGGAGAGAGAGAGAGAGAAACATCAATGTGAGAGAGGCACATTGATTGGTCACTTCCTGCACAAACCCCAATGGGGGCAGGGGATTGAGCCTACAATTGAAGTATGTGCCCTTGCCCAGAATTGAACCTGAGACTCTTCAGTCCGAGGGTTGATGATCTAACCACTGAACCACACCGGCCAGGGCTACTGCTCAGTTTTTTTGTTGAGGTAGTTAAGCTGTCAACTTTAGTAAATTCATCATGGACCTATGTTTGCCATGCTGTCACCTTGTTCTTTAAATTGTAGCACTAGGGAATCACTTGTCCCTCATGTTCTTAAAGCCTTTGAGTTGGCTGACAACTGTCTCTTTGCCATTCCCACTGTTAGTCTTGCAGACCCACCTTGGGATAACTGAAGGTAGGATAAAAGCAGACCCTGATGTGGCCAGGGTGTTGCTGGATGGATGGGATGGATGAGAGGCGACATGAAGGGATGAAGTGGGATGAGATGGAATTCCTGGGTAGTTGCAGGGTCTACTTTGGTGAGTAGGGAGACAAGTTTCACGTTATTGGACCACATTAGTCTGGATGATTATTTTAAAGTAACAATGTACTTGCAAGGCCTTGAAATGAAATGGTAGAGCATGTTGACTGTAGAATGTGTGCTCTTCTTATGTCTTTATTGTGTAAGCAGAGGAAGTTTAATTTCCACCAGATCCTTTCATTTTTTAGTAATTAACCATATTTGTTAAGATTTGCATTTTAGCATCAATTCTTTGAGTATATAAACACATTTTAAGTATGGAAAATTGTCTTTGAGATGCCTGGGTTCTTTCCCTAGTGTCCAACACTAGTGAATCAGCTTATCTTGCTTAAAACCCTCATACTACTCTTCACTGATTCCAGGACCCCCAGACCCTCACTAGGTCTGTTCCACTTGGCTTCTCCTTGCCTAGTTCAGGTTTTCAGTGGCTCCTGGGGTGCCCAGAATTTGTTGCTGTCATGACTGCATATTTTACAATCGCTTCATTTAGCCATACATCCTGCAAACGGTCTCTGCTCACTATATTTATATATCTAAACCTTAATGTTGCTCCACTAAGTAAAGGGTCATATACTTTCTGGGTCTGCCTTTTAGGAACACAAAGTTCAAGCTGTGCATGTTTTAGTGCTTTCCTTAGCTTGGTGCATAAACATATGCTCGTTAAAATACACTTGTCCTCTCAGGTCTGTAAGACTGCCCACACAGATCCATCCTTAGGATACTTGGAGGTTAGAGGAAGAGGGAACCCAATGATTGAGGTGTCTGGTGCAGATGAAAATTCTGATGCAGAACATGGTACAATATTCTGATGCTTTTCCTTCATACACTAAGATCCTTTTCTATAGCCTTTTCAGTACATTTATAATGAACTGTGTGCATCCTGTTATACACTGAAAAAAATGTTTCATTGGTAATAAAATATAGAATTAATTAAAAGAGTTCTTCACCTTTTCCTGAAATCTTGGACCAGGCAGAGGTTCAAGTTCTTTAGGAGGAGATTAGGCCATTCATCTTTGCTTGTTTGGCTTGTTAGACACGAGTTTCTTCTTAATTTACACAGTGCCTTTATGAACGTGACATTATATCTAGACAGTAATTCTGTTAATTTCTTCTAATTGTGATATCATCTGCCTAACAATAGCCAAATACTCTAACCTTTAAAAACCTGTAGTTATTTTTTTTCATGTTTGCAAAAATAGTAATAATAACCTTGAAAAAATGGAGATATTTCCTGTGAATTCAGGTAAAACAGAAAGCTTCTCTTTTCCTCAGAATAAAGCTCTTTAAAATTTGTGTTACTTATGCAGTATATGCTTATTATGATGGTTATATATGGTTAACATTATATACTGTTAACACACACACACAAAAGGGAAATTGTAAACCATGCTTTTACCAACCAAAGACATCTTTAAAACATTTAGATATATTTCCTATACTCAAGGCTCCTGAAACAGACATCTGCCATTCTTCCTGGACACCCAACACCCATGTTTGGGGAATTTTCACCTCATGAAGCAGATCCTGCCTCCCATTTTAGAAGCACAAAATCCAATACTTATTTTCAGCTGGCCTTGGAGCTAAGTGCAAGCACATAGCCTAGAGCACACCAATCTGATGCAGCCAAACTACCCTGTGCTTTGGACTGAAAGCTAGTGAAGCAACACAGCAGGAGAACTCTTCCAATGAGAGTGGTGCAGTGGTGGCCCTGACATCCAATTTCCAAAGGCTCTGGCAGCAGCCTTACTAGCAGCAGCACCGGGTGCCTAGTTTTGATGATGAAAGTTTTGCAAGTAACCATAATTGTCCCCAACAGTTCTGGTAGCAGTGTGGCTACTTTAATGGTTCTGGAATTTATTTGTATATTTTTATTTGTATATTTGTATATTGCTGGTGACAGCATGGCCCCAGGCCTGCTCTTCCAGCTCTGAAAGAGAGTTTGTGAGTGACCTATGTTCTATAAAACTCCTTTTGACTAGATTACCTGAGTTAGTTTCTACTGATTGCAACTAAAAGCACAAAGTCAGTAGATTATTCTTTATTATATGATTAGAATCATATTTCAACACTCTTTTGAATCTGGGGTAAATCCTACCCATGGGCTAGAAATTTCTGAAGGAAATTCTTATGTTCAATTTCAGGATCTTTTAGGTTCCTGGACCCAATTCCAGCATGTGTGTATGATAGGAGAGTGAAGGGGGAGCCTCCCACACAACACCAACTCCACTCATTCAACTGAGTAAACTCATTTCTGACATCATCTACCCAGAGATAGCATCAGATTTCACAGGTAATGGGCTCAGTCTTACAAGACTGCCATTCCACCCCACCCCTCACTTCAGACACCAGTTGAAAGCCCAGTTTGTAACCTGTGCTTTTGACCCACTAGTTGCACATTGGGGGTTCTAACCACCACTTTCAACTCCAAATGCCAATGGCAAGTTCGGGTTGTCATCCATGCTTCTGACCCACTGGTTATAAATCAGAGGTTCCCATGACCTCCTCCTTGGGGTCAATTAATTTGCTAGAGTTGCTCACAGGGCTCAGAGGAACATTTAACTTACTAGATCATCAATCTTTTGTGAAAGGATATGACTGAGGAACAGCAGATGAAACACATACATAGGGCAAGGTATAGGGACGGGGCGTGGAGCTTCCATGTCCTCCCCAGGTGTGCACGGGTGCTGGAGAGCACCTCCACATCTTCACCAGCCCAGAAGTTCTCCAAACCCAATACTTTTGAGTTTATATGGAGGCTTCATTGCATGGTCATGACTGATTCAATCACTGGCCATTGGCAATTGATTCCACCTCCAGCCCCTCTCCCTTCCCCAGAGACCAGGGGTTGAAACTGATGGTTCTAACCTTCTAATCACAGGGTTAACAACCAGCCCCAATCCTCAGGCGGGGTCCAAAAGTCACATCATTACCATAAGACATCTTGATTGCTCTCTTAACTTAGGAAATTTTGTGGGTTTTAGGAGCTCTGTGCCAAAAATGGGAACTAAGACTAAATATATATTTCTTATAAATAACGATATTATACAGGGTTATGTTCATAATAAGGACAAACATTATAAAGAAGTTCAGTTGCATTTATAGAAGGGGAACCAGTCTCCTTCCAGCATTTTGTAAATTCCTTACTAAGGTCTTTCTCCCCAATTGTTTGACTTGCTGATTTAATGTTTATTTTCTGAACTTTCTTTTAATGATTATAGGTTATTGATATCCCCATTAAACTTTTGCCCCATGAAATCCCTAATCTTTGTTTTTTAGTTTTATTGATGTATAATTTACAACTGTTTAAAATGTGCAATTCAATGGTTTTTAGTATATTTACAGAGTTGTGTGGCCCACACAATATCTTTTTTCTTTTTTTTAATTTTCAAGAACATGCTTAGAGAGAAGGAAGAGAGAGAATGATGAGAGAGAGAGAGGTTGATGTGAGAGAGAAACATCCATAAGTTGCTTTTTGTAGGTGCCCGGACCTGGGATGGAACCCATAACCTGGGAAGTGAACCAGCAACCTTTTCATGCACAGGACGAGGCTGGCTGGGCAATAATCTAATTTTAGAACATTCTCATCATCCCAGAAAGAAACTTGTACCCATTAGCAGTGACTACACCTTTCCCCTTCCTCTTCCCTTCAGCGCTAGGCAACCAGACAACAGTACATCTCCTCTCTTTCTCTATAAATTTACCTGTTCTGTTTACTTCATGTAATTAAAATCATATAGTATGTGGTGTTTTGTGACTGGCTTCTTTCACAAAGGAGGTTTCATCCATGGATACTGAGGTTCATCCATGTTCATCCCTGAGTACATAAATCAGTACTCATTTCATTTTACAGGCTGCCAAATAGTATTTCATTTTATTGACATACCATGCTTTGTTTATTCGTTTATCAGTCAATAGGCATTTGGGTTGTTTCTACTTTTTGGCTACTATAAATAATGCTGCTACCAATATCTGTGTTCAAGTTTTGTGTGGATTATGTTTTAATTTTTCTTGGGTAGATACTTAGGAGTGGAATGGCTGGGTCCTATGAAACCCTAAGTTTAGTATTTTGAGGAATTACCAAATGATTTTCCACAGCAGCTGCACCATTTTACAATCAATTCAATTCCAATTTATCCACATTCAATTCATTAAATTCCACGTTACTGGATGTGAAGTGGAATCTCAGCATGGTTTTGATTTGCATTTCCCTAATGACTAATGATGTTGAACACCATTTTATGTTTATTGAACATTTTTATATCTTTTTTGGAGAAATGTGTATTCAAACCCTCTGTCCATTTTTAAACTGGGTTGTTTGTCTTTTGGCTATTAAGTTGTAGGATTTCTTCATATATTCTGGATATTAAACTCTTATCAGACATATGATTTTCAAATATTTTCTCACATTTTGTGGCTGTCTTTTCATTTTTTTTTATAATGTCCTTTGAAGTACACAAGTTTTTAATTCTGTTGAAATCTATTTTATCTATGTTTTTTCTTTGTTGCTCATGTGTTTGGTGTCATATCTAAGAAACCATTCCTAATTCCAATGTTATGAAGATTTAGCTCTATATTTTCTTCTAAGAGTTTTGTGCTTTTAATGCTTATATTTAGGTTATTGGTGCATTTAGAGTTAATATTTGTATATGGTGTGAAGTAAAGTTTCAACTTATTTCTTTTGCACATGGAAACCCCATGCTCCCATTTCCATTTGTTAAAAAGATTATTTTTTCCCATTGAATGGTGTTAAAACTTTTGTCAAAAATCATTTGGCCATAGATGAATGTGTTTACTTCTGCACTATTAATTCTATTCCAATGGTCCAAGAATATGTCTGTTCTTATGCAACTACCATATTGTTTTGATTGCCATAGATTTGTACTATTTTATATATATATATAAAAGTATATTCTTTTTAAAATTTATATTTGATTATTCAATTACAGTTTATATTCATATTATTTTGTATTAGTTTCAGGTGTACAGCATAGCGGTAAGACAATCACATAATTTACAAAGTGTTCCTCCCAATATTTCCAGTACTGACCTGGTACCATACGTAGATATTACAACATTATTAACTATATTTTGAAATTAGGTAGTGTGAATGGAGCCCTCCAAAGTTATTCTCCTTTTTCAAGATTGTTTTATCAATATAGGTCCCCTGCAATTCCATATGGATTTGAGGATTGGATTTTCCATTTATGCTAAAAAGGCTGTTTATAATTTTGATAGAGAGTGCATTGACTCTTTAGTCTGCTATGGTTAGTATTGACCTCTTAACAATATTAAATTTTCCAACCCATGAACATAAGATGTCTTTTCGTTTATTTCATTTCATTTCTTTTAGCATCGTATTATATGTTTCAGAGTACAAAGTTTTCACTTTCTTCATTAAAGTGCTATTGGATTTAGTTTGCTAAGGCTCTACTGAGAATTTTTTATCTATATTCCTAAGGGACACTAGTATGTAATTTTCTTTTCTTGTGATGCCTTTATTTGGTGTTGTTATCAGGTTAATGATGGCCTTATTGAGTGAGTTAAGAAGTATTACTTCCTCTTCATTTTTTGGAAGAGTTTGAGAAGGACTGCTGTTATTTTTTAAATGTCTAGTAGAATTTACCATTAAAGCCATTGTCTTCTTATTTATTTTTACTGATTCCACATTTAACTTCCTGTAGGTATGTTGAGATTTCCTATTTCTTCTTGAATAAGTGTAAGTAATTTTTGTATTTTAAGAAATTTGTCATTTTTACTAGATTGTTTAACTTGTCAGTGTACAATTGTCTATAGTATTCTCTTATACATTTATTTTTAGTGTTAATGTCCCCACTTCCACTTCTGATTTTAGTTATTTGCATCTTTTCTTTTTTTCTTTGACAGTCTAGCTAAAAGTTTTCAAATTTGTTGATCATTTCAAAGAATCAGCTTCTAGTTTTGTTGATTCTATTATTTTTCTATTCTCTATTTTATGTATCTCTGCTCTAATCTTTATTATTTTCTTCCTCTTGGTAGTTCCAAGTTTAGTTTGCTCTTCTTTTCTATTTTCTCAGTGTGTAAATTTGGGTAATTAATTTAAATTAAAAATTTTTTTTAATATAGCCATTTATAGCTATAAATTTTCCTCTAAGCTCTGTCTTCCCTGTATCAAGTTTAGGAAGGTGTTTTTCTTTCATTCATCTCAATTATTTTCTAATCTCCCTGTGATTTCTTCTTTGATCTTTTGTTTTTTAAATTTACACACGCTTGTAGATTTTTCCAGTTTTTCTTCTGTTATTGATTTCATGCTTCATTCCATTGTTGTTGAAGATATTTTGTATGATTTCAATTTGTTTAAATTTTGAGACTTATTTTGTGGTATAACATATAATCTACCTTGAAGAATGTTCTATGTACACTTGAGAAGAATGTGTACCTTGTTGTTGGATAGAGGATTTTATATACATATGCTAGGTCTTTGTTGGTTTATAGTTGTTTTTCAAGTTTGCTATTTCTTTTTAAATCATCCCTCTAGATGTTCTGCCCATAATTGAAACTAGGGTATTGTCATTTTCAACTATTATTGCAGAGCTGTTTATTTCTCCTTTCATTTCAGTCATTTTTTAATTCATATGTTTCGTGACTCAGTTGTCAGGTGCTTATACATTTATAATTGTGATATCTTCTTGATGAGTTGAGGCTTTATCAATGTATAAAGTCAATTTTTGTCCTCTTATAATAGCTTTTAATTTAAAGTCAATTTTGCTTACCATGTGCATAAAATATATTTTTTCCTATTGAGTCATTTCTCATTGTATTTAGGATTTTTCTCTTTATTTTTGGTTTTCAATATTTTCACTCTGAGGTGTCTGGATGTGGATTTACTTCTGTTTATACTACTTGGAGTTGGCTGATTTGGAATTAATTTATTTTTCAATAAATTTAGGATGTTTTTAGTCATTATTTCTCCAAAAAACATTTTTTGGACTTATTTCTCTCTCTTCTCTCCTTCTGGTACTCCCTTTATTTTTATGTTGGTGTTCTTCATGGTATCTGGTTTCTTTCAGAAAACTAATTCTTCTTTATTATTTTCTTGTCTCTATGTTCTTTAGATTTAAATTTAGTTTAAATTTGCATTTTATAAGTTTTTCAGTGTAGATATTTATTGTAGACATCACTACCTCCCCTTCTCCAGTCATTGCAGTAATTAATAATGCCACAATGGATATTTACAGCTGCCATTTAATTTCTTAAAGTCTTGGTTTTGTATGTCTTTTATTCCAAGTAACCATAGGTGACAAGTTAGCCATTTATGATGACACTGTATACTATTGATTATTAATGCCTAATTTTCCATTGATTAGGAGCTCATATAGTGTTCAAGACCAAAGACTTAATTAAACTAAACGAGAATCCCATGTAACCACTCCTGGTATTAAGTATTATATCAGCCAGAGGTCTAGTTAGAAAAAAGTGAACCATCTTAGGTATTTCTAGCAGAGATTTTGGTTCTATTAATGTTAGAAGTCTGGAAGAACAAAAAAACCCAGCATGTTGAGGTAATCTAAACATTCATACTTGCAGAAAGCAGTTACCATATGGAGTTCTGGGATATATAAAAGGAAAAGAAGATTTTGCTAGGCTGAGAAGTCAGAGGTGGGACCCCAGGGGGCTGGTGCTTGCCTCTCTGTGAAGGTGTCATAGGCCTTCAGGTGAGGAAATTCGATGTGGCTGGCAATCTCATTGCTCAAGGGGCACAGTACATTTATTACCATAATCTTGGAGGGCTCGTGGAAGGCGAGGCTAGAGTGTTGAAAGAAGCTAGAGGTAGCATCTTTGCTGCCAGTGGCTTGCTCTTTGCTGGAATGTCACTTACCAGGATTTTTCCTTTCCTATGTTCTGATTTGCTTCTAGTGACTCTAATTACAAAGCCAAGCAGAAAGCCAGGCAACAAGGAAGTCTGCAGAGTGTATTTCATAAAGTCACATCCTTGGTATCATGGAGAAGGGTAGCATACAAGGGGGCTTGGTGGTGATGCAGTTGGAAAACATCTGATATACTCTGACAATGAGAAATAATAGATATTTGAAGAACTTCAATTTCCATGATACCTTACATAAGACCTAATTCATTCATTCATTTAATAATTATGTAATGGCCCCATTCCCTAATAGAGCTTATATATCAATTCAGGGGAATAAGTAATAAATATAATGGGTAAGTTATATGGTATCCTAGAAAGTGAGAAATGCTATGAAAAAATAAAGAGCAGAATGGAGGTTAGGAGGAATAGTTTGGGATGGGAGTGAGGATTGGTGATATTAAATAAGGTAATCAGGATCAACCTCACTGGGCAAAGATTTGAAGAAAACAAAGCTTGTTGTGTAACTATGTTGGCGGACTGCATGCTAAACAAGTGGAACAGACAGCACCAGAGTCCTGAGGCTGTAGCATCGCTGGCTACATGTAGATGCCAAGAAAGAAGGCAACGTTGATGGCTCCCTGGATCTCAGTGAGCATGGGAGAGAACAGCGGAAACGGTAGGAAGGGCCACATCATGAACCCATGAGAGGGTTTTGAGCAGACGAGTGAGATGACCTGATGCTGTTTTAAATGAATCACACTGGTTGCTTTGTTGAGACTCAACTTTAGGGAAGGCGTGTGGTGGCGGCTATTGAAACAATCCAGGCAGGAGATGATGGCAGCTTGGACCAGGGTAGTAGCAGTGGGCGTAGTGTGAGTCAGTAGAACACTGGGTGTCTTTTAGGAGCTGAGAGGATTTCCTGATGTTCTGGATGCTTGGTGGGCTGGTGAAGAGATCCTGTTCCTTTCTCTCTTTTCCCCTTTACGATGAGTTGGTGTGACAGGGCAGGGGACGCTTGGCTTGTCTCTGAGTGGGGTTGTGAGTGGTGGAAATGGATAGGCCGTGTGAGTCACTGCTTCCATGAGACATGGAATTGTCCCAGTTCATTATTCCTCAGAGCTCAGGGGAAGAGGCACGGAGAGAGCCATCAGTGTTGCTGCCCAGGGAACCCGAAAAGGAAAAATTCTGCTTTCCCTCTCTTATCTATTATATTATTATTCTTTAGCTTAAAATGGCTGTATCTTTCCTAAGAAGTGACCTTAGTTTTGCATGTCCAAAGCCACTCCCATGAATTGTCCATTTCTAATTCTTTACCTGTACAGCTTTTCTTACTTAGGGCACCAGGAAATCCTCTAGAGCTGGACAGCAACTTCCCAGAGCACTCGTACACAGCCCATGAGACCGTGTGGGGGCGCTGAGCGACAGGATGCTGCAAGGCTACACATGCCCCTCAAAGAGCTTTAGTGGGGGCAGGATAATAGGGGTTTCTCTAATGTGCTCCCTATGAACATAATGATACTAATGACATTTTTGGACATTTATTTAATGTTTGGCTCGGCCCCATTTATGCATTAGAGCATTCAGTCCTCACGTCAGCACTTTGAAGAAATTATTATTTTCTCCTTTTTATTCCTGAGTTAAAAGAGGCCCAGATCAGAGGATCACTTGGCCCAGGTCCCCTAGCAGGCAGGTGGCGGGGCTCAGGTGTAAGCTCTAGTCTGTGGGTACGTATAGCCCGATGCAAAAGCTCTAAAGTGCTGTGCCCTGGGCCCCACTCCATGCGCTTTCAGCTCTGCATTCCAGCTCACATGCTCTTGCTCTCTGCACAAAATATTTTTCTACATTTGATAACTGTACTCTGCACAGATGCTTTTTTTTGAATCAAGATAATTTAGGAAACTTAGACATTTTTATGAGGAAAAATAAAGAAGAAAGCACGATCGTCTTGGGGGATGGTTGAGTGACTGTGACCGTCCCTACCATGTTTTGCTAGCCAGTGGGAAAATATTAAGAATGCTCTTACTTTTAATATTATTACTATTTTTATTGTTGATACTATTACAGATGTCCCCCATTTCCACCACCATCTGCCCCCCTAAATCTGTCACATATACCACACATACAAAGGGTAGAATGTATTAAACCTATTCAATAGAATTGCCACAACTTGAAGACTTTGTTTACTAGCTACAAACTTTATGTACATTTATTTCTTATATACAAAACATTTTCACCAAGCTATTTTACAACACACAATTATTGACCTTGTAAAGAACTATTGGATGTTGTTTTCCATTGTCCCCAAGGGAAATTATTACATTATTATTCTACATGGTCAGTGTCATGCTCGATTTGCTTAACTTTTGGCACAATATCAACAAGGAGTGGGAACTCGGATTGCTACTGTTAAAACTGTAAGCAACTGTAATTCTCCTGCTTTTGTAGTTGGAATATTTTATCAAAGGCTAATCAGAAGTTTTCTGATGAAATCCTGAATTAACAAAAATCAGATTCAAATTATGAGCTGGCCAGCATTGATTTTTCACATTTATTTTGTGCTTCAGAGGTATGACACCAAGCTTTTTAGCATTCTTCTGTGTGCTCTGCAAGGGTGAAGTTCACTGTGAAGCTGCAAGGATCTCTGTTTATAAGAGATTTGGCAAGATCTGGAAAAGAATACGAATTTGGCTGCTGGGTCAGAAATGTCACCATCACGAAGTTGGGAGATGGAATGAATAATGCTAGCTAAAAATGAGGTGATACTAGATTGGATTCTATAATACTTACGTTTGCTTTAATTATTTCCCCATGCAGGTAATTTCAAAAACACTTTGTCCTGATAAAAAATACTGAAAATACAATGTTTACTATTTATTTATTTTTATCTTTCAAAAAGAGAATATTTAAAATGATGCAAGGCTTTTTGACTGTTTCAGGATTTCCCTCAAAATAGTATGTATTTTTCTTCTGCTGATCTAAATCCAAAAAATCCTAGAACATTTTAACTGTCTGTATTTCTAGCCAGAGTTTTCCTGTAAGCAATAGATTCACAGTGAACATTAACATCAGAGGGTACGGTGAATTTGGGATGCAAAATCTCACAAACCTTGACAAATATGAAAACACATAGCTTTACGTAAAGTAACACTTATTGAAACTGATTTCCATGTGTATTATTCTATAATTCTCAGAGACAAAATTCATACCAAAGGGATAAAATCTAATCTCATGTTATAGTTATTTATTTTATTGTTATTATTTTTCAAATTTTGAATTTAAAAATTTGCATTTTATAAGTCTTGGTTTAAAAGTCATGACATGAGTATTAAATGATTTCAGTTTTTTTCTAAAATATATTAAAAAGATATTGTCTGGACCTCAGGTATTTCTGTTATGCTAGAAGGATGAGATTGATAAGTAAAATAACAAATCTACTAAAAAAAGAAAAAGAAAGGAAAGAAAACAGCTGAATGGAGCAATTTTTTCCTTAGGTGTCTTAACAGATTATAATAAATTTTCCTAATATGTGTGAAGGCCAAGAGTTGTTTTTCAGATGTATTTTGGGGTGGCCGACCACATTGAATCTGAGGGCCAGGCTTTACGTTTACATTCTAAGCTGAATATGGTCCCGTGTATCGAGAGGATTCGTTAACACTAGTCCCATAGTCATTTGTAAATTTGAGAAGATAATGTTTACTTTAAAATATTAGTCCTTTTCTTGACACTTTCACCTTGTATGATAGGCATTTATGGTTTTGGGAGTGAACATTTAAAAACATTATATTCAACAATTAGATGCTAAATGGTAATACATTTGCTTATCTCAAGCATGTGCACAAACCTCATAGTTTATTGAGCCACTCTGTAGTGATCATTCACTATTGCAGCATTCAATTGGAATTTAGTTCTTTGAATTTGTTCCATTAAAATCTATGTGTCTGCACACTCAAATGTGTGTGTGTGTTCTGCTTATTGGTGTAATCAGAAGAAATTCAGCTTAAACACATATGGTGGGGTTGTTTAGACTTTTAACACTTAATAACGATTAGCTGTTTCTGACTTTGGGTCCAAAATAAAGAGGAGGATTGGAAAATTTCATGTCTTGGCAGCAAAAGTCCACGATTTGCTGTTGAACAACTGCTTTTATCTTGTTTTTCAAAAACCGAATAGTCGGTGCCATATTGACGGAGGCATAACGATCCTTTAAAGTGTTACAGGTAATTATTTTAGCTGGAGAGCTTTAAAAGCCCAAATGAATATTTTGAAGGAGAAGTTTGTACGACATATCCACATTCTCAGAAAGTTTCTGCTTTCTTGAGCAGTATTGACAGGATCTCTAATTCAACCTTGTTTTGTTATGGCTCTCACAAATGTGTCAGTTTACTTTTTTTTCTTGTAAAACAGATGCTTCTTTAGGACCATCAGCTCGTTTCTTCCTGGGGGAGGCTTCTGAAATACCTAAGCAAACAAAAGGAAAGCTCCTTCTGTGGGAAGGCGTGTATTACACTCTTGTCTGCTGGGTATTAGTTCATACGTATCCTACTATCTTCTGGTTTTCTATTGTAATAGCTGATTCGCCTTTCTACACCTTGCCTGATTTACTCACCTGTATATTAGTACATGTGGGCAGTCAAAAGACAAGTCCTTTTTTCCCTAAGGACTTGTCTTTAAATATATCTTCTGATATTTTCCCCTAGCCCTTAACTCTTTTCTTCGATCGGGAGAGAGGAGAGGAAAAGGTCTCTGTACAATTTATAAAGCTGATGTCCACCTTACACCTTTTCCTTGGGTTACAGCAGAGAAACACACCTTCCTTTGGCGTTGGCAGATGCTCCTGTCTGCCATCGTAACTATGAATTAGTATTTTTCATTCTTGCCTAAAAATTGGTAGCCAGTTTCAGAGATAAATGAGATTCTTCCCTCCTTCATTACAAGCCATGTTTAGTGTTTTATAATCTACACATGGACACAGTCAAAAGTATATGGTGATTGCCCGAGGGAAGGAGGGGTTTTGGGGAAGTAGAAGAGAGTAAAGGGAATAAATGGTGATAAAAGGAGACTTGACTTGGGGTGGTGAACACAGAATACAATATACAGATGCTGTATTATAGAATTGTACACCTGAAGCCTATACAATTTTATTAACCAATGTTACCCCCATACATTTAATAACTTTTTGTTTCTTAAATATTTATGGAAAATAAAATAAAGAGGGTCACAGGAATTTGCTTTAAGGTCCAACTTTGACTGTTTCTTAGCTTGGCACTTTCAAATATGTAACGGTCAAAAAGTAAATAATAATTATTTTTCTTTTGAAGCCATTTTCTCAGAAAAACATAAAGAGAACGACATGTAGCTGCTTAATAATTTGACCCGATTTTGTTCTCAGTTATGTTTCAAGGAGCCCATTTTTAAGTATTAAATTTTTAAATTAAAGTTTTTAAATCATTCTACAAAAGGAGTTCTCTGGAGCAAAAGTGATGGTTATTTTTCCACCATTCTAGTGGGAAAATCAGTCACTTAACGCCTTTTTTCCGTTTACAGCTATAGATGAAGTTTTATTTTAGATATATTTTGTTTTTATTCACTCACAATGTTGCATTTTAAAGCTTCTTTACTCTTTTGGAAAAACAGTGTGTCACTTTCGCTTCACTAACAGTATGTTGCAATTTTTTAATGAGAAAAACAAAGCGCTTTACAAGTATCCCTCAGATAGAGTTTTCTGTTTGTTACACATAATAATTTAGAGTTTTCCGAGAGTGCTTGGAAAGCGCATTTGATTTGCGAGGGCGGCGGGTGCCCTCACAGGGTCGCGGTCCTACCGACGCCCTTCCCCCGCAGCGCAGCCCCCCAGGCGCCGCGCTCCAGGGCGGCAGGACGCAGGGCGGGGCTGGCGCGCACCAGGACGGGGACTCAGGGACACTCACCCACCGAGGGGTGGGGGGGGCTGATGAAGCTTGAGGCGGTGGAGGCAGACTTGGGCTGCCTGCGGGGGCAGCCGTTGAAGCTGGGGCCCCTCGGCGTCGCCCTCTTCTTCCGACCCGGCTTGGCGCTGTCGGAGTCGCTGGGGTCGAACACCACGGTCACCGACTCCAGTCTGGTGACAGTGTACACGCTGCTCTGCCGAGTCGGGTGAAACCTGGTGGCCTTGAGCTCCAGCTCATCGTAGCTGGACGCCTGGATGAAGGGACACCAGCGGAACGCTCTCTTGAAGCCGGCTCGGAACCTGGGGAGCAGGCCACAGGGAGAGAGGGAGTCAGGTCCCCACAAGGGCACTTCTTTCAGCTGCCGCAGGAGGCCCTGCTGGGGGCACTGCGGCCAATGCAGCTTCTGAACCTGGTTTTCTAAAGTTAAACTTTTAGAATTTGGGCCACCGCCTTGGCACTGGTCTTTTTGAGTTTTTCTTGTCTGCTTTGAACCTTAGTGTGTCATCGGTGAGAAGCAAGTCATTAAAGAGTAAAAGCACAGCGTTAGGTAGCCCATAGGACAGAGAAACTGTGCAAGCCTTTGCTAATTTTATGCATTTGCCCAAGGGTGATTGAATCGGGCTGGCCACTCAAGGCACTTAAACATGATGTATTACAAAGCAGCGTTTTTCCGTGATAGTTACACATTTATAAACCAAAGCCTTATTGTTAGAATTCACTGCTAAGCTTGATGGTGTCTTTTCCTTTGGATTTTTATGAGTTTATCTGAGCCACACCAATGACACGTGCCAGGGAGCAAGGTCTCAAAGGCTCCCTAATCTCGGTGGTTTTTATTTAATCACATGTGAAAGTGTAAAATCCTTGGCTCTGTGAACAATTAAATGAAGCTAACTAAAAACAGATGTACTGCTTGTGGGGTGACTTGAATCAATATACGGCTTATGCAACTAATAAAAAAAGTAAGAATTAAGTATTTAGCAAACTTCAGGCACAGGGAGGCGGAGGCCCAGTTGGAACAGGAGTTCACGCAGTTACTTACATGAAGTTCTGTTTCTACCTGTGCTCAAAACAGCTCGGAACACATTGGTTTAAGGAAACTATCAACCCTATGAAATCCTCCCTACCCATCCATGTGCTGACCTTACCACTAAGGCGACTTTTACTTGGAAACCACATTTTACCTTTCTCCCCAGTCTTAAATGTATCTGTAAATATTCCTTTTTTTTTTTAAACTTCACTTTAAAAATAGCTTTTCCCTGACCACCTGGATTCTCCACACCCTAGTCCCATGGAGGCCGCACCGACTCACTGATCTCTCTCACTCACCGACCTCATTCTGCAGGAAGGCGGGTTGGAATTCCCTTTGCCTGCACGGTTGCTTCTGTCGCACTCACAGCAACATCCTTTTTAGTAGATGATGCTCACATAAGTCATCCCCTGTGCATGTCTGTGAAGTGTCCTCATTTCTTTGAGGACCTGAGCACATGTTCAACTCACCTCCTTTACCTTTGGCAGATAAACTTATGAAAGGTTTGGAGGGAAGATTTGGGCCATGTAAAAACCGCCCAGTTAGAGCTGCTAAGAACATTGTTTTGAGATTGCAATTGTTAAGCTGGAGTATTTTATACAATGGGGGGAGTCTAGGAAAATATCTAGCTCTGTGCTCATCTCAGTGAATTTTTCAATTTCTCCTTCCTTTTGTGTTTTAAATTTGCACCAAGAAGCCGGAATGACACTATGTGCTCCCAGCGAAGCCAGGGGTGACGAGAAACCCACATTTGGTAATTTTGTGTTTACCGCTTATTCAGACAGCAGTAGATGATGGGATTGTACATGGTCGAGCTCATTGCCAGCCAAAAGCTCGCCAGGTAGACCTGCTGGATGTATTTCCACCGGTTTAGCTGTTGATAGATCGCAGTGAGGATGAAGTAAATATGATAGGGCAGCCAGCAGATGGCAAATGTCACCACAACAATGATCATCATTTTTACAACCTGGAAGGAAAGAAGGAAAAGGTCATATTTAGGAAATTTTAAAGTCATTGAATATATTACTTCCAATAGCTTCCTGCAAATCTTCTTTTCCCAGCAGTACAGTTAAACACATAGCTCGCCTAAGGAATAAATATATTTTTTGAAATGGGAGGTAAAAAAGGGACAGATGCCTATGGTAAGACTCAAGAAAACATGCTTGTGTCACCATCCTTTCTACCTAACCCGAGTGAATGTCTGGCACTAAGTCAAACTGAAACAAATTTATTTTAATAGGTCTGTCTACTAAATTTGTTCATACTTCTTTTGGGAATTTAGAAATAATATAATGTTTAGAATACCTTAAAATACTTTTGAGGCTTACTCACAGTCGGACCAGAACGCAAACTAGAGAGTTTGACATAAGTGGCCTATGTAGCACCTTAGAAGCATGAAAATACATCATCTGTTTATTGGACTTGCCATTTGACTGCAAGCTGGAGATTCAAATGAAAGGTGGCAAGGTTAAGGGTCAGAAGAGACATGATTGTAGAAATAGACAAAGCATGAAATGGATCAGAGCGGAAGGCCAAGCTTTCCTAAGGGCCTAATCACTGTACCATCCAGGTGACTAATAGTGAGCTGATAGAAATTGGCCACCAGAGCTGAAAATTCAGGTCAATAGCTCAAAGAATGTCGTCCTTGGCTATACCATGTAAAGCCTTTTGATTTTCTCAGGATTCTTTAAATTGCATTTTTCCCTAAAGAACTGTGTTCAGATTCCTGCACTTTATTTCTGCTATTTTTTATTTGTATATTTGTGGAATATAAGAAAGAGCCATATATTATTACTATCTGTGACGATGTGAATGTGCAGAGTACTATGTTAAATACAGAATCAGCAAATGTATGTAAAAGCTTATTTGAATATTTTTATACAGACTGACCACAAACTCCCTATGCATGAACTTGCTTTCCAACAATAGCTGAAGGGCTACATAGGTTATCAGAGTCTTTTAAAGCGACGTCCAACCATCAGGTGGAAGTCCAGAACCTGGGACATTAAAGTGAATGCACAGAATTTCATTAAGTTAAAATGCATCTGGAACAGAGGTATCATCAGATGCCTTATTATTCACACATATATGATTTTAATGACCTTGTTGCAAAACATTTAGTAACTTGTTATAAGATTTCCTTTAAAAAAATCTAAAAGATCCTAAGCGAAAGGATCTTTTATAGTGAAAAAATTGATACATTTTATTTATTTATTTCTATAAAATACATTTTAACCTTAAGGCTCTGCTCACAGAATCTTGTGGAATGATTTTAGATAGCGAACTCAGGACCCCAGGTTTTCTATAAATGCAAAAGCAAGCTCTTGGGTGAATGAAATTTTCTTGCTTTGTGAAATGCTCAAATCATTACATTGAAATTGTAATCATGTCCCTCATAAAATGTTAAGGGAAGGAGCATTTTGAAGCACAAACCCTGAGCAATGATAGACGTGCAAATGCTGTGAGCAATTCCCCTGGGTGGGCCAATGCTGGAAAATGGCACTAGCACAGACAGGCTATAAATGCTAAGCAGAAAACTTGGTAGAGTTCCTGAAACTCCTGAGATTTGTAGGCAAGATGAGAGACTGGGATAGAGATGATTAGAAGGTGTCACCATGTCTTCATAAATTTTATTGTAACTTGATATAAAGATTGATTGACCGTGACAGATGATTACTAGAAGTAGTGGGGTGATCACATTGTAAGATATAAAAATATTGAATTGCCTTGTTGTATACCTGAAACTAATACAATATTGTATACCAACCATAATGAAATAAAAAAACACTTTATAAACTAAATGAAAAAAGGCAAATTTTAGAAAAAAGGTTAATCTATAAATCCCAGAATCTGGTTTTTATTATTCACTTATTAGACTTTACTTGAAAAGGGGAATTTTAAAAAATTTTCAGATAGAAATCTTTGAGTGAAAAGGGGCAAAGATACAACTAATTTCTGTATGCACTAAGATAATAGTTAATGGTTTAATTAAGATGCAGATTAAGTGGTAGATATAAAACCTTACTTTTCTGAGGGCTAAACAGGGAGTTGAGAAGGTGATGTTTTCATTTTGAGCAGATTCAAACAAAGGCAATATTAGTTGATAAATAGTGGTGTTGCCAGGTTGGTAAATAATCTGCAATATGTATGATAATCCTTTTTTGTAACTTCAGATTTTTTAAAAAAAATATCTTTATTGTTGAAAGTATTACAGATGTCCCATTCCCCCCCCCCCCATTGATCCCCTCCACCCAGCATCCCCCCTGCCCCGCCCAGGTCCTTTCCACACTACTGTCTGTGTCAGATTTCTTTTTTTGTAGTTCATATCTAGTATACTCGGTGTTTTTCATAGTTTCAGATACACTAAAATAAAGTAAACTTTTGGGACTTTCCTTTGAATCTAACTAGGTACAAATTATTTTATCATAGAGATATGATAAAACAGTCCCTGACTTTTTTCAATTTTTTTATTGTGATAAAAATACATAATATAAAATTTATCATTTTGATTATTTCTAAGTGTATAGTTCAGTGATATTATTTATATTGTGCACCCATTACCACCATCCATCCCCAGGACTCTTTACATTGGGCGAAGAGGAAACTCTATACCCATTAAATAATAACTCCCCATTCTCTCCTTTCCCTAGGCCCTTGACTCTTTTTAATTTTTTAAAAAATATATAGTTTTATTGATTTCAGAGAGAGGAAAAGAGAGAGACAGAAACATTAATGATGAGTCATTGATCGGCTGCCTCCTGTACGCCCCCTGCTGGGGATCCAGCCCAAAACCCAAGCATGTGCCCTGACCGGAGATCGAACCCCCACCTCCTGGATCCTAGGTTGATGCTCAACTACTGAGCCACACCCGGCCGGGCTAGGCCCTTGACTCTTAAATAAAAAGTGTTCTAAATGTTTTGTTTCTTTTTTCTTTTTCTTTTCTTCTTTTTATTTATTTAAGATTGATATTGGGTATTCATGAAGCTGACTTATCTGTTTCTGAGGCAATGGGGTTTATTTCCCATGGTAACACGGACATTGCAGCCATCCATTATCTTTGGCACAGAAACTTATTAGTAGGAAGAATAAGAGAAGTGGGACAAGTGAGGTAGCACTTAGAGCAATACTGCCTATTTTTCATAGTTAAGAATCCACTTTAATCACACAGGCAAGACTGAAATGCATGTCATCTGTTAGTGAGTAGAAGCTTTGGGCACCTTTTCTTCATGTATTGAAAGGAAAAAAAACCCACCTTTGAGTTTTCTGTGATTTTTGTATCCTGTACATGTTAGACTGGAATGCCTGCAGCTGTTCTTATCTGCCATGTTAGCTTAGTGCAGGATAGATGATTTTGAGGTTTGGGTTGTAAAAAAAAAAAAAAAAAAAAAAAATCAGTCTAGGAAATGAAATAAAATACTGCCAACCAGAAAACAATCTAGAAGTCATAGGCTTCAGGGCAGAATTTATTCTTTTTAAATGCCTGAATTGGAAGTGGTCAACTCTATCTGAGAAGAAACTTCTGTTTTGACTAGCACCTCCTTAGAGCATATGTTTGGAAGACCCATTCCATGGACCACACCTACCCTACCACTTCTCTATACCTTTTGTCAGCCCAAATGTTCTCAAGTGGACCATTATATTTTTTAAGTCAAAATTATAGGCCTGCTTATTTTAACCACATACTAGCAAAGTAAAATATTTTTAAGAATAAGATTGTTCTGAAAAGATAATTAATAAATAGCACCTTAAAAAGTAAAAGCAAGGGACAGTTTCCTCCTAAGGCAAAAGGGAAACTGAAATTTGTTGAAGACCTGCCATGTGCAAGGTACTGTGCTACATGCATTATGTGTATTACCTTACTGTAATTAATGCAATTTGTACAAATTAATGCAATTTGGAGGTGCCCAGCTATGTTTCAGTTACAGTTAAAAATCTTATAGGTATCTATTTCTCTTATAACAGTGCTGTCAAGATGTAGAAGAGGCTCCTTCTGAAAGTAAATGTAAGTAAAACATTCTTCTGTACAGCGAATTCTTGGTTATTCAAATGAATGAATTGATATCTCTATTCTAGACCTCTCCTCTAACCTTGTGTTATTTTCCCCCTCATTATCCTTAGCTGTCTTGTATATTTGTTTGTGTTTTGATATATTTTTTCCCTTCTCAACAGTGACATCTTCTTTTTCAACAATCGGAGTTTTAAATTTTAAAAATCATTTGTTTAGTCCCAAGATACTCATGCCATAATTAAGTGATCTCGTCTTTTGTGTTTAGTTCACAAAGTACAGCTTATTTCAGGTCCTCTGCTTCTTTGTCTTATTTCTAGCAGCTGGTTTTCCTAAGGTTTGTTTTTATTTATTTTTCCAACTCGGGACTCTGTTCATCCTTTCATGTAGAGGTAAACGGAAAGTGGTGTCTTCAGTGCTGCAAATCTGCAGATCATAAAGGAAGAGCAGTCTCCTCTCCTGCGGGCCAGCTGTGTGTCCTCGGAAGGTGGTGGAGCACTGAAACGCCCACAGTCTTAGGAATGATCAGAGAACTTACACAGTGTCTTTCTCTCCTGGGCTGCAGCACCCTGTGTGCTTCACACGCCCCTCTGAGCTCTGCCCTCTGTCCTATTGCAGCTGCTGCGTCATTGCGGAAAATGAGCCAAGTGGCAGATGAGAGGGCAAACTTCCAAAGAACCCCTTTAGGTTACCACTGTCCCCCAGACAGGCGGATGTCTCAAAGACACCTCGAAATGTCATGTTTCAAACAAGCTCCTTCCCGTGTCCGTGTCCGCGCCCCCAAGCTGTTCTTTCTGCCAAGAGGATCTCAGTCAGGGGCCCCACCACCCACCCGGCGCCCAAGGCTGGGCACTTAGGACTCATGCCTGTTTCTTTGCAGCCCCTCATGTCATTGCCCCTTTCAGTGCCCAGGCAGATCCTGTTGGCCAAGACCCCAAACTATGTCTTAAGTGCTTTCATGGCTTGTCATCTCTCTTGCTAGAACTTGGGAGAAAGATCATGATCTTTCTCGGGACAGTTGCAATAACCACGTAGTTGGACTTTGCTTCCAAATAGCAGTTAAAGTGACTTTCTGAAATAAAACCAAACCTTCTTACTGTTGCTCAAAGCTCCTGCTGGGTTATATGTCTCCTGCCCTCTTCTCCAGCCTCACCCACTTCAAACTCCCTTTGGTGATTTCGGCACCAGGGCTCTCATTTCTGACCCTTCCCCACACCCATCGCTTTCCTGTTCCAGGCGTTGCTCACCTGGTCTTTGTGCCTGGGATGCTCTTCCTCCAGCTCTGTTCAGCCTTAGTTCTTCTTACTGATAAAAGCCCTACCACCTTGTTTAAAGGTGACCCTCCTTGCAGCCATTCTTTTTCATATTACTTTATTTCCTTCAGCATTCCCAGCACAATTGGTCCTTATTTTGTTAATCTAGAGGGCCTCTGTGTCCTGCCTGAATGCAAATCCTCGGAGGGCCTTGGACATTTCAGTTTTGTTTAGTTTACCCCATTTTGCTAGAGCTTAGAAGAATACACACAGCCTTTGATGGCCCTCCTTTGAGTAAATGAATAAATAATACATGAATAAATAAGCCAACTTACATTATTTAGGGATCAGCTATAATACATTGCATAAGAATACCCTACACCTTACAACTCAGTTTCTATTGCTCTCCTGCCTTCCTATAAGACACCTTAGAGTTTAGGCAGATTTGAGCCAAGGATTCAAATATCAAGGTTTTTGCACACATCTTCCTCAAGTCCCCATAGCCTAAGAGTGGAAGCATAGATCAGGAGGAACATTTTGCTGTCGTGATTTTATTTTTTAATACATATAAGGCACATAAATGGCTGTCCTATTATACTCTGTGATGACAAACCAAAATAAATTTTGCCATAAGCAAAAGGAACTATTTCCTAACACATGAAATTATATATTTATATAATTTCAGAGTTGCTGTTGCTTTGCACACAATTATTATTTTTAACTGAATTACCAGGTTATATTAGCTGAGTAGAAAAAAAAAAGTATATAGTAAAACAATTATTTTCGTTAACTTTTTTGTATCAGGAGAAAGGACCAATCTATTTATTTTGAATCCTTTTACTAAGAGAGTTGTAGGTATTCCAATTTGCCATGATCTTCAGCTGAAGAGTGTTCTCCTAGCAGTGCTCCAAGCACTGGAGTTAGAGCTCGCTGTACAGCCTTTCCTAGTGACAAACCCAAGGTCCTGCAGCGAAGTGTTCCAGGGGATGCCTTGTGAAACTTTTTTTTTTTTTAAAGGAATATAAAACTATTTATTGACCACTGTCCTTGTGAAATTTTATGGCTTGAAGGTAGACTGGTGGTGTGATGATGGAGACCTGGCTTGTACTCTCAGTCAAGTGAATGAAACAGTGTCTTCTAGATCTCCATGAAACTATGTTTTAAAATAAAACATTCTTATTCAAGCTGGATTAACTGTGGCATATAAACTATGGCCACCAATAATTACTTTTCAATTTTCAGTGAGGCACTGTATATAAAGACAATTACTATCCCCTAATTGATTTTCTGCTTTTTAATCAGCATGGTAGCATTTGAAGGACCTGCTGTTTTTTCTAATTACTATTAGAGCTCCTAGTCCCTTTTTTTGTGCAACTACTATTCTGTCCATAATTTTCAGTTCTTTTTTGGGAGCTCTTTTCCTTTACAGATTTCATATGTGGAGATGTCTGTGTTTCTTTGAGGTGTCAGTGACAATCATTTTCCTCTGGGCTTAGGTGGCTGAGGCAAAAGGATTTAGAAATTCCTATTTCGGAGATTTATAAAATGCTGCCAGATCATGTTGAAGAATGGTGAAATAATGAAGCAGAATTAATCTGAGGATAATACCTTAGAATAAAAAGGTAAGAAGCATTCACAAGGTATTATTTCACCAGTTCTAAATATTTTCAAATAAAAAACAGCTTAAAGGCAGGTTTGGGAGGATGACGAATGATTTGAAAAATCCATAAATTTGGAAATACACCGAGTAAAGCATATAGAAGTACATACGCTCATAGTCCTTCTGGGATCTACTACCTAAGCCAAGTAGGAGAGAAAAATCTCTGAAACCTTGTCAAAAATGAAATAAATATGAAAACAGTGGCAGAAAGATATCTGAAAAGATTTAGAGCGAGTAATTAGACTCACATACCTAAAGGGTTTGGGCAGCACTGGGGTGGGAGAAAGCAGCATTAGTTTTCTCCTTATGAGCCCTGCTGACTTGAAGGAGAGTGGAAGTGACTAGAGGAAGGATATGTTTGCAGAGAAAGGGAATGGATGTCGATGGGCATTTGCAAGTTTGGAATTATTTGAATTATAAGAACAGCGCTACAGTTTGAATGGTAGGAGCGGCACTAAATTTTCCTAGAAAAAATTGTGGGTGAGTGGTCTTTCTGGAGCAGAGAAATGTGTCAAGGAGGGGGCTGCAAGCAGGAAAGGTGGAAAGGAGACCAGGGAGGAGACACACACTTGGTGAGAAATGCCAAAGGGGGTCTGTGCTCTGAGAGGCAGATTCTCCCTTTGAACTAATCTGCGGAATCCTCACTGAAGTTCACATTTTCCGTCGAGGACACACAAAAATGAAAAACAGCAATATACATGAAGTTAGCTAAAATCTTGGCCACCTAAATAAATGGTAAATCAAAACAGTAGATTACTAGGGACTGGCTGTCATAGAAAACCAAGGGAGTCAGGGCTATTTACAGGCACTGTGTTGGGGGGGGGGGGGCAGGTGTCATGCTAGCCCACTGTTGCACAGATTATGTAAAAGTAGGAAGGTGCAATGATTTTAACAGAAGCTGTTTCCTCCAAGGCAGGAACTAAGAAGGAGGTAGAGTAGAAAGTAAAAGTGAAAAGGGCTCAATAGCTAACTGCTAACTATGGATCAGAAAGAGAAGGAAAATGTCCTAGTCAAACAGATAATTAGTTTCCTCGATTTCCTTTCAGCTAAGGGATGAGCTGTTAGAATGGAGTGGAGAGAGGCACTACCCTAGTTTCTTTTTTTTTTTTTTTAAATATATCTTTATTGATTTCAGAGGGAGGAAAGGAGAGGGAGAGAGAGATAGAAACATCAATGATGAGAGAGCCATTGATCGAGCCCACAACCAGGGCATGTGCCCTGACCAGGAATCGAACCCCGATCACCTGGATCCTAGGTAGACGCTCAACCACTGAGCCACGCCCGGCTGGGCCCTAGTTTCTAAATTAGTAGCACTCACACTTGCCAAAAAACTCCCATCTTCAAAGCAGAGCAGAAATCCTCCTTGGTTCCAGGAAGCTACCAGAATCCAGGGAATGATTTAATCATAGGAGCCATTTCCCAACATCCTAAGTAATGACTTTGTTATGGGCTGAACTGTGTACCCCTAAAATTCATATGTTAAAGTCCTAACCCCCAAGTACTTCAGAATGTGATTGTATCTGGAGATAGGTCTTTAAGGAGCTGACTAAGTTGCAACAAAGTCATATGGGTAGACCTTAATTTAATAAGACTGGTGTCCTAATAGGAAGAAGGTATTAAGATGCAGACAAACAGTGAGGGGAGACCACGTGAAGACCCTGGAAGAAGACGGCCATACAAGATAGGGAGAGAGACCTTGAAGAAAACAGCCCGTCTGACTGGTGTGGCTCAGCGATTGAGCATCGACCTAGGATCCAGGAGATCAGGATTCGATTCCCGGTCAGGGCACATGCCCGGGTTGTGGGCTCGATCAATGACTCTCTCATCATTGATGTTTCTATCTCTCTCCCTCTCCTTTCCTTTCTCTGACATCAATAAAGAATGGAGGTTCCTCAAAAAATTAAAAATGGAGCTGCCTTTTGACTTAGTGATTCTACTCCTAGGAATATATCCTAAGAATCCTGAAACACTAATCAGAAAGAATCTATGCACCCCTATGTTCATAGCAGCACAGTTTACAATGGCTGAGATCTGAAAACAGCCCAAGTGCCCATCAGTGAATGAGTGGATAAAAAAGCTGTGGGACATTCACACCATGGAATACTATGCAGGTGTAAAGAAGAAAAATCTCGTACCCTTTGGGACAGTATGGATGGACCTGGAGAATATTATGCTAAGTGAAATAAGCCAGGCAGCGAAAGACAAACATCACATGATCTCACTTATACGTGGAATCTAAAGAACTTAATAAACTGATGAACAAAATAGATTCAATGACATGGAGCATAGATGAGACTGATGAATGTCAGAGGGATGGAGGAGGGTGGGTGGGTGGAGGGAGAGAGAGTAACCAAAGAATTTATATGCGTATATGCAGAACCCAAGGACACAGGCAATGGTGGGGAGGGGGACTGCGGAGGGGGGTGGGACGGGGTGGAACAGGTCATTGGAGAGAAAAAGGGACATCTGTAATATTTTAAATAACAACAACAACAAAAAGATATACATATAAAAAAAAGAAAACAACCCAGTTGACACCTTGATCTCCTATCCTCCAGAACTGCAGGAAGATAAATTTCTGTTTCTAATGTACTTAGTTTGTGGTACTTTCTGTAGCATCTCTAACAAAGTAACAGACTCTTCTTTCCACCTTCCCCCACTTCATCACCTCATCCATTTCTAAGTCATATGTGGCAGATACCATGAAGTATAACATATTTGTATTCTGTTGCTTAACCGTGGTGAGCCATATGCTTATCCATCGAAATTCACATAGCAGCTTCTGTAACTGAAATGGCTAATTTAATCAGGTATATTTTACTGGTTACTTCCAGCAGAGAGAGCCCTTGAATGTATCATTCCTTGTGTCCTAGCTGTCAACCAAAGGGACACTGAGAAAGAAAAACCTGTCCTTTGTGTATTCTTTGGGTTTTTGGTAGAAGGATTTTTGTTTTTAGGATGAAGATTTATAGCAGATGTTATCAGCTGAGGGCCTGGCGCAGAATGGAGGGCTTTTGAAAACATCTGTTAGGCTAGTAAATATGCTATGGAATTTGGAACACTTAAACCTAAGAGTATACTATGGAGTACATTAGATGTTATCACCAGTTATCTGTTTTATTTGGCCAGGCTGTTTATATTTGATGCTAATACAGTTAGTCCTGCACAACACTGAAGTAGTTTTCTCCTCTATGAAAGAAAGAAGGTATTTTTTCCCCAGCATAATTTAATGTTAAGGAAAATTGGAATTTTATAAATGAGTAGTATATGCATAATATAAATTTTTTACTTACTAGAATTTTTTGTTTACTGGAATGCTATGTCAAGAATCTATATAGTAAGGCAAATCTTAAATATTTTTCTTGTGGCAGGGCTAAAAATATTTTTATTTAGTGAAATAAGGAAAACTTTCAAGAACAGTTTAATTCATTCAGCAATAGATAAGTAAACCTCATTTTTAGTCCTCAGATTATCAATATACTTCTTAAGATGTTCACCTTAACCTGAAAATTCACACTGCAGTCATTCCTGTGTGTGCAGGGATGAGGGGCAGAGAACCAGGTCAGAACTCAGGAAGCTTCAATTCCAGAACTGGCTCTCCCTTTTAATGATGTTTGACCTTTAGCAAGTCACATCACATAACTGCACTTTTTTTTTTTTCATGTATAAAATGAGAGGGTAGCTGATTCATAAAACCGAATTCTTTCATTCATTTATCCATTCATCCATCTATTCACCCAGAAGGCATTATGAGAGGCACTGAGGACACATGGTGAGTAAAGCACATTTCTTGCTCAGGATTCTACAATAGAGCTGAGAACTGACCTGTGATAAAAAGCCCCACATTTCTTAAGGACATTTAATTTATCCTAGTTTAAACTACCTTATTTTTCCCTTTTTTTTGTACACTCTAACAGTACTTGAACTCATTACTAAATAAGGTTTCATTTTATTTATTTATTTTTAAAATTTATCTTTATTGTTGAAAGTATTACAGATATCCCCCTTTTTCCCCCATTGATCCCCTCCACCCTGCACCCCCCCCACCCCCAGGCCTTCCCCACACTATTGTGTGTGCCCATGGGTTATGCATATATGCAAATAAGTTCTTTGATTAATCTCTCCCCACCCCTGCCTCCCCACTGGGACTCATCAGTCTGTTCCATGCTTCTGTGTCTCTGTTCTGTTTTGTTCCTCGGCCTATTTTGTCTATTAGATTCTACATATGCGTGAGATTAGGTAAAACTGAATCAGGCAGAATCAGAAAACCTGAACAGGCTAATAACAACTGATGAAATCGAAGCAATAATAAAAACACTCCCAGCAAACAAAAGCCCTGGTCTGGATGGCCTCACAGGGGAGCTTTCTAATTCTTTAAGTTGTAGGGTTTAAATCAAAGAATTGTAAACGGTTATTAGACAATATGTTATTGTAGACATGGTAAATACTCCATGTATTTACACAAAGCCTAGTTAAAACTATTTAAGTTTACAGTAAAAACTACTCAAAGTAAAATAGGAGAGTAAGGATAACAAGTAGAAATGGGCATTAGTCTTAGGACCAGGAAGAGACAAAAGTCTCTGGCAATTTACTTTATCAGATAAGAAGTGGGAACGTCAAAATAATTCTGACAAAAATCTTGTCTACAAGCTGCACTGAAAGATCATGAACAAAGAAAATAATACATTTAAGAATATCAATCTGTTTCAGATAAGAGATTCCATATAAAATCATTTTAGCATTAAATAAAAATATAAAATCAGATTACTCCATTATGAATGAATTATTCATAGATAAACAAAGGTGGCGGGATGTACTGTGAGTTACATGGACAATAGAATCAGAGGGACTTAGTTTATGAAAGGAACTTATTTTCTTAAAATTTAGGTATTGAGTATACATTGTATAAAAAGCAAAAAAGTGTTTGAATGTTGGTATTAAGAGTTATCCCCCCCAACCTCTTTTACTGACATTATCTATAATGTACTTTAACTGTATAAAAGGTTATAAAAAGACAATGGATTATTTCTTTGACTTTAATGTTAGCCTGGGATCCAAACCAGATTCCTCTACTTACTTGAAACATAATGTTATTCACATTAGATGTTAATTAAATATTTGTTGAATCTCTATCATGGATATCTATAGTTGGGAGGGAACTTAGAGGTAATCTAGTTCAATCTTCTCATTTTACAAATAAGACTGAACCCAGAGAAAAGTGGTGATTTGAACAAGAGATGTTCTCTCTCTCTCAGCCACACACAGCATGTTGTGCTTATTTGGCTTAATAAGTCTAGATTTTCTCTAGATGCAAAAAACCAATTAGATTTATATTTGTCTACTGATATTTGGCAATGATGATGCAGAGATTATGGAATGATTTTAGTGGTGGCAAAACCATTAATTAATATCCATTTGCTTTAGGGTGTTATATTAACTAAGGAGAATTTGTTAAGGGGTTTTGTGTATTGGTTTTATTTAGTATGTATTAAAGGGAGCTATATTAGGTTAAAAACTCATTTCAACAAAAACAAAACAAACTATCAAGGGATATACAAATTTTAATAATAAAAAAGATTTTATATTAGTGCAGATTTTTACATATCTAAAATAGATCTTTCCTCATTTTGGTAATTGCATGCAGTCCCAGTTTCCTGATGAATAATTTTTTAAGGATTAAGTTTGAAGTTGATTGTTGGTACTGGAAATAAATTTTAAGTTGATTGCTGGTACTAGAAAATAATTTTTCCTTAAAATTTTCCAATTTTCATTAGTTTAATATACAAAAGCCTTTAAAGTCAGAATATATCTACAAATAATACAATAATATAATTCAACTGTACTACTGGTAATTAAACAAATAGAAAAATAACTAAGGAATTACTTTATCTTATTTACTTCCCCACACCTACCCTTGAGTGAAGTTCAGAAATGATCAGCGTAATATAGAGGTTAAAAACACATTCTCTAGAATCAGAGGTTCTGGATTCAAATGCTGCTATCATTCAATAGACTAGGCAGTTACTTAACCTATTCAGTTACTCTTTCTTCATCTGTAAAATGAAAATAACAATAGTGCCTTCCTTGTGCGCTTGTCAGAATTCAACTGATCTACTTAACACACCTAAATCAAGTATCTGTCATATTAATAGGCACAATAAATGCTAGTTGCTTTCATAGAGCTACCACAAGCATTATTCTTGTTACTAGTGATCATAACTAGGTTTATTTTTGTCTCACGTAAATACAAAAGTAGGTGCAGACTGGAATGGCATATTTATGAGCATTAGACACAAGGCACTTCAACATATACATTGTCTTGATTAACCTTCATCAAAAAATTTCAAGAAAAGAAATAGTATTTCAGTATTTAGCTACATGTGGCTAATAGCCGCCATATTAAACAGTGCAGATGTGGATCTTTCCATTATTGCAGAAACTTCATTAGACAGCACTATTCCAGAGGAAGTCAGGATGTATAATGGAATCATGGGCAGGAAAATTTAATGGATAAGAGACTGGCTAAGGGCAGTCACCAGTCCTTTGCAGTTCTATATGCTGGGCACTATTTGAAATGCTTGACATGTATTGCCTCATTTCATCTCTTTGCAACTACCTGAGAATGCATTATGGTTCTCATTTCACTGTATAGGGATTGTAGCCTCTCTGGAGCTCAGATATATTATATTGCTCAAGATATGTGCCAGAGCGAGCATTTGAACTTGGCACACCTACTAAGAGACTGTTTCCAGTCAATATATTCAATTGCCTGAATTCACATTGCAGCGGTATGGATATATGAATTACAGATAAGATTCTAATTCAAATAAACATTCAATGGCTTATAAGTTAATATCTATCGTTTACTTTTAGATATTTAGGAAACAGATATTTAGGATAATATTGTCAAGACTGAAAAAATCTGAAGAGATATTTGATTTATTTTACCAAAACATCCTAAATATGAGATCTGTTAGCACCCTTTACTTATTTCTTCCTTATATTGCATTTGATTTTAATCCAGAATAGCCATAAGGCAAGGGACTTATGAAATTTTAGGTTCTGATAAGATCTATCATTCTAGAACAGATTTTTTTTTGAACTTCAAAAGCATTTTAAATCAATCTGACAGTAGTCTGTACATATTTCTTGAAGGAGGGTGCTGGCAAAATATTAAGCAATTACCACAAAAAAATAGCACTAACTTAGTCAAGGCCTTGGGGATTGTGCGATGTTGATATTTTATATTTTTGCCACTGTCTGAAGGTATTCTTATTTAAAGTGCAGGGATTCTTAAGTTAACCACTTTGTTATGTTAAAGGGACATTATTAATCCAATAGACCTATTTAAATAGACATATTTAAAGCCAATGGCTACATAACATACAGGATTTAAAAACCTAGAACATTTGCTATAAATTGAAGATATCTTTCATTATGTTATGAGGTATTCAAAGTGCTTTGACATTATAAAATACATTATATAAGAGAGTTTATTAATGTACTTGCTAACATTTTTTTGAAAGTCTAGTTCTATACATGTGACTCAACTGTTAGTCAATCTTACAAATTCTCTCTTAGAGCTTAGTAAACTGTTTGGAACCCTAAAATTTTAATACTGATTTTCAGGTTTAATGGTCTAATTTTTATAGTAAGAAGATATTTCTAGAGGTATTAATTTATTTTTCAATTAATTTATTTAGTTTTTTTTTTTTTTTTTTTTTTTATATTTAGTGCTGGTTAGACCCACTAGTATTATTTCCAAATTAAATACATACTTAGACAGGACATATGCAAAGATCAAGTGGGAATGGTTAATGATCTGAAAGTTTCATATTAGTTTACTTTTTAGATGTGCTAGATTCTGTATAACAGACATGTAATTTATTTCTACTGGCTGTTCTTTGAAGAACTTAATCTCCAAAGTTTGTAATTAAGCAAAATTCCCGCCTGGCCAGGCATGGCTCAGCGGTCGAGCATCAACCTAGGATCCAGGAGATTGAGATTCGATTCCCGGTCAGGGCACAAGCCTGGATTTCGGGCTCAATCCCCAGTGGGGGGCGCAGGAAGCAGCCGATCAATGACTCTCTCATCATTGATGTTTCTCTCTCCCTCTCCCTCTCCCTTCCTCACTCTGAAATTAACAAAGATATATTAAAAAAGAAAAGGAAACTAAGCACAATTCCTAAAGATTGTGGGAGAAAGATAAATGGAGGGAATGCTTCTCAATAGTTGCAAAGATTTTCTCAGTGATTTGACTTAAATTTTTATTTATTCTAGTTCATGTGTATTTGGGAGCTGAATCAACATTCACTCTTCTTTATTGCTCGGAGGCTGGTTCAGCCTTGTTCATGGAGCTATTGTTTTTCCCAGCAGTCAGAATAAATTTGCATTACTGTAATCAACAATCTCTTATCTCTGAAGTAAAATCTGTAATTTCAAAGATGTATTTTCTAGGAGAGAGCACATAATTAAATGGCCCAGCAGGGTAGGATTTATATCTTTGACCTAAGTAGGCATAGTAAAATATAAATATAGCATGATTACTAGAAATAACCCTATTCCAAACCATACCAGACAATAGTTAAATTTCAGCTTTAAAAAAAGAAATTAAGAGAAGGGCTAGCTATATTTTGAAACTTTAAATATTTGGGAAAAAAATAAGTGTTACTTTCAAGATACTCACAGTTATACCAATAAGTGACTGTGAAAGAACCCTAAGGACAAGTTAATTTATTATAAGAAGTCCATAACATAAGTGTCATTTTGTATTATTTCAATCTAGAACACAATCTGAGAGAAAGACATATAGACTGTAAAATGTCAATGTGTTACTTTTAAAAAATATTCTAGGAGGGTCACACTCTCAATTTAAACTGATATTTATACTTTAAAATTGTAAAGTAATGAAATCATAAGGAAATATTTATGCCTTACTTTCATAAGTTACACACAGGCAAAGGCAGAACTATTCCCTCGTGTTTTTGTTCCCTCTGGGACTTGGTGCAAATATAGAAGGGAACGTTCATTAAATTTTCATTTTTATGCTAGAAAAATATTACATGTATATGAAGATAAAAGAACTATAATCTACAAGTACTAGGCTTATTTTAATTTGTCTAGGAATGAACAGGGAAAAACTGTTAAAAAAAAAAAAAAAAGATGCCTAAACCAATAAGAAACAAAAGACAGGAAACTAAGTGGGTAATAGAAAGGTAGAAATTATTCTGAAATGCATAGAATGTTACATAAGTTATTTAATGTGATGGTTCCTAAAATATAGCTATAAGAAAATATCTCCCCAAAGAGCATCTTTCAATATGAGTAACATGTTACAAAATGAGGGTTGAAATTACAAAAGAGAAACTGTTTACTAAGACGACCAAGTTATTGAAATTCTCCTAGTTTTAGGATTCTTTCTTAAATGCTAAAAGCATAATTTGGTTGTTTGTGTACTTCATTTTAAAGTGTTTTTTAAAAAGAGAAAGAAAACAACATTATATACATAGATACATACATATCTCTATCTCTATCTCTCTATCTCTCTATCATCTCTATTACCTCTATCTCTATGTCTATCATCTCTATATCTCTATCTCTCTCTATCATCTCTATCTCTATCTATCTCTATCATCTCTATATCTCTCTCTATCATCTCATATATCTATATCATCTATATCTATCTATATCATCTATATATCTGTCTATCATCTATATCATCCTATATCTATCTATCTCTATCTATCTCTGTCTCTATCTCTATAATCTCTATCTATCTCTGTCTCTATCTCTATAATCTCTATCTATCTCTATCTCTATCATCTCTATCTCTGTCTCTATCTATCTCTATCTCTATCATCTCTATCATCTATATCTATCTATATCATCTATATCTATATCATCTATATATCTGTCTATCATCTGTATCATCCTATATCTATCTATCTCTATCTATCTCTGTCTCTATCTCTATAATCTCTATCTCTATCTCTATCATCTCTATCATCTCTATCATCTATATATATCTATATCATCTATATCTATATCTACCTATATTATATATATTACAGGCAGAAAGAGTAAATTGATGTGGAAAAGTTCATGTGTACTTTGTGTTTATACTAGAGATCACAATAAATTGTTAACCAAACATAAGTCTTGTCTACCATTGTTTGTCAATAACAGAAGAAAAACATATTAGTATGAAAATGGAATCCATTTTCTATGTTTGTTTTTAAAACCTAATTGATTGTTGTTAAGTGAGTGTTTTAGGTAAGGGATTTTAAAATTGTTGAGTGTTTTTTAAGGGAAGTATCCAATTAGTTGGTAGTTCTACATAAATAAATGAACTGTAAATAAAATAAATAATAATTGGCATAATTAGCATGACTCTCTTATCCTTGGAAAGACCTCTCAGATGCATTAGGTACACATCAATTGGAGAAAGGAAGATGGAATAGATGACTGATTCTTTTTAACTCTACAGATTTATCAAAAATTTCATTCCCTGAGTTACATAATGGTAGTCTGAATAAAATCTTAACAAAAATCCTAGTAAATTGTCAACATAATCATTTTTAAAGGGTTTCTTGTTTAATGTGAATGTTCAGAAATAGGTTTTATAATGTCACCAATAAGTTGTAGAAGGGTATTAATGCAACATTCATCTTTTAATCAGATATATATGATTGCTATGCAGAAAACAGATGGGGGGAGAGGGAGAGGGCGAGGAGAGATGTCAGGAAGGGAAGGAAGGAGGGATAGATAAATGGATATTAGGAAATTATAACACACTCTAAGAAAGATGCCATCCTTGGAATCAAAGAAGCTTCTGGAAGATTATAGAGGACATCCAAGGCACTCTGTTCAATAAAGGACAAACATAGCTAGAACTGCAGAAATATAGTAAACTAACACTCCACTTAAAGTGAAATTTTAGAAGTTTCTTGTGGAGTAATTGAGAATACTCTGAACAAGGTTAAAAACAAAGTCTTTCTGTAGGGAAGTGACTATTCTATCACAGACTGAAATCGCACATGATCAGTAACTTATAGAAGACAAAAAAGAAGTAAAAAAAATTGGATGAAAACAAGACAAGACAAATAAAAGCAGCAAAGCATCGTATCATGTTATACAGTATTAAACTGCCCTAAGCAGGTTTTCTTCCTCTCTGATGTGCCACAACTTACAGAAATGCTAAGTAAATTACATGGAACAGTACCTTTCTTTTAGCCTTTAGCTGCTCGTGATACTTGTCACAGGTATCTCCTGGGATCTCTCCTCCCCAGAGAGTGATTCCAACAATGGTGTATGTGACGCCCATGACAAGCAATGGGAAACAGTACACCAGGATAATGACAATAATATGGTACCTGAAATTAAAAAAAAGAAAAACACACATGCTGAAGAGCGCATTGGGTTGAAATAGTGGGAATTTGAATTCATTCCATTTTAAATCACAATTGAAAATGCTAAAGAATGTTTCCACATTTTCTCTAAGTCTTCATTTCACAAATCCATGAACATACTGTTATTGTCATCTACAGTTGTCCCAATGCTACCAGTTGATCTTTGTCAATCTTTATACATGAAAAACACAGCTGAGCTGCAGTGTTCATTTAAATTACAGCCACCCCTCCCCCTCCCTACCCCCTTGCCTAGAGGTTCAGGATAAATGCTTTCCCTTTGCTTGGTAATTGTTGAGCTAACCTAATTAAATGTATCATCAGAGGAAAAGAGATGCGACAGATTAAAACTAATCAAGTGACAGATGTTTTCTCCTTTGTAAAACTATTCTATATATCCCCATGGCATCACTCATATTTGAAATGTTGTTTTTCATCTGAATGAAAAAAAATGTTACCACATAGTGTGAGCCTCATTGAATTCACAAGCTATTTCACTGTGATTTTAAATATCAGATAAAGACATTTACTTGTATTTTTCCAAACGTAGGGAACATTTGATTGCATTATTCATTTGGTAAATAATATATAGATGTCT
Source organism: Miniopterus natalensis (assembly GCF_054644295.1). NCBI lineage: Eukaryota > Metazoa > Chordata > Mammalia > Chiroptera > Miniopteridae > Miniopterus > Miniopterus natalensis. The sequence goes on along the minus strand of NC_142081.1, from coordinate 141,415,094 downwards.
CAGTCACAACAAAGTGATGACGCTCTGAATTATCAAACTAAATTCTAGGATTTCATAGCTTTCAATGGAAATTATAAGGAGGCAATTAGGGAGGAATAGAAGGTAGCCAATAATATAACAACCCAACTGGAGTTTGTATAAACTTTTGTGTGGCTTCCAAGGTCTTAAGAGGCTTTAAAGTAATTAAAGAGTTTGGAATGTTAACATTCTCAAATACCTGTGGGATTTTTAAAAAATTTTGTAATGGGAATGGGAAGTGATTTGGTCAACAAAGAATGAAATTTTATTATTATTAATTTTATTTTATCATACAACTAAGATTTTTTAGTAATAATGGATAGAAAACAGTTTAATAATTTCTGCTTGCTTTTCTTCAGTAAAAGCTTCTAATGTTTCTTAAAAATTTGGACTCTTGGTAGAGCAGAGTTTGATCAAATGACTTCATTAAAAAATAACCATTATATTTGTATTATTTGTTATTCTTAAAGGGAAAAATTAGTCACTAAATAAGAATTATATTGAAATAAAATATAAAGGATCAGAATAAAAAACTAAATGCAAATAAATTGTACAATTCTTTTCCATTTGCTTTTCTTTTAAAAGAAATTTTTAATTAAATTAATTGGGGTGGCATTGGTTAATAAAATTATATAGGTTTCAAGTGTACAATTCTATAATATATCATCTGTATATTGAACTGTGTGTTCACCACCCTAAGTCAACTCTTCTTCCATCACCACATATTTGACCCCCTTTAACTTTACTACCTTTCCCCACTCTCCTTTCCCTCTGGTAGTCACCATATAGCTGTCTGTGTCTATGAGTTTTTGTTTTGTTTCTTTGTCTTGTTTGTTCATTTGTTGCTTTCAGTTTTATGTCCCACATATGAGTTAAATCATATTGTTCTTAACTTTTTCCCCTATGACTTATTTTGCTTAGCATATTAAGATCCATTCATGCTGTTGCAAATGGCCATATTTCATCTTTTCTTTTCTTTTTTAAAATGGGTCCAAAATATGAAAAATCAAATTCTATCATGTAGCATTCCTATTTTCTTTCCAACCTAGTGTTTAAACTTCTTTTGTATTAAAACAAAAGAACATAACGAAGAACCCACCAGGACTCCTTTCCCTTCAATCAGGCTTCTTAAAAGAGCAATCCACACATTCGCTCTTTAGTTCCTCCCTTCTCACTCATTTCTCAACCAATAACAACTTTCCCCCCCTTTGGATGCTGCTTTTATTTCCAATGAGCTTATCACCTACTCTAGGAAATTCTGCAGAGCTGCCCCACATAGAAGTCATCACATTTTTTTCCCCCAATTATAAATCTTTGTAATTTACACCAACTTATTGACCATATCATACCATATTATAGTATCTATATGTGTCTGTCTTCCCAAGTAATGTGTGAGACATTGAGGGAAATGTCTCTGTCTATTTGTTTCATTGATGCTCCCAATCTACAGTTCCTTAAATGTTCAATAAACTGAATTGAAAATCATAATAGAGAATTAACTTACGTGAAATGTTGTTTGGGACCTTCTGGCCATTGCACATAGCAAAGAGTACGACCTGGCATGACTTTGATTTTGGAGTAAAGACACTGAGGGAAGGCAAGTAGAAATGCTAGAATCCAAATACAGCCAATGACAATCTTGGTTGCTGTGGCAGACAGTCTGGGTTTCAAGGGATCAATAATGGCCATGTACCTGTATGAAAACAAACAAAATCATTTTGCCAGCCTCTTGTTAATGAAGTTTAAAAAGTAGTTTCAAAGGAGTTTCAGTGGCCAGGGTTCTTTCTCTCCCAGTAAACAAATTGATAAGGATTTTGCTTGTATAGAGGCAGCTTAAAGTGATAATCATAACATAGTCTTTGGAATCAGAAAAATCAAGGTTCAAATCCTATTTGGTCACTTTTTTAAAAATCTTTTTGAACCTCAGCTTTATTATTTTAAAAATAGAAATAAGAACATCCACCTCTTAGGGATGAAGTCAAGATCAATAAAAATAATGTAAGTGAAAGGCCTTGATTATTTGGTGCTGTGCCTCGCACATTCTCAGAATTCATAAATGCCTGTTGAATGGAATTGGAAAGGTGAGTAATAAGTGCTTAAAAATATGAGTTCAGTACCTCAAGACCTCAGTTTTTTCTTCTGTATGTTTGTTTTTAGAAGAAAATTCTAGAGACAATATGGATAATAGCTACATGATTGATGAAGATGAAGAAGCCCTATGAAGGACATCATCAACATTTCCAGCTAAAAGCATGAAGAGACAAGTTCAGGATTCGCATAAAGATGAATAAATCATGTGTGATAAAGGCTATGCCTTCCTGTTTCTTCCAAAATTGAATTCATGCTGCATCATGAAAATCTTCATAGTGTCTATCTATATAACAATATATCATTTTTATAAAAATATATTTGAGGCTCTGAAAGACACACACAAGATTTTTTTTGAAATTGTTAACTGTCTGAGCAAGGTAACTCAAGTCAAGCTTTATGCACCTGGTAAAATAGTAACAATATGTCTGGGAGAATCAAATTCCAGTTTTAAATTGAGTATTTTTGCATTTCTAGCAATAAATCACATTATCTTAATTGTTTTATTTTTACTGTTGGTTATTTTGTGTTTCTCAAACATATATTGATTTATGCAAACTTTCAAAGGCAGCACTTTTATCAAAGAATATTACTTAAGCCAAAAACATTTTAACCTTAAGAATAAATACCTCAAAATAAGAATAAAAATAAAGGTAATTAATTAGTTTGGTTTTTGCTCTGGGCTTTTTAAATTATTAGGCAAAATTAGATCTTAAGTAGATGTTTTGGAACTTGCTTAATTACTAGTCATAATATTAATTTTGGTTGTAATTTACTTGAAGGAAATATTCTTAATTTATTATATGTGACAGTTAATAAGTAAAAGTGACTGTTGGATATAAAAATAATTATAAACACTGTACCTTGGTTTAAGAAAATAAAGTAAATCGTAGAAAGAATGTAAAATGAAGACTGTTTAAAAGTCCCTCTCATGCTTATGTTGATGAAGATAATAGCAACATTAATGACTGCCATTCATTAACAGGCACTTTATTACATACACTATGCATATCTAATATCCAGAATAATCTAATGATCCAATCAATAGCATGTTGTTATCTTTATTTTGCAGAAAAGAAAACTGAGGCTTAAAGAAATTAAGTAAATTTCTCAAAATGACTAGGATGGTGAGAGCTGGAATTCTAAACCAGTTCTGCAGTCTTCAAAGTCCATATAGATACAAATTATGGCTTTGAATATAATCATTTATGTGAGGAATTGTGAAAGAGAAGAAAAATATTTAATGTAGATGGCTTCCAAAGAATCAAAAGTTGCCTTTTGCCTTATGAATCCAAAATAATGTATATACAACATTAAAGATAAAAGTCAAACATATAAAGATAATATTTGTAGTTAGACATTTCTGTTTCCACTGCTGCTGATTAAAACTCACTGTAGTAGTTCTCACTGTATTGAACTGCTGTATTTTGGGTGTTTCCAGAGGCCACAGTACTTATCAATCAAGTTTATTTTATGCAATTGAATATTTCTCAAACTCTATTATAAGCTTTTGCTTTTTTGCTCTCTCTGGAATTTATGAACTCAATTTGGATGTTTAGACAGTTGATTTTTTGGAGACTAAAAAGAGAAATTGAGTGAAATGAGCAGGGTTAGAATCTTGTACAGCTACTATAGCACGGATAATTAAAAATATACTGCAAATTTCTTATAGTTTTTTAGACAATTAGTCTAGTGATAGAGAAATTTTTCCCTGGTAGGTAGAATATTATATGGAAACAATTTATGTTCTCACTAACACTTCAGTAAAAGTAGAAATTTTGAAAGTTCAAACTGACAGCTTTGTCATTTCTGGTCTGATCTATTACTTATTCATTTAGCCAAACATTTTTTGAATGCTTGCTGTGGCATTCCAGACACTGTATTGATACAACAGTGAGGAAAGATGGCCTTCACAGAGCTCATAGCCTAGTGAAGTAGATAGCTATTAATCAAATTATCTAACCAATAAATGTAAAATTACAAATACTGTAAGTGTTGCAAAGGCAAGGTATATATGGTCACTTGAATGCATTTACTGAGAAAACATATTTAGATTGTGAAAGTCTTCCCTAAGAAAAGTCATCTGGGTTGAAAGTTGGAAGGGTCACTAAGCAAGGTGGCAGAAGGGTGATAGTTGCAAAGATTTCTTGGAAGAACAAACAACATGTGAAAAACGCCTTTGTTAATGGTAGGTTTTTATGGGTTAAATTATATCCCCTTAAAAAAGATATATTGAAATCCTAATTTCCAATATCAGAGAATGTGACTTTATTTGGACATAGAGTCTTTATACAGGTAATGAAGTTAAAATGAAGTCATCAGGGTGAGCCCTAATTCAATGACTGAAACAAAGGAGAAATGTGGAAACAGAAATATATGGAGAAGGCCATGCGAAGATGGAGGACTGGGTGATATATTACAGATGAAGGAATGCCAAGGACTGCCAGCAGTTCCCCAGAGACTAGGAAGAGGAAAGGAAGGCTTTCCCGACAGCCTTCAGAGGGAGCATGACCCTTACCAACACTTTAATTTCAGACTTCTAGCTTCCAGAACTGTGAGACAATAGATTTCTGTTGTTCTAAGTCACTCGGTTTATGATATTTTGCTATAGCAGCCCCAGGAAATCAATATGATGAGTCAGGGTGAGAGAAGCATTATACACTTGAGTAATTAAAGGCTACTGTAATTGGAACACAGAAAGTGAAGGGGGAAAGTGGTTTGAGACAAAGTTGTAATGCAGGTTATAGATTATTGTCTTATGGAAAGTAATTGAAGTGATTCAATCAGGGAAGGAGAATAATTCGATTTTAGTCTGGGGAATGGACTGAATGACAGAAATAATGGGAGCAGGGAAATGAGTTACTTGACTGTTGTTTTGCTTTGGGTGAGAGATGGTTGATAATTGAAATAGAGTGTTGCTACTGGAGATTGAATTATGGTAATAATCTGAGGAAAGTAAAAAAAAAAAAAAAGTTGAAATGTTGCAGAAAGGGAGACCCAGTTGGCCAAAGAAGTAGGTAGAATTGCCAGACACTACTGAAGACCAATTTGAAATTGGTGATTAGGAATCCATTGTGGCATTAATATTTCCTACTCTATGGCTCTCTCTTAATAATAAGTTGCTCAACAGTGGGCATGAAGAAAATAGCTGCTTAAACTCATCCAGATAAACATCCTCTGGACCTTGAGAAGAAATGATCGAATCTCACATATGAACTCACTCAAATGTCAGTACTTTATTCTTCCTTTAAAGAAACATACCTTTGATGTGGTCACATTAGCTTTTCCTAGGTGTTTTTCTAAGCTTCTCACTACTATTTTTTCCCTCACCAAACAGATTCTCAAATATGTTAGAGTCTGCTGCATATAATTATTTCATGAATAACAGCTAAGGCTGGATTCTTACTGTACCAACTAGAGCATCACCTAAAAAAGTTTAAAAGTAAATTTTATTATCTTTTACAGAGAACTGAAATTCTCAGAGGCATCCATTGGAAGATCATATTTTTAATGACATTTTAAAAAATCAGTTTTCCTTTCCACTTTAATGCTAGACCACTTTGCTTTACCACTTAGTATTTTCTGATATAGTTGAGGGAGTCTTTTCTTTTTACTTTGATGTCTTTTGCACAATACTATTGTTCACATAACTTTACTTACCCTCAGTAAGTGAGCCCTTTCTATTTTATAATTGTTCTTGGTATCTGGTATAATTCTCTTCTGATAACATTTTTATTAAGCTCTCTTTCTGGATCTTTACTTGTTTCTACACATTTCAAAATGAAGAGTGCAGTCTTCAGATGTTTCCTTAATTATAATAACCATGCAAAGAATATTTGTCTGAAATGATATGGATTTTACTCTTTTTCAGTTTGATTCTGGCCACAGCAGACAATGTTTTAGTCTGTAAATGACAAATATAAAATGCTGTCTGGCTATTATCTGTGCAAAATAAAGATTAATAGCAACAGCTGCTAATGACCCATAAAACTTCAACTTCTGGCCTATAGTACTAGGGCATTTTTTTTTTTTTTTAAATTTGACAAATCACTAGAAATACAACCTTTCTTGAAACTGCAATTTTTAGACAAATTTTATTGTGTACTTTTTCATAACTGTTTTAAATGAATGTAAGAATGAATCAATTAACTATTGTCTTAGTGAATTTTGAAGTGATTAGCATTTATGAAAATAAACCTATATACAAACATTCACATGAATGCATACATATAATAGGAATTTCAAAATATTATCCAGCCCAAAAAAATCATTTACTCAAATTTTTTGATATATTATATAAATAAAATTTATACGCTGGCATTTGAGGAAAGCTACATTTCAAGAATAAAGCATCAGAATAGTGAAAGTATGTGACTTTCATTGTTCATGCTTTCAGTTTAAATTTAACAGTTAGGTTTATCCATTTATTTATTTATTTATTAAATATCAAGTTTTTATTTTCATTTATTTGTTAAATGCCAACTATTTTTCAGGATTGTGTGACATACTTTGGCTATATTGATAAACAAAATAGATGGTCTTCCTAATCTTGTGGAGTCAAAGTCTAATGTAGAATAAACATGTTATTAAAATAGTGAGAAAATATGTAAGACATCACTACTTAAATGTCGCTTGGGACAACATTGTCTCTTGAATATTAGGTTAGACTTTCCTTGGAGCTTTACTGTAATGGCCTGTGTGAGCTCAGCACACTCCCCATGATTTCTAACAATTGCTACCTGACTTATTTTGTGCCTTCTGCTTTCATTCTTGAATCTGTATAAAATACATTCATCTCACCCAGTGTGAACCTTGATGCAGAATTGTACTGTCACTCAATTTTTACAAGAAAGCCAATTATAGAAAGCATTTCAGATTTCAAAAATTTTATTGGATTACAAGTTTGGTGGTGGGGGGAGAATACACCATCATTTTCATCCTGATGGTTCCAAACTTTCTTCTTTTTGTTATGTTAATCTTATATTCTATCATTTTTCTAAAACCCTACATGCACCAAGAGTGACCCTGTCACTTACAACACTTGAAAAGTTTAGCTCAGTTCCTCCTCCCCTCATTAGGCTAGTTTGTCTAGCCCAATACTTTGGAAATTTTCCTGAATAAAATTGTTTCCATTGTGTTCACTGTGATGTTATAAAAAGACAGACTAGTAATTATGAAGCATAAAAGAATTTGACCTAATCTGGGGTATAAGTAGAAATGATGGGAAAGACATTGGGTGTAACCTCCCAGAATTAATTAGAATGAAAGTGGGATTAGAAGAGAAAGTGGAACGGCAAGTCATGAGGTTGGAGAAAGCATGAAGTATTTGAAGAACTAAAGAAGGCCAGTTTCTCTACAGCACCAAGGAGAGGAAAAAGCAGAAGTATCAAGTGAGCTAGAGATGCAGGTATTAAGCATGACTTCGCCAATATAATATATTTAATATAAATTTATATTTTCTTTTTTTAACAATAAAAGCAATAATTGCTAACATGTTGAATGTTTACTATAAACCAGACACTAATCTAAGACCTTTGTATAGAAATCAATCTTCAAATGCTAATTTATAGTAACTATAAAGTGATTTATATAAAAAAAATTCTACTTTATTGGTGAACATTACATGAAACAATTTCTCCTCAAAATTTTAGACACAGATTTAAGTGTTTTTCTATATTGGCAATATAAAACACTGCTAAAGAGTATTTCTGCTACTTCTACTATCTCTGATGATAAATAAATTAAAAATCAGAACATATTAGATTATTTCATTCATGAGATATTTTAAAGTTGTAAATCATTTTTTTTTTGAAGTCCAATTTACTACCTGTGTCATGTCTATATTGTCTAAGGAAGTCAATGGTAAGATGTGTTATATAACCTTGTATCATTTGAAAAGCACTCCTTTCACAAAGTCACTGTTATGTTATCAGTCATACATTAAACACTTAATTTTGTTAAGATAGTAATTCCCTAAGAAAATATTTTTGAACTCTTGGCAGATTATCTTGGTGGAAGCAATGCCTTTATCAAAATATATTTAAAGTTCACATTCCCTTATAAGTATTTCAAGTATTCAATAGAGATAAATGACTATATATAAAAGTGTGTAGTATACATAACTATACATGATATTCTATTTGTATATAAGGTAATATGTATACAAAACCCTTTTTCAGGGCAATAAAAAAGTTTTATTTCATTTTATAAGGGGAAGAGATTTTAGATGAAGAGAGAACTCAAGAGGTTGCCTGAAGTGGATGTAGAGAGAATATCAATTAAAGAAACCCTCAGGTAGGATCAATAATCATGTTACATAATAATAAATGGGCAAAGGAACTGAACATTTTAAACAGAAGAGTCTCAGGACATTTGCTAGGTTTAGTCAAATATATGGAGTGCTATAATATAAAATAGATACGAGAGCAATTTCACGTCACTATAGAGGGTAGAGCTCAGTTTCTGGAGAAAGATGAGTCACAACTCTCCAGGGGTACGTGGATTTACATGGATTTTCTTCAGTGGCGTTAAAACTTTTTTTTTTTTGGCTCTGTTGTTGAAGGTACTCAGGAATAGAATGAGTGACAATTTATTGGGTAAATTAAAAAACTATAAACTTCCAAATGAATTGTTGAAATAGATGAAAGTAGGCTCCTTTACATCTTCGAGATTCCAAATTTAATCAGAGGGAGGTTGTCTGAAAGCTAATTATAATCAGAATTATGATAGGAAACAGATTGCTGGGGACAAGCTATTGTGTTGAGAAAATTGTATACGTTTGAAGTAACTGTTATAACTTTGTGTAATTTGCAGAGTACTATAAATGTGACTCATATATAAAATAGTATGGGACCAAAATTCCCTTCCATCTATTAACTTCCCCTTATAGTTATTTGGCTTCCCTTTTTATATGCCTTTTATACATGTGATTAAATAAAGCTACATATTATAACTGGCACTACAAATCAATAGTTTTGTCAGACATTTTTCTTAACCAATGAGTTTTATGAGAGTGAGTGGAAACAATTTTATATCTGCTCTTCTACAGTATGAATGGCTTCGGAAGAAACATGAATATTACTAATACGTATATAAACTAATACTACTTTGAGTGTGCTCATTGTAAATATTATTCATACATACATATGAACTATTCTGAGCCTCATTTCCTTTGCACAGTCATAATCTTATCAGCCCAATTTCTGACGTCAGCAAACACGTTCTTTCCTTCCCTTCCAACTATCAGTGCCTGGACTATTGAAACACCATCATAGTGGGTTTCTCTGCTGCTGCTCTTTTCCAGCTTTCTTCCCAATGTCTTCGAAGTTCTCTTTCTAACATATTTCACTGTTTCTTCACTTCCAACAGGATTAACTGCAATTCTGCACACCCTTTACTACAGTGGCACTAAATATCTTACCCTCTCCTCAAACTTACCCTATTGTATCAGTCAGAGCTCCAGGAGAAACAAGGTACACTCGAAGGAGAAAACTGAAGAGAGTTTAATAAATAAGGTCATTTACAAGCCCCATTTTACAAATGACTAAAGGAAACCAACTTGAGATGAGTGTTCCTAGGATTAGCAACAGCAGAGCCAGTGTCCCCTGTTCCATGCCTGGGGGACAAAAGGATCCTATGATTAAAAATGAGGAGGTGAAGCCTTAGGACAGAAGCTCTTGACAAGAGATATGATTACAGTGGGGCTTCGCAAATTTGCAGCAATTCTGAAAGGAAAATGTGGTAGATATGTCTTAAAGTTATTCTCCCCTCTGCCTCCCGTCGCCTCCAGGTGTCTCCCATTAGGCAAAGCCAAGAAGAGGCCAGACAGCAAGGAACCCTATCCACGCAGTTAGTCCATAGAAGTCAGCTCGGTGGGGAGGGGACAGAAAAAAAGAGCGGAATAGTTAGACAGCAGATCTGAACTGAAAGGTGAAAATGACCCAGCTCAAACATCCTTTCACAATTTCGTGGTTTTCACATGCTGGTTTCCTTGCCGAAATGATTTTTCTCTTGCTCATACCTTACTCTAAAGTTCAGCAACTGGGCTCTACAACTGAGTTCCACTCAGATTGCAGAATGTTCACTGTGGATTTTTTCCCTTCTCTCCATCCAGTTAGTTTTTACCTCCTTAGAGCTCCAGCACATTATGCCCTTACTTTGATTTTTAGCTCACTGGAGATGGTGATTTTACTCTTCTCTGTGTTCTGTGGCACCTAAAAAGTATCTGTAGTAGTCAACATGATTGTTGAATAGTGACTGCAAATGGTTGTTGAATGTTTGTACAGACGGCAAGTGAATCATTGCTTATAAATGAGAATTTCAACACATATACAATTTTTTTGAAAGAATAGTTTTCTTAACTTTGCAAAATGGAAATTACAAACAAAACAGAGTATTATTATGGGGTTAAACTGACATTAAATAACACAATGTATACAAAGAGATAATGTCAGGCAAGTAGATAATCTAAATTATCCTAAACTATGTTAAATAACATGAAATTAACACTTATGACAAAAAAACAGACAACAGATGTAGTAGTACATTTGAGACAAAAACAAACAAAAAATAACTTATAAGTGGTTCTTAGGTATTTGTAATTGGCATGGAAAGAGAGTTAAAATATGCCAAAATTCTGATCTAAGGATTTAAAAAGCTTCTTTTGATATTGCTTCTAGCTTTTCAACAGAAATATATTTCATCAGGGAACTAGACTATAGGTCATTTCTCTTCTAAATCTCTCCTTTTAAAACAATTTCCCGTATGAAAGTAATGAGTGATGAGATTTATGCAGCTTAAATTAGGGCAATTTGTTCTCAGTAATTCAGTGATCAAATAAAAATATTTAATGTTACAGTTGAAAACTTTGTAAGTTCTTTGGTTACACTAGGAATTAATTGCTTTCAATTTTATCTAATGTGGATCTACATCATATCAAACTTTTTTCTGAAGTAAGTAGTGGCATGTCGAAATTCCATTATATTATCCTTAAACTCATAGAGATGGTGCCCATCAAGCTGAGGATGTCCAAACCTTTGGGTATTTAAGTTGTGATGGTGTAGATGCTTATTTAACTGTGCTAACGGATGAAAATAGGTAATAGATAACCTCTAAACTTGAAAAATAAAGATGGAAAATAGACGCTATTTTTACATCTAATTTAAAATTTTAAATTATATTTTCATGATATCTTAATAAGGAAATTTGAGCACAAATTATTCAATGATAGAAAATGATAGAAAAGCAACTTGTACTGAGTGCCAAATATATGCATCATTATCCTAGGTGCTATGAATATATTAGTAAACAAAATAGATAGTAGTAAATGGAATGAAGAAAAATAAAACAGAATAAGTAGATAGAAAATGACATGAAGCCACTCTTTTAGACAGTAATCAGTTCATACATGAGATACGCTGAGAAATGAAAAGGTAACTTCATTTCTTTGTAAGAGTAGCTTCTGTCTTTTTACAACAAACCTACAAATGTAAGATAATTTTATAATTTTTTGATTACTTTTTAATCTTCACCCGAGGATATGTTATTGATTTTTATATATTTTTGTTTTTCATTCACTTATTTATTTATAACTTAAAGAGAGAGGGGTATGGGGAGGGAGGGAGACAGAGAGAGAGAGAGAAAGGGAGGAGAGAGAAACATCGATCGGTTGCCTCCAGTACATGCTCTGACCAGGATTGAACCCATAACCTACATATGTGCCCTGACCGGGAATCAAATCCACCACCTTCTGGTACATGGGACAACACTCCAACCAACTGAGCCACGATGGCCAGGGTGGTAACTTTACTTTAATAGTCTTTCTTCTTTGTTCTCATGGGCCTTCCAACCCAGGAGAGCAGACAGAAAAACAATAAACATTACAAATCAGCTAATTATTTAGTATTTTAGAAGGTGATACATGTGGTAAAGAAAAAATAAAGCAGTTTAAAACAGAGTACTCAGGGTCTAGAAATAGTTCAGGGAATGAGTAATGGCCATGGAGGTCAGTGCTTCAGACAGAGCGTAGGATCCGGGGCAGAACAGGCCGGGCACGTGGATGAAACGGAGGGGCCAGGGCTGGTGGAGCAAGGAGGTCAGAGAGCGGCAAGTGACCAGTTGCTATAGATTCTTACAGACCATGTAAGGACTTTGATTTCTACCCCACAGAACTGCACAGCCGTTGGGAGATTTGTAGGGGGTATAGGATCTGACTCATTATTAATAGGATCACTCTGGTTGCTGCACTGAGAACAAACAAAGGAGGAACAAGAGTAGGAGGACAACCAGTTAGGTGAGAAATGATGTTGATCTGGACCAGGGAAACAGCAGGAGACAGTTTTTTTTTTTTTAATTCTCACCCGAGGATATTTTTTCTGCTGTTTTTAAGAGAGAGTGGAAGGGAGGGAGGGAGGGAGAGAGACACATCGATCGGTTACCTCCCGACTGTGGTCAGGGATCACCTTGCAACTGGGGCACCTGCCCTTGGCTGGAATCGAACCCGGGACCCTTCAGCCTGGGGGCTGTCGCTCTAACCACTGAGCCAAACCAGCTAGGGCAGCAGTAGACATATTAAAAAGTGATTAGCTTTTAGATATATTTTGAAAGTAGATGTGATTAGATTTGCTGATGGATTGGGTATGGAGTATGAAAAAAGAGATGAGTCAAGAATATTTCCAAGAATTTTCACCTGAGGCTCAGATTTTGACCCCAGAACACTGCAGGAGGAATAAATTTTAGAGGAATGTCAGGAACTCAATTTGGGACATGTAAAGTTTGAGATGCCTCAAAGATTTCCAAAGGATGAAGTCATGTAGGTGGTTGGATTTAGGACTCTGGAATACAGCTGAGGGAGTCAAGCTACAGACATTAATTACAGTGTCACTAGAGTATGGGCCATGTCTATTTTATTTATTCCAGTGTGCTTAAAAGGGTTTCAATAAATATTTGTTGAGTGAGTGACTACAAATATAGTGAGTCGTATGCTGGTAAATGTTTGAACCACAAGCACTCTGAGGAAAAAACACACACCAGAAAACAAAACAAAACTCCTAATTCTTAGTGTTTCCACATTTCTGTGGTGTAAATAATCCTACAATGATTTCAAGCTACCGAAGTAACATGACTGGCTGTAACGTTGGAAATAAATGTGCACACTTGATTCCATCTAGCCAGTAAAAATTAGGTCCAAAACACAATTGAATCTATTATTGTTTAGTAATATAATCATATACATATTTTTCTTACAGGTGTACATAAAAGATAATTTTCAATAATCTTAATACGTGGGCGGATGTGAAATAAAAAAAAACACCTCATAGATGATAATACAAGTTCAAAATAAGAGACTTAAGTGAATATTTAAACACTTATGTCACATACCAAACTAAATAAGAGAAACACTGAGCTCTTTATCCCTGTACTATTAGGCAGACTTCTAAATCACTCCACATATATGAAATATCTTTATATAATTTCTGGGGGAAAATTTCACAGCTTATAACATAATTTACTATAATGTTAATGTACTCTCTTATCACAATTGTCTTCATGATTTCTAATTCAGCCTCCAAATGTGTTTAAAATGTCACTACAGCCCGGCCGGGCGTGGCTCAGCGGTTGAGCGTCGACCTAGGATCCAGGAGATGGAGGTTTGATCCCCAGTCAGGGCACATGCCCGGGTTGTGGGCTCGATCCCCAATGACTCTCTCATCATTGGTGTTTCTATCTCTCTCTCCCTCTGCTGCCCTCTCTCTGAAATCAATAAAGATATATATTAAAAAAAAAAAATTTAAATGTCACTACATAACATCTACTACAAAAGTATCTTTATAAATTTTTATCAGGTTTTTCTCTTATGGAGTCCAACCTGTTTGGCATGTACTTCAGAGTCATTATATAAGTGCTTATAAAAGTATTTATTTTATAAAAGTACTTTAAAAACTATTTATTTAACTAATTAATATTTTAAAAACTTTGTTGTGGTAAAACAAATATAAGATTTACCATTTTAACTATTTTTAAGTGTAAAGTTTAGTGGTATAAAGTATTCACATTGCGCAATCATCACCACCATCCATCTTCAGAACTTTAATTAATTTAAAAAATGTGCATTTTGTTGTAATCATAAAAAGAAAAATATAAGAGAAAATAAAATTACCCAAAGTCTCGTCATTCAGAGCAAATCAAATCTACATCAGCCTTATCGCACGTATAGAATTCTGTCTGACTGTTAAATCCGCGGGCCAGAAATTCCTCGTGTGTTAGAGAGCCTGCCGAGTCTAGAATGGCATTCAGACCCTGACTGTGTCTAATGAAGTGGTGAGGCTGCACACCCCAGCTGTCCGTTTTGCAGCATTTATTTAATGTACCAGGGAGCCAGCTTCAATAAAAATGCTTTATGTTTATGCTCAGAGCGATGAGGCACAGTGAGGAAGAGGTATGGACAGGTCATCATCCTGGGCACATGGTTCAGAGCTGAGCCCCAGCACTAGTCATTAAGAAATTGCTAATGGAGCAAAAGTAAGGGACAGGGTAATTTTTTCAAGCTCTATTTGGAACACATTAGACATCATAAATATTTCAGGCAGAGGACAAAGTTTGTAACTTACACGTTTTGTAGATTTGGATGCAATGTGCCCTAAACAACTATCTGGAGAAGGGCATGGCTTCTTCCTCCCAAGAAATTGTCATGGTCTGTACCGAAGTGTTGACATTGCTCTTTCCCTCCCTCCCTCCCTCCCTCCCTCCCTCCCTCCCTCCCTCCCTCCCTCCCTCCCTCCCTCCCTCCCTCCCTCCCTCCCTCCCAGACCTCCCTAGGGACTCTTTGAAGTAATTGGGAGAATACCAAGAAATTGTTTATAAGTAAAGGTTATGGACTAAAAAAAATTGGGTATTCATATGAATGTTACCACATTTATATGCATGTGCCTGGAAACTTGAAGAATTGACATATTCAAATATGTGATTTTTTTCCAATTTTGAACAAGAACTACAAATTGTAGAAAATGCCAGTGAGTCATAATAAATTTCCTAAAAGTAACCTTTTCTAAAATATGGTTTTAGTTACTATTTTGCAAAGAATGCAAAGATAAAGTAATTGATCTTAAGCTAAACTCATCCAGTTCATCATCTGGGCTAAAAAATGAGTCAAGTCTTACACTCACTGCATGGGCAATGGTTTTTCTCTAAAGTAGGAAGAAATGAGGAGATTGGCTCAGGGCAATAGAATTAAAGACTGATAAAGTAGTTTAAAAAATTGACAAAAGTGTTTACATCCATAATATTTACAACAATGTGGTAACATTTTCCACAGTACACTTAAGTCATTTTATTCATTTATATTTATCTCTTTTATCATGTAAATTGTTATGTCTTTATAATCTAGAAGAAAACCAATTAAATATGAGAAAAAATTGGAGCTCTTTATTAAAAAATGAAAGATGAAGCCATGAATTTGGATGAGATAACTTTGAGATTCAGATTTCATGATTTTTATGACTGTATTTTTTTTTAAATATCTTTATCGATTCAGAGAGGAAGGGAGAGGGAGAGACAGAAACATCAATGATGAGAGAGTCATTGGTCGGCTGCCTCCTGCACGCCCCCGACTGGGGATGGAGCCCGCAACCCGGGCATGTGCCCTGACCGGGAATGGAAGCTGGATCTCCTGGATCCTAGGTGGACGCTCAATCGCTGAGCCAGACCTGGCCAGGCATGACTGTATTTTTAAATTGCCCATAATAAATTTCAAAAGAAATAGATTCTATGAATACTTTGCATAACAGTTAGCTTTATGAAAATGAATTTTCCTAAAGAAATTAAA
Source organism: Miniopterus natalensis (assembly GCF_054644295.1). Taxonomy (NCBI): domain Eukaryota; kingdom Metazoa; phylum Chordata; class Mammalia; order Chiroptera; family Miniopteridae; genus Miniopterus; species Miniopterus natalensis. Next base: position 141,399,166 of record NC_142081.1, on the reverse strand, counting down.
AAATAAAGAGTAGTATATCAAATCAATTTTTATCTATTTGGCTAGAAAACATAACTTAGTTTATTTAGATTAAATATTTCTTTTAATAATTATTCATGTCAGGTGTGTTTTTATGTTTGAAGAATGTAAATTATTTTTTGTTATCTTTGTGAAAAATAGCGAATGTCATCTTCAAAATTCTGTAATTAAATATTCCAATCAATACTGAACCATGTGCCCAGAAGTTGTCCTTTCCTCTATGTTAATAAGTCTTCCTAGAGTCTCTAACTTAAACTCAAAAATGTGCTTAGAAAATGTAAGAAAATATTTTCTATTTTCTAATATCCCCATATACTGAATGGGACATGTGATAATTGAATAAAAATGACAGTATTTTTATTATGTTACCTGTTCTATTAATAATTTTCTAACATCTACATTCTCAAGATAGGTAATCTATATGTAAAATGTATTATATATACATATAAGGGACAAAGCATAAACAAGTCTTAAATTCTAATTTAATTGAAGGAAAACTTTGTCTAATTAAACCCTGCAGTCATCACAACTTCTTAGGAGCCATAATAGTATAGAAGTTTAGGAGAGCATGGGCCTGGGAGTAGACTGTGGGGATTTGAATCCTGGCTCTACTGCATGATCCTAGCATCTTTTAGATGTTATATTTAAATGTTACATTTCAAAATGGCAAATTCAGGGAAGATGGTGGAAAGAAAAAGTGATTCTGTATTGGCAAATAATTCCACTATGTGTGTGTGTGTGGGGGGGGAGGGGGGATGGCAAAGTAGCCTTCCAGGCAAGAAGAACTGTGCAGAACTGAAAGATGGTTCGTTGGCCAATAAAGATACAGTTTTGCAGGAATTTCCAGCAAAGCAGAAGGTAAGGTGTTTCAGGATAAGACCAGAACCTGTGACCTCACATTCAAATCTTTAGGAGTTACTAATATTGTATGTATTTTAAAAAGTGGAAGTGAAAAGTCAGCAATGCTCCCAATGCAGAATGAAGTGCCAAAAACTTCAAGGAAAACTCAATGTCTTTTTCTCAACAAAAGGTGTAACCACTGCCTTGAGGTTCTCCACTTGTAAAATACAGGTGTTCATGAGGGAAATATCTACAATCCTTCTCAGGTCTAAAATTTCTAAGGTCATAAGCACTTCTCAAGCATTTTGCTGCAGCTGAAGGAAAGCCAAATGTGCCTGAATCAAAGGGGAAGTAGTTTCCAAGCTCAGAGGATCTTTTAACTTTAGGCAGAGGGACAGATTGAATTAAGTGTTTTCCATTTGGGCTGTGAGGACCCAATTCAGTTTATATTAAGTGGAGACAGAAAACAGTCACTATTCAATAAGTTAGGTGTTCACATTGTCGTCTAAATGGTGTTTTCCTTATCAATAAAAACTAAATAGGGGTTAAATAACTTTTAAGGTTATTTCAATAAAGCATTAATTATATAAGAAAATATAATTTCTGTGAGCATAGGCTGTCAACTATGTTCTACATAGGGCAGGGAGTTCAGGTGACCATAAACAGGCACCACGACTCACCTGAGCTTCCTCAGAAGGGTCAACCTTACAAACTTAAATCTACCAAATAATTGCAAATACCAGTTTTCCAGTTCATGCTTGATAAAACACCAATGAAGAGAGATTCCTTGCACTAAACTATTGGCAGTTCTAAGAACTGATATATTTGTATAATATTTGATTCTAAAAATTATCTTAAACAGGCTTTTCTCTATTTCTTTTTATTACTTGTGTGCTCAAAGAGTATTCCTTTAAATAACAGTTTTAAAAAATATTTTCAGTATCCAAACCGAGTGTGCTTTGGACTGTGCTGCAAATTGTATGCTCCATAAATTTTGTATAGTTTTAGGGAATGAATGTTTTCTAGAAAAGAATAAGTAGTACAATATTCATTAATGTCAAACCAGTGAGTGTAATAACATAGCATTATACTAGCCATTAAAATAACTCCAAGGCCATTTCATATTTGGTATAAATGTTGGCAGAAAGTATTTCTTACTTGAAATACTACCAATTTCACACATACTACATTTTCATCAAATTTCATAAGTGCATCATTAAAATGTCGAGAATACAGTGAGAATTTCACAACATGGTGTGCTAATGCCTCTCCTCCTGGTCACAACATTAAAAACCATGTACATACAAGAAATATAAAGGAAAAAGAAGAAAGAAAGAAAGAAAGAAAGAAAGAAAAAGAAAGAAAGAAAGAAAGAAAGAAAGAAAGGAAGGAAGGAAGGAAGGAAGGAAGGAAGGAAGGAAGGAAGGAAGGAAGGAAGGAAGGAAGAAAGGAAGAAAGAAAGAAAGAAAGAAAGAAAGAAAGAAAGAAAGAAAGAAAGAAAGAAAGAAAGAAAGAAAAAGAAAAGAAAGAAAGAAAGAAAGAACAATAAAAAAGATGCTCAAACCAAAGCAACATTCATTTCTGTCTTGGTAGAGGAAGGTTAGAAACAATTTTACCTGCTCCCCTTTGGGGACTGATTTTGTTGCTTTTTATTTCTGTCCCTACAAAAATGAAGGGTTGAGACATGTGGGAGACCAGCAATAAAGGAGAAATGATGATTGACAGTTTCAGAGGCTGTAAAAAATGTGATTTTGTGCTGATTTCTCCTAGTTAGTGGCAACTAAGCACTGCTCCTTCAGTTTAACCCTCTGGGTCTGGCATTTGAAAGTTTCTAAAGATGTTAGCAGCACCTCTGTGCTCACTATTTCAAATAAACACAAAGGGTAGACTTATGGAAAGAACTTGTTCATGTCTTATAATGGTGGCTTAATGTAGTAAAAATTATTAAGCCTCATTTTATTTTGACACAGGCTTCTTAATGTCAAAAAAGTGCTCTTTTCTTTCTACTGATGAGAATATTGAGACTTGAAGTTACAGTGAAACCTTCCGCTGTATCCCCCATGCACAAAACCAAGGCTGGCATCAACTGGTGTGGTTCTTTTTTTTTTTTTTTAGCATGATGTTGAATTAAAGTGTAACCAGCTTCAATAACAGGTGGGGATTTACCATTGTCCTAACACAAGCATGCATATTTCATAATGTTCAATATAAGAACACTAATGCACACAAAAAATTTAAAAAACTTAAATATGAAAACAAATGTTGGAGGTCTACCCAGCTTTTAAAAATTGTTTGAATATCTCAGAATCTCCACTGTAGATAAGGGAACAACCTAAAAAGTTATCTTAAACAGCTATAAATTAGTGTGTCTCATTTAAAAAAAATATTTATTGAATTTATTGGTGTGCTATTGGTTAATAAAATGATATAGGTTTCAGGTGTACAATTCTATAATCCATCATCTGTATATTGTGTTGTGTGTTCACCACCGCCCCAAGTCAAGTGTCCTTCTGTCACCATTTACCCCCCATTTACCTTCTTCCACCTACCCCCACCCCCCTTTCCCTCTGGTAATCACCACATGGTTGTCTTGTGTCTATGAGGTTGGTTTTTTTTTCCTTTGCTTAATCCTTCACCTTTTCTATCCAGCCCACCAACCCCCCTTCTGTCTGCCGGCTGTCAGTCTGTTCTCTAACCATTTATTCCTTGAGTTCATGGTTGCTCCTTATGGGAAAGATTTGGATGCAATGTTCAAGGCACAGGATTCACCCAACTCAGTCTCTGCAGATTACAGGGAGAGAAATCGAACCAGAGACACTGTGGAAGCTGCTGGCTGGTGGCAGCCTTTGGGAGGGAGTTTGTTGCCTCGGATGGATGGATGGATGGATGGATGGATGGAGGAAGGATGGAAGGATGGATGGATGGATGGATGGATGGATGGATGGATGGATGGATGGAGGAAGGATGGATGGATGGATGATGGATGGATGGATGATGGATGGATGGATGCTCCATGCCTGGGCGGCCAAACCAGGGCTGGCCCTGGGATTAGGATTTGGGGAGTGTGGTGATGGGTGGGGGTGTGGCCCAGCAAACCAGAGAGCAGAAGGAAGGGTGGGGGACCACTCTCCGCCCCTTTGTCTGACAGAGAGATGAAAGGCCAAAAAGTACATTTCACAGACACATAAGTTTTGCTGCGGTTGTTGGAAGCCATTTGAGAAATGTGCTAGTATTAAGAGTTTCTAGGTGACTTTATCCCAGCTGGGATGACAGATGTCCCCATCTCCCGCATTCGCCTCCTTCAGTCCCTCCAGACGCCCTTAGTGGGGATCAAGGGGTCGGGGTTGGGGGGGGCAGGCCACGGAAGCAGCCGGGCGCAGCCCCGGGAGGGCTACCCCAGGCTCCTGGCCGCCGCCGGCTCCCTTCCTCCGGCCGCACGCGCCCGGCCCTCCCCCGCCCGCCCGCCTGCGCTCACCTGTCCACCGCGATGGCCGTCATGGAGTAGATGCTGGCGAACACCGCCGTGATGGGAAAGAAATTCTGGAAGCGGCAGTAGCTGGCGCCGAAGTACCACTCGCTGTGGAGCGCGTAGATGAAGTTGACCAAGGTGTTGAAAGCGGCCATGGAGGCGTCGGAGAAAGCCAGGTTCACGAGGAAGTAGTTGGTGACGGTCCTCATGCGCTTGTGCGCCAGGATGATCCAGATGACCACGAGGTTCCCGAAGACCGCCACGGCCACCACGGCGCCGTAGGCGAGGGACCAGAGCGCGATGCGCCAGGGCGGCTGCACGAACTGGTTGGTGAGGTTGGCGCGGGGCTGCGAGGGCTCGGGCGCGGGCGCGGGCGCGGGGGACGGGGCGAGGCCGCCGGCCTGGGCCAGCAGCTGCAGCCACTCGGCCGCCGCCCCCGCGCTCGCCCCCGGCCCGCGCGCCTCGCCCAGGCCCCCCGCGGCGCCCGCCGTCCAGTTCCCCGCGCCGGGCACAGAGGCCATGGCCGCGGCCCCGCCGCCCCGCCGCCCCGCCGCCGGCCCCAGCCGAGCCCCTGAAGTTCTTCGCCCCCGGGTCGCGCCCTCCCCTCCGCCCCCCTGGCAGCGCCGCGGGCAGGTGAAGGGGTGCTCCGAGCCCGCAAGTGACGGGGAGCGCGGGGGCCACCCGCGCCGCGGAGTGGGCGACTTTGGCCGGCTGGCAGGGCGAGTCCTTGGGGAGGGAGATCTAAGTCAGGGGCTGTCACCAGGGGGATCTCGGGTTTGCCCGGCGGGAGCTCCCCGCACCGGCTGGAGCGCTGAGGCTCCGGGCGGGGGCGCGCTTTATAGCCGCCGAGGCCCCCGCTTTGGTGACGTGCTGGGGGCTGACCAACCCCTGGGCAGCCCGGGCGCGCTCGGGCCCTCCGCCGCCCTGCGGAGCGCCTTCCTTCGCCGCCCGGCACCTGGAGCTCGGCGGGCGGACGCGCTCACGGGTGGGCTGCGGGGCTCCGAGGCAGAGCACAGCCAAGCGAACGAGCCGCCGGACCGACCGACACCGCACGATGCCGCTCACCTGTGCAATCTAAGGGAGAAAATCAACTGACGAACAAGATAGGACCACAGGCACGGGAGCGTGGGACAGACGGACAGATCTCAGAGGGAAGGCGGCAGGGAGGCGGGAGAGATGGACCAGAGAACTTGCAGGCGGGTGCGCGCAGCCCAGGGACACAGACAGCAGGCAGGGGAAGGGCTGGGGGGGGGGGGGGGGGGTGAAGGGGAGAAAATAGGGGACGTCTGTGATACTCTCAACAATAAAATAAATTTTAAAAAATCTCTCCAAGGTTGTTTTAACTCTTTTAACCTCAGGATATTTTGCTGAGGTCCCTGGTCTCAGACATTTGCTGTGGACTGTTCTTTTCTGAACCAACGAAACCATTCACCGGTAAGTCAAAAGCGCCTCTCAGGGGATTTTTTCTGAGAGGGTGGGTGTAGCCTGCTGCGGGTTGTGGGGACAGCTGGCCACGCCAGGTGTTAGGTGTTACCGGCTTTCAGAATTTCACTCAACTTTCTGCCTGTGTGTTTATGCTATCACTTCTCAGGTCCCCTTTCCTCTAGCTCCCACCCCCAGAGTTCATTCCCCCTCCCTCTAATCTCTGTCACCTGGAGAGGCCATGGTTTCTCCTGGAGGACTCTGCTCTCCCTGGAAGGCCATACAGCACAGAGGGTAAATCAGAAACCCCGAGATGTGTTTTCTTGAAAAACGGCAAGAATTGGATTTCTTTATTTCTCTGGGATAAACATACCCCACCAGCAATCTAAATACATACACTTGGTTATGCAGTTTTGCACATTTGGCTCTTTGGTTTTCAGGGCCTGGCCATGAGGATGTACTGATGAAGGTGAACAGCAATATCCTTAGTTTCATGGGCCGATGGGCAGGCCTGACTTCTGAGCTTTGGCTGGAGCAGATGAGCTGGAGAAAGTAGTCTGTGCTTAGATAGATCTTACAGGCAATTAATCAGTATTTTCCAGAGGCGATGCCCTCCTTTATTAGTTTATTGGGGGCAGGGATTTCATGTTAAACATAATTTAGCAATCTCCTGTAAACATCTGAAATCTTTGAACCTCAGTTTCCTCACTTAAAAATTAAAAATGAAAAAATATCTAATTTACAGGGTAATTATGAGGGTGAGTGGTTTCAACAGAATTCATTCAGCAACACCAGGCAAGATGCAGATTTCAATAAATGTTAACTGCTTCCCTCTTGTTATTGTAGTGCATTTCATCTAAATGTTTTCAGGTAAAAGGAATCACAGTAAATTTTCTTTACTTCAAGAGAAGGTGCCTTCTAATTTGTGAATATTCTGTACCATTTAGCTTCCCAGTTCAGAATATATTCTTTAAAAATCCTGCAATGATCATTGCACAAATGGACGTAGGGTGACTGGTAATGACTAGTGTCTTCCATTTTATATTTTTTAATGATGAAAACAGTAGTGGATAGAAATGAGTTTGAGGCAACCTGATCATTGCATTGACACAACCCTGCTTCAAAGTAAATGCATACTGAAAGTGACAATTATCAAGGGTTATTATTTCCCAGAGAGGTCTGTGAAAATATATCATAAACCATAAGTAACGTTAATAGAGATTTCACATTTCCTGCTTACTAATTCTAAATTAAACCATGTTTTAAAGGCAAATTACTTCTTTCTGCCAATTCATCATCTAGAAATTACTTGAGTTACAAATGAAAGCTTCTTTCTTCCCTAATGAAATCATGACTTTTTAAAAATTCCTTTGTATGATACACATCATTTTTCAAAATTATAAAATGGATCATCGTGGTGGTTTGGTAATTGTGCATATTTTGATAAAATATTTTAAGTTGTAAAATCACTTGGTTGTGTAGAAATCCATTTAGTTTACACTGCTGCTTTACTTACCCATACAGCATATCGTAAGTCTGTGATTAGGTTTCCTTGGACTTACATATGAGTGGAAATGATACGACAAATAATAAGTGACAATGATGAAATTAGAAGTAGTTACAATGCAAGGGGCTTAAGGAAGTCTTTCTTTGCAGAAGAAGAGAGGCATCCAGGTCATGCCTTTCCTTCTAGGTCTTGCTTACAGAGAGAGACTCTCCTGGTATCCCAGAGTGGTACTAGGGGGCAGCCCTTTTTCATTCATTGCTTCAGTCATTTCTCAGGTATGATTTCAGTATTGTTCTCTCCAGGAATGTGACAAGGAAACAATCAGCTATGAAGCTTGTCCTCCTGCAGCCCACAGACTATCAGTATTTTTGACATTCAGGCAACTATTATGAATAGTAAAATAGGTAGTTACAGAAAAAAATGGAGTGTGTGACTCAGTTGAAGGATGTTGTGCTCAGTGGATTCTGGATTCTGTCAACTTCTCTTAAAAAATGGGAAGGTTTAGGAGGTAAGGAAAGGCTAAGGAAAGGGGTTCCTGAGTGAGAGGATTTGGGAAATAATCTGCCCATTGTGGCTCCAGAACCTGAGTCCTGCGCTTATCTGAGCCTACTCTGCTGGTTTAATTATCCTTCCTCATTGTATTTCACTTCTCACAAGAACTCCGAAGCCTTCATCATGGGCCACTGGGGGGAGAAGAAAGGGGCAGAGGAAATGGTAACAGACCAGGTTCCCCTTAGGGAAGGAAGCTATACTCTTGCATTTAAAGCCTGGGAGTGTGGGAGAGCATGCACCGGATGTCTCAGGATGCTGGGAGGGAAGCCAAGCGTGGGACCCTAGGGGAGAGCGTAAGGTTTTAGATAACAGTGACTAAATCTTGGTTTGACTGCATAAGTATAATACACATTATGATCATTTATGTAAATGCTTGCTCTTTATTCCTAATAACCAAGAAGCGTTTACCTATTTTTATGCATAATAAAACACTAGGGTCATACCTATTTGTACAAAACCTTTTCATGATGAGAGGCGAGAATGACAGAATTGAAGATTCATGTCTTCCATCTCTTCTTCTGGGGCTATGCCCAATCAAGAAAATGGAAAGGGTATTATCCAAACAACTTAAATTATTTCTCTTCCTACTTTCTCTTTTTCCTCTCTGCCTCTCACTCCTTTTCTTTCCTTCTTTATTTCCTAAGGATACTTACATTGTGGTGGTTTAATTTTAGAAAATTAAACGCATGTCTGATGTAGTTCCATGGAATTATATAGTGATGATAATTTTGTTACCCGCACTTTTACCCTCAAATATTTTGGAGACAATTTTCCAAAGAAACATAAATGTATTCATACAAATTTGTTAAAAATTTATTTTAGTAACAGCTTTTGTTTATTTTTTGTGTAAGAGGAGAAAGTGTTCTATTCAAGTAAATATGGGGTGGTAGGTCAAACATCTGTTGATATCTGCAAATACTGTACATTTATAGGGTTCTATGATTGATATATAATTCCTGTGCTACACATTAATTTGCTGTCATTTAAAGGAGAAATTAAAAATTAGTTGTACAGGAGGTGCTGATATCTTTATTTATATATGCCTCATTTATGGGTGGTATAATTTTTTTATTTGAAATATGATCATTGCATAAGCTCCACAAGAATGAAAGTATATTAAATAGTAAATAGATAAAATTTGCTCATAATTGTGCAAAAAGTTTTGTGGATGCAGATTTATTTCCAAATGTTCTTGGTGGCTTACTCTATACTCAAATCAGCATTTGACATGGTGATTTGAGTATAGATTAAATTAAAAATTTAAATATAGCCAGTTCTCTGAGGAACAAATTACATTCTAGTCTTTGTACTATTATATGCTGGCTAGTGTACTATTCTACAAAGTTATTGATCAAGTGCTGAAAAGAAAGCATGTACTGTCAATATATGTGTCTTTATTTATTTACAAATTATATGTACATATATATTGCATGATTGTACTAATATATTATATACATTTAAATTTTCCAAACAGTATAAAACAAAAGGATGATACCATTGACAATATTCTTTTTTGTTAATCCTGACCTGAGGATTTTTTTTCCATTGATTTTTTTAGAGAGAGTGGAAGGGAGGAGGAGAGACAGTGAGAGAGAAACATCCTTCCCTCTACTCTCTCTGAAAAAAGCAATGGAAAAAAAAGTATCCTCAGGTGAGGATAAAAAAAAAAAATTACAGAGAATGTAACATCCACTAAAGAGTAGCACAGATATAAGACAGAGCTCTCAGATATAGTAATTCAGAGAACTTCAGCAAACTAAAAATAATTTCATTAACTGACAAGCAGTTGACCATTTTGAATTGAATAGTTTCTTAGTCTAAAGCAAAATTTTTGTAGATATAAATAAGCAGAACAAGCAAACAAAAAACAGTACTTAAAGATTTATTTTGAGCAAGAAGCTAGGCAAGTATTAAGATCCTAAGTCTGCACTGCTCAGCATAGTAGCCACTACTCACACATGGCTAGTGAGTTGTTGAAATGTGAAGTAAGCGTAAAATACACACTAGACTTCAATCACTTACTATGAGAAAGTAAATAAAAATATCTCCTTGGTAATTTTATATTGATTACACATAGAAACAATAAGGACATATTGATAATGGGTTACTATCTGCTTGTGGGATGAGAGAAAGGATATGTAAGAACCCAAGCATAATTTAATTTTTATGCACACATAAGAAACCATATAACTCAAACACTAGGATTTGGTTCAGCTATTTTTAACAAATATTATGCCATTTTTAACCCTTTCTATATAAGGCATCTATCAGATATTGAACTGGATGAACTCTATCTGATTATTAGAGCCAAAATTTTCAGGCTAGAATGGACTAAATGATGTGAGCAATTTATGCCCAGATTTTTGTCAAAATGAGACCTCTTTCTGTTTATAAGGATACAAAATGTTAATGGCTAACACCAGAGCAATATACAGCACTATTGTGTCTCTAGGTATTAGTTACATTAAATTTAACAGTATTATTGAAAATAATTATGCATATTACACAGATTCTGTCCTTAAGGAAAGTAAAAATTAAATACTATATCAACACATACAAAATTAATTCATTTTTACAATATATATTTTTTGAGTACCTACACTGTGTGGCACTGTTTTAAGAAGTATAATATTAAAAGGCCAAATGAGAGGTCAAAATAGGAATCAGGGAAGTGGAAACTCACATGCATTTTGATTGCTTACAATATACTTTGCCACATTCATGAAGCACTCACTGTGTGTCAGTAATATTCCAAGGCTTTACATTTATCAACTTATTATCATCATAACAACTGTATGATGACATTTGTCATTTTTTTAATATACATTTTTATTGATTTCAGAGAGAGGAAGAGAGAGGGAGAGAGAGACAGAAACATCAATGATGAGAGAGTCACTGATCGGCTGCCTCCTGCACGCCCCCTACTGGGGATCGAGCCCGCAACCTGGGCATGTGCCCTGACCGGGAATCGAACATCGATCTCCTGGATCTGCGATCCCCTGGATCCTAGGTTGACATTCAACCCCTGAGCCACGCCCAGCTGGGCATCATTATTTTATAGATGAGAAAATTCAGGCTAAACGAGGTTAAATGATATAACTCACAGCTATTTAAGTGGATGAAGAATCCAAACTCAGCAGTCCGGCTTCAGCAACCATGCATTTAACTTTGGATGTTGGGAGAAAGAAATTTACGATGGAGCAAACAGCCTGTGTGACAAGGACAAGAAAAAAGCATGTGAGCAACTAGGAAACATTAACTGGTCCTTCTATGGGTACTTGGTTTGTATCAACTTAAATTCGTTGGTTGCAACAAAACCAATTCTTGCTAAGGTAAGCAAGGTTTTCTGTTTTACTTTTCTTTCTTTCTTTGTTTTGAAAGCCTGTGGGGTTCACGACAGTAATAGAAAAGGTTGAGAATAAGACTCAGACATGAACAACATCAGAGCTGCTCTAGGTGTTCCGGATTTTGCTGCAATAATAAATACACACCATCAATTTTCCCCTTGCATTACTCCAATAACTTTGAATCAATACCAATAAAGATTCCAAGTCTGGACTCTGCAGACCCTGTGAGATAAACTATAAGGACTGAAAGAACTGCAAAAAAATTTTTGAACTTTACAGAGTAGATTTGTTCTTAGTAGTAGCATTAGTTGTGTAATTATGAAACTGTATTTTAAGAGAACTGTAAGACAATATATTTAGAACTAGGGTTCTCATGTTGGGAGATGGGAAGTGCAAATATTAAAGGATAGAAAGGGAGGACTCATAATGTTGGATTTGAATTGGTGGTATAAGTATTAACTCATGATTTAATTTTTTAACCCTGCTCACTGAAGAAGTCTAGAAACAATGATATCCCCACTGTCAATACAAACAAATAGAGGTCAAATCTTAGTTTCTAAACACTGTTCTCCACTAAAAAACAAAAAAAAACAACCAAAAAAACCCACCAAAAACCAGAAGGTAATAGAGAATTAACAGCTTGCAGAACTGGGACAGAGAAAGTACAAGGCGAAACTATTCTGTCTTATTATGGTGAAAGAAAAGTGTCCAAAGATTATAGAATCATAGCAGAAGGGCAGAAAGCCAGTTCTCAGGAATCAAATTGGACCAACTCAACATCAAAAAGATAATAATGATTATAACGCACAGTGTTTGGAAGCAGGAGTCCGTTTTGATACTAAGAAGTGGTGGGGGAAAGAAGACTTTCCTTTATAGAAAAATGCCAACAAGTTATAAGGAATAACAGAAAAATCACCCTTTTCACAAAGTAATATTTAATTTAGGCAATAATTATTGAATGATACTCAAATGCACACAAATAACAAAGTGTATACTTTTTTAATGCCTCTATTCACATTCTTTTAAAAACAAGTTGTTTAAAAAACAACATGTTTTATATTCGGGGCATTTTTTGTTTACTTTATCATAAAATTGATTCATTATGGGCCATGTGACTTAAGAGAGGTGTTATTTAATGACTATTTAGCTTTTGTGGAGAGATGCGGTAAACGAGGACAATAGCTATATTCAACTTCAAAAAACCCCACAATATGATTATTGTGAAATTGCCTAACAAAATGTGACAATGATATTCTCTTCTATTGCACTCATTTATTTCAAATGGAAGGAACCTCGAACAGAGCTATAATTTACAAAGCAGAAAGACAGTTCAGACATTTCATAGAACAAGTGGTTATTTTTATTAAGTAATGTGGTCATTAGTCAATTAGCTTTTTTTTTCTTAATATGTCTTTATTGATTTCAGGGAGAAGAAGGGAGAAAGAGAGAAACATCAGTGATGAGAGTCATTGACCAGCTGCCTCCTGCCCGCCCCCTGCTGGGGATGGAGCCCGAAACCCGGGCATGTGCCCTGACCGGGAATCGAACCTCAATCTCCTCTATCATAGGTTGATGCTCAACTGCTGAGCCACACTGGCCGGCCTGTTAACTTTTTAATTGTAGCTGTTCTAATATATATAAGGGTATCCCCCCAAAATGTATACACACACTTTGAATAATTATAAAGGCAGTGTTTATTAAAATACATTTCATTTTCAAAATTAAGCTATCAGCTGTTAAGGTGTGTATACATTTTTGGGGGACACCCTGTACGTAGTGGTTCATTTTGGGGAGGGGGGGTCTGGAATCTGAGCAGCTAAGCCACATAGGTGTTGCTTGCTTATGTCACTGACCTCCAATAAAAACCCTGGACATTAAGGCTCAGGTAAGATTTCCTGCTTGGCAATACAGTCATGTGCTCTCACCTATCATTTCTGTGCGACTCCCTGGGTGCATACACCTGGAAGCATGGTTACATTTTCTCCTGAACTTTGCCTCATGTACCTTTTCTTTTGCTGATTTAATCTGTGTCCTTTCATTATAATAAACCTTAATCATGAGTATAACAGATCTTTCTGAGGCCCATGAATCCTTCTAGTGAATCATTGAGCCTGAGGATGGTCAAGGGGACTCCATCACATGCTCTTAACATATTAATCCAATTATTTGATATTTCCTTTCTGATGTCAAATATGTGTGTCATATTTGAATCTAGTTTAGGTAAATGTTGTATTTTTCAACTGTTTGTTTTTGCCTTTTTGTATACCTTGTGGTTGTTTGTACATGTTGTGTTGGGTAATAGGAATGAAATAAACCGGCCTTTAGTGTGAGAATTTATGTCCACCTGCTTTGTTGGGCTGTGTTTAGTGTCTGTTGTAGCTATAAACACTAGAGACTCCAGATTCCTATTGTCCTTGTTTATGTCTCTTTTTCTTGTCCTGCAGGCATCTCTAGGTATTGTTCCTGAGCTTTGCAGCTCTTTCCGTTGTAATCACTGTTACTATACTGGAGCCCATTTGCTGTGCTGGTGCACTGTAGGACAGGAAAAAAGTTTTATAATCTTTTGATTAAATCTAAGTCTTTTAGTGGGACTTTGCCTCAGGCAGTGGCCTTCACAAGTGTTCATGACCTTCCTTCAGTTTATAGCTTTTTTTTTTAACCTTGCCCCTGACTCCCTTCCTTGTCTGCAGCATTTGTAACTTATATTTTTAAAACCGTGTCTGCTATAGTTTTCACCTGGGAGCGACACAGGAAAGTAGGAGAGGCTGGGGTGGGCAGGACTCCCTTTCACCCAGCTGGGACAGGGTTTCAGAATCGTGCTCAGGCAGAATACTTTCCCCTGGTGAGTCGCCTTTGTCTAGAAAAGGCATCAGGAGTGTTTCATAAGGGTTACTCTTTCTCTCACCCTGGCAGAGCCACAAGAGGATCTTTCTTGTGTGCTCATAATAAATGCCTGATAGGATTTTTTGGAGGGGAAGCCCATGAAAGTATAAGTTCCTCTAAGACGATATGCCTACTCTCATGCTAGTCCACCCTCGTTTTTCCAAAATTCACCAAAATTACCATGTATTTCTTCAGCTTTATGGTTTTATATGCTTCTATTCTAGGTAAACAAATCTTGGTTGCTGTGTATCTCTAGAAGCACCTCTCTCTCCAGATTTTGGGGTGGCAATTTCCCTATGACCTCAATTCTCTGATGGATCTAAACAAAGTCATCAGTTTTCAGTGTATTCTGCTTTCTTTCACTGTCAGGATAGGAGTAAAGACTTCCAAGACCTTTATATGTCAGAGCTAAAACTAGAAGCTTTCTAATGAATTTTTAGAATGTATATTTTATCAATTTCTCCCATGTTTTTGTGTGTTGTCAAAGTAATGATTCTTGCTCTGTATTGTTTTTAAAGGAATGCAAAATATCAATATTGAAGTATTTTATAGTTCAGTCAACAAAACACTGTCATGCATTAAATGATTAAGTGAAATTAGAATAGACTACATTTTGTATAGGATTATTAAAAATCAAGAAATAGCTTCCAGAAAGTTTATGCAGAATTTTATAAATTTGAATGGAAATTGAAAAGGCACTGTGTATTTTAATACTTTACTGTATTTACCAGGCAAGGAAGGGAATGAGAGAAATGGTTGCTAGTGAGAAATATAAGGAGTGTTTGCAGATGTGGGTCATCCAGAGGTAGCAAATGGGGTTCTATTGATAAGAGTAATTATAATTTCCAAAGATTGAACACCTGAATTAATCTGAAATATAATTATATTACTTATAAAATTGTAGAACACACGTACTTATGTAAGCAGGGATTTAAGTTTTTTTTTACTTAAGCTTCTTTCTCCTGGGCCTTTGCACCCTGCACTCCCCTTGATTCCGGACTGAAGCATTTAAGGAGGTGGCACAGCTGTGAACAATGGGTTAAGATATCACCTTATCAAGACCAAGATGCATGGCCAGGCAGACCTCAAAATGAGTCAAGGTATCACCAGGTGATATCTTGATATATTGAGACATCGCCAGGTGACCAAGATCAAAAGAATGACCTCCAGGACTGCATGTAGCTGCATTCCATTCCCAGCCTCAGTTGGCCCATATAACCCGATCCCTAGGCCGCTCCTTAAGACAGGTTTTGGATGCTCGTATGCTCCCTGCCTTCTTGGTTGGCAGCCTTCTCAATAAACGCCTTAGAAGATTCAACCCGGCCTCCATTAAACTGGATACAGCAACAGGCAGCCCAAGCCCATCGGGGTGTCCCAGCAGCATATTTTTGGGACTGGGCCGGAACCCTCCTCTGAGCCCTAAGGTGAGCCCCGTCGGGGGTGGTTGCCTGGACTCGGGAGGCTTCATGTGGGCGCCTGTGGGAACTCCCCAGCAGCTGCCGAGTCATTCAACTCAGGGCCCTTCCTTAAGCGCTTCCGAGCTTTCCCAGTCGCCTTCGCTGTGGGTTGAACTGGGTTCTGTTTGCGCCTGTCCCCGTCTGACCTGTAGGTTCCCAGCCATTGGAAGCCAGGAGAGGCACATTTAAGGTGCCTTCAGTTTCTGTTTCTGTTGTCTGTGGTGTTGTATAGCTTGAAAAGCGTGGGAAGTGCACTGGCAACCCCCCGGCAGCCCGCTGGGCTGCATTCTGGTTGACCTATGCTTCTGTAACCCTGCAAGGAGGGGCATCTGTTGGCTGTTGTCCCCTATCCGGGGTGAGCTTGGCCAGCTCCTGGTTGCAAGGGGCCTCTCACGGCCCTGGCCTGGTCTCCGCACCCAGCCTGACAGCTTCGGGTCGGGACTTAGCCCCGCGTGGTGCAGGGCATTCGGCCTGGTGTTCCGTCTGGCTGTGCAAGGGAGGCCGCAAGTGGTTGTCTGTCTGCTGTATGTCGGCTGTCTGTTGTGCGCATCTGTAAATATTGTATATTAGGGTAGTTTCGCTTGTGTAACTTTGCCTGTAATATTGCTTAAAATGTGTTTAAAGATGGGAGCGTATCCCACTTTGCTGCTTGTGGCGTCCTGAACCCAGGGGGAGTTGGGGATTGCAGGGACTTGCCGCTCTGCTCTCCTCTCAAGGCATCAGCGGCCTGAAATGCTTCACTAGTGAGAGTTTTGTCTGTCTGTCTGCAATGTGACCTTGGTCATAGATGTGCTTTGCTTGCTTTTGTCTTTTTAGGGACTTGGTCTGCTCTTTGCCATTTGTGGACACTGGGAATCCTGTCTGCTGTCTGGGCTTTGCACCCCTTAGGTGGAAGGTCTTCGGTGCTGGGTTCGAGCGAGATGAAGATTCTAGGCTGACCCATGCTTCCCGGAGTGATTCAATGACATGGAAGCACGGGTCAGCCTTGGCATCTTCATCTCGCACGAACCCAGCACAGCACAAGACTTTCCGTCTAAGTGGCGCAAAGAGGGACTGGGGAGGGGCGGAATGGGTCACTGGGGAGAAAAGGGGACATCTGTAATACTTTGAACAAAAATAAAAAACTAATAATAAAATAAAATAAAAAAATAAAATCCAACAAACTCAAAAAAGAAGAAAAAAAGATCCCTCCTTTTGAGAGTACTCATTCATTTTCTTTAGGAGTTGTTTTGTTTCTGTTTTAAAATAGTATAAAAGATCTCTTCTTATGTACAAGATTTCATAGTATTATATTCTACTCAGAGAGGGAAAAATGGGAAATAAACCTTTTTAAACCCCCTAAGTTTTCTCCCTGAAGGGCCAGAGCTGTCGAAATGCCTTCAGGCAGAGGGGGTCACACCCACTCTGTAAAGAGAAAAAAAAAGGTATTTTCACTTTAAGGCTGTCTGGGACCGGGGAGTTACAAATTTTGCCAAGAAAATGCCTTGGGAAATAATTGGCTTTAAAATCTCAAGGTTGTTGAGACATAATAAATTAGATATAACTGAAATGAAGGGTCTTTATAAGGCTTTACAGTAATAATTTTATATATATAGCTAAACAGTTTTCCAAAGTCTTTGTTTACTTAAGATTGGAATTTTGCTGGGTTAAATAATAAAAATTATTAAATATCTAGGTATTTTGAAATAACGGGATACTGAAATGTTAATCTGAGTTGCCTACTTTTGGCTTCTTATTACAGAGAATCTGTATGGATTTGGATCTGTTATTGAATATGTCTTGAATTTTATTTGAAATATATCTTTTAAAAAATGTGAATGTATTGCTAACCTGAGGAATGTTAATTAATTCCATATCACCTAAAAATTAAGGTTTCTAAGAGTTAAGAATTCTAACTAGAAAGAAATTGTGTGGTTTTGGTAAAAGAAGGCATGAGGCATGGAGATGCATTTTGAAGGGAAAAAAGTGAGTTGCTCTAAAGCTGGTTATTTCTGAATAGGTAAGAAAGTTTGTAAAAGTTGTAGAAGGGTTATAAAGAGAAATCTTAAAAGGAAATTATAGGTAATCTGAATAATAAATTTAATTAGATAAATCTAAAGTGAACTAATACAGAATTCATTTAGTCCTTTCCATCCTATTAAAAGGGGAAGAGTCTTTCCTGTATTTGCCTAAGATGCAAAAGTTTTATAAATTATTAAAATGGCTATATGTTATGTGATATTAATCAGATACTTGAATACTTAAAAAAAAGCCATCTGCTTAATCATGGGAACGGAAGTTTTACTAGCATATGTTTGTATTTAATATCTCTTGTCATTTTGGATAAATAAATACTTTAATACTGTTCCATAATAATGATATACGATCTTTTGGTCAAATAAATTTGACAACCTTCCCAGGGTTTGGATTTTAAAAAACTTTTTCTTGACCCAGAATTGTCTTTAAGTCACACCAATAGGCCCTGGAATGCCGCAAGGGCTTTGTTTTTTCTCCTTATGAAGGAAAATCTTATACTTAAGGTACATAGGAAGCTTTGTCAAGTAAAGAAATAATAACTATATTCTATTTACATATACATGTCATTAAAATAGATGTAAAAATCTTCAGGAGTCTATAAATTCCAACATACCTTCATTTGTAACTCTATTATTCTGGAATATTGTGTTTTGCAGAAAGGATAGGATTCCATGTCAATTGCATTATAATTAAATCCATAATTGTGTCATTTTAAATTTCTTCTTATGATATAGAGACAGTCACTGTTTTGTTGTAATGCATTTGCAGAAATGTCACATCTTCTGAGGGATCCATAGAAAGGACTCTGATTTATTTTAAATTACATATCTCTGAGAATAAATTTTCAGATCATCCCCTTCGAACTGGATTAGAACTCTATAAAGTATCTGGATTTATAGAAGTACTGGCAAGAAAAATCAGGAGAAACAGAAGTTGACTATGGGATGAATGAACTGCAAATAATTATAGTTTTTGTAACTTTGTTAAAAGTACACCTGATTTCTAATCTTTCTGCTTTTCAGACATAAGAAAACTTGCAATTAGGTAAATTATGTTTTTCTCCCTACGTGATCCCTCCAGAATTTGGCAATTCTTAATGAGTGAATTGTGGCAATACGTTTCTTTGCATGAATTCAATAAGACCAGTTTTCAATTGTGGTTTTATTAACCGAGACTTAGATTGGAATGCTATGTCTAAGAGAGACTTGCCTGGACTCTGGATGTCACCAGAAAGCCTCAAGAAAATGAAGGCTGACTCTGAAGCCAATAAGAGCACCTTGCTTGGTCATATGGTTCACTGCAGTCTTTCCAGGTAAGGGACAAAGGTGGTTTTCCTGGGAGATGGCAAGGAAAGAACCTCAAGACATTTTGGGGACCTCAAGAACTTGAGGAATTCACCCAAACTTATAGGTACTGCAGGCAAAATCTGATGGCAACTAGGTAGCTCAGCTTCTTTGTCCTGAGGGGCTAATTAAAGCTTAATCATGAGATTTCAGCAAAGCACATTTTAAAAAGCCTATATGGTCAAGTGCTATTTTTATTGGGTTCATACAATCAGGCCAAATTGAAACTGAATATTACAGTAAAGAGATTGGTCTTTTGGCTCTTTAATGAAATGAGGGTGATTTTAGGGGAAAAATTGTTCCAATAGGGAAATATTAGAACTGAAATGTTTCTTGTTTTGTGTTGTTTTTCCTTCCACCAGACAATTTGTCATAATTCTTGTTGTTCTGGCTTTGCCCTAATAATACTAAAATTTATAACACGGTTTGTCTCCACCAGGTTACAAGCCTTACTCGTACTTAGGGAAAACCACCTCTAGGTACCACCGCCACCTCCTTTTGTGCCCAGGCCTCACTGTCCCTCTGACAGAGAGCAAGGGTCTCTTGGCTCTGAAGGAAAATGTCACCTTCTTTCAGCAGGTAGTAGCTGTAAGAAGAGACTCTGTGCCCCTTTTCTTTGAAATAATGCAGAGCCAAGATCCTTGAGGGGGATGTAGTAGGCAGTCAGGCAGACACGAGCAGAGCAAGGACAAGGGGCCAGGTACAGAAGGCCATCAGGGTGGAAAGCGCCAGGTGCCTAGCCAGGAACAATTGTAGGGTAGGGTGGGACCTTCCCCCAAGGAGGGCCTGTCTTAGCATATCACTGGTCGTGTTGTTTGGACCCCAGACCTTTCCTCCCTAGAGGAAACATCTAGGCCTCAGGAAAGGTTGAGAGCCAAAACTGTGGCAGGAGACTCACCTGCATTCATTGATGCCAGCTGCTATCAATTGCCCTGTCGTTGAAAGGGGATCCTACTATGTTTTCCATTAAAGGAGCAGGAGGGTTTCATAGGAGAGTGTGTATACTTTACAGGATGTCCAGGAAACTGTTTGCCTTTGAAAAATCAGCAGCAATTGGACTGTTCAAAAGAAAATTCCTCTCTATCTTATGGAAACGGGCATGTTTGCCTTCCCCCGGGTTGGCTCCTGCTCTGTAGCTTAATAGCATATTCTTATGTCCCTATGAATAGTGCTGGGGCCCTTGCCCAATTGGACGCTTGACTGTGATATTGCCACAGAAGCCTCATCCTCAGCGGGTGCGCCCTGAGCTCATATGAGATGAAAACTGCGATGGTGAAGTACATCTGTTCAGCCAGGCTGAATATATCTCTATGGCTATATTTGTCACTCCAGTGTTGGTAGGATTATTGAGTACTGAAGTAACTAATTTGGCCTGTGCTATGGTAAAAGCTCTGAATTCTACCTCCTGAGCTATAGCAGCTATAGGTTAGGAACTAGGGCAGGTAAGAGAAGCCATCCTAGGAAATCAAGCCACCACCGATTACTTATTACTCAGACACAGAGGTGTGAAGATTTTAAGGGTATGTGCTATTTCAATCTGATAACTGAACTTGTAGAGCACAAGTTACAGAAAGTCAAAGATACTCTTTCCCATGTTAAACAAAGGGAAGGTTTCTTTACTAAAGTATTTGTTGCTCTTACTTCTTGGCTGGGCTGGCATAAAGGAAGCCTTCCTCATTTTTGTTCTTTATTATGATTTGTCTAATATCTTGTTGTGGTTTTCAGTGTATGCCTCTCTTTTCTAGTGTATGTCAATTCATAAGACCTAGAAGAGGTAATCGCTGTGTGGCAGAAGCAAAGATTTTAGCACTACAGCAATATGATAGATTTAAGAATAAGATGTAGTTTAGTATAAGATGGATAGATATCAACTAATTTACCTAATCAGAGGGTGAAATGATAGGGGCACTTATAATTTCCAAAGACCAAGCACCTGAATTAACCTGCAATGTAATTCTATTACTTATAAAATTGTAGAACACATACACTTATGTAAGCAGGGATTTAAGTTTTTTTTTTTACTTAAGCTTCTTTCTTCTAGGCCTTTGCGCCCTGATCCCGGACTGAGGCAATTAAGGAGGTGGCACAGCTGTGAACAATGGGTTAAGATATCACCTAATCAAAACCAAGATGCATGGCCAGGCAGACCTCAAAATGAGTCAAGGTATCCCCTTATTGAGACATTGCCAGGTGACCAAGATCAAAAGAATGACCTCCAGGACTGCATGTAGCTGCATTCCATTCCCAGCCTCAGTTGGCCCATATAACCCTATCCCTCGGGCCTCTCCTTAAGACAGGTTTTGGATGCTTGTATGCTCCCTGCCTTCTTGGTTGGCAGCCTTCTCAATAAACGCCTTATAAGATTCAACCCAGCCTCCATTGAATTGGATACAGCAACAGGCAGCCTGCACCCCACCCGGGTTTCCTAGTAACACTATTATTTGGGTAACATTTTGAAAAGACTATGCCAGGTGGAAGAATGCAAGATATAATTGCACAAAGAAACAAGAAGATTAAGAGCAAAGCAGGACTGACCATATAAACAAAGGTATTAATGGTCAAGGGAAAATCATATCAGATCTTGGTGGGTGAATACCAGACTGTTGAAATTCAATATTTCAAAAATAGCCTATTTGCCTAAGCCATCTTATCCATGGCTTAGATGTGTTCAGCAAGCAACATAACTATTCAATAAACAAATATCAATTTATAATGTAAGGCATTCTGAATTGTGAAAGGTTTGATATAATTTCAATTTTTATATTATGTATAATCAGTTTTATATTTATTTTACTATTAATCTACTAATTAATAATACTCTTAGCCACTGGACTAAGTATATTCAGAATTTTTCACACATAGTTTATTATAAATTGGTTTTTTTTAAAGTAACTTAATCTTTGAAAGTAAAATTAGTTTTTCAGAGAAAGAACTCTATTTCTAACAACCGATATCCAGAAAATATCTTTTTAAGTGAATTATTTTTTATGAATGAGGTCAGGCAGGCAGAATTTTTCCCCCTTGTCTTTCAAGTTGTTTAAAGATACTCAAAAGGTATTGTTCAAAAGGTATTTAACATAAAAATGAAAAATCCATTCATTGAGGTTTTTTCAATGAGGAGTCTTTATAGTTTCCACTTTTTTTCTTTAACCTGGGATTTTGTAACAACTTATTACTTTGTTTCTTTTCATAATTAAACAAAATTTTTGACTAGCTATATTCGGAAAAATTGCTATTATATTAATAGCAACCTCTTAGGCTATTTTAGAAGTTCTTACTCTATTTGTCACTGTCAGTATTGTCAAAGTTTCCTTCCTCTGTAGACTACAGAGGCTACATCAGAAGAGGTGATGAACTTATCACTGGGACATTTGCTTTTGGAGCACTGAAACGCTATTTAAGAATTTTGATCACTTTGAAGGCAGTCCTGTTGTGAGGATGTCTAGGCCTCAAAAAGAGGCCATATTTTTTCTGATATATCTCCTTGAGCAAGAGACACAAACAAAAAAATAAACAAATGGGACTACATCAAAATAAAGAGTTTTTGCACAGTAAAGGAAACCATCAATAAAATAAAAAGACAGCCCACTGACTGGGAGAACATATTCACCAATATCTGATAAAGGGTTAATATTTAAAATTTATAAAGAACTTATAAAACTCAACACCAAAGAAACAAATAATCCAATTAAGGATGGACAAAGGACCTGAATAGATACCTCTCCAAAGAGGACATACAGATGGCCAATAAATATATGAAAAAAATGCTCAACATTAATAATCGTCAAAGAAATGCAAATTAAAACCCCAATGAGATATCACCTCACACCTGTCAGAATGGCTTTCACCAAGAAATACACAAATGACAAGTGTTGGTCAGGATGTGGAGAAAAGGGAACCCTTGTGCAGTGTTGGTGGGAATGCAGATTGATGCAGCCACTGTGGAAAACAGTATGGAGTTAACCAAAAAAAATTAAAAATGGAACTTCCTTATTACCCAGTGATTCGCTTTTGGGAATATATCTGAAGAAACCTAAAACACTAATTCAAAAGAATATATGAAATTTTGAGGTACTCTGTTATGCAATTGTAAATTATATAATACACTGTGGAGGGAAGGAGAAATATATTATGATTCTTCTATTCCTATGTAGTCTTCTGCAGCAGATGAGGGACGAAATTTGTTTTACCCATCTCACAAGCCCTTCTGCCAACCAAAGAAGAGTTTTGACAAATTGTTCAGCTTTGAAGGCTCTGATTAGGCCGTGATTGTAAGTTGGTGGAACTGCTGAATTAGGTCATGCACAGAGGTGTGGAGCTTTCTTTTGTGGTGAAGTACCCAGGCTGTTTCCACATAGGATAATATCTGGCCATCTTACTTACCTTCTGCTCCCTTATTCAGTTACTGACAAGGTCCTGGTAAATTTCAAAGATTCAGGTCAAGGCCTAGAAGGGAGAGAATCCCTTATTTAGGCTAATACTCTAACCCATCTCTACATTATTCCTAAGATTAGGGTTTGATGCTCAGATCCAACTAGATTGCGCTCTGTTTTCTTTTGTCTTTCATCATCCAGTGCTTTCAGCTCCCTTGAAATCTCCACTCTCTTGAAGGAGGAAGTCTGAGTGGCAGAGTCTAAGGAGCCTTAGTCAAATACTACATACAAATTCTAATTTCCAAGAGTGGGCAGAGATGATCCATTAAATTCTAGGAGAACTCACAAAATACTGCTTAATTAGTTGATCATCAAAAACCAAAGTGTATTACTAAAAAAAAAAATGGTAAAAATAATGACAAAAATGAGACCTAGAATTTATTGAAAATTTTCTGTGTGCCAGTCTCGTTCTAAACCTTTTGCATGTGTTCTGTCTTTTATTAGCTCTATCAGACTTGTGAGGTAAATATTACATAATATTTCGAGGGAATATTACTATTTTAGACATGAGAAAACTAAGAAACAATCATTCGTTTTAGGTCACACAGATAGTGAGCAGCAGGATAAACCCACACTGCCTGACCAGAGAAATTACTTCCTCAACCTACTTTTTGCTGAAACTGAGAGTAGATTGACCAGGAAGGTTTTATTTTATTTATTTATTTTATTTTTTTTAAATCCTCACCGGAGGACATGATTTTATTTTATTTTTGAGAGAGAGAGAGAGAGAGAGAGAGAGATATTTTGATGTGAGAGAAATATCTATTGGCTGCCTCCTTAAAGGGCCCCAACTGGGAATTCAGCAGCAACCCAGGTATGTGTCCCGACTGGGAGTCAAGCCTGCAACCTTTTGTTGTATCAATTGATGCTCAAATCAATGGAACCACCCAGCCAGGGCTTTTATTTCCATTTTCAAGCACATTCCTGGTGACTAGAGTCTTATCCCACTGGAGGACTGCATCATGAATAAGACAATATTTTTGTTTATGAAGTACTTTTATTACTGAAAATTCAGATTTAAAAATTTCAGGACAAAGTGTATATAGAGTTTGACCACATAAAGGGGTTTACTTAGACTAGAGTATACATAAAACCTTTTTTTAAAAGTGTAAGTTCAATTTTTTGATTTTTAGTTGAATGTATCTTGTGGTGTGTGAGCTGATGTTTCATTTCACAGGTCTTAGTAACTTTTACTGACCTAGCAAAAAGATTCGCTGTCAACTTAACCTCATCATAAAGATAATATTTACTCATCTATTCCAAGCACAAAGTTAAGGGAATTTAGGCACGGAACATAGAGATACAGTGAGTTGGAGATAGGAGATAATTACATCAAATTCATTGTCATCCATCTGAATAGTACAGTTAGCCCTGATTAAATTTCTGATAGACTAAGCTGAAGTGTCAAAGAAAAGATATTGTGTGATTAAATTTTTTGGTTCTTTTTTCAATGTTAAATATTGCAACATGCCTCAATATGTTGGCCACTGATTATAGAGGCTGTTTTATTTCATGTTGTTTATTTATCCCATAAACTAATTAAATTTGTCATTGAGCATGAAGTAATAGTGTGTCAGAGACTTTGAGAGACTTTAGTATTATTTCTCTACAACATGGATATGTTTACAAGTTTTCTCTATAATTTTTTACTATTGGTATTCCTAATAGACTTATTGTTAATATAAAACATGGTTTCTAGAAAAATTTGAGAAGTGATTATTGCGTACACAATTAAGAGGAGAAATATTATTAGTAGAAAACTTTAGATTACATATAAAAATGTTCAAAGGCAGAGTTTCAAAAGAATATTAATATACATTTCTATAATAAACACCAGGGTGCACAATTACATATTTTTGGTAGAGTGTTAAATTTGCTTACATTTTAATCTCCACATATTTAAGAACTTTTAAAAATCCATATATTGAAAGATATTATTAATTTAAAATCCCACCAGAGACGCAATAAATAAAGGTGCTGGATATCCATAGTTTTGAAGTTTCAAGAAGAACATTTGTTTGAATAACCAATTTTAAATTAGCTTGTCTGTTCCCATTTTCTCTAGAACTGATACTAGGGATATCATTTGGACTTTAAGTTCAAGGTAGTGGGTGATTCAGAAATGATTGCATCACTTGGCATGCATGTGAGAATTGTCTTACTTTTAAAGTGGAAAGCTTTATTCCAGTTGTGTTTGGAAAATTAAAAGATAACTCTTGCCCATCCGCCTTCCCCAATCTCTTCCCACTCCAACACAACTTTATTTTCTTAATGCTCTCTAAACTATAATTTTCTCTCCACTTGCATTAATAACTCATTATAATAAATCATTTCAGGTACTATTTATATGCACAACTATAAAAGGGGAGAACATAATTATTCTTTAGTATTGACTATAGACTAATAGCATGAACACAAAGGATTATTACTATTGATCATTAGAGATAGCTGGTGAAGGAAAAAGGGGCTCAAGCCAGTGAAAGGATTCTGAATTATAAACTGAGTAATATGTCTTTGTCCTTCTAGTGCAACACAATATTGGTCTATTGATAATAGTGAATCTCAGGCTTTTTGAGAGCAAGATTTTATTGTTCCTAGCATAGTCAAAATTTGCAAAAGGTAATCAATAATGAAGAAATCAACTTTTTTCAATTGTATTGATCCAGTGAGAGTCTCACCACTCATTAATTGAAGCATTGCATTCATTCAGCTGGTATTTATTAAATGTCTCTTGTGTGCTGTGGTAGAGACACAGTGGTGAACAAGGCACAGCAAAGATGAGCATCCAGCAGTAGTCACAAATGGGAGGATTGTCACAGTGTGCAGGTAAGGTTGAATGGGGGGACAGCCTATGACTACCTCAGAGCAAGGAAAACAAATCCCATGATATCACAACTCTTGGCAAAGATTTTAGGGAAAATTCTTTTCTAAAATTTTTAAACAAAAAACAGGATATTTTAAACTTTAGGTTATTTAAATACTATAATACAGTGTCAGAATTCCAAATAAAACATGAATTGACATTACCATATTCTTAGCATAACTTACAATGCACTCAGGCAGAAGTTGTTTCTAAAAGATACTTTATCCTGGCTGGCATGGCTTAGTGGTTGAGCATCTACCTATGAACCAGGAGATCTTGGTTCGATTCCCGGTCAGGGCACATGCCCCGGTTGCAGGCTCGATCCCTGGTGGGGGCGTGCAGGAGGCAGCTGATCAGTGATTCTCATCATTGATGTTTCTATCTCTCTCTCCCTCTCCCTTCCTCTCTTTGAAATCGATAAAGATATATTTTTAAAAAAGATACTTTATAAGATTCATAAACCATTTCAATTGATTTTATAATAATTTTGTTCCTGTTAGGAAATTTTCTACAAGGAAAGTTTCAATTTTTATTTCACTCTAAGAATTTTATTTTGATTTAATATAGTGAAATTTATAAATTATGCTTTATAATATTTTATACCTGATAATTTTGGAGGAAGAGCTTTGTGAGAGAAGATAGGTACAAAAGTTTAGTTACTAATCTATTTTTAAAGCCACCAATATTCTAAGAATTGCTTCCAATATGCCTACATTCCTTACTAACAGAAGCACAGTTTTGATTGCAACAACAAAATGATCAGCCAAAAATCATATTTCATCCTTCCATAGTTAGGATAAGTTATCAGTTTTGGTCAATGCAACTTCAGTGGGAATCCAGTGACTTTTGAAAAAGTTTTGGCATTTCCTCCTTCTTCCTGCCTGGGACTCAGATGAGAGGCTACGGCTGACTGGCCATCTTGGTAATATAAGGTAATTATGAGGGTGTAGAGCTGAACTAGAATGAATCTAGGACATTAATGCTTTACGGACCTACTGAAACCACTGTAGATGAGACTCTTGTTTGTGAAAAGTATTGGTTAAAGCCACTGTTGTTGAGTCCCTTTTAAATGCAGCTGAACTCATGCAATGACTAAATAAACACAGAGTTTTGTTACTACAAAGCCATTATGTTAAGTTCTAATCATTCTCAAAAAGATTCTTGGCCAGCCCAGCCAGTGTGGTTCAGTGACTGAGCTTTGATTCATGAACCAAGAGGTCACTGGTTCGACTCCTGGTCAGGGCACATGCCCAAGCTCGATCCCTGGTAGGGGCATGCAGGAGGCAGCCAATGGATGTTTCCATTTCTCTGTCCCTCTCCCTTCATCTCTCTCCAATCAATAAAAACATGTTAAAAAAATAAAAATATCTTTGGACAAAGAATCCTTTCATTTACAGAATAATTATTAATATATTCGTACATAACAGTGAAAACAATTTGTACATTTATGACCTTATTATGATATTTTTTATTCAAATTCTCATTTTCTTTCTACCATACTATATTGCCTTCAGGAAAATCATTATATAATAATACATAGCACTTTTATTACTGTTGTGCTTAAAATATGTTACTAAAAGTTAACTAAGTGAAAAATCTAACTTCAAATAGGATGGGTCAGAAAAATAAGGCACTGAGAAAGAACTTTACTGCTATTAAATTTAAGGAACAATCAGACAAAGGGTTTTTTTTTTCTTTTTACCAATAAAAAGTGATGGTTGAGTAATTAATTCAATGTGTGTTAACAGTGCTTATTACATTTAAAACAAAAACAAAAACAACTCTTTGTGTTTTACCTAGACTGTGGAGACTAAAATACTTGGTTTAAATGCTGATGAGGGAAAAATTCTGAGATGTTCTAGATTAAGTTACAGTGGCCAGAAAGTGAAAAAAAGGGACAGAGATAATTAACCAGTTAATAGCTGTGCACCAGCTAACAAAAGACTGCTCACATTCCTGAAGGTATGTTGGGGCTTGGAATCTACCTCCAGGCATCTATTAGCTGACTACTAGACACCACCTCACCCTGCATATGCATGAACTTTCAGGACTATTGGCCACACCAGTCAAAAGTAGTAAATATTTCTTTCTTACAGACTGTGCGCCTACCATAAAACTGCCTCCACTTCATCTTTCCACCCCATCCCCCTTATCTGTAGCTGATGCAAATTTTTTCAAAACAATTTACAATCTCCACCCTCCCCAAACGTAATGTATAAAAAGCTCCTGTCAACTCCAGGATGGCAAACATGTTGCCTTCTCCACCTAGCACTGCTGCTGGTGGTTTAGACTTTATATCTCAGGACATGGTCTTTCTCTGGACAGCAAGAGGCTCAATAAACTTTCTTTTAAAGAGGCTTTCAGCCATGGCAGTTAAGATTTTTGTTTAATAACACATTCAGATTTATTAGGGCACATAGACCCAATAAAAGTTACAAATCACCAGGAAAAATATTGTAATAGAAGCTTGCACTGGGAGTTGGAAAAACAAAGATGAGAAATTACTAACTTTGGGGACTATAATATAAATGGAGCTGTTTTCAGCGAAAAATGTGCCACATCTTCCTCCAAGTGGGATTCTTGGGCTACCATGGAAGAAGCACTTCTGAAGGCCCCCACAGGAGGAGGATGTATAATAGACAGCTTTATTTCCATGGGATTATAACCCTGGCCCATTTCCCTTAGTCCAGTCATAGAAGTGTAGCTTGGGTTTCAATAAAGCTAGAAGCAAAGCCAGCGTCCAGAGTTTTCTTCCCATGTTGGAGCCAGGTCTGGTACAGCAACAGGCTAGCAGCAGTCCATCAGTCTGCATGCCTGTGGGTGAACGCAAGGGAGCAGGAGTGAGAGAGCCCCCCAAGCCCAGAGGCACAGGAGTCCCAAGAGAGCCAAGAGCACAAGAGAGAGAGAACTCCTTTGTTTAGGGGTTAAGTATCTGAAGGCTTCACTGGCTTGCAGTAGCCATGCCCATTCTGGCCAATGGCCTCTGCTCCCAGGTGTGACTGACAGTAAGAACCTTCCCTATGTCACCCCAACTTTACTAGGCATGTGTCCATCTTACCTTAGTCCAGTCCCTTTCCCCCAGTGTTTTGCAGGGAACGTGCCTATAATGTCTGGCTTCCTTTTGCTACTTTCCTGTTATTAATAACTAGTTGATTACAATAGTATCAGAGCCATTTCAAAATAGAGTCTGAACTGCCATCTCCGAGGAACTGCCTTACACGTCTTACTCCTTAAACTTTTGGAATGTTAAAACTGGGTAAAATTACCTTTGGACTAGACCTAAAGTAGCATTATATTCCAAATAACTCTGGAAAGGTAACAGGAAAGCAGACATTATTATTACTAAAGTATGAAAATTAAAGACTTTTTTTAGATTAGCATCACTATGTTAGCTTATGAGCACCTATAGAAACTTCTTCTTTATCTTATTAACACCCTTATAAAGCTCTTCCTTCTATTCACATGATTATTCTTCCCTTTTTCATAAATACCTCTTGCCTTGACTTCCTAATCAAACAGTAATTGGGTTTCTGCATGAATCAGTGCTTCCTGAATGAATAGTCTTTTGTATCCTAAATACATGCTTGTGCCTCTCATTTTGGCCTTTTATTTTTAGGTTAACAGAGAGGTTCTCCTTGGAGAGATAAGACTGGAGCTGAGGCTTGAAAAGGACTAGAATTAACCTGGATAAATAATGAAGAAAATTATTCCCAGCAGAATAAATATGACACAAAACCATAGAAGCGAGAGAGTATTATCGGAGCACAGAGTGAGATGGAAAGTAGTTTGATCTGTTTGACTATATAGACAAAGATCAGATCCATAAAGGGCTTTAAGTTTCATGCTAAAAATTTTGACCTTTATCCTGAAAGCATTGGGGAAGAACTTAAGAGGTGGAGTGACACTATTAAAATATATGTTTTTAATAATTTTAGGAAGCTGATAATTGCAGTAGAGGTAAGCGGGTGGTAGAGAGTGGTAGAAGGGAATTAGAGGGAGAAAAATTAGGATATTTTCTTTAAATCATATAGTTAACACATGCAAATAAAAATATTAGTTAATTTAGATTCTGTAAGTCCTAATGAACAATGACATAACAGGGATGTAACAAAAAGAAAAATAAGAAAATAATATTTTTGTAATACGTATAAAATACTATGGAAGACTTAAAAGATAGCTCTTGAATTCTTTAAAACTGATAAAGATGGTTTATTGTCTGAATTTGTGGCTTTATCAACTGAAGATTTTGTTTCCTCAAGTATCTTTCCAATGAAGAGGGGGTATGAAAACATTTACCTGCAGTGTATGATGTCTCCATAACCCACGCCTGTGGTATTTTTGAAGTTTATAATATGATGGATGGTGGCTGAATTATGAGTATTAATT
The DNA here is from genome assembly GCF_054644295.1 of Miniopterus natalensis. NCBI lineage: Eukaryota > Metazoa > Chordata > Mammalia > Chiroptera > Miniopteridae > Miniopterus > Miniopterus natalensis. The sequence goes on along the minus strand of NC_142081.1, from coordinate 141,368,630 downwards.
TTCCTCCCAAATTGCAAAGGGCTTCAACTAGGTTGATATGAATACTAGTTCTGTGCCATTATTTCAATATTTTACTTGCATGAGCAGTTATTAAATAAACAATGAAGCACCATAAATTCTATGTTCTATGTTCTCAGGGGCCTTATTTATAACTGCAAATATGATTATAATTTAAGAAAAATAAGCTGCATTAATTTACATTAAACATTAAATAACAGATCTGTGTTTCTTATATATTAAAAGATAATAATGTTGTTTCTCTATGAGCCGATTTTCAATTCAGAGGTCATATTGATGTAAGTAAAATAGAGCACACAGATGTAAGTAAAAACAGCAGAGAAAAATAATTATAGAGAATATTCAATCTGATTTACATAGGGTTGTGCCAATGCTTCCTCCAATAAGAAAATTAAGCCTATGTTGATGACAGTAATGCCACCAAGTATGGGTACTTTTGGGATAAACTCTTACTTGAAGGATTGGAATCAAGGAGAAGCATATGTTGTCAATATTCTTCTATATATTAAAAAAATAGGACATACACTCAGTTTTTCTGGTTTCTGCAAGATCATACCTATTGCATTATAGCCAGGCATTAGCTACTGAAGAGAGCAGTATTATCATTGTTAAAACTCTGGTACAGATTGCTTCTGACTGGGAATGTATTAGTAGTAGGCCCTTAGATACAAGTGAAAATTGCTGCAGTGTGTTTTCTAGTCTCCTGAAATCTTCACAGGTCACCTCAGTCAACGGAGCTCTCTTGACCTTCAGAATTCCTATTAGATATGTTGTTTATAATACATTTACTCATTTACTTAACCGAAGTTAATGAGGTCATGCTCTGTACCTGAAAGAGATTGTGGAATATATTATATGGTATTTCTTGAGGAGCTCAGAGTATAATGGTCCCAATGAACAGCAAATCAACATTAGTGTGAGAGGTGTTGTGTATGGGATATGCAGAGAATTCTTTGAAAACATTAAGGAAGGGAATTTTATTCAGGCTTGAAAGAGGAAATTCTTTCTAGAGAATTTGAGATGGGAAAGATGAGTAGTACTAACTTGAAAATGACTAACTTGAAAATGAGTTAGTGGGGAAGATATTTAAGAGGAGAAAATACAATATATGAAGTCCATAAATGGAATAGTTTCTCTTAGAAGGTTGCATGTGAAGGATCAGAACTTGAAAAATGTAGGAACGAATCAGATCGGTATGTATCTTGTGTGCTAAACTAAAGAGTTCAGAGCAATAGAGAATCATTAAGAAGTGGAGTGTAATGATAAAACTAGTGGCTGAGCGGAGAATAACTGGGGAAGAATGAGCTGAACACAAGGCCTTCCTTAAAAGACTGGTGCAATGACTCATGATTTTAACTAATTTAAGCCCTTAGCTCTTAATTTTCTTGGGTCATGAACTCCTTTGAGCATCTAACAAGTGCTGTGCATGCTGGCATTGCTTAATCACATATATTTGTAATAAAATGGAAAATACGATTTCACAAATTACAGAGGTTGCTCTTATGAGAGAAAAAAAAAATCCATTATGATGACCACACTGCACAGCTCTGGAGGTTTCAGGCTCCTGAGTTATGTGTATAAAGCAGTGTGTGGGACTAGGTGCTGAGCAGTAGGAGAATGGCATGGCAAAAGGGACTATGTAGAGAATGAAATTACTTCTATTACAATACATTTAAGGACTGAATTCAATAGAGGAAATATCAGGGCATTTTAAATGACTGAATCGTATCACAGAAAATAAAAAAATACATGGATCAATTACCAGTGACTCTAGAAATTTTAAAATGTAAAGAAAATTGTCAAATAAATATCCAGCTTTCTCGTCTCCTAAAAAGCTTCAAGGGGCAATTCTATGAAACTGTTAAAAATTGACAACTACAATGTGATAAAATACTTTATAGAGTATAACAAAAGAAGCAAATCTTCTACATTATTTTCATTTGGGAACATAATGTTCATACAAAAGACTGAAAAAGACAGTTCAAAAAAGAAAATTTCAAATCAGATTCAATATGAATACTAATAGAAAAATCCCAAATGTATATCTTAGCAACATAATCCAGTGTAATATAACTCAAAAAAGTGGAATTTATTCCAGAAATGGAAAGGTAGTTTCATAATTTCTAATACCAATACACCTAAAGAGAAAAATTATATAAACTTACACAACCATGTTTACATACACTAAAAGGCACGTGGTGGACCATTTATTTTTGGAAAATTCTCTTAGTAATATGTTTTCTTTAATACATAAAATATATACATACCTCATCCTAAATGCCAACATTATGCTTACTGGGAATACTATACATCATATTAAAGTCAGCAAAAGACAAAAGTATTTATGATTACCACTGTTATATTTCCCTGGATTTTAATAATCATTTTAGCTTCAAATACTTGATATTTTTAATAGCTCTTAGTTGATATATAAAGAAAAGCAGGTGTGCCGAAATTAATACTACCAGAGAAAGAATGTTTATTTATTTACTTAATTTATTCTGGGGATATAACTTCCTCAGCAATGCAGCTTATAAAAATTAACATAGCAAATATTCACATAGTGCTTACTGTGCATCACTCATTTTTCCAAGCACTTTACATGTGTTAATCATTACTATTCAAAACAATCCTGAGTTAGGAAAAACTCAGATATAGAGGAGAAGAGTAATTTGCCCAAGTTGCAGAACTTTCTCTACCTCTATGTTTACTTCTAGTATGATTAGCCACTCAGTTTGAAAGCAAACTATTAATCCTATTAACTTTTGTCTCCAGTGGATACAACTTTTTCTGAAACTCCCTTTATTTTATTTTTTTTCACATCAACTTTTTAATATTGGGACCAGGTAATCGGTATTTTCCTTCTTTTACAATTCAGAAAACCATATTCTAGGAAGTTAAACAAGTTGACTGAGGACACTTATCTAGTCAGTAGCAAAAGTAGAATTTGCATCCAGTTCTGTACAATTCCTTGTTCTGCATTCATTCGGTGCAGGAAAGGTACATTTTCTTAGGACATTCAGAGAAAAAGTGGGATTCTAGTGAAGCGCTGGTGGAAGGGTCCTGGGACTGGGATGCTATTCATGTCCAGGGAAGCTCTGGGGCCCACAGGGCCTCTCTTTCCTGCAGTCTTAGTTTCTTGGCAAAGGGTTGTTCCCCTCTCACCTTGCTCCTGTCTGGCCCATTCTCTCTGGAGCTGCTGCCCAGGGGTGATGGCTGCTGCTCTGCTTGGCCAGCATCCCCCGCCTCTGCTTGGCTGCTGCTCTGCTTGGCCAGCATCCCCCGCCCCTGCTCAGCAGCACTGGGAGCGGTGGCCTCTCATGCTTTGCTGGCTGGCCGTGGGAATCCAGCCTCTGGTCTGAAACTCCCTTTAGAACTACATGTTTATTTTGTGCTTATCTTCAGCTGTTGACTTTTAAAAACGCTTTCAAGATGAGCTCATTTTTGATATGTCCAAAATGAGGTGTTATTTTTCTTCTGAATTGGAAAAAAACCTCTATTTGAATTCTTAGATGTCCCACCTTCTTTCCAGGTAAAAACATACTTTTAAACAGAAATTCAACAAGAATATATAATCGAGATTGCTGTGAATATTAAATGAATTAATATACATAGCATCATATATATGATATAGTATATACACTATTACATGTGTAATATGTAACATTACATATCTAACACGATTACATACATGTGCATGTGTAACCTGTATTGTACATATTTACACTGTTACATATATATGTCAATATACATTATGTATCTAATTATATAATATATGATTATAAACATACACTATTATATATGTATATATTGTATACATACTATTACATATATGCATATATATACATGATATCATATATATAATTATAGTTGCTATATTGACATATATGTGATAGTGTATATATAATATATATTAGTTACATGCATACATGTAATAGTATATATATTATTACTGATACAAAATAGTGTATGTGTGGGCATATGTTTTTACTATTATATTTGTAGTTGCTATGTTGACTCAAAGCAGTTTTCTCCTTGAATGAATGTGGCTTTGATATATGCACCAATTATCTCAACAAAGTAGGTGCATTACAGTAATAGTAAAATGATTTTGGAAAGAAGAACATAATAAAAATGATCTTTCTGACACATTTCTATTATTCTAGTATAAACATAATATGTTTTGCTTACCAGATTGATGTGTGGAGCCTCAATCCAGACGACTAAATCAACATTTCCTGGATGAAGCTCAGGTATATATATTTTTACAAAGACCCACAGATGATTCAGGTCCACAAAGAGGAATAAATTCATTCAGTGTTGTGGCACACAGTGTATGTATCCTTTGGAGTGACATAGTTCTGGGTTCTGATTCAGGGCTTCTCCACTTCACCAAGTGCATAAAATCTTCTCTAGGCTCAGTGTCCTTTCCTGTAAAGTCGGTATTATACCCTTATAATCATTGTACTCTAGTAGTTGTAAAATTCATTTATTGATTTAACTAACACAACTCTATGTATAAGGCATTATTCTATATATTTTGGATACAGTGGTTTAAAGCAAACACAGAAATGGACAAGTCTCTGCCTCAGTGGGAGAAAACTTTTTTCCCAATTAAAAAAAAAAGATAAAAATAAATAAATATCAAATTAAAGCCAGATTTTAAGGTATTCAGCAAAGAAAAGGAATGCAGGTTAGGTGACAGAGGCTTATTCTGAGAAGATGACATTTGGCTAAAACCAAAAGAAAGTCAGTGAATCATGGAAATATTTGGAGGAAGAGCATTCTAAGTTGAAGGAACTGGCAAAGACCTTGAGGCAGGGAAAAGCTCCGGAGTTTTTATAGCATCTCAAGGTGGCCAGTCTGGCTGAAGTTGAGTGAAGCATAAAAGTGGTAATTAAATTTTGAGACCTAGTCGGATGACAAATAACTAAGACTGTGTAGGTCTTTTTATTTTATTCTAAGGCAATTATAATTTACTGAATGGTTTTCAGGCGGTAAGGAATATGATCTGAACTTAATGTGACTTGCATTTTATTGGGATTATAGGAGTCACAGTGAAGATAAGGAGACTCTAACTACAACCAAGTCTAGAAAAATTATTGGTGGCTTGGACTATAGTGGTAGAAGTGGAGTTGCTGAGAAGTTGTCAGATTTCAGAAATATTTAAAAATAATGTCAACAAAATAAAATAGATGTGAAGTTTATTGTAACATTCTGCCATAGCTTCCTTTCTGCATTTCCTTTCCACTGTTACTTTAACATTTTTGTGTACTCCATGAAAAATTGAGACCTCCCTGCCAGCCCTGCCCTCAAACAGTTTAGAAAATAAAAAATTTGGTCAGTGTTTAATAGACTTTTCATATTTCAAGCTAAATTAAATATTAGAGCTTTAATAAATCATTTTAAAATTCAGAAAATGAAACACCATTACAACAGAAACATCAATATATTTGGCAATGAATGTATTACATAATTTCATCACTAAGATAAACACCAGCAATTTTCAAGCACTAGACCATGAAACCTTAGGATTTTAGTTTTCTATTTTTTTAAATTTTTATTATTCATCATGATGAAATCACACTCCTGCTAAGTTGGTGACACAAGAGGAAAAATATAAACTTACCTCCTCTATGATGGAGAAAAAAAGGGAAACAAAACTAACATCAGTAGTTTTACTGGGAACAAAACAAATTATATTACATTTTAAATGAATAGCTATCATATATTCAGTATGTATTATAATGTAAGTTTTGTTACAAAGAATTTCCCAGAATCTTTGTCCTGAAATAATTCTCCATTGGAGATTTACTTTGGCTGCTCTACTTCAAGAATTTGCTAACATCACAAATTACAGTAATATTTTCTTACATGTCTATACGCATGTACAAATATGTTAGTGTATATTTCTATCTAGCTTCGTCTCCTTACCTTGCTTTATTCTCTTCATAATTTATGAAGCTAAAATTGAATATTTGTCTTGCAACTATTTAATACATATTCTCAGTTATTATGGATCATATTAAGATGAACATCTTTGCACATAAATCTTTATCTTTTTTTCTGTTTTTACTTTCACTTTAATTATTTTTCACAGAATTTTGAGTCAAAGTTCTGATCACCTCTAAGGATCTGATATATATTATTAAATTTCTTTCCAGAAAACTTACATGAATTTAGTATCTACCAGCCGTGTGTGAATATACCTGCTGCCCTTCATTCTCAACTACAGAATACATTAAATGTAAGTCACTATTCTATCTCTAAGACCTCATGAGACTGTTAGCAGGTTACATAAGATATCAAGTATTTTTATCAGCTCTATGCAAATATGTCAGGGACATGGTACAGAGCAGTACAAATTCATATAAGTTGTATATCAATACTCACTTTCCCCATACCAAATAAATCTGGGGTCAGTGTCAATGTGATTGGGTTAATCATACAATACTTTTAATATATATTGAATTAAGCTGGAATTTGGTGTTTAGAATGATTCATTTAAGAACTAATATTTGGGACACTGAACTGTCAGTTTATTATTTTTACTGCTACCAGCAGGTAAAAATCCTGGCGATGATTTCTAATCCATTAACTGACAAAAATAAAATGTGGAAAATGTTTCATGAAAATTAACATATCAATAAACAGAGTGTAATGGCATAAGCAGTTAATGTAGTTTTGTAGCAAAAAATACACTCCCTTCCTGGACTGAGCAAAGTTGCCTGTTTTCATCCCAGTTCAGGTAGAAACATGAGCTGAGATTTTAGAGAAAGAGGAAAGTCTCTAAGGGCCTCATTTTTTCCCCTTAGAAGGTTTCTGGAATTCACCTCAGCTCTAAAATACAATGATCAAACAATTCTCATAGATGAATACCACTCATATAATCAGGGCAGGAGGGAATGGAGCAGAGGGGTCAATGGGGGGAAAAGGGGACATCTGTAATACTTCCAACAATAAAGATAAATTTACACATATGTATAATTACTATATGTAATAATTTTTTTTAAAAAAATGTGGTTGTACTGTGATTAATTTAACCACTTTTCCCCCCCTGGATACTTAAATTGTTTTCACTTATTCACAATTACAAATAAGCACTCTTATATGTTGAACTATATAGACCTATATTAGTAATACTCTTAGGAAGATACATATGACATGGATTTGCTCGGTTGTACTGGATACATGAATTTTAGGACTATGTAAAGCAAAATTTTTGTCTAGAAAGGCTGTTATTTTATACTCTCAACAATAGTGCACTAGAGTATTTTTCCAATCAAGCAGTAAGATATTATTAAACTTTTATTTTTTCACCAGTTTAATGGTTGACTAATATTATCTCTTTATATTTTTAAAAAAATATTTTTTTGTCCATTGAGATGGCCAAAAATTTAATTGACAGTAACTAGTGGTGATCAGGGTATGGGATACAGGCACTTTCATACACTATTGGTGAAAACAAAACTGGAGCATTTTTAGGAATTCAATGTCTATCAAGTGTCTAATGAGATTTTAAATGAACATATCCTTTGAGCCAATTCAACTTTTGTTGTTATTATATATTGGTTTCAGGTGTACAACTTAGTGGCTAGACAATCATATACTTTATATAGTGTTGCCCTTGATATTTCCAGTATCCTGACACCATAAATAATTATAACAATATTATAGACTATATTTCTTACATTCACATGATTATTTTATGACTACCCATTTGTGCTTCTTCTTAGGCCCTTCTTCTCTTTCACTCAGTGCCCCAACCCCACCTTCCCTCTCCAACCACCAGTTCCCTCTCTGTATCTATGAGTCTATTTCAATTTTGTTTGTTCATTTATTTTGTTCTTTAGATTCCACATATAAGTGAAATCATATGATATTTCTCTTTCTCTGACTGACTTGTTTAACTGAGCATAATACCCTCTAGGTTCATCCATGCTGTAGCAAAGGTAAGATTTCATTCTATTTTATGGTCGAGTAATATTCCATTGTATAGATGTACCACAGCTTTTTTGTTGTTAACCCTCACCCGAGGATATTTTTTTCCATTGAATTTTAGAGATAGTGGAGGGGAGGGAGGGAGGGAGAGAGAGAGAAACATCGATGTGAGAGAGACATATTGATTGGTTGTCTCCTGCATGTGCCCTGACTGGACCAGGCTGGGGATTAAACCTGCAACCCAGGTAAGTGTTCTTGACCAGGAATCAAATTCATGACCCTTTGGTATGTGGGCCAACACTCTAACCACTCAGCCACACTGGCCAGGGCTATATTACAGCTTTTTATTCACTCATTTATTGATGGTCACTTGGTTGCTTCCATAGCTTGGCTATTGTAAATAATGCAGCAATGAGCACAGGGTGTATATAGCCTTTTGAATTAGTGTTTTGAGATTCTTTGGATAAATCCCCAGAAGTGGAATCACTGGGTCATAAAGCAGTTCCATTTTTAATTTTTTGAGCAACCTCCGTACTGTTTTCCACAGTGGCTGCACCAGTCTGCATTCCCACCAACAGTGCACAGAGGTTCCCTTTTCATCTTCACCAACACTTGTCATTTGTGGATTTATTGATGATCTCCATTCTTACAAGTGTGAGGTGATATCTCATTGTGATTTTAATTTGCATTTCTCTGGCAATTAGTGACATGGAGCATCTTTTCATAAGTCTCTTGGCCTTCTGTATGTCCTCTTTGAAAAAGTGTCTATTCAGATCTTCTGCCCATTTTTAATTGGATTGTTTGTTTTTGGTCCTGAGTAGTATGAGTTCTTTATAAATTTTGGATATTAAACCCTTATTAAATTTATCGCTAGCAAATACGTTCTCCCATTTTGTAGGTTGTCTCTGGTGTGTGTTTTTTTATAGTTTCTTTGTTGTACACAAACTTTTTAGTTTGATGTAATCCCATTTGTTTATTTTTTTCTTTTGTTTCCCTTGCATGAGGGGATATATCAGAAAAAATATTGCTGAAAGAAATGTCAGTGTTTACTGCCTGTGTTTTCTTCTACAATTTTTGTGTCTTACATTTAAGTCTTTAATCCATTTTGAGTTTATTCTTGTATAAAGTATAAGGAGTGATCTAGTATCATATTTTTGCACATATCTGTCCAATTTTTCCAGCACCACTTATTGAATAGACTGTCTTTTTCCTATTCTATTTTCTTGCCTCATTTGTCAAATATTAATTGACCATATAAGTGTGGGTTTATTTATGGGCTCTCTATTCTGTTCCATTGATCTATATGCCTATCTGTCTGTTTTTATGCCAGTATCATGCTGTTTTGATGACTATGGCATTGATGTTGGGTAGCATGATACTCCCAACTTTGTTCTTTCTCGAGATTGCTGTGGCTATTTGGGGTCTTCTGTGGTTCCATATAAATTTTTGGATTATTTGTTCTTGTTCTGTGAAGTATGCTGTTAGTATTTTGACAGGAATTGCATTGAATTTCTAGATTGCTTTGGAAAGTATGGACATTTTAATGATGTTCATTGTTCCTACCCATGAATATGGTATATACTTCCATCATTTGTATCTTCTCTGATTCCTTTCTTCAGTGCCTTATAGTTTTCCAAGTACAGGTTTTTTACCTCCTTGGTTAAATTTATTCCTAGGTATTTTATTTTATTTAATTTTAATTTAATTTAATTTTATTTTATATTTATTTTATTTTATTATTTTATTTTATTTTTGGTGCAATTGTAAATGGGATTGTTTTCTTGGTTTCCCATTCTGATAGTTTAAAATAATGTATATTTATATACAAATAAGTATATAAAAATGCCACTGATTTCTGCATATCCTATTACTTACTGAACTCATTTATCAGTTGTAGTAGTTTTATGATGGAGTCCTTAAGATTCTCTCTATATAGTATTGTGTCATCTGCAAATAATAAGAGCTTTACTTCTTCCTTTCCAATTTGGATGCCTCTTATTTTTTCCTCTTGTCTGACGGCTGTGGCTAGGACTTCCAGTACTATGCTGAATAAAATGGTGAGGGTAGACATATCTAACTTTTCCTGATCTTAAGGAAAACTCTTAGTTTTTCCCCATTGAGTAAAATGTTGGCTGTAGGTTTGTTATATATGGCTTTTATTATGGTGAGGTCTTTTCCCTCTATTCTCACTTTGCTGAGAGTTTTTATCATAAATGGGTGCTAATTTTATCAAATGCTTTTCTGCATCTATTAATATTATTATGTGATTTTTATCTTTCATTTCGTTTACATGTTGTATAATGCTAATTGATTTGAAGATATTTTACTAACCTTGCATCCCAGACGTACATCCACTTGACTGTGGTGTGTGATCTTTTTAATGTATTGCTGGGGCTGGTTTGCTAATATTTTGCTGAGGATTTTTGCATCTGTGTTCATCAGGGATATTGGCTTATAATTTTTTTCTTTTTTAGTAGTATTTTTATCTGATTCTCCTTATAGTTTTTAATTTGTATTTTCCTGATAAATAATGAAGTTGAAATTTTTATCTTTTATTAGCCATTTATATTTCTTCCATTAATTATCTGACTCATAACATTTGTGTATTTATCTATCCACCTTTATAAATTTATTTATTTAGGTATTTATCTTTCAATTTATATATGGGGATTTTCATAATAATAAATATTAATTTATGTAACAAATCTTTTCAAAAGTGCTCATTTGTTCATTAACTTTCTACTGTCTTTGTTATGAAAACAGTTTTAATATTTAGGTAGCCAAACTTGACAATCTTTTTTTTCTTATGAAGAAGTTTATCTTTGGAAAACATTTTTAAAATGCTTATTTTTAAAAGCATATTTTTAAAATGCTTTTATGCGTGTGTGTGTGTTTAATGTGCATTTGTAGTTTGTCTAATATATAATAAATAATTTGAGATAAAAATATAATATTGTTTTCCTAAGTGAACAGCCATTTGTCCTATAGTCATTTATGAAATAGTGTCAATTTTCATCCACACTAGAATAAGTTCCCCATTTATCTTATATTAAATTCTCCCATTAACAAAGCTCAGCATCTGTGTTCACCACTCTGATCCATTAACCCTGCTAGTAGTTCTATACCAAAACCACATGTATATATATTTAATAACCTGATAGTTCCTCCACTGCCTTATTATTATTAATTTTCTAAATTAGTTGTTCTTGAACATTTTCCCCCTAAATTTACTTTAGAGTTCATTTTCAAGTTTCATAAAGAATCCTTCTAGGTTTTATTTGGGGTTACTTTGAATTCATAGACTGTTTTTGGAGGAAATACTATATTTATAATATCAAATTTGTCCATAGAAAAACATAAGAAATCTCTACATTTATTTGTGACTCTTTTTATGTCTTTAAATAAAACATTAATGTTGTTTTTTTGAAATGTTATTTGATCTAAACATCTTTCCTAAGTCTATTACTTGCATTTCTGTAATTTTAGTTTTGTGGAATCAGAAAAGCAAAAGGAAAACTTTCTTTTTCAGTTGGCCAGCTTGAATTAGAAAGCTATTAATTTTCTCTTCTATTAAAAATGGGGTAAAAATATTTACCCTAAGAGGATTTTTAAATGATTAAGTGAGATGATGTATTGACATATGAACACTTTACCTACCTGAAGAATTAGACCAATAGAGGTGGGAGTTTGAAGAACAAGGACTAGGCCAACCTTGTCCAAATTTCTCTGCATTTAGACTGTTCCCATCTGACCATTAACTATTTCTGGCTTCATTTCTCATTTTAAAAATAATACTTAGGTGTCTAAAAATTCTAAATATTGTGTTAACTTTAAACATAATAACTTTTAACCTATACTATTTGCTTGTCAGGAAAGTCAAGTTTATCAGTTAAGAATATGGCTTCTACTAACATAAAGCCCCAAATAATAGTTCCTGTTATATTTTTTCACATGAAAAATATTTAGAAGTAGGCACTGGCTAATGTTGGTTCTTCTGCTTGATAATTCCATAGAAAGACCTAGATTATCTCCATCTTTATGCTCTGTCATTCTTGTATGATGATCCCTGTTCAGTACCAAGGTGATTGCTACAGCTGTAGACTTCTGGTTCTCACTGAAGGCAGAAAAACTGCCATCTCCTCCCCTCACCCCCCCAAAAAAAACCCATCGGGGCACTTCCAATAGTGTCAGTATACTTTTATCATGAAAATAATAGCCCTCTCATTGGAATCTTTTCTTGTGCAAAGATAATCTTAGGTTTGATAAAAGACAGAAATGAGTTTTAGCTTTGTTGGCCTTATGGTAGAGACAGGCAAGGGTGAGGATGTTTAACGGGTTTTGTAATACAGGGTGGGGCAAAGGTAGACTTACAGTTGTTCATATGGAAAATAATACAATAATTAATAAATAATAATACAAGAATAAATTCTGTGTTTCACCTAGTCACAACTGTAAACCTACTTTTGGCCCACTTTGTATTTTTTGGTTCAACCACTCTACATTTCCAGCCAAATAAATCTGAAAGGAAATGAGCTTAAAAAAATAACATGTTCATTGACTTAATGATTTTTTATCACAAATGACATTTATTTTCATTATTTTAAATGTACCTGTATTCTTAGTAGGTCAAATGACTACACACAGAGAGCTTTTTGACATTTTCCAAAGGATCACAGCTAAATAAAAACTTTTCTTAAATGTAGAAGCAATTGGGCCATCACGAATCACATATTAATACACAATTTCCACAATTTGTTCTCTCAGTTATAATTCATCATTGAAGTTGGGAAATATTTCCATCTATTAAGAATACTCTGAATTATTTGAAGGATGAAATGAAAAGCACACACATTAGTAGATTTTAATGGATAGATATGAGAGTATTCTAACACCGAGTGATAAACAAAACAAGGGAAACTGGAACAAATACATGGTGGGGCAAAAGTAGGTTTACAGTTGTTCACATGGAAAAAAGCACAATAATAATACTAATACAAGTATAAACTCTGTCTTTCATGTATTCACAACTATAAACCTGCTTTTGCCCCACCCTGTATTCAGAGTGTTTCCTGTTTGACAGGCAGTATTCTAGGCAGGGGGGGTAAATCTCTAGCAGTGTTAAGTGAAATATCTGCTCTCCTACAGCTTACTGTTCAGAGAACAAATAAAGGAGTGGGTCTCTTTTAGAAATGTATGTTTATAATATATAATCAAAGCCAAATTTTAGTTAGATATTATTGATTTCCTTTTTTTTTTTTTTTTTTAAAAAAAAGAGGCTTAGAAAAAAGACGCCTTAGACAATGACATACAATTAGGAAAGGATCCAACTGTAGTCAAATAAGCCTGAACACAAGTCTGTTACATTCGCTCCACGATTGATCAGTGATAAATTTATATTACACTAAAATTTATTTATATTTTACCCCATTGACATGCTTTCTGTCTCCAGCACAGTGCTGTACATATCAGCCCAATGGTTTAAATCTTACTTTTAAGCTCTGTGAATCTTAATTTTGTCACTTATAAAACAGACAACTTCTCCATAAATTGCTATAAGGTTTTAAGGAAAAAATATGTATAAACATTTTTATGATAGAACCTAGAAATGGTTGTTTATTAGGTAATAACTAGTTTGTAATTCAGAGTGAGGTTGTAAGCTCTGTAAAGGCAGGGACTTGTCATTAGTTCTTCTCGACATGAGCACACACATAATGGTGAATGTAGCAAGGGCTCCATGTGAGATTGACCATTTGGTGCATAGAAAGAGTAAGCCAACATTTAATAAATTTAAACAAATTACAATTTTTCTTCTATATTAAAATTGTATCACTAATAATCTGGTAAACGTAGAGTAAGATAGTGATGCCCACTTATTTACTACTTATACAACTGGGGGAGGGGAGAGGAAAAACTCTATTGTCATAAAGAGTGAATGAGTATTGGCACTCTCATTCTGACTCTGGTAGTGTTAATGGGGGGATCATATAAAAAGTCTAAAATGATACTTTTTTTAATCCAATAATTACAGTTTTAGGAGTTTAAGGAAATGATCAGAAATTCCATTAAAAAATATTAACATGATAATGTTCATTATAACAATATTTATTATACTAATACTATGAACTAAACTATTAAACAGCTTTGGTACTTCCATGCAAAATATTAGTACGCAGCCGTTAAGAGAAATTATCTAAAATACTTAATAACAAAAGAATTTTTCAAATATATTATTAAATTAAAAACACTACTTATTCAATAGCCGGGTACTACAGCGGTCATGGCTGTGTTTGTGTAAACCAAGAAATTTATTTTTAAAAAAAGTAACATTGAGACCCTGTGTTAGTTTCCGACTGCAGCCTTAACAAGCTCCTACAGAGTGGCTTAAAGCAATACAAATTTAATCACAGCATAGCTCTAGAGGCCAAAAGTTAAATCAACCTTACATTTCTGGGGAAAATCTCACTTAGTGGTTTACAACCCTTTTGCTATGTTGCTGAATTTGGTTTGTTGGTATTTTTTTTTCTGTGAGATAATAAATGTTTACTTTTTGAAGTTTTATGTCAATTTGTTATACGTCAATAGGTAATACAGATTGATGCTATTCTTCATCTTACAGAAGAACCTGTGAAAGTTTAAAACTTAAAATATCTCTAGAAAGAGGTATAATTTGTTGTTGTTGTTTTTGTCAAACTACTTTATCTCTATTTTTTGGCCATTTCCCCCAAACTATTTAACGTGTAATAGTCCAAAGATAATCTAATCAACCATATAGAACATTTCTTCTAGCTTTGCTTATTACATACATTAATGTTCCTAAACTTATAAAAAAATTCCTTTAATTCTTGACAGAAAATATAAGTACTATTGATTATATAACATGTAGTCTATTTTACCAATGGCCATGTCTCAGCTTGTGTTCCAAATCTGTAATATGATTTATGTATAAGTGAAAATCCCCTTTTCTTGCAACTTGTCTTTGAAGCCAAAGAAGGCTGCCAGCACAGCAAATACAATTTGAGTTAATTTTCTAAATGCGCAGATGTACATGGTGAAAGAAAGCACCTGTTGAAGATTTTTGTGTCTATATTCATAACAGATACTGTTCTGTCCTTTCATTGTTATATTTTTGTCAGGTTTTGGCTTCAGGGTAATACTGGCCTCATCAAATGAGTGGTTAAGTGTAACCTATTAGTATGTTTTCTGGAAGTGTTTCTCAATAATTAACATTAATTCTTAATTAAATATTTGGTAGAACTCACTGCAATCATTTAGGTTTGGACTCAACTTTATGAGACGATTTTTAAATTGGTAATTCGCTCTCTTTATTTGTACAGTTCTACTGAAAAGTTTTAGTTCTTTTTTGGGTCATTTCTTTTTAGGAAGTTGCCCATTTCACCTCAGTTATCTAATTTTATTTGTATAAAGTTGTCCATAATCTTCCTTTATAATCTTTTCTGTTTCTGGAAAGTAGTAGCAATGTCACCTCTTTCATTTCTGACTTTGGGAGTTGGGTCTTCTCTCTTCTTAGTCAGTCTATCTAAAGGATTTCCATCCTGTGGATCTTTTCATGTCTCACTTTTAAGTTCATTGATTTTCCTTATTGTTTTTCTATTCAATCCTTCATTAGTTTTCTCTTTTACTTATAAAACGCTATACTTAAAGCCGTATATCATGTCTTTTTATTCATTCTGACAACCTCAGATTTTCAATTGGAGTGTATTAACTAATTACCTTTTAAAGTGATTATTGATACAGTTATAAATCTATCATCTTGCTATTTGTTTCCTTTTTCTTCATGTGTTTTTGGATTAGTAGCTGTACATTTTTTGTTATTTAAGTGGTTATAGAGTTCAGTATACATTTTTATAGTTTAGTGGGTTGTAGTTTATAAAATACATCTTTGATTTATCACAATAATCATCAAGTGGTATTAGACGACTTCAGATTTACTATGAGAAAGTTAAAACACTCTATTTTTCTCCTTCAGACCTCTGTGCTGTTTGCCATACATTTTACTGCTATATATTATGAACGCCAGAACACTTTGCAATTGTTTTGGTTTAAACAGTAAATATTTTTATTGTACTCTTTGTGTTAATATTCCTAATACTCTTTACTCCATTGTGTAGATTGAGATGTTATTTCTGCCTGTAGAACTCCCTTTAATATTTATGGCAATATGAATCTGCTGGTGATAAATTCTTTCAGCCTTTGTATATCTGAAAAGTTCTTTATTTTATCTTTCTTTTGGAAATATATTTTTGCTGGATATATACTTCTAGGATGCCAGATATGTTTTCCAGTGTTTTAAAGATGTTGGCAAAATATTTTTGCCTGACATATTTTATGAGAATTCTACTCTTTCCCTATCTTTATTCCTCCTTACGTAACGTCTGTTTTTTCCATGCTTGTTTTAAATATTTTTTCTTTACCCTTGATTTTGAGAAGTGATTTCTGTACACCTTGGAGTTTCCAGAGTTTTTTGTTTGTTTGTTTGTTTGTTTTTGTGTGTGTGATTGGAATTCATTAAGCTTTTTGAATCTGTAGGATTATAGTTTTATTAAATTTGGTAAGATTTTGGTCATTATTTCTTTAAATTTGTTTCTGTCTCCTCTTTTCTCTCTTTTAGGGATTGCAATTACACACATTAGGCCTCTAGAAGTTCATTGATTAAGAGTTTTGTTTCTCTCTGTGCATCATTTTGGACATTTTCTATTGTTCTGTCTTCAAGTTTACTGTATTTTCTGCAATATCTAATGTGTTATTAATCCTATCTAGTATATTTTAAAATCTCAGACATTAAGTTTTAATCTTCAGTAATTTGATCTCAAATTTTAAAAACAACTTTCCGAGCATTTATTTAAAATATTTAATCTTTTCTCTGACTTTTTAAACACATAGAATGCAGTTATAATAACTTTTAAATGTCCTTCTAATTCTTACATCAGTATTGGTGCTGAGTTTATTGGGCTGATTGATTTTTATCATTTGGGGTTATATGTGCCTGCTGTTTTGAATGTCTGATAATTTTTGATTGGATATTAATGTAGTGGATAATTTTGCTTTGCTACAGTTTTTGAGCTTTTTTGGAAAAGAAATTGGAGATAATTTGTTCTTTACAGTAATGCTTTAATTGCCTAATATATTGAACAAGAGCAACTTTTAATCTGGGATGAGTTTCTCCCTACTTGTGAAGCAATACTCACCCTTCTGAATAATCTGCCCCCAAACAAACTGAATTATGAGGTTTTCAAGTCTGAATTATGGGAACAGACACTCATAATCATGACCCTTTTTGAATGTTGGGTGTAATCTCCAATAATGATTTTGAATATATTTCCCCTGCCTTAGCCCCTTAAATCCATATTGTGATCAGACCTCTGCTGAATATTTCCAGAAAATACTGTGCATACCAGCAGGGTTTCCTTCCAGTGAAACTCTCTTCCCTTGGTCTTTCCAAACCCTCAGTTCCATCTACTCTAGTCAGGGAGACCACTTGGCTCCACCTAATTTCTTCCTCCTTCACCCTCTGCCTGCAAACGCTCCCAAAGTCGGAGGTTGGGACCATTGTTGGACTCACCTTGTTTGTTTCTTATATTTTTCTTGATATCCAGTGTCTTGAAAACAATTGTTTTATCTGTTTCTTTTCTTTTCTTCTTAGTTATTTCATTAGGGAATCCTTAACCAGCCTTACTCCTTGGTGACTAAAGTGGATGTCCTTTTATCAGACCCACCCACTATAATTTTCTGAGACACCATAGTTTTCATCTCTAGAAGTTTGAATTAGGTCTTGTTTTATATATTTCAGGACTCTACTTAATATATTAAAATTTTCTTTTAGATCTCGAATATATGGAATCCATTCATAACTGTTTTATTATTCTTACATAGTATCACTTGAGTAATCACTAAATTAAATTTTCTTATTATGGGTTGTATTTTCCTCCTTTACAGGCCTGGTAATTTAAAAAATATATATAATTTTAATTTTTTGAGGAACCTCCATACTGTTTTACATAGTGGCTGCACCAGTCTGGGTTCCCACCAGCAGTGTACTAGGGTTCCCCTTTCTCCACACCCTCGCCAGCACATGTTGTTTGTTGACTTATTGATGTAGCCATTCTGACAGGTGTGAAGTGATACCTCATTGTGGTTTTAATATGCATCTCTCTGATGATTAGCGACGCTGAGCATTTTCTCATGTGTCTCTTGGCCATCCGTATGTCCTCTTTGGACAAGTGTCTATTCAGGTCCTTAGTCCATTTCTTAATTGGGTTGTTTGTCTTCCTCTTGCTGAAAATGGAGTTGCCTTTTGACCCAGTGATTCTGCTTCTAGGAATGTATCCTAAGAATCCTGAAACATTAATCAGAAACAATATATGCACCCCTGTGTTCATAGCAGCACAGTTTACAATAGCTAAGATCTGGAAACAGCCCAAGTGCCCATCAGTAGATGAGTAGATAAAAAAGCTGTGGGACATTTACACCATAGAATACTATGCAGCTGTAAAGAAGAAGGATCTCGTACCCTTTGGGACAGTATGGATGGACCTGGAGAATATTATGCTAAGCGAAATAAGCCAGGCAGAGAAAGACAAACATCACATGATCTCGCTTATACGTGGAATCTAAAGAACATAATAAACTGATGAACAGAATAGATTCAATGACATGGAAGCATAGATCAGACTGACAAATGTCAGAGGGTTGGAAGAGGGTGGGTGGGTGGAGGGGGAGAGATTAACCAAAGAATTTATATGCATATATGCACAACCCAAGGACATGGACAATGGTGGGGAGAGGGACCCGGGAGGAGAGTGGGATGGGGTGGAGTGGGTGATTGAGGAGAAAAGGGACATCTGTAATATTTTAAACAAATATAAAATTAAAAAATAATAATAAATTAAATTTAAAATAATAGTAATATATATATATATATATCTTTTAATTGATTTCAGAGAGAGGAAAGGAGAGGGAGAGAGAGAGAAACATCAATGATGAAAGAGTCGTTGATCAGCTGCCTCCTGCACGCCGTGGACTAGGGATCAAGCCTGCAACCTGGGCATGTGCCTTGACCGGGAATGGAACCTCGATCTCCTGGATCTTAGGTTGATGCTCAACTGTTTAGCCACACCTGGCAGGGCCATGCCTGGTAACTTTTATTCTAGGCTACACATTCTGAACTTTACTTTGTTGGGTACTGGATACTTTTAATTTCTATAAATATTGTTAGAGCCTTGTTCTGAGACATAGCAAAGTTATTTAAAATAGTTTGATTCTTTTGGCTCTACATTATAAGTTCTGTTGGGCAGTAGTAAAGGTGTGCTTATTCTAGGGGTAATTTTTCCACTTCTCACATGCATGTATCAATCAGTACTCAAGGGAATACTTCCCAGTGACCCTCTGCAGACTGCAGGAATTGTCTCTCTGTATAGTTTCCTCTTCCGTTTTACCTGAAAACTCGGGCCATTTTGGCTTCCTGCTCTTTACCTCTGTCTCTTCAGCTTAGGGAGACTGCTAAACACTGCCTAGTGTTCCCCTTCCTGAACCATGGCCTGGAAACATTCTCCAAGTAGAGAGATAGGTCAATATTAAAGCTTATCTCTTTTGCTTTTCCATCTCTAAGGGACCACACTGTTCATTGTCACCTGAAGTATTATGTCTTGAGTGCTTTCTCTTGTTCCTATTCTCGCTTCTCCTCCTCCCTCTCCTTAGTTTTCCCTTCCTCTTACTTTCTTTCTATAGTCTGTATTTTGGACTCTGTGAGTTGGGATCAACTTTCCCATTTCCTTTAACTGTCAAAAGACTTAGAGACAAATATGTGAACCACATATTTAAGAGATTTACCTAAATCTTTATGTTTTACAGTTTTATATCTCATTTGAGAAATACTCATGCTAAGAGGCATAACAAAGAAGCATATAAGTATATAATATGCTGAATTGTTTCTCTTACCCCTTTCTGTTTATTTTCTCTATTTTAAAATAGCAAAACAATTTTATTTTATATGAAATTATACTGAAATTTTGTGACTTCTAGAACCATAATTTGTATTTTTTATGGACTGTTAGGAACAAAATTTAATAATTAACTTATTGCCCATTTTCTGGAATTTGGATGGATGAGAGATTGCATCAGGGAAATGACATAATCTGCCACATTTCTCAACTACTCTGGCTGTTGTGTTGATAATGAACTAAAGGGTGACAAAGATGGGTCAGGATGAGTAGTCAGATCGTTCTTCAATAAATCAGGCAAAATGCATTAGTGGCTTTAACCAGAGTGATATCAGAGGAAGTGGTGAGAAGTGGTAGAACTCTAGACACAACAGGAATTCCTATTTGAATGTATGTGCAGTGTGATAGAAAGAGGGGAGTGAAGGATGACTTCAGGTTTTGAGTCAGAGCAATCAGAGTTATCAAATCATCATAATTGATGGGGGAACTCTGTGGGAAATGGGCTTGAAGAAGTTAGGTCAGTAGTAAATTTTAGGAGAATTGTTTTTGGAGTGCATTTTAGACATCTAAGTGTAGATTGCAAGTAAGCTTTTGAATACAGGAGTCTAAGGTAAAGAACAGACAAAAAGTTTAGAGCAGGGATGGGGAAACTTTTTTCTGCCAAGGGCCATTTGGATATTTATAACATCTTTCTTGGACCATACAAAATTATCAACTTAAAAATTAGCTATGAAAAAAGCTTCTAAACTTACTGAATTTTGAGTCCTGTCTGTGGTTGCCTTGGCAGGGGCAGACCAAATGATTTTGTGGGCCATATACAGCCCTCAGGCTAGATGTTCCCCACCCCTGGTTTAGAGCTATAAATTTGAAGGTTTTCAGCATATATAGATTGTTTTTAAGATTTGGGGATTGAATATAGCAAAGGGAGTGACTATAGATAGAAAAACTATCCAAAGACTGTACTTTGAGGCACTCTAACATTAAGCAAACATAGTAAAAAAAGAAAAAGAAAAAATAAACATACATAAATATAGATAATGATAGATAGTTTGCATGTAAATAAATAGCTTTATTATAAGAATTTATCCTTACTGTAGCTGAATAGGCAGGTAAAATATTGTTCTGAGAGATGTCTGTGATGTTACTGCTTATGTTTTCTTCTAGGATTTTTATGGTTTCACAACTTACATTTGTCTTTTATCCATTTTTAGTTTATTCTTGTGTATGGTGTAAGTTGGTGGTCTAGTTGCATTCTTTTGCATGTTACTGTCCAATTTTCCCAACACGATTTACTGAAGAGACCGTTTTTACTCCAGTGTATGCTCTTGCTTCCTTTGTCAAATATTAATTAGCCATAAAGTTGTGGGTTGATTCCTGAGCTCTCTTTTCTCTTCCATTGGTCTATATGTCTGTACTTGTACCTGTACCAGGCTGATTTGATTACAATGGCTTTGTAGTATCATTTAATATTCAGTATTGTGATCTCTCCAACTTTGTTCTTCTTTCTGAGGCTATTTGGGATCTTTTTTGGTTCTATATAAATGTTTGGAGTATTTGTTCTAGATCTGTGAAATATTTCATTGGTATTTTAATAGGGATTACATTGAATCTATAGATTGCCTGGGTACTGTGCACATTTCAATGATGTTAATTCTTCCGATCCATAAACATGTCATATGCTTCCACTTGTTTGTATCTTCCTATATTTTTCTTTTTCTTTTCAGTGACCTATAGTTTTCCAAGTATAGGTCTTTTAGCTCTTTGGTTAAGTTCATTCTTAGGTAGCCCCCCCGCCCCCCCAGTGGTAAATGGGATTGTTCTCTTGGTTTCTCTTTCTGAGAGTTCATTATTGGTGTATAAAAATACCACTGATTTCTCTTATTAAGCCTAGTAGTTTTTTGGTGGATTCTTTAGGGTTTTCTATATACAATATCATATCATCTTCAAATAATGACAGTTTTACTTCCTCATTTCCAACTTGGATGCCTTTTATTTCTTCGTGTCTGCTCACTGTGGCTAGCACTTCTAGCACTATGTTGAATAAGAGTGGTGAAAACGGACACCCTTGTCTTGTTCATCCTTAATGCACTTGGCTCTTTTAGTAACCTTTCCTCCATAATGTTGTCCTAGTGAGATATGGGTGAATTTAAATTAAGCAATATACATTTTGAGAAATCTGTTTTTATTATTTTAATAGTAAAAATATATGTACAAGTATATATATAACATGATAAAATATGAAAACATGTACTAATGGCAAGTGCATGAGGCTTTGGGTTTGAATATACTTTATTTGAATTTAACTTCTGCCATTTGCTTTTGTGAACTTGGAAAATGCATTCATACTTTCTAAATCTTAGGAATAATGACATAACTTTGAAGGAAAACTAGCCTTAAATGAATGAGATAACCTTTGATCTAGTATCCATGAGAAACTTAATAACAATTTTGCCCTTCCTATAGAAAATAGAAAATTTAATAAAAACTTATTACCAAATGGATTATGTATATATTAACATAATAAAACTTAGAGAGAGAAAGCAATATCTTTCTTCATGGGCTGAGTTTAATTTAATAAGTTTCTATTACACTTTAGAATTTCTGTCCAATGAATTAATAATTTCACAAGAAATTATACTTTTTCTTGATGACTTATAATTCAAGTTTGTAATAGATATTAAATATTATGCCAGAAAATTTAACGAAAGGAAACATCAAAATGGGAATCAAAAGTTTGCCTTGTCAAGGAAGAAATTTGTGCTTTTGTGAATATTCTTATATAGCCAGTAACATTTAAAAAAATAAAGCACTTATCTAGTGAATACCACATTAGCACTATGTTTTCTCCATTGAAATAAGCATTTGAGTGAACTGACTGAATCAAAGTATATATTTCTTTTATGTGGTATAGACTATTCTTTCTACAATTCAGAGGTAGCACTTCTCCATTCATGGAAGGAAGACTTCATCAGAAAGTGCAAAAACAATAAATGGTGTAGAGTTCAAGAGCTTATATCCCCATTTTCCAAGGAAAACAAGATGCTGCAAAAACTGACATTTAATTGGGAGCCTCCAGCAGAGAGACAAAAGTTTCATTCTAGGAAAAGACCAGCAAAGTCAAATAAGCACTTTTATAAGAAAAACAAATACTGCCTTTCCATCACAAATGTAACTAATAAGAGAAAGTGATATTAAAGACTGGTTACTCTCAAAACTGTATTTAGCAATTGTGTAATTTCTGTTAAAGAGAAATATAGTTGTGTTGTGAGATTATTTCTTTTTCCAGGAGTCTGCTGTAGAATAAAAGGTTTTCACAATTGTCTTGTTTCTTCACAAAGAAACATATAAAGAAGTAAAACAAATGTTAACGATAGCATAAAAACTGGGAGAGACAAAGAGAAATACATTATTTTCAGGTCTTTAAATGATACCACATAAAGTACTATGCGAGAATGTTTAAGTAATCTGTATTTCTTTTTTTAATTTATCTTTATTGTTGAAAGTATTACACATGTCCCCTTTTTAAAAATCTAAATATATAAAACAGTTGCATGTCTATATACTAGTAATTAAAAATCAGAAATTTAGATAAAAATATCATTAAAATAGCATCAAGTATAGAAAAGCACTTTTGGAATATCAGAGTGAGTATTTCTGAAAATCTGCTCTTTAATAACAGCAATGATAGCAGTGGCAAAATGTGTTAAAATCAAGTTTTTCAGAGCTCTAGAAATTAATCAACTCCTTGCAAAAATGCATAGGCCATTTAGTTACTCAAGAGAAAGGGCTGGATTTCATGAAGAACCTTCCTATCTTCTTTGGAAATGCTAAGGAGGAAGCAGGGAATGTTAGGATATTTTGTTATCCCGCTAAGGATCTTGGGATTGCCGAATAAATAACAGGACCATTGACAAAAATGAGTGGAACAGTGCCATTAAATAGTACATTAAGTAAATAATGCATAATGAAAAGACATTCCAAAGGTAATTTATGACTATAGATTTATCTTTTATAGGGTATAACTACACAAGTTCAAATATGAGATTTTTTTGTAAGGCTAAGTTATATTAACATAGATGCCAAGACAATTGCTTAAATTTTTTAAATTAGTCAGACCAATTGTTTTGTCTATATAAAGCTATGACTTGTATTTGTGGCCATAATTGTTTAAGATATTCAAATATCAATTTATTAATTTATTTGTATTAACTACATATATAACTTTTGTTCTCAAGTAAGATCATTAAATATTTACTGAAAAATAATATCTCTTATAGAATAGGTAGATGTGTAACTGATAATGGTTTTACCATGTTTAAAATTTTATTTTTATCATATTATTAGTCTAGCTTAGAAGCTAAAAATTAAGCCTAATTATCAGATATCATAAGAAGCAGCCTGATTTGTAGACTATAAACCTAACCATTGTCATTATTTTTATTTTAAAATAACTTGTGACAGGTTTGTAATTCAGGTCAATTATTTGAATTTCTGAAGGACATAAGCAGAACAGAATCTTGATTATTTTGTTCTCTGAAGTTCTTAATGCTAAAATCTAAAAAGCTGAAGGGTGGTCTGAATATATTGAATTTGTAACACATTACACTCTAGTAGATACAAACTTGAAATTTAAACACAACTTGACATTTCTAAACTTTATTAAATTTACTATCAGTCAGAACATCCTTTAGAACAGAACATTTTCAATGAGGCTATGGCAAACTATTTTGGTTTGACATTTAGGACTCGATTACTTTGGAAGGACATTTGCCCATAGAAGTTGACTGAATTATTTATATTCTGTACTCAAAGATATCATAGCTTAAAAAAATGAATTCCATTACCACTCCTTGTTGTTTATTAGATGTTTTTCATCATCAAACTTATATTTGTGAAACAATAACTTCCTTTGGGATTACTTTTCCTCTAAGAATGTAGCAAATACTAATTTGGAAATTAAATCAGTGACATCACAAGAACTCTCTTTTAGTGAATACTAAGATATAGATACCAGTCAAGCAAACTTAGTAAAACAACTAGCCACCTGGTTTCATGTGCTTTATCAACAATTAGGCTGGTCAAGCTGTTAATTCCATGTCTATATAAAGCTATGACTTGTATTTGTGGACATAATTGTTTAAGATATTCAAATATCATAATTGTTTAAGATATTCAAATATCTAATAAAAGCAAGGATTAGAGAGCTAAAACACTAAATGCCTAGGGGATATGTGGCTAGGAACTTCTTTCTTTATGTCAGATCTTTTGAATAAGTTACTGGCATTCCGAGCACAATAACATTTTAATTTCAGTTTTCTTTTAAAACAGGGAAATTTTTTTATGGTGAGTCTTCAAAAATAAATAACACTATCACATAAACTAAGTTTTATGAAGAAACATAGTTGATGTTCAAACTGAAAAATAAACCAAAATAGACATTTTTCTTTTCCTGTAATGTATGTCCCATGCTGTTTTCCCCAAACTCCCAATGCTGTCTAACCCACCACTGTTAGAGCGATCTTCTATCCTTGAACCTCTCTTAGAAAACACTCTACACTGGCTCCTTGGGGTCTGGAAAATCAGATTTGTCCACTCCTTTACATTTCTACCTCCATGGTAATACTTTTATTACTTGGTAATATTTTTTTTTACTCTTTACATTATTGCTTATGAAAGGAAAATTTTATTTCTTATCAAGAAAATTATCTTTTCATAACCCTTTCATATTCGATATCAGGTATTTTTAACCCTTTCTTGTGTTATGGACCCTTTTGGCAGCCTGGGAAGCTTACATCTTACCCAAGAATAATTTTTTAATCTTGATTATTTTTTTAGAGCAGTTTTAAATTCACAGCAAAATTAAGAAAAAGGTATGGAGATTTCCCATACACCCCCTGCCCCTGCCCTTGTAGAGACGACTCAGTTGTCAACATCCCCCACCAGCCTGGTACATTTGTTACCCTGATGAACCTACAGTGACACATCATACTCACCCAAAATCCACAGTTTACCTCGGGGTTCACTCTGGTGGTGTACGGCCTATGGGTTTGGACACATGTATGACGACAGATGTCCATCCTTAGGGACTGTGAACTTCGCAAGTGTTTCTCACTTTTTTCCCTCTTAAGTGGGACAGTATGGCTAGAGTGGGCTGGAGCTGTGTGTTTTTCTCCTGTGTGAAAGGCTAGAGGGGCTGAAGTTGGTGTTTTTCGTCCCCGGGTCAGTTAGGCTCTGTTCATGCCCCGGGAGGCTGGGCCCTGGTTTACTAGTTCCCGCTGGGGACAGGCCTCGTTAAGAACAGAGCGCTCTGAGGCACATCCAAATGCTTGCTTTCTCCCTCCCGCTGCACGAAGCAAGAAGGGATTTGTCTCCAACATTTACTGTAAGAACCTGGTCAAGTTCCTGGAGGTAAACTTCACAGTAACGTGGGACACCCCCCTTATGACTGGGGCCCCTGGTGTTTTTAATTCCCAGAGTTGTGCCCCCTGAGCCTTCAGCAATTTTTCAATTACAGTTCAAGCTGCCCTGCGGCGCTGGCTCTCATGGAATTTCTGTCTGTGAATCTCTGCCCTGGGAAGCAAGCAGTGACTCCTTTATTCCCTTGTTGTTGCTCCAATTTTGGAGGCAGAAATTTACCCTGTATTCTTTTCTCTCTTATGGATTCAAGAAGAGTTGTTGGTTTGTTTGCCTTTTCAGTCTGTTCCCCTTTGACTTGTTGTTAGGACAGAGTGGTGACATCTAAGCTCCTTCACATATGAAACCAGAAAATGATGTCCTAGGAAAAAAGTTTTTAAACACATAGAATAAAATATTTTGGGTTACAAAAGAAACAAATTACATTAAAATCCTCTTGTTAAAACTGTAAAGAATACTTTTGTCATAGAGTAAATATGTTGTATGATAAATTACTAATAAATTATAAACATGGGGATAATTGTTATACTTTTTAAATAGCAATGAGAATAAACAATATTTTGTGATATCTATAATAACTAAAGTTCGATATGAAAATTCTGAGTCATTTCAATTGGTGACAAAGTCACTGGCATTGACAATACTTACTGTGATTGATACCTACATTCATAATGGGACCTGTGGACCCCAGGATAAGATATTGCTTTATATCATTTTCTTAGCTGGTCTAGGTATCTAGAACAACATTCTCCTTTTACCATCTAAATAATTTCTACTAAGAAAACTGAATTATGAAGCATTACAAGTTCCAGACTAGAATGAGAGTTTTTATTTTGAATAAATCTCTTTTTCAATAGTCGATTGGTCTTTAAATTTACTATAGGAACTTTAAAAAACAAATCAGAATCTCTTTATACCTTAAATTGGTTTTAATGAGCTTAATCCTATCTCGTGATTTTCTCCCTACAAGCAGTCATGTTGACATAGTAAATGCATTTTAAAAATTATTTTTATTTATATGTATAGTAGTAATGACATTCTGAAGCTTTAGTGTGTTTCATATTTGTCTTTCCTAGCATGGGCTTCTTGCTCCTGTCCTGATGAGGGAGACATATGCCTTGTCAGGGTGACAGTTTGGGGTAGGACTGGAATTTTTGTGGAAGGTATGCAAAAAAGTATATAAAGGTATCTTTAAAAATTTTAACAATCAAAATAATACTTTGCAGTAGAATAATACTTGTAAAGCTATTTTAAACAATTTTACTGAGATAAAATTTACATATCACAAAATTCAGGCATTTTAAAATGTACCATTTGGTGATGACTGTTCCATTTTAGAACATTTTTCTCACTCTCAAATGATCAGGCCTGCCCATTTGCAGTCACTCTTCACTTCTACCCCTAGCTCTAGGGAATGATTAATTTTTTTTTGTTCCTGTAGATTTCATATAAATGGAATCACACATGTGATCTTTTGTATCTAGCTTTTTTCACTTAGCATAACATTTTGGATGTTCCTTCACCTTGTAGCAGGTATCAGTACTTTGCCCCTCTCTGGTACTGAATAGCATCCCATGTTATAGACACACCTTTGAGTAACACTGCTATGAATATTTGTGCACAGATCTTTATGTGGATGTATCTTTTCTTTTCTCTTTGGTAGGTACTTAGGAGTAGAATTGTTCAGTCATATGGTGAATTTTTGTTTAACTTTTTAGAAAACTGCCAAACGATATTCCAAGATGGCTGCATCATTTTACATTCCCACTAGATATATAGGACAGTTTCAGTCTTGCTTGTAATTCATCAATGCTTATAATTGTATGGCTTTTTAATTCTAACCATTGTGTGTGTATAAAGTGATATCTCATTGTGGTTTTACTTTGCATTTGCATAATGCCGAATAACATTAGCATTTCTTAAATGGGTTTGTTGGCCATTTGTATATCTTCTTCAGTGAAATATCTATTTAAGTCTTTTGCCCAGATTTAAAATTGGGTTGTCTTTTATTATAGAGTTGAATGAGTTCTTTATGTATCCTAGGTAAAAATTTTTTTATCAGATATATTATTTGCAAATATTTTCTCCCATTCTATGGCTTAACTTTTTCTTCACTTTCCTAAGAGGTATTTTCTGAAGCACAAAAATTTAAATGTTGATTAAGTCTAATTTAGTGATTTTTTTTTATTACTTGTGCTTTTGATGTCGTATTTGAAAAAAAAAAATTGCCTAAATCAAGGTGAAGACAATTTATTCCTATGTTTTCTTATAGGAGTTTTATAGTTGTAATTCTTATATTAGATATAATTTTATTTTAGGTCATATATTAAGTCTAATTAGAACCTAATTATAAGGTCAATTTGAGTTCAGTATGAGGTATGGGTCTAGTCCAGTCTTTTTGTTTTGTTTTGTTTTATATTTTTAATAAAGAGTTATTTAAATTCTTTTTTCCCCCTTTAATTTTTAAAAATTCAAGTGGTCTGGGGAAATGACATTATGTACAGAAATCCAGATGGAAGGATAAATGAAGAAACTGTTTTCTTTTTCAATTCCTAAGGAAAATGTGAGAAAGGAATAAAGAGGAAGGAGAGAAACAGTTTCCGAATGATGCCCTGGTTCTCCCTTCTCTGAGCCTTGCCTGAATTGCGGAGCACATTATATAAGCAAGAGCAACTGAGGACTGGAGCAGACCTATTTTACTCATAGTTCCTGTGTGGGCCTGTCCTGTGAGGGGCTTCTCCCCGGCTGCCCTGCACCAACAGACGTGCAGCTACATCGCAGTAAATCTGGTGGAAGAGCATAAGTTGAGCAGCCAGAGGGAGATAGTGAGGTTGAGTCTTCCCAAGTCATCTTGGTTTCCACAAGGTAGAGACACAGCACTGAGAAGGAGATTTTTAAAAAGTGGTCTCCATATTTAGGACCAAATATATAAGGTAAGAGTAGAACAGTCTTACAGAATAGGATCCAGGAGATCGAGGTTCGATTCCTGGTCAGGGCGCATGCCTGGGCTGCGGGCTCCATCCCTTATGACTCTTTCATCATCGATGTTTCTGCCTGTCTCTCCCTCTCCTTTCCTCTCTTTGAAATCAATAAAGATATTAAAAAAAAAAAAAAAAAAAGCTTTACTATCAAAAATTTTTTCTTCTTTTTGTTTTTTTTCTCAAACACAAGAACCATATCTTAAAACAGATTCTTTATATAACTAACATTTTTTGAACCCTTTTTGTGTTAAGCACTGTGCTAAGTCCCTTGAGTGGAGTACTTTATTTAATCCTCACAATCATCTTATGAAATATAGTGTCTTATTTTGGATATTTCTTTCACATATATTTGAAATATAGATTTTTGTTCTCTGGAAGTATGGGTTGCATTTTAACTTAAACTGTTATTTATGTGTTTATTTTAGCTCTCATTGCTCCATATATATATATATAAATTACCCTACTATTCCTTGAGGAAAGGGACTGGTTAACTTTCTTGTGTATCTCCATCAGTTGGTTCCAGCTGCCTCATGGTTTGATAAACAGACATAAATTTAACCTTGCTAAAAGCAAAAAAACATGTTTAAAGATTTTCAGGAGAAATGTATTTTGAAAAAAAAGATAGAAGGAGGTAATAGCAGTTTACAAATGGTAGAAAATAACTGAGTTGCATACCTACTTGGGGAAAAAGTTATCATTTTGCCTGTGGAAAGATGACATGATAGTTCAGTCTCAAACTTTCATTACCAAAGATGCCATTTTGGATGGTTTAAAATATGAATTGTCAAAAATTTAGTACCTGTATTTATTTACCTTACTGAAGTGCATTGAGCCAAATGAGTGTCATATGCATATTTCATATACAGACACATATGAGGATGAATCCACATGGTACCCAGTGAGGTGAGTGTTGGCAATTCTTTAGATAATTTCTATTTCAGTGATAGATGATTTTATGTCCTATATATTCTGGAGACTATTTGGCTTATAATATTATACAGATAGTTGCTTGAAATGCAGAGTGCTCTTTTTATGCTATAGACTATATATGAATACTTTTCACGGGGAGAGATGAATGTCAGCAAATATACATGACTGGGGAACCATCCACATTGATAAAGGTGGCAATATTACATTTCCAAGAGTTTAGGCCTTAGAAACCTAATATAACGTTCATCTTTGTCATGTTAGATTTTTTTGGTGATACAATAGTTTCAGCTATTGCATTATAATAAGATTAAACACAGACTAGAATATTTTATGAATTATTTTACACATCTATAAAAGTGTATGAAAATATTAAGTGCAAAAATTGAGCAAAGAACTTGCATGTAGTAAAGTGGTACTAGTTCTCACATAACTAAAAAGTATATTCTAACTTGATAAAATCCTAGTTATACCGTGCTTTTTAGACATTACCTATTTATGATTTATTGATATACTTTCTGTATTATAAATGTCCTTCTTTCCTCCCTTCCTCTCATTCTTCATCCTTATAAGCTGTAGCATAAGGTTGCTGTAAATGTTAAGGATCTTGACCTCTACTCCCTGAGGTTTATATTCTGTCTCAGACAAGTTAAACCACCTAGACATGCCTCAGTTTTCCTCCGTAAAATGGAGAAAATAATACCATCTTATAAAATGGTACATTTTACTCCATGTAAAGTATTTAGAAGAATGATATGAAAAGTACCTCATATTTTTATTAAAATTCCAGATTCATTGCTTTTACTATACCTAATAATCTCCATCATTTTAGAAATGAAGTTAAATTTATGAGGTTTATGCTTTTAAAATAATTTTTCAATTGAAGTAAAACACATTCAGAGAAGTGCCCAAAATGTATATGCTCAGTTCAATGAACCATCACAAAGCAAATATCCATGTCCCTTAGGAAGACCCTTATGTCCATTCGCATCACTGTCCCCCAAAGTAATCTCTATCTTAACATGTAACACTATATATTTCTCTCTATATCTTATCTCATTATATAAACTAACAATGAATTCAAACGTTATAAAGGAGCTTCAGTTCCCACATGGCTTAAAATATATGTCTGTACATAGTTTGTGTGTACATGTGTATGTATTTAAATGTTTTATTCAAACAAAAGAAGTGGAGAGAATATTGCAGTGAATTTCCATGTCCCATTACCCAGCTACATAAATCATTCGCTTATCACCAATCTTATTTTAATTATATCTCAGCTTTATTGTTCATCATAGATTATTTTGAATCAAATCCAACACATCATATTTCATCCTTAAAGGACAGAATATTTAGAATGCATCTTTAAAGGCTAAGGAACCTTCTTTGAAAGCTCAATAAAATACTTAACCATATCTAAAATATCAACAATATTTCTAATTATACATCAAATTTCCCCGTTTGTAATATGTGTGTGTAATGTTGGGTTTTTTGAAATAAGTTTTGGAAACAATGCTCACATATTATATTTGTTTGAAAGGTTACCTTAGTTATTTTAAATCAATAAATTCTTTCCATATTTTATTTTCCCCCTGCAATTTAGTTGTTGAAGTAACTCCATCATTTATCCTATAGTTTTCCACTCTGGGTTTTATTAATTGCATTCCTGCAGTGAGAACCAAGCTTTTGATTATCATATGTACCAACACATCATTATAAAGAAGGGCCGATGCCATAACATTTTCAACTAATTTCACGAGGTCTGCTGTACAGAGAAAGAAGTTGCACTGTATAACAGCTCAAAAGCATCCGATTCTTGTGGGAATACAGAAGTTTATGCATGTATACATACAACTTGTGAAAGTGCAGGTTGTTTGAAAAATTAAAAGTACAAATTGATAGGTCACATTTAGTATGGTTCCAAAGTGCTTTTTTTTTCTGCTGAAAAACAGTTTATTTATAATACTGTTATGTTTAAAAAATGTTTATAGCCTCTTTTCTGACATCAGTCGCCCTGGTGTTTAAAGGGCAATTCAATTTCTTCTTTAGAAAAATATTGGTGTTAAAAGTTTAAACGACTGATGGATGCCCATTAAGATCCACACTCTTTCACATCATTTGGGCCAAATGTACAACAGTATTTTAATTTGCTTTTGTTGAATCCTCACAGAATCAAATCAAGACTTTTTAAAACCTTCTCTCTCCACAGATTTAATTTCACATTCACTTCCTACATTTCTAGTCTGTGACTAGATAAATCACTAATGCTCTGAATTTTAGTTGCCATTTCTATAAAATGGGATTAAAATTATATTTCATCTTATAGGATTGATATGAATATTAGTTGAGATAGGCTTGTAAAGTGCTTAACAAACACTAGGCACAGAGTAAAGTTCTTACTGATACTGTTGTAATTAGCTAGTTATTAATAATAGGAAAGGAGCAAAGGGAAGGCCAGATATTATAAGTGTGTCATTTAGATTCCCCAGGAAGCTACAACTTTACATTCCCCAGGGGTCCAACTGAGGGAAGATGGACACATGTCCAGTAAGGTTGGGATGACTAGGGAAGCTGCTTGCTGTCAGTCACACCTGGGAACAGAAGTCATTGGCCAGAATGTGTGTAGCCCCTGTAAGTGCTAGAAGATTTGGGCTACTTAACTCCCTAAACAAAGAAACTTGCTCTTTTGTGCTCTTATGCTCTTGGTTCCTCTTGGCACGCTTGGCTAATGGCTCAGACTTGGCTTCCTGGCATTCTCCCGTGTGGCCCATGACTATGTGCCCCCCCCACCCCAGTGGACTAATGGACTGAAACTAACTTGATGCTGAACAGGACTCACCTCCAACATGGACAGGAAACTCTGGACACTGGCTTTGTTTCTAGCTTTACTGAAACCCCAGCTATACTTCTTTTGTGACTAGACTAAGGGAGATGGAATTTTGGAAATATAAAGATATAATTCCACTAAAAAAAAAAATCACTCATTCTTCTATGCAAGCCTCAGAAAATTCTTTTTCTCAGGATATCGTAAGAACTCCACCCCTAGCAGTACCCAGTGGGGAAGAGGAC
This sequence comes from Miniopterus natalensis, assembly GCF_054644295.1. Taxonomy (NCBI): domain Eukaryota; kingdom Metazoa; phylum Chordata; class Mammalia; order Chiroptera; family Miniopteridae; genus Miniopterus; species Miniopterus natalensis. The sequence continues at coordinate 141,335,323 of NC_142081.1, read as the reverse complement.
CCCCCATTTTCTCCAATAACATTACTAAATGTTAACTAGCAACATGTTTTGTTAACAATAATATAATGATGCAAGTAATATAATAATCTTCCAATTCATACATCATACCACTCATAGATTAATTTTCCTGAAGTACGTCTTGTTTCACATTATGCAGCTTTGTAAAAAATATGAATAATACCAAAAAAGCACTTATTAAACATGGGGCTGCAGGAATATTTTTACCCCTAAGACCATTAGTTTAACATCATGATTTGCTAATTACTTGAAGTACATTTGTGGGGAAAACACAATTATTAGTATATATATATATATATTTAATTTAATTTAATTTTGTTTAAAATATTACAGATGTCCCTTTTTCTCCCCAATGGCCCATTCCACTCCGTCCCATCCCCCTCCCCAGTCCCTCTCCCCACCATTGTCCGTGTCCTTGGGTTGTGCATATATGCATATAAATACTTTGGTTACTCTCTCCCCCTCCACCCACCCGCCCTCCTCCATCCCTCTGACATTCATCAGTCTCATCTATGCTTCCATGTCATTGAATCATTTCTGTTCATCAGTTTATTAAGTTCTTTAGATTCCACGTATGAGCAAGATCATGTGATGTTTGTCTTTCTCTGCCTGGCTTATTGCACTTAGCATAATATTCTCCAGGTCCATCCATGCTGTCCCAAAGGCTACAAGATTCTTCTTCTTTACAGCTGCGTAGTATTTCTTGATGTAAATGTCCCACAGCTTTTTTATCCACTCATTTACTGATGGGCACTTGGGCTGTTTCCAGATCTTAGCTATTGTAAACTGTGCTGCTATGAGCATTGGGGTGCATATATTCTTTCTGATTAATGTTTCAGGAAGTATATTTTTTATTAAAATAATTAGTGATGGATCAATTTACTTGCCTCATATCTTTTTTGGGAATTGAGCCATTACAAATTAATAAAAAATTAAAACTGTGTTATTTTCTTAGAGTAGAGCTCATAGTGGGTACTCAATATTTGTTCCAAACATATTATAATTGATTTAAATTTGGGATCAAAAGTTTAACTTCTTTAGGAAAGTGCTTACCCCATTAGATATGCAAGTTTACTAAGAGCAGGGACAATAACTACTACAGCTCATGTCTAGCAATGTTGCAGCTCAAAGTGTTGTAGGTGGTGGGAACAGCACCAGGTGTTAGATCAGTGAGGTCAGACCAGACCTGGGTTCAGCAACCTTGGTACTTGAATTCTGGCTAGGAAAGAATTCAGAGCAAGACTCCAACAATAAGAGAATATTTATCTGGTAAATTACAGAAGTAAAAGAAATACTTTGTAAAAGAAATGCGCTTAGGAAACAAGTTATAGAAGTAAAGGAAGGGCACTTGGAGCTTGGGAATGAGGAAGGTAATGGTAACGTGAGGAGAGGGAGGGGGAAGGGAAGGTGTAGGTGTGCTCCCAGGAGGGAAAATGCACTGGGTCCTCTTCCTAAGGGTTTTAAGGGTTGAAATTTTAAGGCAGGTCCCAGGGGAAGAGCTCAATAGAATATCAGCAGTTTTTCAGCTGTGTTCTGTCAGGGTAGGGGTCTGCACTGATTGATTGGTTCATGCCAGGACAGGGGGTCATTATCTAATGCAGCTGGTCCTGAGGTCAGCTGTGGGGTCACTTGTCTGGTTTTGCTGCTTTTCTGAGCCTGGAACTGAAATACAACTGAGGCCTAGATGTTATCTCTAGAGAGGAAAGGAAACTACATGACCAGTGATACGCTAGGAAAGGAAAGGTCACGCTGGGTCCTACCCTATAATTGTCCTTTTCTAGACACCCAGGGCCTTGTGCCTTGGTGACCTTCTGTACCTGGACCATTATCTTTGCTCTGCTCATTATGTCTAACAGCCTACCACAAAAGAACAGCCACAAATAAGTATGTTTGCCATATTATAATCCATAATTATAATTCCTGAATAATTCATATGTAAGACTAAAGACTGATCATTCATTCTAACTATTTAAACTCATTAACAAATTTTACTTTAATGTGCATTGAGGTAGTAATTAAAGAAAAACAGCCCAAAATACCAGGTCAACTGTATTTTATTTTGATTGTTTAATTGCTTACTTTAATTACATGAAGATTTCTGTTTTCTTCAGGACAATCCTTTGGGGTATAGGGCTCTCAGCAAATCTTTGTCCTTACTCTTAAATCCAAATGATTCACATGCAGTAAAAGTGAGTTTCAGCTAAACAACAAAGACCATGGGGATTTAATTAGCAATCACCATGGATTTCCTTGCACCTCTTCCATCCACGGTTAAAACCAAGATTAAATTAGCATAACAAAACTAGATACATTCTTCTTTATTAGCAACTTGGAGTGAATTTTTTTGTATTCTCCTAGGGAAATTTTGAACTCAGTACTAAGTGCTTTTCAACTTCAGCACATGCTCTCACAGTACTTGTAATTTTCCTCTACTTTGGAGTAATTTGGATTACAAGTATGTCTGGGAGGAAACTCCTAAAATATTGAAACTTGTGGTTTACTTAGTGATTTTCTATGTGCAAATAAATATATATTTGACTTCAGCACACACTATGACCAACCAGCTAACAGGCAGTATTCATTTTAACAAATTATTTTGTACTGAAAAGCACACTGTTAAACCAACAGTGTAGTGGGAAACACTAACATTTTTCATTTTGTGCTGCGGGGGAGGAAAACAGATTTTCCTCCTACCTTTTTAGGTTCGTGGCTGAGACCTCTCCTGTAATAAAAAGGCAGATTAACAGGAGAAAAATTAAAAAGAATTTTAATTACATGTATACCTCCTATATACATGAGAGATAACTAGGAAAACTGAGTAACTTATGGGAAAAGCCCAAGCTACCACCTTAAGAACAAAAAAAAAGATGTTGAAGGGGAAGGGAAGTCAGCTATGGGAGGTTACCAGACAAAGCACTGGAAACAAGGATAAGGTTCTTATGAAGGTTTAAGTCAGTTACCTTCTCTGTTGATATGAGTTTCTAGAGATTTAGTCATATTTCTCTTTCTGGTTTAGAGAGGAAGACATCCTTATAAATGGAGATTTTCTTTATAAAAAAAATGCTCCTTACAAAAGGGTTTCTGTGAATGTTGTTTCTTAAAAATAACCAGCTGAAGCTCATCCTTATGCCAAAGAGGCATATTTTGAGGTGGTGTGTTTATAGCCTCTACTCAGGAAATTGTTTTTCTTCCTGCCCCATTAAAGGCACAGAAGATTTTTAAAAATCCATCTCATCTTTATTCTTCATTAGTCTTACTAATGAAGCAATATCTTACTAACAGATTGCTAGTTTGCCTTTTTTAGGAGCTTGCCCTTACCAGGGCAGTGATCGCTTACTAGAAAAGAACAAAGACTAAAAAGAGATTTTTTAAAATATTGTTTTAAATCATCTCAGTTTACCTAGCAAACTGTGTTATACCTGCAGAGACTCAGGGAAGTTGCTTGTTTCAAAACCTGTTTACTCTTTAGAGCTGGAAATAGACCTCTATTTTTTTTTTTTTTACCACTGTGTTATTTATAAATGTGTTGTTTCATTTCTGTGTTTTGGTGTTTTCTGGTTACCTTTCTGTTATTGATTTCTAGTTTAATTCCATTTTGGTCTAAGAGCAAATACTGTATTTCTATTCTTTTAAATTTCCTATGGTGCATTTTATTATGACCCACAATGGGATCTATCTTGGTGAATGTTGCACTTGGGCTTGAAAAGAATATGTATTCTGCTATTGTTGAATGAAGTAGTCCACAGTTATATCCAGTTAAGTGATGGTGTTGTTAAGTTCAGCTATGTCCTTATTAATTTTCTGTGTGCTAAATGTGTCCATTTTTGAGAGAGGAGTGTTGAAGTTTTCAACTGTGATAGTGGATTCATCTACTTTTTCTTACAATTCTATCAATTGTTATCTTACATAGCTTAGATTTCTGTTTTCTTCATTTATTTACTTTTCCCTCAACCCATTTATGTTTAATCTATATGTATCTTTATATTTAAAGTGGGTTTTTTATTTCTTATAAAAAACACAGAATTAGGTCTTGTTTCTTAATATCATGTCTGTCTTTTAATTATTAAAAGACAGACATGACAGACATTCAAAGTGACTACTAATATTGTTGAATTGATATCTACCATTTCATTCTTGTGTTTTGTTTGTTGCCCTTGCTTTGTGTTCTTATTTTTGTCTTCCACTTTGTTTATACTTTTTGTGGTTTTAATTGAGCATTTTATATTCCATTTTATCTTCTTTCTCAGCATATTGGTTATGATACATTTAAAAAAAACTTTTTAGTGGTTACCCTAATCTAGAGTTTGCAATGCACATTTATAGCTAACTCATGTCCTCACGCAAATAGTGCTATACTACTTTGCGGGTAGCATGAGTACCTTATAATGACAAAATAATCTTTTTTTCTTTTTTTTAAGTATATCTTTATTGATTTCAGAGAGAGGAAAGGTGAGGGAGAGAGAGAGGTAGAAACATCAATGATGAGAGAGTCATTGATTGAGCCCGCAACCCGGGCATGTGCCCTGACTGGGAATCGAACCCCGATCGCCTGGATCCTAGGTCGATGCTGAACAGTTGAGCCACGCCCAACCAGGCGACAAAATAATCTTTTTTTCTTTTTTTTAAAAAATATATCTTTATTGATTTCAGAGAGAGGAAAGGAGAGGGAGAGAGAGAGCTAGAAACATCAATGATGAGAGAGTCATTGATCGGCTGCAGCCCACAACCCGGGCATGTGCCCTGACTGGGAATCGAACCCTGATCGCCTGGATCCTAGGTCGATGCTTAACCGCTGGGCCATGCCCGGCCGGGCGCAACAAAATAATCTTAATTTCTTCCTCCTGTATCTTGTATCCTTTCTCTTATTCATTTCTCTTTTATAAGCATACATAAACATATGTATACATATATTTTGTTATTATTATTTTGAAAAAATTTGTTATATGTTAGATCAATTAAGAATAAGCAAAAGATTTTCATTTATTTTTACTTAATCCTTTCTCTATGCTCTTCTTTTCTTTATGTAGATTCCAGTTTCTAACCTATATTGTTTTCCTTCCCTTTAAAGAACTTTTTAAAACACTTCTTGCAAGGCAGGTCTACTAGCAACAAATTCCCACAAATTGTGTTTGAGAGTCTTATTTCTCCTTTACTTTGAAGGATAATCTTTTAGAACACAGAATTCTAGGCTGGTGGTTTTTCTCTCAACCCTTTAAATATATTACTCCACTCTCTTCTTGCTTTCATGGTTTCTGAAGAGAAGTCAGATGAAATTCTTATTTTTGTCTTGTTTTTTGAAGTGAAGTCAGATGTAATTCTTATTTTTGTTCCTCTGTAGGTAAGATATATTTTTTCACTCCAATATTTCAGGTTTTTTTTCTTTACCTTAGATTTTATGTAGTTTGAAAATGATACACTGAGGTGTAGGGGGGGATTTTTGTGTGTGTTCTTTTCCAGTTGGAATTTACCCTGCTTCATGTTCTCTGAGCTTCCTAGATCTGTGATTTGTTATTTGACATTAATTTGCAGAAATTCTCAGTCATTATTGTTTCAAATAATTATTTTTCACTCTCTCTTACTTCTCTTTTTGGTATTCATATAATCTATGTGTAACATCTTTTGTAGTCATCTCAGAGTCCTGATATTTTGTTGTCAGATATTCTGCTCTGTTTTTTCAATACTTGTTCTCTTTGCTTTTCAAGGATTGTATTGATAAATCCTCTAGGTTAGAGATTCTCTCTCATCAACTGTGTCTGGGATATTAATAAATAGACCAAATGCATTCTTCATTTCTGTTGTAGTTTAGTGTTTTTTTTTATTTCTAGCATTTCTTTTTTGGTTCTTTCTTAGGATTCCAATATCTTTGCTAACATCACCCATCTGTTCTTGCATATTCTCTATATTTCTGTTAAAGCCCTTAGCATATTAATTACATAATTTAATATAAATTCTTATTTTGGTAATTCAACATCCATGTCACATCTGGCTGTGTCTCTTTAAATTGCATTTTTGCCTTTTGGCATGCCTTGTAATTTTTTTCTTGATAGCTGGACATGCTGTACTGGGTAAAAGAAATTGCTGTAAAAAAGCCTTTAGTGTTGTAGGGTGAGTGGAAGTGCTCTGTATTCTTAAGATTAGATTTCAGTCTTGTGAATTTATGCCTCTGAACTGCAAACTTCACAAGTGTTCTCATTTTTTAAAATCTCCTTTTAAGTGGTAAGAAGGCTAGAGGTTGCAGGAGTTGTTTATTTCCCTTTCCCAGGTCAGGTTGGCTCTGATAATATTTTTGCAGGTTAGACTGATTAAACAGTTTCCCCTGAGGGCAGGCCTTGAAAAGAACAGTGCACTCTGGTGTATTTCAAATAGTTTTCTTCCCTCTCCTGCTAGAAGTCCAAGATTTTTCTCCAATTCTTGCTATAGGAACTTGGTCAGGCTCCTGCAAGTAATTCTCACCATATTGTGGAGCTAGCTCCCCGTATGACTGGGTTGCCCTGGATTTTTTTTTTAATTGTCAGAGTTGTTTGCACTGAGCCTCCAGTGATTTGTCAATTAAAGTTTAGGTTTCCTATCCTGGAGCTGGTTCCCATGGTGGTCTATTCCGGTGAGTCTGTTCCGGTAAGCCAGTGAGCCACGGCTTCCTGTATTTGCTTGCCTTTCTTTCCAATGTAGGGGAAAGGATATGGTGCTGGAATGCTCCTTTGTTGGGTAGTGTGCACTGGGTCCTTTGTTGTGAGCGCATTTATCTCTTTGTTGCTGGTGGAAATCTTAGGGGAAGTCTCAGGGGAGTGTCCCAAAAGAATATTCATCAACTTTCCAGGTGGGCTCTTTCAGGGTGGTGGTCTCTACTGATTGGTCAGTGCCAGGGAAGGGGGTTATTAGTTAATGCAGTTGGTCTTGAGGCAGACACAGCACCACTTGTCTGGCTTTGCTGCTCTTCTGGGCCTGGAGCTGACGTGCAACTGAGGCCTAGATGTTATCTTTAGGGAGGAAATGTTCAAGGGGGCTAAACGATATGCTAAGGGAGGCTTGATTACCCTGGGGACAAGGTTCTTGTTATCTCAGTTTTGCCCTTTGTTAGGCATCTAGGGCTTTCTGCCCAGGTGAGTCTCTGTACCTGAGTTTTCTGTACCTGACCTCTACTCATATCTGTCTAATACCCCTCAAGGATTTTTGGCACTGAATTCTTTCAGAGAAAAGGGGTGCAGGGTCTCTTCTGTAACTGCTTCCTGCTGAAAGGGGGTGACATTTTTATTCAGAGTCAAAAGATCCTTGCTCTCTGTCAGAGTGATGATGAGGCCTGGGTACAAAAGGAGGTTGTGATGGCGTCTAAGAGTGGTATTTCCTGAGTATAAGTAGGGCTTGTAACCTGGTGGAGACAAACTGTGTTACCCATCTCAGTATTATCGGTGCAAAAGCTAGAATGACAAGAATTATGACAAATGGCCCAATAAAAGGAAAAAGTTTCAGTTGTTAACAATTCCAAGTCAAAGGATGAGAGAAAAACGAAACATTAGTTTGGAGGATTGTAGTCAAATATTTAAGAAAATTATAAAAATTTAAGATCAACTTTAGTTTAGCTCATGGGTGAAAAATAAAACTTTGAAGATAATGAACTGAACTAGAGTCTAATATCCACAGTGTATATGGAATCTATTGAAACACAATTTCCCCCCTAAAATGACTCTCATTTTTATTAAAGAGCCAAATTAAGACCAATTTATTTACTGTATTAAGTCTAGTTTCAATTTGGCCTGACTGTTTGCATGAACACAATAAGAATAGCAATTGATTCTATAGGATTTTAAAAATATGCTTTGCTGGAATCTCATGATTGAGCTTTAATTAACCCCTCAGGGCAAAGAAACTGAGCCACACAGTTGCCTTCTGGCTTTGCCTGAAAGAGTTTAGATGGATTCCTCAAGTTCTTGGGTGGATTACCCAAGGATGATTTTAATCCTGCATTTTCTGGCAGTAACATCCACTGCTGGTTATATATGGATTGAAACTGCATTTGCCAAGAACTATTAACATTAATGGATGGAGGAGGGTGGGTGGGTGGAGGGGGAGAGAGTAACCAAAGAATTTATGTGCATATATACACAACCCAAGGACATGGACAGTGATGGGGAGAGGGACTGGGGAGGGGGAAGGAATGGGGTGGAACGGGTCATTGGGGAGAAAAAGGGACATCTGTATTATTTTAAACAGTAATAAAATTTTAAAAATAAAATAAAATAAATAAAAAAGATTTCCCTTTAAAAAAAAAAGAATCTTTACATGAAGTCACATGTGTTGATACAGGCACACAGACATCTTCCAGCACCAACACATACATAAAACATACCAGGTGGTCTTGATGGGTGAATTTGCTTCATCAGATAATAATCGTATTTAGTAAAATTCAGTTAATGCGGAATTTCCTTTTTTTGAAATTTACATCTTCATTATACATTCCAAGATTTTAATTATTTAAAAAAACACATTCATTCAAGATTGTAATGTTCATGGCAGTAAACAATAGGTTCTAAATTTCTTAGAGGTGTCTATAGCAATTAAAATACCACAAGTCTTCTTTTCAATTTGTAGCACCTGACTTAAGACCTTTATAAAAACAAAGTTTAAATTCATTTAGTGCACTCATTAAAACAATCAGTTTCTCTTGTGAGAAAAGCATGTTTCAATTGCTATTTCCCAGACAATATATGGAACATGGGTTTATAACATTGGCAACTGGTTAGCAGGAGTTTACACTCACAGCCTCTGTGAATGGCCTTCCATGCAAAACAATGATGATAATGTATAAAATGGATTTGAGGTTCAGCCCCCTACTTGGGGACCTCAAGAATTTAAGGACATTTTTCAAGGTTCTTTCCTCACCACCTTTCAGGAAACCAACCTTCATTCCTTACTTGGAAAGATTACTGTGAACTATTGACCAAGCAAGGTGTCAGGCCATTTCTTGCAAGTGGCTTTTGATTGGCTTTTATCAGTTTTGAGCATGCTTTCTGGTGACTCCCAGAGTCCAGGTATATCCCTCTCAGAGATGTTCCAGTCAAAGTCTTGGTCAATAAAACCACAACTGGAAACTGGTTTTATAAAGATAATAGATTCTTATTAGATTTATGCAAATAAATATATAGTTATGAAAATAATACTCACTGAGTTGTCAAATTCTAGAGGTATCAGGGAGAAAAATATAAAAGCTTTCATATTACTTACAAAGGTATAACTTACTAAATTAATTTAGGGGGGAAAAACAAGCTTTGTTATATCTGCAAGACAGAGAGATTTTTATATAACTAATATTTTGTTTGTCCTGATTATTTGCCAGTAGTTTATGTTTTCAGTCATTTTTTAGAATTCTATAAATTTTTACTTTAAGAGATGACCTGCTTAGAAACCTGTAATTTAGAGTAAGTCAGAGTCCTTGTTATAAATCTTTTCAAAGACTTAACTAACATATTTGTAAATGCATCAAAGCAAAACAATGGCAGTCTATAGAGGACAAACTTAAATGACATGGTTATAGACTTGATCATAAAACAATTGACAAAGAACCTTGGTTTCTGTAAGATACAACAGCTACATCATCACAACTGCAAATTCCAGTCACTTTAATTTTTTTTTAAGTAAAATGAGATAATTCTTGACACCAAATATATATATATGTATATATACGTATATATATGTATATATATGTATATATATGTATATATATGTTTCAATTGCTATTTCCCAGACAGTATATGGAACATATATGTACAGATTTACTTACACTGTTTTTCACAATTGCTGTACTTATGCATCATTAGGAACATTTGGAATTCAAATGGAGAAAACTTGAATTAAGAAACAACAACAAAACTGAGCTGTGTCTGTAATACCTATCCATTTTGATGTAGAATTAATTGACATTCAAGTTTTAGGTCACATTTTTACTCTAAAACTTAGTTTACTTAATGTAGATACAATGGGCATAACCACTGAATGAAATATTGAGGCAACTGAATTATTATCAAAATGTAAGTTTTTAAAATCTAACATTTAAGTAACAGATTTTTGTCAATATAAAAGCAACAGCTTGTCTTGGTGTTTTTCTGAGACAAGTAATTACTATGTGCTTTGACCATGTTTTCTCTTTAGAAATAGTATTTGTAAACACAAATATAGCCATCAGAGATAAATATAACTTTGGCAAATTTTGTAGGTAATCTAGTACCTAAATTTCCCTGCAAAGTGGGGAGAGAGAGAGAGAGAGAGAGGAGAGAAACAACAACAAAACAAGAGGGAGAGAGGGAGAAATCGAATTTTGTTTTTAAGAAATAATTTTTAGCCTAGGAAGTCCAACAAATGTCAAGTGCATATTGATTTTTCAAAAATTGATTTTTAAGTTCTGTTTTTGTTTTTTTATTTCAGTTACCTATTATCAGCTCAATTTACACTCCATGTGAACCTATGACATAAATTTTTTTACAAAGCCTGCTGGTTTTCAAAGGTGATTTTTGAAATTTCTTGTAAAGCTTGGGTTAAAAAATATTCAAGTAATATAAGTGAGAATAAAATCTTATATTTTATTTAAATTTTATTATTAATTTATGTAGGTCTTTTAAAATTATCTTTTCTAAAGCTGACAGTTATTTTCTACTTGCATTAAATATGTATAATTATAGACAATTTTATAAATTTATCTGCTTCAAGAATGAATATTATATGTGTGTGTGTATTTGAGTCTAATTTATGTCTATATGTGTTATGAACTGAATTGTACCCTCCCAAATTCATGTGCTCAAGCCCTAACCCCCAATGTTAAGTGAGATGAAAAAGGTAGGGGTCTTAATCTGATAGCAGTGGTGTCTTTATAAAAAGGAGGCCCTAGATGCCAAGTGCCAAATGTCTATTGCCATTTTAGCTGTCATTATTTGTGTGAGTGCATGCAGAGGTAAGGCCATGTGACAATGCAGTGAGAAGGTGACCATCTGTAAGTCAAAAAGAGAGATTTCACCAGAAATTAGCCCTGAGAGCAACTTAATCTTGGACTTCTTGCCTCCAGAACGCTGAAAAAATAGATTTCTGTTTTTTATGCCACCAAGTATGTGATATTCTGCTATGCAGCCTGAGAAGATTCCTAACAGATACCTAGATGGAAGGACAGATAGATAGATTGATAAATAATAGATAGGAAGGAGAGAGAACATGAGTGAGATCTAGAAAGACATATTTACTTGAGAAATTGAACTTCAACTTCTACACAATATATAGACAATTACCAAATTAATTAAATATGTTACTCTATTTATTAAAACTATGTGTTTTTAGTTCATATAGGGGCTATTATTAAATAGTACAAGTCCTTCTTTCTGTTTTCTCTAGGGATCAGTGGAAAAAATATCCTCAGGTGAGGTTTAAACAAACAAAAAACACAAATCTTCATTTGGTTTGTCACTCACAAGATCTTTAAAACTTCTCAATTATATAATTTTGTGTCAGCAGAAGTTGTTGATATCTTATTGCAGATAACCTTAAATCTCAGCTTAGTAATGGAACCCCTGACTTTGCATGTCAAGACCCAACTTGCACCGTAACTCAAATAATATACCTTTCTATGTATCTGCATTCCCCACTTTGATTATAAGCTATGGTTCATTGAGCAGTAGGTAACCTGACATGAAGAAATGTCTGGCTTTTAATTGGAGTAGTTAGTGCATTAACATTTAATAAAGTCATTGATTGTTAGATTTAAGCCTACCATTGATTAAATTGCTTCTGTTTGCCCCCTTGGCTTTTTGTCCCATTCTTCCTCCTTTCTTGCCTTCTGTAATATTATTTGAATATAATTTTAGATTTACATTTTAATTTGTCTATTGGCATTTAGCTATTATTCTTTAAGTTTTTAATACTTGTCCTAGGAATTACTTAAGTTTTCACAATCTAATTGAAGCTATATATTACCACTCTACCTGAAATGGAGAATTACAGTAAACATATAGGTTCATTTTACTAATGATTTAATCAGCTGTACCCATGTAATGAAATTTCCACAAAACAAACGATTGGGTTCTTTGGACATTTGGAGATTCATTAAGAGTGGCATACTTAGAGAGTATGGAAACTCTACACTCCTTCCTCATACCTTTCTAGGCATCAATTCTGTCTGTCTGTTCCTGAGTAATATCCTTTTATAATAAATAAGTAATATAGTAAATAAAATGTTTATCAGATCTCTGAGCCTAACAAATTAATTGAACGTGAGGAAGAGGTTATAGCCAGTTAAGTCAGAAACGCAGGCAACAACCTGGGCTTGTTATTGGCAGGTGAAGCAAGGGGAGTCTTGTGGGAGCCCTTCGCCTGTGAAATCTGATGCTAACTCCAGATAAATAGTGTCATAACTGAGTTAGTTTGTAGGATACCAAGTTAATGGAGGAGCACTGCTTGGTGGTGGGGAACTCACACATCAGAATTGGGAGAAAAATTGGAGCTACTAAACATGTAGCTAAATCTTTCCCTTTCCTTTACCAACAAATTTCTAGGGAGACATTCATTATTTCTTATTTGTTTTCTGTTTGTTATTGCCTAACCCAATAAGAATGTTAAGGTCACCATCTTCTTTGACCTTTGTGGGACTTTTGGCATATCCTCCCCTTTAACCACGTTTTGTGTCCTTTGTGAGCTTCTCTTTTGTTTTGCTTTTCCTTTCATAAGTATCAGGGTACCTTTGTTCTATCTTTGACCCCCTACATTTTGAACATCCTCAGTTGCTTATACTCTCTAAGTTTCTCTCTTTTCATCTTTTTGCTATGTCATGATAATCCTGGCCCCAAATTTGTTCCTCAGTTCCAGATTGATATCTTCACTGTCAACATATGAATGTCCTATAAGCAAGTTAACCTGATCATGTTCCAAAACCACCTCTCATATTCCTAAACAAACTCCATCCTGAATTTTGTTTCAGTGACTTGTATGCCCAACAGTTACCTAGTTTGCTAGATGTAATGTGAGGTTTCTTGGGCTTCATGTCAAATCAGTTACCAACTCTAGTGCTTAAACTTGCTAAATATGCTTCCTAGCCATGCATATCTGAATAGCTCCAGTCACCTCAATGTCATTCTCTTTAAAAGAAACTTACTTATTGCCAGTATATTTATCAACCTGTGGGCAGAGCTTTTTTCTTGTTAGAAATGATGTGTTTCTTTTTTGAAGTTCTATAGACCATAGAAATCAACTCACTACCTGTAGGTTTCTAAAACATTTATACTGAGTTTATGTTATTACATAATGAAGGACATTACTTTGAATTGATATCTAGATACAAATCTGGGTAGCTATGTGGCAATAGAATGAGTTTATTTTATATCTTTTGAAGCTAAATCCATGCTTTCTACTATGGTTATCTTTTTTAAAATGCAGTAAGATTACATCTACCTGCTGCTTAAAAATGTTTCCTTTTCCTTTGGAAATAGGCTAAAATACAAACTTTTTGCTATGTTGGGAAAGATTTTAGCCTGCTTTTCTATTTTTCTGATATTTTCTCACCACATTTGCCATCATCTTATACAGCCAAACTGGTCAGCTTGTGAAACACCTGAGCTTGTACCTTTTCTTTTACTTTTGTGGGAGTCAGGCAATGTAGCACCCTTAATTTCACTATGGCTGCTATAATATTGAATCATAACTTTTTTATTTGCATCTCCAGAAATGTGAATGTAAATAATAGTAGGTGCTTCATTTATTATTTGCTTAACAAATATCTTGGAAACAAATATACAGATGTCCAGTGACGTGACCCTAGAAATTCACATAACAATCTGAAGAAGGTATTGTGACATATATGTAGAAATTATAAAGAACACAAGACTTACTTCTAACTCAATAAAGTTTAGCAGCTATAAATAGAAGAAAGTAAATGGTCATATTAAGGATGGAATAAAACGCTTTAGATATTATCAATAAATTTTTCATAGTATTTTTAGAGATACATGAGTAGTGTTATCTATGTTATAAATGGGATGCTGTAATGGAAACATTGAACTCGTTGGTCTCAGGGCATCCAACTTATATTTGAAATAGAGAAAATTTAGATATTTAAATTTAATAAAAGTTTTATGCTTAGCTTTTTGTTATTTAAATTAACTCTTTATTTTGGAGTTATTTGAATTAAAATAAAAAATAGGGTTGCAAATGTCTTTTTTGTGGGTTAAAATTTTTGTTCCCAATATAAAGAAGTGTTCTTAATGTGAACTCGCTTATCCATAAATATTTATTTTGTGCTGGTAGAGCTAAATGCTAAGCATTCAATCATGAAAGAGACTAGATTCTTGCTCTGGGAAAAATTATTGTCTAGTGTAGAAGATGAAACTTGTAAACAAATCAATTGTAATATGTTGTACGAAGTGCTATAGTAAAGGCATGATGAGAGTGCATCTGAGGACAAAAAACTAATGAGATCAACAAAAGGAAAATGATGCTTTCATTCTCCAATCTATATGGACTCATTACCTGAATTATTCCTGCAACAATCATACATCTATCTTGGCACTTATTATTTCTACTGAAACACACATGCTTATAAGTCTTTTCCCTAGAGTGATGCTACATTTCTGTTTTGTTCCAAGTAGACTATAAAATAGCACAGAATAGTTAAGAGAACTGTCTTGGAATCAGGGTCCTTGAATTTAAATGCACCCTATATCAATTCAATTTCTTTATGCCACTGTGCCCCCATTCCTTAAAATAGGGATAATAGTAGTATTTAAGATACAGACTTGGTAAAATGGTTAATTGAGTTGTTGTAGAGTAAGTTACCAGGAACTTGTGAGGCACTCAGTGACTGCCAATAATCTTACCATTATTACTAGAATGAGAGTTTCTTAAAGGCAGAAATAATGTCATATTTTTGGGGCATCCCTTGTTCATGCACCAAACCTATCCCCTAGTTGAATGAATATCTTAAAATATGCTTGGTTTAGATTATCTCAAATTTTAGCTGAAATTTTAAAAATGTGTTTTGTGTGTGTGTGTGTGTGTGTGTGTGTGTGTAAGTAAACATTTTACATTATATTACCCTGTGTATCGTAGTGACAGTTCAAATGAATGAGATTACTTTTTATTTGTTTTTTTATATGCCTAAAAATGATTGTAGATAAGAATATTTTAAAATAAAAATAACTTACTTAAGTGTTTTAATCTTAGGATATGTTATGGGCTGAATTATGCTCCCAATCTAATTGATTTGTAGAAGTATTAGCCTCCAGTACCTCAGAATGTGATTGCATTTGGAGACAGGATCTCTAAGGAAGTTATTAATTTAAAAAGAGGTCATCAGCATGAGCCCTAATCCAATATAGCTGATGTCCGTATAAGAAGAGGAAATTTGGACACAGACATATACTCACAGAGCCAACACCATGTGAAGAAGACACAGGGAAAAGACAGCAATTTACAAACCAAAGAGAGAGGCCTTAGGAAAGAACCATCCCTCACTTTGATCTAGAACTTATATGCTCCAGAACTGGGGGAAAATCAATGTCTGTTGTTTAAACCCTGAAGTCTGTAGTACTTTGTATGGAACTTCTGGAAAACTAATACAGGAATTATTTTCTTGAACTTGTTTATTAGATAATATGTTATCTGTCAGACAGTTTCAAATCCCTTAATGACATTCAAGTGAGAGAGGTTAATCATTTTTTTATGCTTCAAAGTCATATCTTGTGGTATTGAAAATGTAGTTTATTTACCTGCTTTAATGAGAATAAACATTGTTATTCTTTGATAGTAGGTGTTTAATTAATTTTTTTCCAGTACTGGAAACTCATTTACTTCAGGTAGTCTGAAGAATCAATACCACATCTGAGTAGGAATTTCTCTAAATTCTAATCTAGTTTATTATCTCATCATAAAACTAGTTAAGGAAGATCAGTGTCAAATTTGTTTATGCAAGGCAGGTACTTATGATGATAAAGTAAAATGACAGTAAAAATTTGACATTTTAAAGATCACTGCAATTCTTCATTGCTAACCGTCTTCTTTTTTCATGTGGTTTTCACTAAAAGAAGTAAACTAGTTGAGACAAGAAATAGGCTTAAATTTTTTTCTCCCTCTGAGTGCAAAGGTTTTTTTCGTTTGTTGTTTTTGTTTTTATCTTTATTGTTGACACCTGCAATACTTTCAATCATAGGCTTATATTTTTAATCTTTGGCCTGTAGGGTGACTAAATCAAGAGCAAATAGTTTTCTAACGTGCATCTGATGATTGAAGAGCGGGCTGGAGAAAACAGAAACAAGCCTAACTCTCCAGCCATAACCTGTCATTCACATCTTGCTTGAGTTTGAATGATGGTTTGAAACCAGACCGAATCCCTAGGCTTCCCTGTTTGAACTACAACTAAAAGCTGAGGACCCCAAGTCATCAAGCCATGTTCCAAGAGGTGCTGTTAACACCGTGCCCATCACCATCCACGGCCTCTCAGTAGTTAATGACCCATGACAGTGACCGTATCCTGTTATCTTGGGACCAAGAGTAAGAAAATACAGATAAAGTTTATGTTTATTAATTCCTTTTTTGTCCATTGAGCCTGCATATTAAAAAAATATTTAATAAATATGTTTGTTGCATAAGGATGGGTTACACAACACTGAAGTGATTTCTTTCTTTTGCATTTAATACTTCCAGCAAAGTCAGGGGCCAAGTGAAACAATATCCATTATAAATGACACGGTTTTATAAGCAGGCATGTCAAATGCCATAGACATTTGAATTAAATCCTCTCTCATCCCATAATTACTTAATTATTATCAGTTAAGAATGCGGCTTGAGCATATGGTGGCTTCCCATCTGCTCATCTCTTCCTCTCGATTTGTTATTGCCATTAATTTCGTTGAGGGTGATGGTGTTTAACCAAATCAAGCTAATTAATAAGTCAACTAGGTCAAGGCCTATCTCTTTGCATCTCATGCTTATTCATCAGTAGCTACCTTCTATAATATGATTAGATTTGAGTAGAATAAAGCATTTTGGGAACTTAACATTTTGATAAAAACTATTTGAAGATTCCTAAGTTTATGTCATTTCTTTTGCCAGAAAGTCATATTTACTTTATTTTGAATATGCTAAACATTCTAAATATTCTCTTCTTTGAGAGTTTTCAGGTTTTATTATATGCAAACGAAAATTATAAACACTTCTTCAGGAAATATATATATATACATATATATATATAGAAATAGCCTTAAAATGACATAGTGTTCCTTATAGTGCAGTATACTGCTGAATAGAAACATTAGCCTAGAGCACTAGCTCTCCCCCAATGAAAGCTATTGCTAAATTTTTATCTGATAATATGCTGCTTCCCCTTTTAATGAAGAAAAACTATTGGACTAATTCCTGTGCAAATAGTTATCAGATTAAATGTCAAGGTGGAGGTTGGGGGTGTGTACCTATTGGAAAATATATAAAATGTAATTTATATTTTATGTATTTTATTAAAGGTTAATAAAGTTATCATGAAAAGTGAAATACTAACATTAGCTGTATTTATACATGGATTCCTTATTTAAGATCAAAATCTCAAAATCAGTTAACTAATTGGGCAGATAAAAAACTGGACTAAGCAGCCCCTAGTGTGTCTCCTGAGTTTTATCTTTTCCCAAAGTTCTTTCATCCCAAATATAACTGTAGAACTCTCACTACAAACCGGACTTTCAAAGCTCTGGCTTTATCATAGACAACACACTTTCGTGGAACTTATTTACTCAGCTAAAGTGTTAACCAGCTTTATAAAGGAATAAGAATAGCAAAATACATGAAAAATATGAGTGAAGCAGCTTGGTTTATTAAGGGCAGAACCTAGCCAGGATTCATGGACCTCGTTTCAATGTCTTGAGTTACATATATACTAGCCCAGTAGTTCTCACACTTTTTGTCTTCAGGCTACTTTGATTCTTAAACATTATTGAGAGTACAACAAGCTCTTGCTTATGTGGATTAAACTCTCAATGGTTATTTTAAATTAAACTGATATTTTGAAAGTATGAGAGTGGCTGTCTCGATATGTATTCCATCACATGTAGACATAAGTAACACATTTTTTTAATGAAAAGTAACTATTTTTCAAAACAAAACTAAATGCAGTAAGAAAAGTGTCATTTTATATTTTTGTAAATTCTCTCCCCTCCAGCATTTCCTTCTCACACTCCACATTGCCTGAGACCCTCTCCATGTTTTCTCCTGCCATATACAGGGTGGTGAGTCTGCCACTATTCTAACTGCAGAAGCCACTCTCATTGGAGCACAAGATGGAAGTCCAGGCACGAGAAGGAAAAACAAAAACAAAAAACAGAAAACTCATCCTTGTGAGGGTTGCTTCTCCACATCTGACTCCCTTCCACAATTCACCTGCTTTAATTTTCAGATTCTTCAGAGAGCTTTATTTTTATATCTTGTGCATGTATTTGTCAAATTGTAGTTGTGGTAAGGGGGCGAGATGTATCTTGGACAGCTTATACTACCATAGTGAAACCAAAACTCCTCCCATCTATTTAGGTTTAAGTTGGGATATTTTGTATTTCTGCTAATGAGTTTTTAGTTTTCGAAATACTGGTTGGTTCTTCTTCAAATATTCATGACACTGTAATTTTACCTTTCAGAAATTTTCAAAACTTTTTTTATATGTAGTAACTATAGTTTTATGTTATCAATAATCCATGTCCATTTATTCCAGTATCTGGAGTTTTCACCTGTTTCTTCTGGCTGTCATTTTGGTTTATCCTCAGGCATTGTTTCTGGTTTTCCTCTGCACCCACATCTTTGACCTTGTATTGGCCATTTCAAAATCTATTTGTATAGGGTTTGCTTAAGCCCATCCGCTGTGCTCCTCAAGGCCTTAGCAATTCAGAACTCCTTTAAAATAATTTGACAGCTGTGCTCCTTTGAACCTTTCAGAACATACAAACACAAGCTCTAAGTTTGCAGGGTGGTGGGTTGTATTCTGGTTCTTGCTTCCACCGAGGCGTGTATCACTGCATTACTCCTTTATTTTGGGATGAGTTGAATCCCCAACATGGGCTCTAGGCTTTTTATTTAGGTCCGTTCTACCCTGATCGGTAATCAGAACAAGTCCCAATTTACTGAGATTTGCTCATTAAAAAGAGAAAGCGGTGCTTAAGTGCTTGGCTGTGTTCCATGTGCTCTTTGGTTTTGACCTTAGTACATTTCGACCTCAGTATGTATTTCAGCCATTTTGTGCTAAGATTTTTTAAAGTTTATTCAGCAGGCTTAATTAATTTCAGTACTAAAATTGATCTTATTAATCAAGACAATCATTATCAGAAATTAGAAGCCTATAGTTCTAAGCTTAAAGCTGTTAATGTAAGAAACATTCAAAGTTGTTAAGAATTTTTTGTGAATTTATTTGAGCCAAATTGTCAATATGCTGGGAAGCAGAATCTCAACAGATTGAGATAATGCTCGGAGAATGGCAGTTTTGCACCTTGTTTTATACATTACAATAAAACTGGAAGACCTGAGTGGATTACCTGAAATCCACTGGTGATAGATTAGGGAAGTGGGAGAAAGCAAAGTAGTGAAATCTCTGGGATTGGATAAAAAATAAAATGATAGACACTCACTTCTTTTACTTAGGTTGGTGCTGGATAGTTAACAGCTAACAGTTAACTCAATAATAATGAGGGGATTTGTGTTCTCCGCAGAACAGTGCCTATGCCTTGAACGGTCCAGAAAAGGGAAAATTACTTTGCCACTCCAACAATATGTTATCGTAGATGCAAAAAGACAGTCAACAGGCTCAGTTAAGGTAGATTGACCTTTTTCAGGGAAGATACTGGCCTAGGACATGACTACCCACCATAAACTGCTTTTTAATTTAAAAAGTTTTAATTTCAGACCATCTTTTGTGGTAAGTTTAGGTCTCTGAATTTGCAAGGCTGCCACACAGGCCTTTCCTGAGCTAGTCTGGTTAGCATGTGGCCCCTTGTCATCCACAAAGCTTTAACTCTTCTAAGATTTACTTCTGTCTATATTATTAAGTATGTTTATATTTTCCTAAAATGAATAGACAATAATCTCAACATTATCTTATGTTGAGATAACAATGGACCACTGTCTTTCCAATGCATTACATTTCTTATTTGTCACATAATATATGTCTATGTATGCAAAGATCTTTTTCTGAAATTTCTATTCTTTTATTTTTATTTAATTTTTTAAATTTTATTTTTATTGCCCTGGCTTGTGTGGCTTAGTTGGTCGAGCATCATCCCATGCACCAAGAGGTCACCGGTTCCATTCCTGGTCAGGGCCCATGCCTGGGTTTCGGGCTTGACCCCCAGTAGGGGGCGCACAGGAGGCAGCCGATCAATGTCTCTCTCATCGATGTTTCTCTCTCTCTCCCTCTCCATCCCTCTCTCTCTAAAATCAGTACAAACATATTTAAAACAATTATTTTTATTGTTGAGAGTATTACAGATGTCCCCCATTTCACCTGCCTCCCGCCCCATCCGAGGCCTTCCCCTCACTATTGTCTGTGTCCACGGGCTCTGCATATATGCATTAAGTTCTTTGGTTAATCTTTTCCCGTCCTCCGTCCCCCACAAGAGTGTCGTTTTAAATTTATTTAGGTCTCTTTAATTTCACTACATAATAGTTGATAGGTTTTAGTGTAGAAGTCTTGCAGATATTTTGTTAGACTTATCCTTAACATTTTTATGTTTAAGACAAATGCCATCTTCCTTTCCTACTTAGAGTTTTTCTTTTTTTATCCTTATATATAGATGCATAATTGATTTTTTACATCAAGTGAAGTGGAAAATTTGCTTATTAACTCACTAATTAACTTATTAAATAGGCTTGTAAGTTTTATTAGACTCTCCTATGGATATAATAATACCATCTATCAGGAATGACAATTTTGTTTTACTTTTAAAATACCCATTCGTTCGTTCATTCATTCATTCATTCATTCATTCACTCATTCTTCATTTTTGGTTTTCTTGCACTGGCTAGAATCTCTGCTATAATGCTGAGTAGAAGTGGTGATTTAGGCATTACCTTCTTATTCTCCATTTCTGGGGATATAACTTAAAAAGTCATTAATTGTGATGTTGGTTAAAATGATGACAAATGCTTTTTATCCAAATGAGAAATAATTTATCATGCAGTGTGTGACAGTTATGATGAGTTTTTATCATGAATGTATGTTAAATATTGGCAAATGCTTCTGGATCTCTCAAGATGAGAATGATTTTTTTTTTTTTTTTTTTACCCTACATATGTGATAACTTAGTGTTTAGCTTTTCCAATATTAAAATCAACTTATATTCTCAAAATAGCAATAATTTATTCAGGATGTATTAAATAAAGTTTGATTCAATTGTAATAAATAAATATTTAAAGTGTACAAATTTATGTTTCAGCAAAGTGTCTGCCAGTGAAAACATTAAAATAATCAAACTAATGAACATAGTCAGCACCTTCCAAAATTTCTAGTGCCAAACTTTCTAGTGCCAAAGTTTTTCTAGGACAAACTTTAGGTGAAAACAGTGCCATTAGACTGTTTTATATGTTATTAGATTTGATTTGATAATATTTTGTTTAGAATATTTGTGTCTATGTTTATGAAGGATATTGGTTTGTGGTTTACTTTTATACAGGTTTTGGTTCAGGGTAAAGCTCATAGAAGGAGTGCAGAAGTATTCACTTTACTTAAATTTTCTGGAAGTCTGTATAGGATTAACATTATTTCTTCTGTAAATATTTGGTAGAATTCACCAGTAAAACTCTGGGACAGGGAAGGAATAATCTACAATTTCAATTTTTAAAATAGTTATAGAGCTATTAAGTTGTTGATTTCTTGTTGAATATAATATGTTAGTTTGTGTCATAAAAGCAATTTGTCTATGTCATTTAAATTGTTGAATTTATGGGCAAAAATTGTTCTTAATACTCTCTCACTTTCCTCTTAAGAACTGTAGAGTCTGTAATAATACTACCTCTCTTACCCTGTCACTGGTAATCATGTCTTCTCTCTTCTCTTCTTATTTATTTGGTCAGGAGTTCTAGATGTTGTGTTTTTTTCAAAGAATCAGTTTTTTATTTTATTGATATTCTCTAACATTTTTGGGGTGTCTATTTCATTGTTCTTCACTTTGTTTTATTATTTAATTTCTTGTGCTTACTTAGATTGTATTTGCTTGTCTGTTTCTAGTTTCTCAAAAGGAAAGCTGAGGTAATTAATTTGTGACTCTTAATCATTTTTATTGTAAGCTTTTTGTGCTATAAATTTTCCCTTACTCTTGTTTTAGTGACAGTTCACATATTCTGATATGTTGTTCTCATATTCATTCATTTAAACACTTTTAAATTTAATGATATTTGTTTTATTGTCTAGAATGGCAATTTTCAACTGGTGTGCCACAATAAATTTTAAAACATGCAATACCTATTTAATCAAGGGCACTGACTTCTTTTCCCTTAAACTGTCAAATAAAAAAAATGACAACAGTCAACACAACAATAGCTGTCCAATATAAATGAAAAAAATATATATGTATTTTTTGTCAGATTGGTAAAAAATATATTTTTTGGTGTGTCACAGAATTTTAGTAATTAGTTTATGTGTGTCATGAGATGAAAAGAGTTGAATATTGTTGGTCTAGAATATGGTCAATCTTGTACATATGAATATAAATGCATTTTGCTCTCTTTAGATGGAGTGTGCTGTAAATGACATTTAGGAAGAGTTGGCTGATTGCATTTTCCTATCTCACTCTTTGGAAAACTTAATTATTTCAAAGCCCTATACAGCCCAACATGTACAGCTTCTGGTCAAGATGACAGCATAGGTAAATGTGGCACTTGCATCCTCCCACAACCATGTCAAAAATACAACTAAGCTACAGAAAAACCATCCTTCAGAGCTGCCTGACATCTAGCTGAACGGAAATCATACAACTAAGGATATGAAGAAGCAGCCACATCAAGACTGGTAGGAGAGGCAGAGATGAGGAACAGGCTGGTCCCACACCCTTGTGTGGTGGACAAAAATCAGGAGAGATATCTTGGCTGCAGGGGTACCCCCTGAGAAGCAAGGGGTCCTAGCCGCACACCAGGCCTTCCGACCCAAGTTCCAATAACTCCCCCGCCACCGGGTTTTTTTTTCTTTTTTTAATTTCCTTCTCGAAATCTGCCCTGTTTCTGTCAGCACACATTGAGCCTGAGTGTCTTTTTAGTTCTGTCTGAAAGTACACCCTCTTTCTGCTGCTTGTTTTTTTTTCCTTCTTCTTCTTCTGTGTTCCCAGATGCCTCCTGCTCTGTTTTCTTCATTCACAGATCTGATCTCATTTATATTTTCCAGAAATAGACATGACACTTTTATTATTGGCACACTCCCAGTGCTCTCAATATTACACAGTCTGGTTTAACTGTTGCATCCTTTATCTTGAGAATCAAAAGAAAAGACAGTGCTCATTCTGAAAGCACAAATAATAAAATTTGAATTATGCAGAGTAGATTTGCATGTCCTCTGTACAAAAACGATACGTACATTTGTTACACATTCCATATTTTTGAAATAAGCATATAAAAGGATGCTCAACATTATATATCATTAGAAAACTGCAAATTAAAATCAGATACCACTACACACACATTAGAATGACTAAAATCCCAAACATTGACAACATCAAATGCTGGTGGGACTGTGGAGCAACAGAGAAAAGACAACGTTCATGCAAGTGGGAATGCAAAAGGCTGCAACCTCCTTGGAGGACTGTTTGGAAGTTTCTGACAAAACTAAACATATTCCTACCATATGATCCAGCAATCACACTGCTTGGTATTTGCCCAAATGAGTGGAAAACTTATGACCACACAAAAACCTGCACATGAATGTTTATAGAAGCTTTATTCATAATTGCCAAAACGTGGAAGCAACCAAGATGTCCCTTCTGTAGGTAAATGGGTAAATAAATTGTGGCACATTCAGACAAGGGAATATTAATCCATGCTAAAAAACAAACAACAACAAAACACACACAACTATTATGCCATGAAAAGAGGTGGAGAAATCTTAAGTGCATATTACTAAGTGAAAGGAGCCAACCTGAGAAGCCACATACGGTATGATTCACAAACCTCTTTTCCCCCCTTTTAATTAGCACTTATCTGGTAGTGTAAACTATTAGTTTCCACAAAAAAACAACAACATACTATACAATTACATTTATATTAAATGTCCGAAAACTGGCAGTTTCATAGAGATAAGTGAAAATGTTCTGGAATTAGGCAGTGCTGATGGCTACATAGCATTTTAACTGCACCCAGAGCCACTGGATTGTAGGCCCGAAGGTAGTTAACATGATAATTTTTATGTTATATGAGTTTCAACTCGATAAAAAAATGTAATTTTTCTAATCTTGGAAAATATATAATTAGTATATTCTTTTTTTATATATATCTTTATTGATTTCAGATAGAGGAAAAGGGAGGGAGAGAGAGATAGAAACATCAATGATGAGAGTCACTGATCGAGCCCACAACCCGGGCATGTGCCCTGACCAGGAATTGAACCCCGATCGCCTGGATCCTAGGTCGACGCTCAGCCGCTGAGCCATGCCCGGCTGGGCAGTATATTCTTTTATTAACAGTTACATATCATTTGTTTCCCTATACTTACCTTCGGTTGCATTTTAATATAGACTGTCCCTTATTATTTCATTAATTAAACAAATATTTATGCAATACCTATTATTTGACAGCTATCGTTCTATTCATTGGGCTTACAGCAGTGATATAACAGATTGAGTCCTCTCTTCATGGACTTTGGACCCTAATGGGACAAGAAAATCAATAAATCAATTAAAAATGTAATAAACCATTAAACGAAGTGCCTATATTTTATTTTCCTTTCTTCATACCAATACTTTTTAAAAAATTTATCTTTATTGTTGAAAGTATTACAGATGTTCCCTTTTTTCCCTCATTGATCCCTTCCAAGCCACATCCACTCCACCCCTAGGACTTCCTCACACCAATGTCAGTGTCCATAGGTTATGCATATATGCATATAAGTTCTTTGACTAATCTCTCCCCACCCACTCCCCCACCCCTGCCTTCCCTCTGAGATCCTTCAGTCTGTTCCATGGCTTCTGTGTTTCTGGATCTATTTTGTTCCTCGGTGTATTTTATTTATTAGATTCCACATATGAGTGGGATCATGTAAAACTGAATCAGGAAGAATCAGAAAACCTGAATAGGCTAATAACAAGGGATAAAATGAAGCAATAATAATAAAAAAAAAAACTCCCAGCAAACAAAAGCCCTTGTCCAGATGGCTTCACGTGAGCTTTCTAATCCTTTAAGTTGTAGGGTTAGATAGTTTACTAAAAATTTTTCTTGCTTTTTGAAGTAGGCCTGTAGTGCTATGAACTTCCCTCTCAGGACTGCTTTCACTGTGTTCCATAGATTTTGAGTTATTGTGTGTTCATTTTCATTTGTTTCCAGGAAGTTTTTTATTTCTTTCCTGATCTTACTGGAAACTCATTCATTGTTTAATAACATGCTATTTAGCCTTCATGTGTTTGAACGTTTTTGAGTGTTTTTACTGTAGTTGATTTCTAATTTCATGCCATTGTGATCTGAGATGCTTGATATGATTTCAATCTTCTTGAACTTGTAGCCTTGTTTTGTGTACTAATATATGGTCTATCTTTGAGAATGATGCATGTGCACTTGAAAGGAATGTATATCCTGCAGCTTTGGGGTGAAATGTTCAGTAAATGTCAATTAAATCCATCTGATCTAGTGTGCCATCTGTCTCCAGAGCCCAAGACCCCAGGTTCTTTTCACACCACCCTAGTCCACTCTGCCCTCCTTCTGCCAGAGCCCTAGGTGAGTGGCTGCACACAAAATGTTGTGCATTGGCCCTTTAGAGGGTGCCTGCATTTCTAGCTGTCTCTCCCTGGCAGACAGAAACCTTGCTGCTTTTCATAGCCAGATGTTATGTGGGCACCTTTCTCAGTTCTGGTGCTCTGGGCTGGGAAGCCCAGCTTGGGGTTTAAGCCCCAGAGCTCTCAGTGGGAACCCCACAGCTGAGATCTCCCTCTGGACCTTCAGCAGCTGCCTGTGGGAACCCAGCCAGCCCTCTTGTGCCTCCACACTTCCTATCAGTCTCTGTGTGGGCTCCGCTTTATGTCCTTGGTTATGAGAGTGCTCTCTAGCTCATCTTCAGTTGCAGTTGATTATTCAGGATGTTTTTTTTCTATTTTAGTTGCAATTCCAGTTTTGTTCTGGGAGAGCGTCACTAGCTTCCCCTCAATCCACTGCCATCTTGGAATTGCCCCCATACCAATGCTTTTTTAAATTTTTTATTCTCTCTCTTTTTTGCACACACACAAACACACAAGCATGCACATATTCACAGGTCTTCAGATAGGCATCATATTC
Organism: Miniopterus natalensis; assembly: GCF_054644295.1. Classification (NCBI taxonomy): domain Eukaryota; kingdom Metazoa; phylum Chordata; class Mammalia; order Chiroptera; family Miniopteridae; genus Miniopterus; species Miniopterus natalensis. Next base: position 141,308,854 of record NC_142081.1, on the reverse strand, counting down.
TGGTTGATGGACCTCAGAAATATAATGATATCTAGGGACACAACCTCTGCTACTTCATGCCATGCATAATTCTCTCCTAAGTGACTTACTTTCCCTTGAGATTCTTTGGAGTGTATTTCTTCTTGGAAACACAAATATTTTGTGATGGATGAAAGAAGAGGAGCATGTGAATTGAAAAGGTGACCGGGTAGACTATTTTCTGTGACTTGTTCCAACTTTGAAAGTGTAAACCACAATTTATAAAGTCATAGACAAGAATATTATTCTTATATTTTCTTAACATTGCCATGTCATCAAATTTCATCTTGTTCTTGAAGGGATATGCTTTAAGCCCTTTGTCATTTGTGAAAATATATACCCAAACTGTTACACCAGCAAAATCAATACATGTTTAATTCTTTAGCAATGTGAATTGTTATAATGATAAGATTAATAATTTATGTTGTCCTAACTTTTGGGGGGTTTTGAAACAAATTTTTTGTGGGTCAGTTATACATTGTATAATGACACATGTCAGAAATCTTGAAAAACAAATGCAAAAATCTCACAATTAGAGCAGACTTACCAAAACGGTTTTCCTGATCTATGCTGAAGCTGTGTTCTTCTGTGGCAGGCTGGCGAGGTGTTAAGCCCCAGCCTGAAGAGAAAGATGTGGGCATCAGTTAGAAAAGGCAGTGAAGAAGGGGGTCAAGAAACCCTGTTTTCTTCTCCACTTCCCTCTCCACCAAGAGACAGACCCACAAGTTGAGAGCTGCCTGCCATTTCCACTTTGGAGTGACCTTGCTAGGTTGAGCAGAATTACTACGATGCCCCCCAGCTCTTCTACCAGAAGAGAAATGGTCTATGTGCCAGACTCACTTTTCTTCAGGGTCAGGGCCAAGCATATTCAATTGCCTACCTTCATTCTCAGCAACGATAAGCCGACTTAGAAACAAACCAGAGAAAATTACATAAATAAGAATGAAAGAGGCTTCTTGGTTCCAATTTTATTTCCATCTTTTCTCAAAGTCTCTCTTTCATCTTCATTCCCATGTTTATCTTATTTATATTTTAAAATTATTTTTAGAATATCACAGTAAACATCTATAAAATCTTATTATTCCTGGTAAAACAAGTATTTCAATATGTTGGCTGTTTCCTTTTTACTCTGACCACAAAAGTATAAGAAAATGAATAAATATAAAAATGCCAGAATATTTTTAAATGTTAGAATTACTAATTTCCCAAAGAATTAGGTGAGCACATTACTAGAAAATAAGATGGAGCCTGAGCTAGAATTGGATCTTCATTCAATTCTCAGCTAACTGTAGCTTTTTCCACTACCATGTTCTTCCTAATCAATAGCAGTGACTGCTAGCTGCTGTTCAGAGTAGAGGAAATCAATTTTTCTTTCTAACAGGAAGGGTACTGTAGCATTCATTTATAAATATAGTCATCTAGTTTAATGCCTTTTTTAGTTAGCTGAAAAAGTAGCTGCTGTACCACTTGGCTATTCCTTAAAACACCAGAAAAGTCCAGATGTTCTATGGGGAACAGAAACGAACATCCTGATTCAAACCAAAAGTCCAAACATTTTTTCCACCAGTAAAAATTGCTGAGGATCTACTGTTGTATTAGTTTCCTAGGGCCGTCCTAACAAGTTACTGCAAACTGAGTGATATAAAGCAAAAGAAATTTACTCTATCACAGGCTCTAGGGGAGAATCCTTCCCTTCCTCTTTCTAGCTTCTGCCGTTCCTTGCTGCTCTCTGCCTTGTAGCTGCACCGTTTTAATCTCTGCCTTTTTCTTCCCAGGGCCTTCTTCCTGCGTGACTGCCTATTGCTCTCCTTTTCGTATAAGGACACCAGTTACTGGATTTAGGGCCCACATTAATCCAGTATGACCTGACCTTAGCTGAACTAAACCTGCAAAAACCCTATTTTTTAAGTAAGATCATGCTCTGAGGTTCTGGATAGACATTAATTTTGGAGGGACAATAGTTAACCCACTACAGTTCTCAGGATAAGTCCAAGGAAGATAAATCTGGTTCCCAAGGAACTGAGAATAATCAGTGAAGTTCTTGTTCTCTGTGTGCGAGAAGGTGCCCATCAGTTGGGAGTAAAGTCAGCACCAAAGGGAAAAATAAGCTTCAATACAAATGCCATGGGAAATATTCACTTGTGCCTGAAAGCATAGCAGGGTAACTGTATTCTGTTAGCATCTGGCAGAGGTTTAATATTAAAATATATTGAATTAAGTAGCTATATTTACCCTACTCACCTCTGAAAAGCATAACAGTTTGGATGCCCATTATCTACATACATATTTTCTTTTAATTCTTCTGTTTTTTAATTAGTTTAGGGACAGCCCCATTGCTAATGCTTTTATGATCATTCCAGTCTCTACAAAGGAATTCAAAGGAAAGCACACAGTAAATAGAGACCTTTACTCTTTCTAGAATTTAAAAATATTCAACTTGGTATCATCAAAAGTAAGAAAGCAGATCCTGGCTCCAAAAATCCTCTAGCCATTTTGTCAGTTATATGGGCTATTTACTCCAGGTACTATGAAGAAAATACAATTCTTGAAATTGTGTAAATCCATATCTTCCCTTCTGCAGTCCATCAATAGGAAAAGATTTTGTGACATTTACCAGCAGATGTAATTTTATTCCATGTTTCTGGAGGATAGCAACAACTTTAACAGCAACAACAATATTAACTTGCTTTATTTTTCTAAAATCAATTGAAATCAGGTTCCTAGTTTTTATCATTCAGTATGAAAAATCCAATTTCTCTCTCCTTACCTCCTTCCCCACATGACATGTATGCAATTTGCCTTTGAAGAGTCCAGGATATACTTTGAATTTCTTTTGCTTGTTGGCACCAGCAGGACTTGCTGACATGCTAGAGCTTATTGTCCAATCAAGAATGGCCATTTGCAAGCTTTTTGGTGGTTCTTCTCTGTCCCCCATTAAGCTCAGGAATCCTCCCAGAGCCTTAATGCCAGTGCCTTGAGCTGAGCTTCCTTAGGGTCATCAGGACACCATTGCTGTCTGAGGTCCTGCCTCCTTCATTGAGGGAGTGTGGTCTAGTCTGGAAACTTCTGTTATCTTGATTCTTAATTTACAATAATTTCCTTTCCATTCCCCTAAAAATATCCCTTCCACAGCTTTCCCTTCAATTCCTGCCTTCATCTTTTCCTTCTCAGAGAAGTTCCATGTCATTTTTTATATAACCTCTCTTGCCCAAGGGAAAGGTTCTGATAAGAAATAACTAGACCAGCTTATTTAATTTTTTTTAAAAGTTTCTTTAGCTTTATTGTTGAAAATATTACAGATGTCCCCTTTTTATCCCATTGATCCCCCTCACCCTGCATCCATCCCACTCCCAGGCTTTCCCCATACCAATGTCTGTGTCCATGGGTTATGCTTATAAACATATAAGTTCTTTGATTAATCTCTCCTCACCCACGCCCCCCTCCCTACCTTCCCTCTGAGATTCCTCGGTCTGTTCCATGCTTCTGTGTCTCTGGATCTATTTTGTTCATCAGTTTATTTTGTTTATTATATTTCACATATAAGTGAGATCATGTGGTATTTGTCTTTCTCTGACTGGCTTATTTCACTTAGCATAATACTCTCTAGTTCTCTCCATGCTGTGCTAAAGGATAAAATATCCTTGTTTTTTACAGCTGCATAGTATTCCATAGTGTAAATGTGCCACAGCTTTTTTATCCACTCATCTACGGCACTTGGGCTGTTTCCAGATCTTAGCTATTGTAAATTGGGCTGCTATGAACAAAGGGTGCATAAGTTCTTTGCAATTGGTGTTTGGGGTTCCTTAGGGTATATTCCTAGAAGTGGGATCACTGGGTCAAATGGCAGGTCAATTTTTAGTCTTTTGAGGAAGCTTCATACTGCTTTCCATAGTGGCTGTACAAGTCTTCATTCCCATCATCAGTGTACTAGGGCTCCCTTTTCTCCACACCCTCGCCAGCACTTATAGTTCGTTGACCTATTGATGGAGCCATTCTGACAGGTATGAAGTGATACCTTATTGTGGTTTTAATTTGCATCTCTCTGATGATTAGCGACACTGAGCATTTTTTCATATGTCTCTTAGCCATTTGTATGTCCTCTTTGGAGAAGTGTCTATTTAGGTCCTTTGCCTATTTTTTAATTGGATTATTTGTCTTCCTTTTGTTAAGTTGTATGAGTTCCTTATACACTTTGGATATTAACCCTTTATCCAATGTGTTGTTGGCAAATACGTTCTCCCATACAGTGGGCTCCCTTTTCGTTTTGTTGATGGTTTCTTTTGATGTGCAGAAGCTTTTTATTTTGATGCAGTCTCATTTGTTCATTTTCTCCTTAGTTTCTCTTGCCCTAGGAGATGTATCAGCAAACATATTGCTACAAGAGATGTCTGAGATTTTGCTGCCTATGTTTTCCTTTAGGATTTTTATGGTTTCATTTGTTACATTTAAGTCTTTTATCCATTTTGAAATACTTTTGTGTATGGTGTAAGTTGGTAGTCTAGTTTCATTTTTTTGCATGTGCCTGTCCAATTTTCCCAACACCATTTATTGAAGAGACTGTCTTTACTCCATTGTATGTTCTTGCCTCCTTTGTCAAATATTAATTGACCATAATGGCATGGGTCAATTTCTGGGTCTCTGTTCTGTTCCACTGATCAATATGTCTGTTCTTGTGCCAGTACCAGGCTGTTTTGATTACAGTGGCTTTGTAGTATAACTTGATATTTGGTATTGTGATCCCTCCAACCTTGTTCTTCTTTTTCAAGATTGCCATGGCTATTCAGGGTGTTTCTTGGTTCCATATAAATTTTCAGTGTTTGTTCTAGATCTGTGAAATATGCTGTTGGCATTTTAACAGGGATTGCATTAAATTTATAGATTGCTTTGGGTAGTATGGACATTTTAATGATGTTAATTCTTCCAATCCATGAACATGGTATATTTTTCCATTTGTTTGTATCTTTCTCAATTTCTTTTTTCTGTGTCCTGTAGTTTTCCAAGTAAAGGTCTTTTACATCTTTGGTTAAATTTATTCCTAGGTATCTTATATTTTTAGGTGCAATGATAAATGGGATTTGTTTTTTAGTTTCTCTTTGTGAGAGTTCATTATTGGTGTATAGAAATGCTATCAATTTCTGGGTGTTAATTTGTATCCTGCTACCTTGCTGAATTCATTTATTAAACCTAGTGATTTTTTGGTGGAGTCTTTAGGATTTTCTATGTACAATATCATGTCACCTGCAAACAATGACAGTTTTGTTTCCTCCTTTCCAACTTGGATGCCTCTTATGTTTTCTTCTTGTCTGGTCACTATGGCTAGGACTTCTAGTACTATGTTGAATAAGAGTGGTGAAAGTGGACACCCCTGTCTTGTTCCTATTCTTAGGGGAAACGGTTTTAGTTTTTGCCCATTGAGTATGATGTTGGCTGTAGGTTTGTCTTATATGGTGTTTATTATGTTGAGGTATTATCCCTCTATTCCCACTTTGCTGAGAGTTTTTATCAAAAATGGGATTTTATCGAATGCTTTTTCTGCATCTATTGATATGATCATGTGATTTTTGTCTTTCAATTTGTTTATGTGATGTATCACATTTATTGATTTGCAAATATTGTACCAGCCTTGCATCCCTGGAATAAATCCCACTTGGTCATGATGTATGATCTTTTTAATATATTGCTGGATCTGATTTGCTAATATTTTGTTGAGGGTTTTAGTATCTATGTTCATCAGGGATATTGGCCTGTAATTCTCTTTCTTTGTAGTATCTTTATCTGATTTTGGAATTAGGCTAATACTGGCCTCATAAAAAAAGTTTAGAAGTGTTCCCTCCTCTTGGATTTTTTGAAATAGTTTGAGGAGAATAGGTGTTAATTCTTCTTTGAATGTTTGGTAAAACTCCCCTGTGAAGCCATCCAGGCCAGGGCTTTTGTGTGCTTGGAGCCCTTTGATTACTGCTTCAACTTCATCAGCAGTTATTGGCCTATTTAGGCTTTCTGACTCTATTTTTAAATTTTTAATTAACCTTTTTAATTTTCAGACAATTGAAGATTTGCATGCAGTTGTAAGAAACAAGTGCTGAAAGATTCTATGTATCCTTTACTCAGTTTCTCTCAGTGATAACTTCTTGCAGAGCAATTGTACAAATTACAACCATGATATTGACATTGATGTAGGCAGCATACTGGACATTTCCAACCACAGGTATCCCTCATGTGACCCTTTTACAGTAACATCTACTTCTCTCTTATCCACCCCCATCTCCCTGATAATCCCTGGCAACCAGTAACTTCATCCCCATATTTCTATAACTTATTATTTAAAGAAGGTTATAGAAATGGAATAACACTGTATGTAATCTTTTGTGATTGGATTTTTTCATTGAGCATAACTCCTTACAGATTCACCCAGGTTGCTGCATGTATCAGTATTTTGTTCCTTTTTAGTTGCTAACTAGTATTTTATGTTATTGAATAACTAGAATTTGTTTAACCTTTACCTACTGAAAGACATCAGAGTTCTTTCCACTTTTTGGGTATTATGAACAAAGCTTCTATAGACAATTGCATACAGGCTTTTGTATGTATATGTGTCCAATAGTCGCAGATAAATACCTAGAAGTGCAATTGCTGGGCCATATATTAGTTACATATTTAGTTTTTAAGAAACTGCCGAGCTGACTTCCAGAGTGGCTGTACCATTTTACATTTCCACCAGCAATGTATGAGTGACCCTTCTCTGTATCCTTGCCAATATTTGGTGGTGTAACTATATTTTATTTTAGCCATTTGATAGATATATAGTGATTTTATTTTACTTTTTTAAATTTAAATTTATTTTTAAAAAATATGTCTTTATTGATTTTAGAGAGAGAAAGGAAGGTGGAGAGAGAGAGACAGCAGCACCAATGATGAGATAGTTGTCATTGATCGGCTGCCTCCTGCACGCCCCTGACAGGGGATCGAACCCACAACCCGGGCATGTGCCCTGACCGGGAATCGAACCCTGATCTCCTAGATTCTAGGTCAATGTTCATCTGCTGAGCCACGCCCGGCCCGGCGATATATAATGATTTTAAATTGCAGTTTTATTTAGCATTTCTATAATGACTAATGATGTGGAACATCTTTTCTTGTACATGTATTTCATTTGTATACTCTTTTTGAAAAAATGGCTGTTAATGCATTTTGCCCATTTTTGATTGCATTATCTATGCTAACACCTAGGTTTCATACTATTAACCTCCAGAACTGTGAAAGAATAAATTCCTGTTGTTGAAGCCATCCATTTTGTATTACTTATTACAGTGGCCCTAGCAAACTAATATAGTGAGTCATCTGTTACTGAAGGACTTTAGGGGAAATATTTGTAACTTAAAAATTCAAAGATTTAAAACTAGATATGAGTAATCAAACTTTCTACTTCTTTAATGGTCTTTGATAATTTGCATCTTTTGAGGATTTTTTCCCTTTCCTTAACTATCAGATTTATTGGCATAATTTTTTTTATAATATTACATTGTTATTATTTTAATAGCTCTAGAATCTATAGGATTACTGATCCTGGTAATTTGTTTTTTCTATCCGTTTTTCCAAATCATTCTTACAGTTTTACCAGTTTTATTTTTTTTCTCAAAGAACCAGGTCTTGGTTTCATTAATTTTTTCTATGTTTTCTATTTCACTGATTTTCCATTATTTCTTTTCTTATGCTTGCTAATGGCTTACTTGTTCTTTTTCGCCCCCGTTTCTTGAGAAGGATGATTAATTCATTGATTTTATGGTTTTTTGTTTGTTTGTTTGTTTCTAATCCAGGTATTTAATGTTATGAAATTTTCTCATACAATGGTTTAGCATCTTACAATTTTTGATGTGTGGTGTTTTTACTTTCATTCAGTTCCAAACTTGTTCTAGTTTTTATTTTGGTACATGAGCACATAATATAAACCTGATATAAGATTGGTGAGATGTTATAATCTTTATAGTCTTTTTTCCTTTTCATTTGGTTTGTTGCAATTTTTCAGCTTACTGGGCTCCAAAAGAAGTGATCTCTTTAAATCTTCCTTCTAATTTCTATTTCTTTGTAAGACAAAAATGAGTTGCCAAGGCAGTAGTCTTATTACATACATTTTAATAACAGTTTAGTGACTTACTTATTTTGTGCCTCATACTATTTTCTCATTTAAGCAATGAGGTAGCTGAGAGGTTAAAATGCTGAATGACTTGAGCAGGTTCATTCAACATATGTGGACATGCAGGACATATCACACATTATGTACAAAATGCCTTTAATACAGATATTCTTTGTAAACTTTTCCATTGAAGTTCATCCTGAGGCAAAGTGTGAATTCTTAGTGGGGATGGGAAGGGGCTGATGAGAAGGTTGAGGAAACATGTAAGGCACCTTCAGTGAAGCTTATCTTTATCTTGTGTAGTCTTAAAAATAATGTGAATTTATAATGCTACTCCCCAATATTGTTATACATGTAATAGGGTGCTGCTCTGTTTTGTGTTGTTTTTCTAAATTTTTTTTTCAATAATATTAATGTTCTAGGAAGATACGCCTTATTACTCACACCTCTCCTCTACTATGACTCCTCCTGCTATAACACTCAGCTTTGTGTCCTTGGGGTACAGCCAACTGAAGGAAAATATGAGAAACATTTTTAAGGTCATCATGCCAGCCCAGTGTTCTCAAAAATTGTCAGTAAGCTTTGTATTTAAAAAATATAGTTAGTAGAGTGAAATGATGCAGGTTTGTTAACAATATCTAAGACTAGATTTGTCATAAATAATAATCTTAGAATAATATGAAACTTATTTTGCAGCGTAACTCTTTGGTTAACACATTATTGGCGTTAGGCATTTTCATAGTTGTAAATGACAGAGAGTTTTATACTAGGCTAGAAAAAGGCTTTATTTCACCTTCATGTTTGAAAGACTTCATTACTTAGCTTAGAAATCCAGGTTAACAATATTATTGTTTGCTTGTTTTGTTTTTAAATTATAGGATTTTAAGATTTTTCTTGACTGGTAAGAATATCTTCTGGTGCGCATTGCTTCCACCAAAAAGCCCGCTGTCAGGGGTATTGCCTTCTTACCTTTGTACCGTGTCATCTTCCACTGGATGCTTTTAAAATGATCTCTATCATTTGTTTTAAGCATTTTGATTATGATTTGCTTTGGTTTGTTCTTCCTTATATTTCTTCTGTCTTGGGGTTTATGAATCTGCTTCGATCTGTGGATTTGCAGTGTTTACCAAGTCGGGGTAATTTTTCAGCCGTTACTTATTCAAACACATTTTCTATTATGTTCTCCCTGCCCGATATCAACCTCGTTTGCACATTTATTAGGCTATTTGAATGTCTCCTCAGCTTATTAATGCTGTGATCAGAGTTTTATTGCTTTAGTCTTTTTTCGCACTTTTCATTTTGGATAGTTGCTATTGCTCTGCTTTCCATTTCACTAATCTGTTTGGCCGGAGCCTTCTATCTCCTTTCCATAGCTCTTATCTCACAGTCGAGTCCTTTTATATTCTCCATACCCCTATTTAGAACCCTCAGGCTTCCCTCTGGCCCTGGAACATATGGAAGGATAGTTATTATACCTTTTTAAATGTCATTATTTAGAATTCTGCCATCTGTGTAATTTCTGGGCCTTTTGATTGATATTCTTCCTTACGGATTTATTCTCTTCATTGACTATTTGGTGATATTTCATTGGGTAACAAACTTTGTGAATTTCCAGATCCAAAGTCGTTCTGGGACGCAGTTATTTAAAAACCATTTTACATTCATGATTTCAAGAAATTTGTAAAAGCAAATCCTTAGCTTTCTTCTATATTTGCAGCAGAGGTCCTCTCATAAAGGCACATAAGAGCTGCTAGTTCAGACTGAAAAGGACGTGGATTTGGCCATTCGGAGATCACACTCTGCACTCAACACTAAGTGCACGGTCAAACGCTTTAAAACGAGCCTTTTAGGAAAGGGACGGGAGGGCCCTGACCTCCCCTGCAGGCGGTCCTCCGAGGCGTCCGGCTCCGCCAGTGGACTTTCCAGTGTGAGATGCAGGCTCCCTCTGGTGGCCTTTTCGTGGCACTGCACTCCAGGCACCGTCTCGATTTCTCCTGTTTTCCGTCCTGTGATGAGCTGAGGCAATACGCAGAAGTAAACAGGTGTTCTCAGAGAAACGAACCAAGCACTGTCTAAACATTAGGGCACTATATTTAAATCTAAATGCTAAGCTTCTGGAGGTAATGGAAATCTTTATTACCTTTGTGGTGGTGGTAACATGGGGACATACATATATCCAAACTCACCAAATTTGTACATTATTTAAGCACATTTTTTGGTAAACCAATTATACCTCCATAAAACTGAAAAAAATTTTAAGGTTTATTGTGGGAAAAATTATAAAATTTTAAAATTGTGGAACTGTGTAATTTTCATTGCTGATGACAAGTATACAAATTTACCATAGATGAAATACCAACCGTGTTACCGACCACAATCTACTTTCTTTTTAGCTTGTGATAAATGACTTATTATTCAAAGTCAAATTTAATCTTTGGTTCCTCTGTCTCAACTCCCTAATATCAATATTTAAAACAAAGTGTTACTTTCATTTCACCAGACTTTTATTGACATCTACTTATTTAATTTCATTTTTATGGAATATAAAAGCTAGGTTTCAAACAAATAAGCAAACAAGCAAAAAAAATCCATCTAAAAATAACTTTAAACCATATTTGAAGTCAATAGTTTTTCTCTGTGTAGAAAAAACTTATTAATACCTCCAGATTTGCTTCATTACTGGACATTAAAATACTTTTCTTGGTTTTGAAGAAAAATTCCGGAGTAGGCAGAAAGGCACACATGTACCTCACTCACTGGCAGTGCAGAAGTTGGACTTTCTGCTTCTCAGAAACGTTGTTTCCAGCCTAGAATCCAAAGAATCTTCTGTGAACAGCTGCTATGAGGACTGGAAACTATCAGGTCTTTCTGGGTGGCTCATAGATTAGCTTAGATCCCAAGCAGATAATCCAAACCTTCCAAACCTATAGGAATGTGGTCCAGTGGACTCCGCTTCTTTCTCTTATGTCAACGTCTCACGGTACCCTCTGTAAGCGGGGGAACTCGGACAGGCTGGTTGTGTCCTCAATCTGCTTGTTGCAGGAAAGATCAGAGAGCTAAGTCTGGTTTCCCACATGCCTTAGGCTATAAGATGTGTCCCCACTGTGGCCACTGCTCTTGCCCACGGCTGGGACTACTTAGAGTTGTTTCTCTCTCTCTGTCGTCAGAAGTACTGTTCTGCATGGGCTTTTGCCTTGTGCCTGGAAAGCACCAGGTGTGGGCTTAGGACAACTTCTGCCTTCTAAGTCAGCACTCCTGGAAACAGATATTTGATGTGTATAACTGTTACTTTGTTTTATCTCTAGTTAAGATTATCACAAAAAAGACAGTCTCTACATTAACTTTCCACGGATCATTAACACTCCTTGAGGGGTCAAGTCTTAATCACGGATGTACCTTCTGGTCCTAGCAGTATGTTACATATTTGATGGATTAATTAATTGTTCTAGTGAACGTAAGAATATAAAGACAGGGCTTTAATTTCAAATATTAATAAATCTAATAAAATCTGCTTAGCACTTCAATTTTAATTTGAAGTTTGATTTGGATGACTTAAGTTGGTGTTTATAAAAAACCTGACAGGTAGGTATTATTAACTCTAGTGTCAGAAAAACTATTTTTTGTCACTTACATGTATGGTGATCTCAAATAAGCCACAGCCTATATCCTCACATTTCTTAAGCATCTAAATGGTTAAAAATACATCTTTAGCCCAAATCTCAACTGTAGTCATTGTAGTACCTTATCATGTGATTAAATTCAGGATTACCTTAAACTTATTCTACCAGCCATATGAAAAATATTTATAAATGTTAGGTTAATGAATAATGATCATATAAAATACAAATATTAAATAAGTAGTATTATTAGTCATCTTCAGAATCAATTCTAATTTGAAAATGCATTTTAAGAAGGATCAGATAATATGGTATTTTCATTTTAACCCTCTTTGTTAAAATTGTATATTAGCATATCAATTCCTCGCAATACATACACTGTAAACTTAGAAAATATAGGTTTCAGGGGGAAGAAATGGACAATAATAGGACCAAGGTAGGGCTCTCAGGACTATCACAGAAGCCCTGAGGGTGTGTAGGCCGCGAAGGCACAGCGAGGATTCAGCTGAAGAGGACAGTATCCCAAAGTGTAGGGCTCATAGTCACATCCTGAGGCATCATTTCTTTACTGTACGTAACTGTCACTGAGTGTTAAAGGCAAAGAGGGCCACGCCAGAGAAAGCAGCGGATGGAAAAGAGTAATAAGGCTGCCCGAACAAACTGAACCTGCTTCATAAAGTCACACGGGGTTGACGGCACCAGATCTTGGGGATTACTGGATGTTATGGGCATCAGACAAAATTTACAAAGATAAAGACAAAATTAAGATCAGAGGTGAAACTCAAGTTGTTTATTGACAATATAACTATATGTATATTGTCTGTAAAATACCTGCTGTTTTTGTTTGCAAGGAATTGTATGTTTACCGATCTTTGATTTCTAATCAAATACTGCCGTCTAGTGGCAACACTGCTCTTTAGCATTGCGATTAATAGTAAAGATTGGGTGCACCAGATCTCGCCTTTCACCCCGCCCCCAGCACTCCCCATTCCCGCAAGAAACCCACATCATTTATTTTAATTTTTCCCTAGGCAAAATATTCATACAGATTTTGTAGATATTTGTGAACTCTCATATGGTATGCACGTGTATTTCACTGTCTGTCAGACAGAAGATATTTCACTCCACTTCTGGGAAAAATTTTGAGAATGAAGACTGACACTTAACAGAAAGTATAAATAAGGATTTCTATTAATTTTTCAATATTTTAATACTGAATATATTTTCAATTTAAAAATATTTAATTTGGCTCATTTAAGATTTATATAGTGTAATTCTTCTAGCTCTCAATATATAATCAAAGACAGAAATATATTACTTTTCTCACCTAAGCATCACTTTTAAAAACCCCACCATTTACTATCCAGAGAAGAAAAATGAGTCCTAAATTCTCCTGTGACTTTATCCAGAGTGAGGAGGAAAAAGAGTCCTTTCCTGTCACAAGGAAGGATGTGAGATCTTTATGCAGCTTTCAAAAGACCTTGAGTTGATGTACGAGTCCAGATTTCCTGATGGAGGAACCAGCTATTGAAGAAAGTCAGTGTGGCCTCACCTGTGACGGTGACTTCCAACTGGCAGGTAGTCTTGGGCAGGAGGGTTTTTCTAATTCTGTCGTTAAATAACCTCCAGGCACATACAAGAGTGTCACTGTTAACAGTATAATGATCCAGTCTTATTTTAAAAATAATATTTTTATTGTTATTAGAGAATTGACACAGGCAAGATACCCCAAATGTTTAAAAGTTAAATTATAACATACAATGGATCAAGTTCTAGAGCATGGCCTGTACGGGGGGACTGACAAGTAAAAAAGATATAACACTTTACAGAAAATAACGTGTATTCCAAAAACTCAAAGAAATTGGTATTATATTTTAATAATTTGTATTAGTAAGTAAAGAGATCTATTAAAATGAAGTACATTCAAAAACACACATAAAGAAACTAGGGTAAGGTAAATGTAAAGTTAGTAACGATAGTGGCAGTGCTGTTCTCATAAATTCTTTCCTAGTATTTTCAGGAGTAAGAATACATTGAAATGCTGATGCAAATATCCAGTCTCATTATGTTTTTAACAACATAGTTTTCCAATTCATATAGAGGAACCAGACCATCAGACTGTGAAAACCAATGCTGTGGCTGGACCAGCCCTTGTGGTTCTTATGACTACAAGATGCCCATCAGAAATCACCGTCAGGAAACTTTGAAAAGATACAAGTTTATTACTTACAAGACCTGGTAATTACACAGCACCCCTGGGGCCACGTGGCGAGATTGTGAGGAGAGTGTGGGTCCTGTGCGCATGGGCCTGGAGTTCTACTTTTATTGGGGTGGAGGGTGGGAGCCTAAGGTTTTGGAAGCTCGGGAAAAGTAAACAAACAAGCAATCCAAATGGTCTACTCTTTGAGATAGCCACCTTTGAAGTGGATGCCTCTTGGAAATGGAAGCCTCAGCAATTGAAGTTTAATTTAGGCACGTGCATTACAAAAACCAAAACACAACAACAGCAAAAAACTTCAGGGCTTACGCTACACATACCCTAAGGTCAGTAAGTATTAACATCACATTGCTTATTAGGCCAATTCACCTAGGCCAACTTCTGGTTTATCAAATAATCTAATTATTTGTTTTTTCATAATTAAAAAAAAATACAAAACTTAAAATGGCTCTAGTGATATAAATATCTGACCCATTTGATGGTTATATTTCTTTGTATAAATTAGCAAAGATCCTGATAAATATCTATATCTCTTTAAATTTAACTAGACTCAGTCGGCTTCTCTGAGGCTGATCAAGCCAATCAATATATCTGTCTGAGGTTGACCCATACATAGACCCGGAAAATTATTTACGTAATGCACCTCATGAAATCAGTAGGTGGGCAGTTAGCAGTCTCTTTTATGGTAACACCTAGTATTCACTAGGCATTATCCCCACCATCCTTCCCCTCCAAAAATCTTTTATAATTACTGAAATCTTAGTGTCTACATCTTATATGTATTTCCACTCCACACAATTTACAGAAAAATTAGATAACTACATTTGAAACTGCAAGTCCTGATTTAATGTATGATTCTGATTTAACATGTAGTCAATTCAATTTTATTCACAGCATGCCCCATAAGCCTGGGTTCTTTCCCTTACTCTCAGAGGCAGCGTGAAACGATGACCAGGCCCTGACAAATGGTAAGGTATGGGTTTTGTTAAGCTAAGGATAATCTCACGCCCTAAATTGTGTTTCTGCTTCTGAACCCTAAAGCAGAACCACCTCCGGGCCACATCCCCATGAAACCAGATTGAGGGACAAGGAAGCTGACTTCTAGACCTGAAATCATGATTTACTGCCCTTACCTCACTCTATTTTTTTGTTTAATTTTTATTTATTGAGAGAGAGAGAGACATCGATTTGTTGTTCCACCTATTTATGCATTCATCGGTTGACCCCTGTATGTGCCCTGACTAAGGATCGAACCCACAACCTTGGCATATGGGAATGACATTCCAACCAACTGAGCTACCTGGCCAGGGCTAGCTTACTTCACTTTTGATCAATCTGTTTCACCCAGGACTCCAAATCCCTTACTGGTGTGATTTATGATTTTTGCTCTATAAAGCCTCTTGTCTGTAAATCATCAGTGAGCCAGGTATTTTGGAGCTCAAGCTCATCCATTCTCCTGATTGGCGCCAATCCCAATAAATTAATTTGTTTCTCACTGAAAACTCCTGCTTGTACATTTCTGCAGGTCTGTGCATGCAGGCTGGTGAGCTCCTGTTAGGCTAGGTAACACATTCGGTTCTGATGAAGGGAAATTCTACCCAGAGGCTTAAAGAACTAGAACAAAGTGATGAATCTAAATACTAAATAAAAGACCCCAAAAAGTAATCAGTGAGCTTATAAGAAATGCAATTTCTCCTCCCCCTCTTTCTTCTTATTTAATTGACTGACTAGCAGGCTATATGTATAAGGGCAACTTTATTGTAAAGGGTTAATTTTTAATTTATTTTTTAACAAGAAGAGAACTGCTAGAGGGGGAGGTGCTATTGGAAAATGACCTACCAAGGTCAGAAAAATTTTCAATATGAATCTTAATAATACTTCATAAAACTTAGCAAAGTACCATGTATTGAATCATTCAGTTTAGAAATTTAACAACGCTGTGATGACAAAAAAAAAAAAAATAAATTCTGAGATGTTATAAATTAAAAGTACACCAGCCAAAGAGTGAGAGAAAGAGAGAAGAGTTGACTTGTTCATAGCCGTGGACCAGCTATAAGACTGCTCACATTCCTGCGTATTTGTTGAATTTAGGATTAGTGTCCAGGTGGATATTTTTGAAATTACCCAAAAGAGAGGAGAATAGCCAGGCGCCATACAAGCCAGGCGCCCCAGTCACCTGGCTCCATCGCTGTAGCTCCACCCTGCCCCTGCCCCCTGTGGAAACCTTGTGCGTTCTCTCTCCATTTTAGTTACAAGGAAAACACAGAAGGAAGGGGGCTAGAATAACAAAACCTGACCAGAACCTGCCTAAACCAAGGTGACACTGAATCTGACCCCCAGGAGACCCTGAACCTCATTACACCCTCATTATAATACATTTGCATGCTAACCAACACACCCCCCTGCACCAAGACAGAGCTGTGTCCATATAAGAGAAGAAAAGGGGTGGTGCCCCAATTCCAGCAAGAGATCAGCCCATTCCCCCAAATATAATGCCTATGACTCCTCCTCATTCTGTTGTTTTCCTAATAATTTTCCCCAGACTTCTTCAGAAGGAGAAGTTGATTTGTGAGTTCAACTCCCGCTTTTTGCTTTTTGATTGTCTGTCCATTGAATACAGTGTGTCCTGCTGAAAGCTCAGCTTCCACTTTGTTTTTTGGCTCAGCGACTACAACCAACACAGGACCCTTGAAAGGACTGGGCCCCCACGTAGGGGCCTGGATGATCTTAATTGTTAACACCTCCACTTCTTATTTAAACATGAATTTTCCAATCTGCTGCCCACAGCTAAGCCACAGGAGCGGGCACTTCATCCTTGTGGGCTCCACTGGCCCATCCCAGACGAGCCCCCTGCTTCACCTTCTCCATCCCTGTTGTCTATAGCTAAAGTAAATCCTTCCAGGAAAGCTGACATCTCCCCCCACTCCGTCCACCCACATCTGATGTATAAAAATGCCTGCAAAACTCTGGGATGATGGGCATGTTGTCTTTTTCCTACCTCGCCATGCTGCTGCTGGTTTAGACTCTATGCCCCAAGACCCACCATTTTTCGTTGGTTTATTTTTGGCTAGCAATGGCTTAATAAACCCTTTCTTTAAGAAAGGCTTTTTTAACAGCAGTGATAAAGGAAAACCTGAGTTCATAAAACTATCAGAATGTAACATAATTGAAGTACTCAATCCAAGACACTGATGGATATCAATGTGAAGAAAACACTAGTTCTTCCAATAATAAGACTCTTAGTTTCCAATATTGGATTGAGCCTAATGTGTTTTGTTATATAATATTCAGCACATTATATCAGGATGGTTAAAACCATGATGTAGGAATCACAGAAAAAACATATTTTAATACCAAACTTTTTAAAGTCAAGGTTTTAATATTTTTAAACTAGAAAGGTTATTTATAAAGTTGATTTAAAATATATATAATTAAGTATTTTAAGGTTTTTAATATTTCAATAATATTATTATATTCACAGTTTTATACACACGTAAATAATGATACTTATTCAGGTATCTCTTCATGTGGATCCCAATTAAGAAAACCTGTGGTTACTTTAGTTTACCTAATACCTATATAATGTGTATTCATTATTATTGAGATATCTGGAATTTCTGGTGGAATTATCAGAGAAATGATAATCTATTAAAAATAATACGTTGGAAAAGGCAATAAGAAACTCTGAGAACTGAAAGGGAGAAAGGGGGCTGATACTGGGAGTGGGACACAGAAACTGTTTTGTTACATACCAATTCAGAGAATTCAGTGGAAAAAGAAAAAAAAAAGTAGTGAGTGTTGTTCTGACTTGCTTTTCTTACCATAAATGAAAACTACGAAAGAAAATTTCTGGGAAACAGAAAATAATTAGAATTTAAAAATAATTAGTGTGGCTCCTTCAGTGAGTCAGGACTTCAAAACCACAAGGACAGACTCCTAGTTTAATATTGGATTAGCTCATTCAGAAGGTGAAAAAGTCAACTCTAGAATTGCGCAGTAAATGGGAAGAACATACAAAAAACGAGTGAAGATTAAGAATTAAGATACGCTTCTAGGAATATATTCTAAGAATCCTGAAACACTAACCAGAAAGAATATGTGCACCCCTATGTTCATAGCAGCACAGTTTCCAATAGATAAGATCTGGAAACAGCCCAAGTGCCCATCAGGAGATGAGTGGATAAAAAAGCTGTGGGACATTCACACCATGGGATACTACGCCCCTTTGGGACAGCATGGATGGACCCGGAGAATATTATGCTAAGTGAAATAAGCCAGGCAGCGAAAGACAAACATCACATGATCTCGCTTATCCGTGGAATCTAAAGAACTTAATAAACTGATGAACAGAGTAGATTCAGTGGCATGGAAGCACAGATGAGACTGATGAATGTCAGAGGGATGGAGGAGGCCGAGTGGGTGGAGGGGGAGAGAGTAACCAAAGTATTTATATGCAAATACGCACAGCCCAAGGACATGGACAATGGTGGGGAGGGGACCTGGGGAGGGGGTGGGACGGGTCATTGGGGAGAAAAGGGGACACCTGTAATTTTTTAAACAAACAAAAAAAGATACAAACCAAATGCTAATAGGAAGAAAATAAGCAACAAATCCTGCAAAAGCCTGTTTCCAGCCCCAGGCGGAGAGAGATGGTCTTGCTAGGACCCCGGCGCCCGTGTTCCCGGGGCCCCTGCCTCCGCGCCGCGCGGCTCCGGTCCCGGGCCCCGGCGCTCCTCTCCCTCCGGCCGCTGCGCCGACCCGCGGGGAGCGCCGTCGGTCTGCGCCGGGAGGTGGCTGCGGGGCGCGGGGAAAAGCCGGATGGGAGGGGCGCCGGCGCCCCTGCGGACGCCGAGGCTCGGGCTCACCGCACCAGAGACCCTGGTCACGCCGCGCGTCCCCGTCCCCATCCCCCGCTGCAGGTGCTGGGGGCGGGGGAGCAGCGGACCTGGCGCGCAGGAGGGTGGTGTGCCAGCCACGCCCAGGTTCCCTTGGGTACTCGGCTCCGCTCCCCTTGCGCCCCTCACCGCTCCACCCTGGCGGCAGCCCCGCCCCTGCGCCTCTCTAGCCCTGAGCACCCCCCGCGGCCCCGCGCAGCCTGGGCCTGAGCGCCCCCCAGGGGCCGCTGCGAGCACTGCCGCTGAGGGGCGCCCCGAGCTCCAAGCCCCAGAGCCGCGCGGCGCAGGGGAATCCTGCGTCCCCGGCGCCTCCACCGCCGCAGCTGCTAAAGGTAAAAACAGAGCAAGCGGTGCAATTGTTATAAGAGGTGCAGGAGTCAATCGGACAGACGGACAGTTGTTTGTCCTCGTTATTTTCTTTTTAAAATCTTATGGTTCTAGAGTGGTATTACTCATTCAAGTCAGAAAGATTAAATTAATAAGAAAAGGGTTAACTTATAATGATACAGTGAAACATACCAGCACGTCCTCAGGTAGAAAAGCAGCTCTTCTGACTGGGCAACTGGAAGGACAGTAAACCTCAGGATTCATAGCCATTTATAACATCGGCTGATGGCGTTTGCGATCTGGTCTTTTTGGTCATGTGATTTTATATTAGCTAGAGGGATTTCATATTAGTTTTATAAAGTATAGACTCTAACTGTTAGTCTACTTTAAGATACAATAGTGGACTTAGTCTCTCTTACAGGTTTTTTTTAACCTTTACTTGGTATATAGTTTTTCTTAAAAGATGTATGTTAACCATAAATAGAAGCTGACTTTGTCTTTTGGATGACTTTTTGCTCTAAATTGCTTTCTTTGATGAGTTTCCCTAAGTGACTGTGAGTCACTGCTACTAGACAGAAGGCGCTGGTCAGTCTTTATCCTTTCATTGCTAGTGTATTTTGGTGCTTTTATTTTAATTGGCATGGGTGGAAGGAAAGAAGGTAACTTAATTAAGTAAACTTTTTCTTTAATGAAAACAAGTCATAGGTGGGTGGTAAAGAAAAAGGAGATGGGCTCTCAATTCCCACGAGACTGGTTTAACGCCCAGCTTTCCTGCTTGCCACGTATGTGACCTTGGGGACATTTTTTATCATCCCCAAACATCTTTGCTGATATGAAAAGGAAGCTAATAATATACCCTTCAAGGGTGGCTGTGTGGAAGAATACCTGGCATTTAATTTAGTGCCTAGCACATGCTTATCAGCATCAATAACACTAACTATGACTACTATTATCATAATAATTATTCATATTATTGTTTTAGCCTGACAACTAGCTTTTACTTACCTGACCTCTAGCTGACTTTGAAGTGCAATATGTGAGACTAAGGATAAAACAGGAAATTCTTCATTTAAATCTTCACCTACTTCAGGTTAGTGACCTTAAAGAGGACTTTAAATGAGCAACTTCTACTATGTACTTACTATCCAAGTGGAACAAGAGGCTTCCAGTTAGTTCCTTCATTTTAGCTGTGGAAATAATTTAGAAAGATGAACACTTCAGCATGTAAATGGTCAATTCTCCACAGACAAACAGGGTATTAACTTGGTAATGTACATCAAATTAGCTGTTTAAATAATGTGATTGAAGCTCCTGAGGGTGAAGTCATGTCTGTGCTATATTAGAACGGCCCTCAGGTTTGCTGTAAATGATGAGACCACAAATATAGGCAGGTTTCTTCTCCAGTGAAGTTATTGATGCCTTTCTCAAGATAACTATGGGTAGACTGCAGAAAAATATGCTTTTGTTAGTGGTTTTAATTTGTCAGTGTTTACATTAAAATGCTAGTTATCACTAAACTAAGGTTTAAAATAATTTAACTGTTACTTCCTATATACTAGGTGAGATTTCATAGTTTGGTTCAGGCAATTTGGGAATGTCAGTGAGTTAATCTGTGTCATCGGCCAGAAACCAAGCAAAAGGCTAGACTAGTGAGAAGTAGCAATGGACCAGATTCTTCATTTCAGAACTTTTAAGATCTTTATCATCAGGGATCCTAATGTTATCCACTTAATTCCGAGTAGAACTGTTAGGCGTTGGGTACAAATAAAGTCACATTTCTGATTTTTCTAAATAGTTATTTGGGATCTTGAAGTGTTCAATCTAGCAGGAAAACCTGTATTTTCTGGCAACTATCTCCTATACTTTCCCCCTTGAATTTTTTGGAAAGCTAAAGCTTTCCCTAAGATCAAGGGAGACAATCCTTTTTTCACAGGTCAGATGGAGAGGTAAAAAGGACATTTTAATCTTTCTGTCGTGTCCGTTGATTCTATTGTTGCAGAGCTGCCATCAAAACTGGGCCTCCTGGTCCTATGGTCATTATTCACTTTGCCCCTAGGCCGCCCTTGCTGACCCAGATTGCCGAGTTTTCATGTCGATTTACACTTGGACTTGAAAGGTACATTTAATTTTAATTTTTATTTATTTTTAGTTTAGCTACATAGGCTTGGATGCTCAGCCACTATTCCGATGATGATCAGCAACCTGCTCTGGCAGCGGGGCCGCCTGGCTTTAGTAAGCCACAGCCTGCCCCCAACACTGATAAACCTATGAGGAGCTCACTCCTTAGCCCAGACCCTCACCCAAGAGTTATCCTTTGAGCATCTTGTTGTTTGGTTTGGTTTGGTTTCTTTTTCCTGCAAGCAGGTGTTTTGGTTTGTTTTTTCTGCAAGCAGGTGTTAGTGGGGACCATTCTAAGCTGTCAGAGAGGTTCAAATAATGCTGCAGGACAAGATCAGACTTTCCCCTGTGTGGTCAGATAGGCACCCAAGGCCACCCTGCACCCTGCAGAGCGTCTCTGGGTGCCCTTGGCCGGCGCTCCCGTGCGCACGCGGGGCGCCGCGGGCGTTGCTCGGTTCCGCGATGCGGGCGCGAGGTTCTAAACCGCCCCGCGGCCCCGCCGGCCGATCCAGGGCGAGCGCTGCGCGGGAGGGGACCGCGCCTCTCCGAAGCCCCGGGCTCCCGCCATGAAGAAGCTGTTTCCCTTCCGGAGGAGGCAGGAGGCGGCGTCCCCGGGCTCCCCCAGCAGCGCGGGGCGGAGCCGCGACGGGGACCGAGGGCCCGGGGACCGCGCGCGACGCGGCGACCTGGGGGAGATCCACAGGGCCGCCAGCGAGGGCGACGCCGCGAAAGTGAAGGCGATTCTGCTGCTCCGGACGAGTGGCGCGGATGAGAGAGACCAGATGAGCCGGTCCGGGGCCCGCAGGCCGCGGCGGGTGCGGGGCGGGCGCGGGCGCGGGGCGGGCGCGGGGCGGGCGCGGGGCGGGCTCAGCCCCCCCAGGTCCTCCCGCGGCCGCTCGGGCGCCTCCGGGGTGGGCACCTCGGCGGGGTCGGGCGCTCAAGTCAACTTTAGAAGCAGCAAAACCAAAACTTTAGGATCCACTCGTAACTCCCCTGACAGAGCACTTTACCGACGACTTCAAATTGATTTAACTAAATACAAATATTAGAAACGAAATGAAGTATAGTCAGCATTTTATTTTTGCTGTTCACTATTTATACCTTAATGTTATATACTATAGAAAAGTGCATAATGAGAGAAATAATTCCCATCATAGGTAAACTTCGGGGCTAAAAGTTCTTTGGAGAAAATCCAATAAACATTTTATTATATCAGGATACACTGATGTACATATGTTCTTTATTGAGGGACCTCAGAGGTGAACTTTTTTTTCTTTTTAAGTTTTTATTGATTTCAGAGAGAGGGAGAGGGATAGAGAAATAGAAACACCAATGATGAGAGTCATTGATCAGCTGCCTCCTGCGCGCCCCCTAACTGGGGATGGAGCCTGCAACCCGGGCCTGGGCCCTGACCAGTCACCTCTTGGTTCAGGGGTGTCAACGCTCAACCACTGAGCAACACTGGCTGGGCTCAGAGGGGAACTTTGAAGTGGAAAGATGTCTGTGGTCTTGAATAGGAAGACTCATTTTCTCAAAATGTGTGCTCTTCCTATAATTATCAGTTTCACAAATCATATAAAATATGATTTTACATTTTCTGAGTTACACGTTATCTTTTATTGTTGTAATGAAATTAAGAACATTTTCGTATAGTAGAAAAAGGTTTACCCTTCTAGATATCAACAAGTGCTATAAATTTCCACAAATTATCTGTTTACTAATAGCTGAAAAGGCAGATAAATGATTGGAACAGAGTAGAAAATGACCAAACACCCAAATATGTGCAAGATTTTAGAACTTGATACTGGTGATATTTCATTTTTTTTTTTTTTTTTTTGTAGGAAAAGGTGAATTGCATACAAATGGTGGAGAAATACCTGTTAAATATTTGGAGAAAACTAGCTAGATTTCTGTTTCCCCCCAAAAAGTTCCAGATTAAAATTTTAAATATACAAAGTGAGAAAAGTACCAGAAGAAAACACAAATGCCTATTTATACATTTTCAAATGTTAACAAAGACTTTGAAGCAAGATTTCTTGTGGTTGATTGAGCAATATAAAAATTAAAACCCTCTGTCTATCAAAAAATAGTATTAAGAAAATATACTTGTAAAATATTTACAATATATGTGTAGCAGAGAAAAAAATGTCATTTACAGAGAAGTTTTTGAAATCAACAAGACAAAACCCTCTAATTTGAAAGTGGAAAGAGTCCTTTTTGCATATCTACACTTGACCAATGGACAAAGGAAAAAATATTTAGTGTCCCTGGTAAGAAAAGTTAAAAAAGGAGTGAAATATCATTTTCCACCCACAAAGTTTGTGAAGATGTCTTTATGCTGCTGCTTAAAGTTTAAATTACTTTTGGCTTTTGAAAATTTAGCAATTTGGTGCTAACTACCACATATATATAAATACCACATACATATGTATGTGTGTGTATATAAATATGTATATATTTTCCCTGTACCCATCACTTCTATTTATACTAAAATATCTTTATAAAATAATTAGATAAATTACATACAATTTGTTTTTTCTCAGAACTGCTTAAAGTAGCAATATATTAATAAGAAAAAATAAGTGTGATTATACACACAGACTATGGGGCTATATTAGCTGAAAATATATGAAAAATGTGATAAATTTCTTTCTGAGCATTTGTATTATAAGTGAAAAGTTTCTTTCTTAAAAAGCTGGTTTCTGCCCTGGCCTGGGTTGCTCAGTTGGTTGGAGTGTCGTCTTATGCACCAAATGGCCGTGTGTTTGATTCCCAGGTTGCAGGTTCAATACTTGGTTGGGGCGTATTCTGGAGGCAACCACTTGATGTTTCTCTCTCACATCCACATTTCTCTCTCTCCATCTCCCTTCCTCTTTCTCTAAAGTCAATAAAAACATATCCTCAGGTGAGGATTATAAAAAATAAAGCACCATTGTGAGGCAAACAATAAAAATCTGATTTCTACAATGTACATGTACAGAAATTCTAGTAAATATAATATTATTATGAATTAAATAATCCTGGGGAATGGCAGTAATATGAATCTTGCACAGATAAAAATAATTTCTCACTTTCTGTTTTTGAGGATTGGTATCTTCTGACAACTTTTAGCCTCTTTAGAAGTAAAGGGAATCTTTTAATCTGTGCTTGTAGAGTGTATGTATATATCTAATTGTACACTTTTTTTTTTTTACTTTATATATCTTTATTACATATAATATGTAAACTATTATAGATTAATCATTGTAGTTGTGTGCTTATGAAGGTCTAAAATATAAGTGATTATTACTGTTGCAGAAGTATCACTTTATAAAAGTTTTCTTTAAAAAACAGTGAACTCTCACTATGTTCATCTATTCTTTCAATCCACTTATACATGAAATATAACCTGGATACCTATTATGCAGCAGATATATTCTATTCAGGACCCTTTCAATCTATCTCTAATGCCCTTTTTATCCTTAAAGCCTTCATGTTCCCCAGTATGAACAAAGAGAAATTTAAAATGGAAGTATTAAGACCTAATCACAGTTGAAGTTTTTTCTCCCTCTCTTCAAACAAAAATTTTTTTGAAGGTAGAAAATAGTAAAAGATAACCTTTACCTGGCCTTTTGAAAATGTATAATAGTGTTAAATACTAATATTGATCATTGGAAATATCTGATTTCCATACAACCTATCCATCTAAATATTGAACAAAATGAGCCATCTCTAGTCACTTGAATCCCGAGTTTCCTTTGGCTTAAAGTTTTTTGAAAATCAGCATGAGAATTACTATTCTGAAAAAATTATTGTTTTGCTCTTTCAGTCCTCTTTTCCCCATAAGTCTATTAAGAACTAAAATTTATGTAAATGCCAACCACATGACTAGAACTACAAGAGATCTGTTGTTGTATTTACCATTTTTCACTTAATGTAAGACACCATGGAGGGTATGATGCCCAGTATTTTATGTATTAATAAGAAATTTTTAAAAAAATGCTGCCCATATAGTTATGACATTCTGAATTGTAGATTGCATTCCAGTGTCAGAGATGTAAAAGCTGAGAGAGTAAGCACCTTAGAATTATTGAAATACCAGGTGTTTTATGATCCTTAAAATAGATCTGCAAAGTCACTATAATGATATCATTTTACTTAATTGAAATATTGTGTTTGTAAAGTCATAGTAATAGTAATAATGATGATAATGCTATCTAACAATTATTGAGCTGTTTGTGTGTGTGTGTGTGTGTGTGTGTGTGTGTGCTAGGAACTGTAGTAAACACTTTGCATAGATTCTCATTCAAGCAAACAATGGTGTCCTGTGAGAAAACTGCTATTTTTATTCCCATTTTGTTGATAAAGAAATTGAGGCACAGAAAGGCTAAGTGATAGCTAATGCAACGCAGAGTTAAAATAGGATCAGATTCAAGTTAAACTGAATTCCAGGTTATTCTCTCTCTATTCAAATAGGCTTCTCTATTCAAATAGGCTTCTCCATTAATGTGGGGAGTAACAAGAACTAATAAATATTACACTATCTCCAGAAGAAAACTAAATATTTGCTTTGGAGGCATAGAGATCACACTTAATGTTTACAATTACATGAGTAATGATAGGTTTTGAGATAGTGCGAGTTCCTAAAGAGTCCTCTCGCTTTCATAGGACTGCTTTGCATTTGGCCTGTGCCAATGGCCATCCAGAAGTGGTGACTCTCCTAGCAGACAGCAAATGCCAGTTGAACCTCTGTGACACTGAAAACAGGACAGCTCTAGTGAAGGTATGTAGTAGCCAACTATGTCAACATGAGATAGATTTGGTTTAATTACTTAGAATAAAAGTGAATTTATCTCATTTAACTATAAGACATTGATGAAACTCATGGACTGCTTACTTTGAATTCCTAGAATTTACAGTCTCTTTCTTGGCATGATTCTGACAGGCTGTGCAATGCCAGCAAGAGGAGTGTGCGGCTATTCTGCTAGAGCATGGTGCCGATCCAAATGTAATGGACATCGATGGCAACACTGCTCTCCACTACGCTGTCCTTGGTGAAAATATTGGTATAATAGCAAAGCTGCTTTCATACAAGGCAACTGTTGAGGCAAAAAACAAGGTATAGATCAACTGACTTTGTTTACAAAATATTTGAAATACGTGTTTTTACTTTAGCCACAAGCAGTTTCTTTCTCACATACATATACTGAATGCGGTATATCAGGCCCTGTCATCATGGAATCAACTCCAAAGCCATTCAGGGAAGGCTGGAGAAATGTGGAATCCATGGAAAAAGCAAAGTTCTGTCTCCCAGCTGCCCTCCCACCCCAGAAGGAGGAACTTTCTATTAGTGCCTTGGAGCGGTTAATAGGCTCAGAGCCGACAAAGGGCTGAAGGACTGGGGTAGTGAAGTGATGGTGGGGGTTGTTACCAAAGAGATGATGAGGAGACCTCAGTTCTTGTCTTCTTGAAGGAAAGATTTCAATCAAGAGACAAAGTGTAGAAAAGCAACAATTTATTGGCCGCAGCAAAAATATACTTACTTAGAATGGTGAAATAAAGAAGGTGCATAAAAGAACAGGAGAGCCTAGGCTGGTCTCCTTTGGCTCACTGAGAAGTCAGAGAGAGAAGGGGACAAGTTTGGGGGCCTTGGAGACAGGTTCAGGGGGTAAATCCGGGACGAGTTGCAGCTGCCCATTGCTCCTCTCACGGGGTAGTTGCAAGTCTCATGGGGTTCCCTAGGAGAGGAGAAGGAAAAGGTGCTGGCATATTCCTCTGGGGTGGGCAAGCATGCTGGGTCATTTGTCCTGAGTGTATTTATCTCTTTCTTGCAGGCCAGAAATCTTAGGAGAGGTCTCAGGGGGGTGTTTCAATAGAATATTCATCAGCTTTCCAGGTGGGCTCTTTCAGGGTCGTGGTCTCCACGGATTGGTCAGGGCCAGGGTCGGATTCATTAACCAATGCAGCTGGCCCTGAGGTAGCCAGGGTGCCACCTGTCTGGTCTCACTGCTTATCTGGGCCTGGAGCTGAAATACAACTGTGGCCTAGATGTTATCTTTAGGGAGAAACACTCAGGGGGTCTAAACCACATGACCAGCTACATGCTAGGGGAGGATAGGTCACCCTGGGGACAAAGTTCTTGTTTTCCCAATTTCATCCCTTGCTAGGCATCCGGGGCTTTGTGCCCTGGTGAGTTTCTGTACCTGGCCCATCTAACACAAACCATTTACTTTCAAGTGTCCTTGGTTTAGGGAAGATAGGATTTATTAGGTGGCTGCAAACTGCTGTTTATCTGTCTCACTTTCCCTGTTCTGTTTGTCCTGGAACTTTCCTAACTTTTACTATGCTGTAATGGACTGGCTGCTATGTGGGCTGGGGCTAGGAACTGGGTGCTACAGGCGACAGGTGGCAGGGGGAGACCTGGTACCCAGCAGGGGGAGCTGGGTGAGTGTAAGTCTGAAGGGGAAGCAGCAGCCCACAGGCCATAAAATAAAGACAGAATAGCACGATAGATACTGTGATAGGAACAAAGACTATTGGAACTAGTACTGTACATGTTTGAAGTAAGTTTTGGAGAATGATGCTGCAGGTGATCTGTTGAAGAGGGAGAGGAGGGCATTTTAAAGGGAAGGAGCAGCCAGTGATAGCTTTTTATTTACTTTCTATATTATATGTTTAAGTTCAGGGGATCTTTTATAAGTTTTAAAATTCAGTTTGGATATATATAATTTTATAAACTATAAATTGTTTTTGCTGCTTTACAGGATGACCTCACACCACTTTCACTTGCTAAAAGCAGAAACAAAGAGCAAATGGTGGAATTGTTATTAAATAGAAGTGCAAGTATGCATGCAGCCAGTCAGATGGGCAGGTACAGTCATTGCGCCTTTTTTTTAACCTTGATATTGTTCTAGAGTGGTAGTACTCATTCAAGTCAGAAAGATTAATAAGAAAAGGGTTAACTTATAATGATACAGTGAAACATCAACACATCCTCAGGTAGAAAAGCAGCTCTCCTGACTGGGCAACTGGAAGAACAGTAAACCTCAGGATTCATAGCCATTTATAACATCGGCTGATGGCGTTTGCGATCTGGTCTTTTTGGTCATATGATTTTATATTAGCTAGAGGGATTTCATATTAGTTTTATAAAGTATAGACTCTGTTAGTTTACTTTATGATACAATAGTGGATTAGTCTCTCTTACAGGTTTTTTTTAACCTTTACTTGGTGTATAGTTTTCTTTAAGAGATGCATGTTAACCATAAATAGAAGCTGACTTTGTCTTTTGGATGACTCTTTGCTCTAAATTGCTTTCTTTGATGAGTTTCCCTAAGTGACTGTGAGTCACTGTTACCAGACAGAAGGCGCTGGTCAGTCTTTATCCTTTCATTGCTAGTGTATTTTGGTGTTTTTATTTTAATTGGCATGGGTGGAAGGAAGAAAGATAACTTAATTGAGTAAATTTATTTTATTTTAAATATATCTTTATTGATTTCAGAGAGAGGAAGGGGGAGAGGGAGAGAGAGATAGAAACATCAATGATGAGAGAAAGTCATTGATCGGCTGCCTCCTGCATGCCCCTGACTGAGGATCGAGCCCACAACCCAGACACAACCCAGAAACTTTTTCTTTAATGAAGACAAGTCATAGGTAGGTGATAAAGAAAAAGGAGATGGGCTCTCAATTCCCACGAGACTGGTTTAATGCCCAGCTTTCCTGCTTGCCAGGTATGTGACCTTGGGGACATTTTTTATCATCCCCCAATCATCTTTGCTGATATGAAAAGGAAGCTAATAATATACCCTTCAAGGGTGGCTGTGTGGAAGAATACCTGGCATTTAATTTAGTGCCTAGCATATGCTTATCAGCATCAATAACACTATGAATACTATTATCATAATAATTATTCATATTATTGTTTTAAGCCCGCCAAATAGCTTTTACTTACCTGACCTCTAGCTGACTTTGAAGTGCATTATGTCAGACTAGGAATAAAACAGGAAATTCTTCATTTAAATCTTCACCTACTTCAGGTTAGTGACCTCAGCACAGTTTTTTTTTTATCTGTTAGGGGACTTTGAATGAGCAACTTCTGCTATGTACTTACTCTTCAAGAGGGACAAGAGGCTTCCTGTTAGTTGCTTCATTTTAGCTGTGCAAGTAATATACAAAGATGAACACTTCAGTATGTAAGTGGTCAGTTCTCCACAGACAGATAGGGTATTAACTTGGTAATGTATATCAAATTAGCTGTTTAAATAATGTGATTGAAGTTCCTGAGGGTGAAGTGATCTCTGTGTTGTATATGCAGTCTTCAGATTTGCTGTAAATGATGAGTCCACAAATACAGACAGTCTTCTTCTTCAGCAAGCTATTGATGTGTTTCTCAAGATAACTATGGGTGGGCTGCAGAAGAAGATGCTTTTGTTAGTGGTTTTAATTTGTGTTTACTTTAAAATGCTAGTTATCACTAAACTGAGGTTTAAAATTATTTCATTGTTACTTTTTATCTAACACCTGAGATTTCATAGTTTGGTTCAGGCAGTTTGGGAATGGCAGTGAGTCTATGTCGTCAGCGAGAAGCCATGCAAAAGGCTAGATTAGTTAGAAGTAACAATGGACCAGATATCTCAGAATTTTTAAGATCTTTATCATTAGGGATCCTAATCTTATCCTTTTATTCCAAGTAGAACACCTATGCATGGAGTGAGAATAAAATCGTATCTTTAATTTTTCTAACTAATTATTTGAAATCTTGAAATGTTTAATTTAGCAGAAAAATCTGTATTTTCTAGGGGTTAGCTCCTAGATTCTTCCCCCTTGAATTTTTCAAGAACCTAAAGCCTTCCCTAAGTCCAAGGGAAACAACCCTCTTTCTCAAGTCAGGTGGAGAGGTAAAAAGGATATTGTATGTTAACCGTTGAACATCTTGTTTTGTTTCATTGGGTTTTTTTGCTAGCAGATGTTAGTGGAACCAGGTTCAAATAATGCTCCAGGAAAAGATCAGACTTTCCTTTCTCCGTTCTTACTAGATCTATACCACAAGGCAACTATGGTTTGGAGAGGTTGATTAATTGATCTAAGATGCCATAGTTAAAAAGTGGTTGACCCATGATGTGACCATGAACCTGCTTGGCTCCCAAATCCATTCTGTTGTCCCTCAACATACACTAATAAGTTCCTGTGTAGCACTGGCATTGAGATACAGATGTGAGTCAGATCAACTCAGAAGGTCAAATCTAACTGTGTGCTATTCTAATTTAGAGTTTTCTTAAGAAGCCCAGTTAGTCCAAACATTTGTCTAATATACTTGACAATTGCAGTGGCAAATAGTACTTGTTTTTCCCATCAAAGATTTTAGGGCACATTTCAGTTAGCTATGGCCACAGAACCAAAGGTTTTACCTAAGCAATACCTAATCAGGCAAGTGTTTTCGATATGCTGATATCTACTCTTCAGATGAATTATTTATCTGTAAGTAAAGAATATCTATGTATAGACCATGTAATGTTAGTTAAATTCAGTATGTATTAGAGGATGTTTCTAATTGATTTCTATATTTACTGACTTTGCAGTCTGGTTGTTCCTTCAGGCTAGTACTTTTGCCTAATTGTACTAAGTTTTTTCTTTTTACCCTTAGACTCTTTTTTTCTTCTCCCATGACTTTTCTAGATTTTTTACTTCTCTGCTTTTTTTGGTGTTTCTCTCATTGTGTTATTTTTTTCCACATCTGCCAGTTATGTATTCTCCATTTTTCCATAGACAGAATCAAAGGCACATAGAATTTCAGGAGTTTAAGGAATCCGAACAATTAATTAATCAGAACACCCTCTCATACTTTGACCCAGTTTAAAGTCCTGGCTAAGTGGTTGTTCACATAGAGAATCTGAAAATCAAATTAAAGTGACTCATTTGGATATAGTAAGTGGTGGAAATGAGCTGTAAATTCAGATTTCTAAGCCTAACACATTTCCTTCTTTATCATCCTGCACATGAGTGTTTTAATAATAGACAAATGAGGAGTGGGCCCTGTGAGTGCAGTGGAAAGAGGACAAGAATGGAATTCGCAGGTGAATCCCAAGTTTTATGAGAAATAACACTGGCTTGGGATAGAAATGAGAGTTTTAGGAAAAAGATCACAATATTGGGGTTTATGACAAGTTAAAGATAAGTTATACAAAGGAAAGCCACAGGATGTTGAGAGTTGTCTAGAAAGAAAGATTTAAATAAAGGGTTCAAGGGAATCCTGAAGTGGTTGATGCTCTTCGTTGAATTGGAGGAACTAGCAAAAATTCAAGGTTTCTGTAGAAAGATACTAAAATAATTTGAGCCACTGGAAAGATTCTTTTTATCGCAAACAAGACTGTGGTATTATCTACCTGGACCACAACTGAGAGGGTAGGGCTTAGATCTTCTCGAGTCCTAGGGGACTGGAGATTGCTGAACTGCATAGCTCTATAGCCCAAGACAGGTGGCTCCTCAACTCTACGTCTTCTCCCAGTTAGATGATGTCCTTCCCATATACTTGGAGGGCTGAGCTGTCAAGTTAATATAGAAGTTGGATAATTTGTAACATGCCTATGTTAGGAGTGGATGACTGATACTTTATTTAGCTTGTTTTCTAGGTGCAGGGAAGTACTCAAGAGCTCCTACTCTTGGTCATTTGAGCCCATTCTTGTCTGTGCCTTCATAGGCTGAAGATTTGAAGGTTGGAGTCTGCCATGGAGCCTGCAGAAGAGTGATCTGGGAGTGGGAATGCTAACAACATATAAATATGTTCTTTGACATTGGACATGTAATTTTCAGACATTTCAGGGAACTTTCTGTACAGTTTTAGGGTAAAAAGGAAAAATGGATTTGCCTAAATAAGTGATTTCCATGCTAAAGAATAAAGACTGCCATTTTTGACTGACATAGATTAGTCTTTGAACCAGGGTCAGATGATGGAAAAGGGACAGTGTGTCTTTCTACCTTGATTTAGGTCATCAGATTTGTTCCAGTTCAGGTAACAAAAGTTATGCCAGTGATTAATTGGATTTTCAGTTAAGGCTTCAGGACTTTTAGTGAAAACAAATTAATCTCAGGCTGTCACTTTCAATATTTTGGTTGTCACTTTCATATTGGAACTTAGAATGTGTCTTCATTAAATAGTTCCCAGGTTGGGAGAGGTTGGAGGCAGAAATAGATAACTAAAAGCTTTTATTAAACAGAGCCACATTTAATTATATCAAGGAGCTTCATTTAATATATAGTTAGCTGATCTTTCACTTAATTTTTTTGTTTCTTTTTTAAAGAAATGAACTCACTCATTTTTGTTGTATGTTTTTACTTTAAAGGCGTTCATCAGGTGATGAAGACTTCAAGGTAAAGTACTCTCTTGTGAAATTCATTTTTCTGCTCTGAATTTAGTTTTGTGTAGCACTTACTCTTAAAATTTAATAGTGGTCTACCTATCATTGTTTTTTATTATGTTTTTATTGATATTTTAGAGAGAGATGAAGGGAGAGGGAAAGAGAGGTAGAAACATCGATGAGAGAGAAACATCAGTTGGTTGCCTCCTGCACACCCCCTACTGGGAATCAAGCCTGCAACCTGGGTATGTATGTACCCTGACCGGGAATCAAACATGCTGCTTCTCAGTGCATGGGATGACCTTTAACCAACTCAGCCACTCCAGCTGGGCCTTATCATTGTTTTATGTGTGTAATGGGAAATTTGTCTTTTTTATTGTATCATCTTTTTTATATGACATTTCCAAAATAATTGAATCTCTAGAGACAGATATTAGATAAGTGATTACCAGAAACTATGGTAGGGGGAGTAGGGAGCGACTATTTCATGGGAATGGGGTTGCCTTTTGGGGTGATGAAATATTTTGGAACTAGATAAAGGTGATCATTGCACAACAGTGTAAATGTACCAAACAAATTCTATTGAAATTTTCACTTTAAAATGGTTAATTTTATGTTGGTGAACTTTGCTCACCAAACAAAAGAATACTGTGATAACAATAATCAATCAATAGAATTAAGATCATGTTACACATTTTAAAACAATCCAATGCCCATTTAAAATATGTCTTTTAGTGAAAGTTATACCAAAGTATAACATTACAAAATGTGAATTTTTCCAGGTGAATTTATTTAAGGCTGCTGTTTTCTTCTTGATTTTTTTTTTTTTTTTTTTGAAGATCTATCCACTGGTGTCAATGGGGTAGCAAAGTCTCCTATTATGATTGTTTCAGTATTTGCTTTATATATTTAGATGCCCCTATGTTGGGTGCATAAATGTTTATAAGGATTATTTCCTCTTGTTGGATGATCTCATTATAATGTAATTACATACTTTGTTTCTTGTTATAGCCTTTGTTTTAAATTTTATTTTGTCAGATATAAATATCGCTACCATGGCTTTCTCTTTGTTTGCATATGCATGAAATATCATTTGCATCCTTTATTTTCAGTCTGTGTGTATCTTTCATTCTGAGATAGGTCTCTTGTAGATAGCACATGTAAGGGTCTTGTTTTCATATCCATTCTCTACCCTATGTATTTTAAGCCATTTACATTTAAAGTGATTATTGATAGGTACCCACTTATTGCCATTTATTCTTAATTATGATGTCCCCTGCCTTTTTTCTTTTTCTTTATATAGAAGTCTCTTTAACATTTCCTCTAATACTAGTTTGTTGGTGATAAACTCCTTTAGCTTACCTGGGAAGCTCTTTATTTCTCCTTCAATTTTAAATGATAGCCCTTGCTGGGTAGAGTAGTTTTGGTTGTAGGTCTTCCCTTTTCATCACTTTGAATATTTTGGGCCAATCCCTATGAGCCTGAAATGTTTCTATTGAGAAAGCATCTGGAAGTCTATGGGGCCTCCTTATAGGTAACTATCTGTTTTTCTCTTGCTGCTTCTAAGATTCTTCCTTTGTCTTTAACCTTTGCCATTTTAATTATGAAACATCTTGGTGTGAGGCTCTGGGTTTCACCTTGTTTGGGAATTTCTTTGCACCTCTCACTTGTGTGTCTTTTTTCTTCACCAGGTCAGGGGAGTTTTCAGTCATTATTACTTCAAATAAGTTTATAAAGTTATAATTACTTCAAATAAGTTTATAATGATGCGGATGTTGCTACAACTCATGTTGTCCTAGAAGTCTCTTAAACTATCTCTCTTTTTTTTAAAAAATTCTTTTTTCTTTTTGCTGCTCTTATTGGGTGTTTCCTGCCACTTTGTCTTCTAAATCAATGATTCGATTCTCTGCTTCATCTGATCTGCTGTTGATTCCTTCTTGTGTGTTTTCTTCATTTCAGAATTGCAACCTTTATTTCTGACTGGTTCTGTTTTGTGGTTTCTTTGTCTCTTTTCATGCTTGCTGTCTCTTTGTTGAAGTTCTATGTTCCTTGAGCATCCTTGTAACCATTGTCTTGAATTCTGTATCTGGTAGAGATATCTTGCCTCCATTTCATTTAGCTCTTTTTCTGGGGATTTCTCCTCTTTTTTCACTTAAGGCATGATTCTTTGTCTCCAAATTTTGGCTGCTTCTCTGTATTTTTTTCTAGTGTTAGGTAGATCTGCTATGCCTTCCAGTCTTGGTATGATGGCCATATGTAGTAGGTGTCTTGTGGGGCTCAGTGGCACAGTCTTTCTGATCACCTAAGCTAGGTGCTCGAGAAGGGTTCACATAACATGCTACTTGTGTGTGTTATGTGAGCCCTCCTTTTGTAGAATCTTGATTGTTGTTGGCCTGTTCATGAATGGGGTAGACCTTCATGCTATGAGGATCTACCCTGACCACAGTGTACCAGCTGCTATATGAAGGCTGACCACATGCTGGGTAATTTACACCAGCATGGTCTGGTTCCTGCCAAGATCTCCGTTTGAGTGTTCTGCTTGTAAAGCTAATTGGGTCATGCTCTGAAGAATCCCGCTGGGTGTGTTGGTTGTGAAGCTTCTTGGGAGGGACTCTGGTGCAAGTCAATGCCAGGCGCTGCCTGTGGCTTGTCCTAGGCTACCTGTGTGGAGCTGCAAAGTGATCCAGTGGCTGCCTTTGCTGGGCCCAGGTGTGCCTGGGAAGGGCCAAGTTACACACCAATGCCTCCTTCCACCAGCACTGAGCCCAGGGGCAGGTGAGCAAAAGACCCAAGTCACTCAGAGATCCACCTTTACCTGCCAGCTTTCTGTTGGGCTCAATCACTGAAAAACCTTCTGGCAATATGGAAGGTGCATGAGGTAATTTCCCAGTGAGTCACCAGGTAGGAGCAAGTGGTATTTACCACACTGATACAGATTCAAACTCAGCTTTATTGCTGGGTGTGAGGCCACTCAGCAAAAGTCCCAGGGTACACCAATGTTAGCCATCACCCTCTGGGTACCCATGGACCTTTGGTTGGGTGGAGCCTCAGGGAGTCATCTGGATAAGGCCAGCAGAATTCATCAGGCCTCAAAAGACCAAGATTTGGCCATGTGATGACAGCTCTATGCTCAAGGATGGTAGCCCTAGTCTGGCCTGTGAGGGAAAAATGGTCTGCACCCCAAAGCCACACATTCAGTCTCTGACACTCACTGAGTCTGCCTGGACCGTCTCAAGAGAACTTTAAGAAAGCCTACATCCAGGCAGATGACTCCTTTGCAAGTGTGATCTGGCAGGACATGTGATATGGAGTCAGGATGGTGGGGCTAGTGTATGCTCCAGGTTGATGCCCTAATGAGGGGAGTGCTCAACCCAGGAATGATAGTGTCTGTTGGCAGTGTGGGAGAGAGACTCAGTACAGGGAGGAGACCCTGGGGGGCCGTCCCTTCAACTCTTTTCCCAGAACCAAAGAGAACTGTCTCTTCTCACAGGACTCCGGTTTGTTCTGAACTGCCCTTTTTTCATGAGCCCAGAGTGAGTGATGGGAATGAGACATGCATGCTGGCCCTTTAAGAGGGCTCCTGGTTTTCTAGTGGACTCTCATCTCTTCCTGGAAGATAGAATCCCTGCTGGTGTTCACGGCCAGATGTTATGTGAACTCCTCTCCCTGGCTCTGGTGCTCTGGGGCTGGGGAGCCCAGCATGGGATTGAGACCCACACTCCTCAGGGGGAACTTCTTCAGTTGAGATATCCCTCAGGATTCTCAACCACCACATGTGGGTGTGGGGCCGGCCCTTTTTGCATCGCTGCCCTTCCTACCAGTCTAGCTGTGGCTTCTTCTGTAAATCCTTGGATATAAAACTTCTGTTCATCTAGTCTTCAGTTGGTTATTCAGGTTGGTAGTTACACAATTTAGTTGTATTTTCAGTTTGGTTCTGGGAGGAGGTGAGTGTAACTTTCACCTCCTTTGCGTCCATCTTGGGTTCCCTCCTGACCCCCCCCAATTTTTTTTAATGCACTGTAGGGACTCACTATGTAAGACATGGTGAGGTGAAATATTTTAAGTGAGGAAGCCTTTATAACATTAAAATTCATCTACTAATTTATTTTTGGTAGATTTAGCATCTAATAAATTGTTCAGTTCAGACAGTGAAAGAATTAGGTTTGAGGGTTCATGTTTTTCTTTTAATTTAGACCAAGGCAAGTTATTTTTTACTTCTTAATTACAATCTAGTTACTTGGGAGTAGCTAAACATAGGTAAGAAGTCTAACAGTTAAATTTTGATTATATTCTAATTTTTCTTTGTCCATACTTGATTACTTAAGGGTAAAGTTATTTCACAAACATGTACCTCTACAGAAAAGACATCTGAAAACCAAAGCAAACAAACTAACCTTCCACTTTTGCATCTGGAAAAAATGTCTCAAGATCCAGAAATAAATAGGGAATGTAACAGAGATGATATTACATACTTAGGACATCATTTTATGCAGAAGTATGAGGAAATGTGGATCAAACAAGGTGAATTAGAATGGAGGAATAATTTACAACTTGTCACAAATGAATTAAAGCAGAAGTTTGGTGAAAAATACAACATCACTGTTTGTCCTGAGGAAGAGCCACTACATAACTCTAAAGAAGGAGCAAGCTTAAGACAAATGCCTTCTAATTTGGCAAATAATGTACTTGATTGTGAGGAAAAAGATGCATTTGGAACGTCTGTCTCTGCACCATTCCAAACATTTCTTGAAAGAAAAGAACCCACTCTTGAAAATGTGTTTCCATCGTATTCATACTTTGGGTCCCCAGAAGACTCTTCCTGGTCATCATCTTCCAAGTTTTGTTTAACTGAAAAGAAATTACACTCTGAAAATGATCACAAACCAGACACTGGACATGTTTTTAACAAAAATGAGGAGAGTTTTTATCATTATACAAAAACTAAGAAAGTAAGGAACCCAATGGTTATGTTTGAAGTGAAAGAAGACCAAGAGTTTGATATGCAGAAGACAAAAAATGTGAACCTAAATATCACTAGTTGGAAACGAGGCATCACACATACACCTCAGTCTAGTCATCCGAAAAGCCATTTTGATTTGTGGCTTGGACACTGCAATGATATAAAACACACAATTCAAGGAAAAAGGCATGATATTTCTACAGTTGCACATACTTATAAGGAAACAAAGCCAAATCAAGACTTGTTCCAGAAGCCATTATATGCAGATAATTGCAGTGCTGGTAACTGTAAAAGCATGAAATCTGAATTAGAAAATTCAAATTCCTCTTCATCATATACTGACAGTACACCTAAAGTATATGTAAATGAAGAATTACAGCAAGATCTGCAAGCGCTTAAGAATGACATAGACACGTTCAAAGTAGAGCTTCTGGCTTTGAAAAAAGAGAAAGTTCAACTTCAAAAAGAGGTAGAGGTACACTTGCTGCTCCTCTTTGTTTTTTCTCTTTATCAATTACCTAATTCATTCTGATTTTCCACTTCTGAAAAATGTTTGAGTGTAAAATGAGGTTGTCTAAATAAGTAATTGTGAGTATAAATAGATTATTTCTGTCATCTAAATAATAGGAATTTAGGAAAACATTTTCATGTTTCTTCTTTAGTAACTTAAAGTCTCTCTGTCAGTGTTCCCTATGAATTGGGAAATGATAAAAGTCTATTGGCTTAAATATAAATTACATTCCATGACCGAGAGAATAGATATAAACAAACATCCCCAGCTAAACTCACCTATTTGTGGGCTTTAGTGTGTGCAGTCTTCTGTGGTTTCCTCAAAGCCTTGGAACTTAGAATTCCAACGTGATCACTTTGAGATATTTTATTTATTTTATTTTACTTTTCGGTTAGTTTACATTAAATATTGTATTAGTTTCGTGTGTATAACATAGTGGTTAATCATATACTTTACAAAGTAGTTCCCCTAATATTTCAAGTACCCACATGGCACTGTACATAATTATTAAAATATTATTGAGATATTTTAAATAATAAACATATATACTTTCACATATATTCTTATCACTACTCTAAGATGTTTTTGCTGAGTCAAATTTTTATATTATGTTGTTCAACAAAGTATGGTATGGCCATAGAAAAGAATGAAATCTTACCATTTACAACAGCATGGATGGACCTACAGGGTATTATGCTAAGTGAAATAAGTTAGAGAAAGATAAATACCATATGATTTTACTTATATGTGGAATGTAAAGAGCAAAACACGTTAACAAACAAAATTAAAACAGACTCATAGATAACAGAGATCAGACTGATGGTTACCAGTGGGAAGTAAGTTTGGAGGACTGCTTAAAAAGGTAAAGGGATTAAGAAGTACAAATTGGGAGTCACAAAATAGTCATGCAAATATAAAGTAAAGCATAGGATATATAGTCAATAGTATTGTAATAAATATACAGCATGTCCCCAAAAATGTATATAGACTTTAATAGCTGACAGCTCAATTTTGAAAACAAAATGTATTTTAATAAACACTGCCTTTATAATTGTTCCAAGTGTGTGCATACATTTTTTAGGATACCTTATATATGGTGACAGATGAGCACTTGAAATATCAGGGGTATCACTCTGTAAAGTATATCATTGCCTAACCACTATGCTGCACAAGTGAAACTAATACGGAATAATATTAAATGTAAACTGTAATTGAAAAATTTTAAAAACATTTAAAAAGATGGAATACCTTCCGAAAATAAAAGCATGTTAAAATTTGACATGTACAATTTTTATCATATAGGTTGCATAAATTATTTGCGATAAAATCAGTATCTCTAAAGGTGAAAACTGAGTTTTGAGGTGTATTGACTCATAAAGATAGAAAAAGAATGAGATATTATTCTTCTCTAAAAGAAAAAGTCGCTGAGCCCTCCCATTAAACTAAAGCATCAAATTACTTTGCAAAAGTCTTTCTTAATTTATCTGATTGATGATTTTTTTCTGTTCATTTATCTGATTCAGCTTTATAGAATTGTGTTGTCTCTTTTGGTGCCATAAAATGTTAGGTAATGCCTCTTTAGGAAATTTAGACAGATCATTTAACCTTGGTTTTATTTCCACTATCAGTAAATATGGGGCTAAAGTCAATAATTACTTCTAGATCCTCTAGCTATAAGATTTTATAGTTATTGTATGGGAAATTTGGGGAGCATTACTCATTTTCCAGAATTGTACATTAACAATTCATCGCTTACACTCTGCTCCAGTGTTGTGGTAAACTTTGGTTCATATATTTTATGAATACCACCACTTTGTTGATACCCTCAAAGATCTTGAAGAAAAAGGAATTGTAAAAGGCAATGGGGGAAAGACTAGCTTCATGCAGAAAGAGAGGAAAGCTCCCTATTTGTTACTGAAACACAATGTCACACCCCCTAAATCTGGCTGTGTAATGCAAAACCGAGGTGGGAAAGACAAAGAGGACAAGTGTGCCTTTGTCTTTTTATTTCTCTATCTCTGCTGGACAAGTGGGGGAGGGCCATAAGGGGAATGTTGGGTAGCAAAGAGTGGGTGTGATGTGAATGAAAGCGTGAAATTGAGAAACTCCCTTTTGAAATCTTGGCAAATTCTGCTTCTTTACTGAAACAGAAATGAAGCTTAATTTACAACAATTTCAATAACCTGTCATAATAAAATTAAAGTAAGCACAAAAATATTTTTGTTAAACTCATGGAAATTAAACTAAGAGCCAAATGATAAAATTAATGGAAACACAAAAGTCTCTTTGATGAATAAAGTAATAACAATATTTTTAATATCAAACTTTCATCAAAGGTTGAAGAAGAAAAAAAGGAGCAGAAAATTAGTAAAATTAAAGTAACCAAAAACACATATAAAGCTGCTGGTGATGATGGCAATGGATTAATTCAGCAAAGAGATTGTGAACAAACTCATAACCAGCAATTTCCTATTATGGAAAATGAAGATTCTGATGGGTAAGCCCATAGCAGTATTTAACTGTAGGTAATTGTTATTTTCTATAAAAAATTTTAAATTTGAGCTAATATTCATGATTAACAAATTTTATATTTTTACTAGGGAGATTGAGATTGAACGTGCCTGGTAATCAGAAAAATGAAAATTAAAAACGAGATACTTTGAAATTATAATGATAAATATTTTATTTAAAAAATAAACAGAATTGGCAAATGGGAGGAAAAAGGCATTCTCATGCACTATTAGTAGATGAAATTGGCACATCTTTTTCAAAGGGTAATTGAGCATGTTCCAAAGTGTCAGATGTGTTATTCCTTTATCCCAGTAGCTTCACTTCTGGAACTAGATCCTATAGGGAAACATGACTTGTATAAACACACACACATTCTAAAGACATTTATTATATATTATTATGTATATAAAACTTACAACAGGTCACTATATGTGTTATATAGGTAATATGACATAGATGTTAAGGATATATAATACACATATATGCATTAAGGATATTTATATCAATATGTTACATATATACATATGTATGCTAAGGATATTTATTACAGCACTGCATACCAAAAATTTGGAGGTAGTCTAAATACCTATCAATAAGAAAATAGTTATCTCATAAAATAATGTAGTATACAGCCACTGGGAAAAATGAAGTTAAGTCTTGTCTATAGTATATTGATTGTTTCACTATTGACCTGTATTTAAAGCATTTGATTTGATGTCATGTTTTAAATAAATTTTGTTAGAATACTTTTAATCTCTGCTGAGTTACAAAAGGAAGTTATATGCTACACTGGCACTGTACGTTGCTACCATCAAAATTGCTAGTTATTTGATTTTTGTGTTTTGTTCCTAAACGTGAC
Source organism: Miniopterus natalensis (assembly GCF_054644295.1). Taxonomy (NCBI): domain Eukaryota; kingdom Metazoa; phylum Chordata; class Mammalia; order Chiroptera; family Miniopteridae; genus Miniopterus; species Miniopterus natalensis. The sequence continues at coordinate 141,267,356 of NC_142081.1, read as the reverse complement.
TGCTCAAATATTGAATCCTCGAATTAATCGGAAACCCAAGGGATTTCACAAGGCAATTTGTTCCACATGTTCTATAGAAAATTTTAATATATTGAGTAAAACCTATTAAAACACATCAAGGCATCAATCTGCTAAATTAGGTGTTGACAGACCTTTTCTACAAAGGGCCAGAGAGTCAATATTTTAGGCTTTGTGGACCATCACGTCTCTGAAATCTGTCACAGACAATAGGTAAATGAATGGGTATGGCTGTACTCCAATAAAACTTTATTTACAAAAACAGGCATGGGCTAGATTTGGCCTGCAGGCAGATGTTTGCTGACCCCTGCACTATAAATCAAGGTGCTCCTAATCCAGTGAATCTTCTTTTTAAAGGTACCCTGAGCACATGCCTTTGTCCTTTCTTTTTAAAGAGAATATATTTTAGTACGCACCACCCCAAATTTTTCAACAAGGACTTCATATTATACAATTTATGAAAATTCAGTTTACAAAGTAAGAATATCATCTGCAAGCTTCTCTCTTTATTACTGTTACACAATTTTTATATGACCAAGCACTTTGTATATTTGAGTAGCAGTGTAAAATACTCTAGAGTCGGATGATTTTCATTAAGCAAGAAATCCTTCTGTGGTCTTAGTAAGCATGAGAAAAATGATAATCAGGGTATATAATATTATATATCTAGAAAAATGTCATGGGGTCTTTTAGTTGTATAATTTGGTAATTTATTATTTAATATCTGATCTGGCATTTTTAAAACCATGTAGTGCCACAGGCACATAATTTAAAAAAACTTTTAAGTATTACAAAAATACTTCATAATCATTGTGAAAGATTTGAAAACTACAACTAAACAAGAAAATTAGATCGCCCACGATCATGCCATTTAGCTACCAAATCCTTAAAAGAACTATCTAGACAAGCATCACACGATCTCACATATATGAGGACCCTAATGAACAAAATAAGCTGACAAACAAAATAGATCCATGGAAGCATAGAACAGACTGAGGGATCTCAGACGGAAGGGGGGGGGCGGGGAATGGGAAGAGATTAACCAAAGAATTTATATGCATATATGCATAACCCGTGGGCACTGACAATAGTGCTGTGAAGGCCTGGGGAGGGGGGAGAGCAGGGTGGAGGGGATCAGTGGGGAAAAGGGGGATATCTGTAATACTTTCAACAATAAAGATACATTTTAAAAAAGAATATTAACTGTAATATTACATTATATTAACTGTATAATAAACTGACAGTCAATTCTCAAAAAAAAAAAAAAAGGCACTATGTATACTCACTGATTCTCATGTCCCTTCCAGGCACTCTTGAACCCACTCTAGTAATTCTCAATCCCACCTCTTCTCCAAAATTGGTTTTCTCATGGTTACTACTGTCTTTCACTTTAATAAATGTAGGCATAATTTCTTGGGCCTTGTTTTGCATAAGCTATCAGCAATATTTGATGCAATGTAAAACCCTCTTTTTTCATTGGTTTTCAGGGGAGAAAACGCGCTTAACCTGGTTCCCCCTTTGCGTACCTCGTTTGTCCTTTCAGTCAGCTTTGTCTGTCCTCGCCCCCGCCTTTGACACATGTGCGCGCCCGGGATTCCGTTTGTGCTCTTTTCCTCATGCCTTTTACTACTTTGTATATGCTAGTGACCTTCAGGTTTCTCTCTCCAGCCCCGGTCTCTCTCCTTAATTCCAGACCTATGCACCAGACTGCCTACCCGATATCCCTTTTTCAGTAGCTCCTGCGTACTGTGGACTTAAGATGTCCAAAACTGAATTACTATATTCTTTTTCATACATGTCTTTCACGTAGTTTTTTCTGTTTGAGTTAATGACAGCTCTTCCAGTTACTTTACCAAAAACTTGGTGTCAACTTCCGCTACTGTGTTTCTCTTTCTCTTACACCTCACATTGAATCTGTCAGCAAATCTTGTCAGGTTACCTTCAAAATATATCCAGAAGCCAATCACATCTTCCAGGACCAAGCCACCATCATCTCCTGTGTAGATTAGTGAATACCCGAACAACTGGTTTCCCTCCCTCCCTCCCTCCCTCCCTCCCTCCCTCCCTCCCTCCCAGCCTCCCTCTCTCCCTCCTTGCCTCTTTTCCTTCCTTCCTTCCTTCCTTCCTTCCTTCCTTCCTTCCTTCCTTCCTTCCTTCCTTCCTTCCCTCCCTCCCTCCCTCCCAGCCTCCCTCTCTCCCTCCTTGCCTCTTTTCCTTCCTTCCTTCCTTCCTTCCTTCCTTCCTTCCTTCTCTCCTTCCCTCCCTTTCTCTTTTTTTTACTTACTTTCCATCAGTTCCACTCTTTCAATCAATTCTGTTTAGATAAGTCAGATTATATCGTTCCTCTGCTCAAAACCTTCTAATTGCCTCTTATTTCACTCAGAGTGCACGACAGATTCTTCCTAATACCCAGAAGGCTTTACATAAACTGTTCATTTGAAACCTGTCTCTGTCTCTGATTTGAACTTCTATTATCTATCCCCGTCACACTGCTCCAACCGCACGGAATTTCTCACTGTTGCTGAAACACTCCAGGCCTGCCTCGGTGCTTGCTGCTGATCTGATCTGGAATGCCTCCCCCTCAGATATCCTCATGGCACGCTCTTCCCATCCCTTTAGCTCTTTACTTAAAAGCCACTTTTGGCCAGCCTAATATTTTGCTCACTTCTCCCCCAACGACACAGCAAAATTTTATCTCTTTGCTTTAACTTTTCTCCTCTTACATGCTATGTATTTTGCCCATCGAGTTTATTGTTATTGTGTGTTCACTTCACTCTTATGACTAAGATTTTTGTCTGTTCACTGCCATACAGCCTTAGTGCTTAGAAAATGGCCTGGGATACAGTACTACACAGATATTTACTGAGTAAATGGAGTTTGACCTATTTATTGTTCTAAATATTATCCTAATTCTCACTTAAACCAGAAACAAGTTTGATGTGGAATCATTTGGACAATTTTACCTGTCAATTGTGTGCATTTAAAATATTCTTTTTGGCTTTTTCTAATAAGCTCTGTTTTCTCTATGAGTGTTTTTCTATTTAGGGAGTGAAGCCCAATATTGTGGTTACTCACCATTTTATAATTGATATTTATAGTAGTTTTAATTATGGTAAAATTGATCAAAGAATTGGCAAGCTTCATTTATATTTTATTAAGAAATGGAAAATAGAATAGTGGTAAATTATTCTAGGACTTTAACAAATGTTTGCCAAAGGTTAATGAACCCTCAATATGTGAAATAAAAAGACAAAGTTGGAATTCTGTGCTCTAACAGAGTGGCCTGCTCTTCTTACATATGGTTTTTGGTCAAATAGGATTTAAAGACCAGTGGACTTTCAGAAACATAAGTGGGTTGACTTCATCAGAAACATCACGGTTAATAGGGTGAGATGGGTGTTTATTGGTTAGCACTCTGAGGTATGTTTATTCAGATAGGCTTGTCTCTGACTGGCTTTCCTTCAGAAGGAAGCAGCTGACATTGCTTGATTGGTGATTGAGGCCTGTGATCAATTTTAAACACATTTAAAATTAGTTCTGATGGCTTCTTGTTCCCATGGCTACTTGTTAGTCCTTTACTAAGTTGAAACAACTGTAATGAAAACTATTTTATATTCTATAATTAAAGACTTATTTTTGAGGCTTGGGTCAAGAGGAATTGTTTAGTAATTGCTCTCAGGAAGATTCCCCCTTCTTTTTAGATGCTTAGTGTTAACCAGAGAGTTATTTGCATAACTATATTTTTAAAAAAATAATTATTAGTATTGTTTTTAGTTTTGGTACTCTTAGGGGTGCAGACTCAACACATAAAATAATAATCTCTCAGGGGAAATTTAAGACTTTTCGTACATTTTTGAAGGTATATAATAATGATAGTTGTGTGCATGCATTTACTCTGTCAAAAAGAAATTATACTTTTCCATTGGTAAATCTAGCTTTTTATATTAAGATTAGGTACTAGGCTAAAATGATACAAAAATTACCAAACAATTTTATTTTCAAAGAAAATTATAACTAATTGGATTGTTACCATTTTTGAAATGAGTGTGTGTGTATGTGTATATATATATATATATATATATATATATATATATATATATATATATATATATATATATGAATGAGTGTGTGTGCGCACACGTGTGTGTGTAATGGCATATGGGTTTTTTTGAATTTCTAAAATTTTTCCAGCTTTCCTGAGATATAGTTGATATATATAACATTGCATATGTTGAAGGCCTACAGTGTGTTCATTTGTACGTTTTTATGTTGTTAAATGATTACCACAAGAGCGTTTGTTCACATTTCCATTACCTCACATAATTACCATTTCTTTTTCTGGTGAGAATATTTAGATCCACTCTCATAGCAAGTTTCAGATACATAATGCAGCATTGTTAAGTATAATCACCATTTCTGCTCCCAGTGAGTGATGGCAGTTTCAGTGAATAAATCAAGATGGTAGAGGGTGAAATCTATGTGGTTTTTTGCCGGGGTCCAGCCCCAGCGGCCCAGGGTTCCCCAAAGGTGTGGACAGCGTCGTCGAAGAATGAAAGACACGGAGACAGCCTTCAGAGCATCAGGACAATCAGCTTCTCTCTTTATTGCCTTGTTACAACTGTATTTATACTATTTGATTTTGTTGCTGGTTAAACAACATGACATTATGCTTTGTTCCGGTTTCTGTTTTGGCCTCTCACAGTTAATGAATATACCTTCTTATCTGACCTTTGCTAAAGAATTTGCATCTGTTTAGGTATGTTAGTTTTAGTCTTACCTATTGTTCATATTTCTATAGGCTATTCTACAGGTTAATCTCTAGTTTGTTATTTATATTCTGAAGTTACTATTTTATTGCTCTACCGCAGAGCTAAAAGGAGAATAACTCAGCCAGCTTTCTTCTGTGAAGGTGATGGAGTCCTGAGTGAGGGCTCTGTGGTTGTTTTTAGCTGTGGTGACTGGCCCTGGCACCCGGCCTCGGTCTCTCCGCTGACATTCCCCACAGCAGCCCATCCTCACTGTGATATCCTGTGTATGATTATTCTGTGTATGATTATTCTGTGTATGACTATTCTGTGTATGACTATTCTGTGTATGACTATTCTGTGTATGACTATTCTGTGTATGATTATTCTGTGTATGACTATTCTGTGTATGGTTATTCTGTGTGTGATATTCTGTGTATGGTTATTCTGTGTGTGATATTCTGTGTATGACTATTCTGTGTATGACTATTCTGTGTATGATTATTCTGTGTATGACTATTCTGTGTATGACTATTCTGTGTATGACTATTCTGTGTATGATTATTCTGTGTATGACTATTCTGTGTATGACTATTCTGTGTATGACTATTCTGTGTATGATTATTCTGTGTATGACTATTCTGTGTATGGTTATTCTGTGTATGACTATTCTGTGTATGACTATTCTGTGTGTGATTATTCTGTGTGTGATATTCTGTGTATGGTTATTCTGTGTGTGATATTCTGTGTATGACTATTCTGTGTATGACTATTCTGTGTATGACTATTCTGTGTATGACTATTCTGTGTATGGTTATTCTGTGTATGACTATTCTGTGTATGACTATTCTGTGTATGATTATTCTGTGTATGACTATTCTGTGTATGACTATTCTGTGTATGACTATTCTGTGTATGGTTATTCTGTGTATGATTATTCTGTGTATGACTATTCTGTGTATGACTATTCTGTGTATGACTATTCTGTGTATGGTTATTCTGTGTATGATAAGGGTCCAGGTGTAGATTGAAATCATCTCTTTCCTAGACTGCTCTTTCCTTGTGGGGATTCCCAGAGTTTTCCATGAATATAAACATCCCCCAGCAATACATTCCTTGTGGGAACTCCCTGGTGGCCTCCCTGTGGGTTGCCCTGCGCCCGGAGTCAGCAGGGCCCGGACCCAGGCCTTTCCCTGGGGGGAACTCCCTGCGGTAATGGGCCTGACAAGTCCTAAGCTTTCTGCTGACAGCCTGAGTTCCTCATCAGCGGCACATGATTTTCCCGCACTCCTTGGGGCTTTTACTGAATCATAGTCTTTTCCAATCCCCTCCGACTCCCCTGCTGGGGTAAAGTTTCCAGCTGGGGCGATGCCCTCTTCTGGTGCAGTGACTCGGGTAAGGACACAGAGCGTTAGAAAGGGGGACAAGCGCTGGAAGAGGGACATGCCACACGCCCAGTCCCAGGGAGCACTGGCCGTGCAAATGTCTCCTTGAAGGACTGTGTCAAGCAGCAAGGAGGGAACGGCTTCCTGCAGTTTTTATTTCTAGGTAACGGGATATTAGCAGTGATTACTTTTACCGGAAATAAAATTGCATAATGTGGTGTGCAGGCCCAAGCCAGGAGAATTCGCAACTCTATCGAATGCTGTTGGAAGGTTAAGATGAGGACAAGTGACTCTGACAAAGAGCTTTTTAAATAAATAGTTGCCATGGAGGCCAGACTGTAGTGAAATAAGTGTAAACAACTCCTTAGAGAATTTTTACTGGGAAAGGCAATAGAGAAATGGATGATGAAGCAAGACAAGTGTGGCGTTCAAGGGAGTCTTCTTCCCGTTCTTATTTGAAGGTGGCACCTTCTAGAGTATGTCCGTATATTGTTGGAAAAGATCCAGTAGAGAAGGACATGTTTATTGAATTTAAGTTTGCTTGCATTTTCAATTATTAGAGAGCTAGTTGAATGTATTATATTTTAAAGATTAGAGTAAGCTAATTGTCCATAGCACTTCTATAATGTTCAGTTTTATGGTACTAGGTTGTTCATTCAAAATTAGTTCCAGAATGAATATTATCATGTACTGAATGTGCAGATAATTACTTAAAAGTTATACTATCCTAAACAGATTTTTTAAAATTATATAATAATATACAAACATTGAGAGCATACTGAATAAAAGTTAGTCATTCCTTAATGATTCTAGATATTTTAGTGCCTTTGACAGTATCATCATGAATAGCTATGATTTTGTAAGGTACTCTAAAGTATTGGGTTTTATTAACTTAATAGTTTTATAGATTCTGGGGAAAAAGGGAAGATTTTATTTATGTGTAATAGAAAAGTAAACTAGTAACAATCCATCACAGATAATTACTTTTGTATTATAATGTTCTAAAGTATAAAAACAATGCCTTCTAACAAAGGTGTCATTGACACATACTGTGTGCTCAATACATATATCTCCAATGCATGAATAAACAGTTGCATGGATGAATGAATGCCTGTTGATGAATTTGTTTAGAAAAAACAAATCTTTACTTTATTGAAGGAATCTTCTAATATTGCCTAGGTATAAAGGTTTTTATTTTTATTTTTAAATGTGTAATTTTCAGAAATTAATATTTATAATGAGAAATGGAATAATAATATAGATTTATTTGCTATTGTAGTACTTAAAAACACTTAAAAATAAATATTATTTTCAAGGCATATTGTGAAACACATGTTTTGAAGCCAGATTTCCTGGTTGTAAATTTTGGGTCTGCTTTTGACCAGCTGTATGGGGTTGGGCAAGTTTCTGAGTCTTTCCGTGCTTCATTTCCTTGCTTTGTAAAATACTGAATATATTGCCTACCTCCCAGAATTTGTGGGAGGATTTAAATGCTCTTAAGACCTGTAAAGTGCTTTTAATAATGCATAGTATTTACATGGTAAGTCCTCAGAAAATCAGTATCATGATTATTAAAGAAAGGGTTTTCTTCACTTTAGGACTTAAGTCATGCTTTACAAATAGGTCTTAGTGTTGGTATAAGTTTGTTTTCATTGAAAACAACAAAAAACAAAACAAAACAAAAACCCCGTGCATTATTTTTTCCTAAAAAGCAATGCAAATAATAAACATTGTACTTTTCCTTTTGCTTTGACTGTCAGCTTGATCTAAATTAAAAATTTTGTGTTAATATTATTAGTAATTTATTTTCTTTCTCCCTTAATGTTATTTATTTTATTTATTGTTTAATTTCCTTTGTAGGAAATTAATTATAAATTCAGAGATTCTATGGAAGAAGCAATAGCTTTAAATATTCTTTATAGTTTAAGCATGTATGTAATATTTACCTGAAAAGATTGTTTGGTTTTTTTTTTTTTAGGTCTTCAAAGGAAATATCTCATGACGAGTATAAGGTATTGTAAAAAATGTATTATCAAAAATATTATCTGTAGTAAAAATACATTATAAAAGATACAGTGAAAAAATAGAAAATCTTGTTGTAGAGACATTTACTTTGAAAAAAAAATTTAAAAACACTAGTTATTGATAGAAGTATTTCTTTGATAAAATTAGTTCTTTTAAGAATAGCTATGTTTTTGCTTTTATGAAAAGGTGGATATTTATCACCTCTGTACACTTAGTATATATTATAATATTTGGGGGACATTTTGAAAAACAGTATTATTTGTTTTTAGGTCAAAGAGAAATTTAATTCCATGGATGACCTTAGTGACTTAACTCAGTCAACTGAAACAGTTTCAGAACATGGCCCGTCACCTTACTCCAATTATGAGAATTTCATGCTGCTAATTAAACAACTTTGCAAGGATTGTAAAGGTAACACCGTTATATAAATATAAAGCCTTTTTTTATATACTGTAGTAATGTATGGCCACCTTGTGTCTGAACCACAGGGGATATGTTGTTGAGGTATTTATCTGGGAAATACGTTTTATATTAAAATAAAATGAGAGCGAGTGTATACTCTCAGCCGAAGAGCTATGGTAATTTCCACTGTTCTTTTCTCAGTGAGAATAGCAACAGCGTGTTTATTGACTGCTTCTCTCCGATGCCTTCAGCATGGTCAGGTTATGAAGATTTCCCTCCTAGAATATTGAAATAAGCTCAGAACCGCTTTTACTGTTATTTCATCTCCTGGAATCTTAGTCTGCATTGCAACCATAATTATTATATATTTGAAAAGTTCAGACCTCATCATGTTTAAAACCCAGCTATTGCTTCTCTTTGCTTCATGGGTACTTGAGAAAATGGTGGTGTTCAAGTCTACTATATCCTGGGTGATTTTCTGGCTACTTTTTCTGGCACCTACTGATTAGTGGTATTGAAATCTCAGGCCTTCATTGTGAATTTCTCTATTTCTCTTTGCAGTTCTATCAATTTTTCTTCATGTATTTTGAAGCTGCTATTAGATTGCATGATCAGTTAGGATTCTTATGCTGCTTATTAATTTTTGATTATGCAGTGACCTTGCAAATTGCTGATAGTATTTTTTACTCTGAAATCTACTTTGGAATTAATATAGCCACTGTAGCTCAGCTTTCTTTTGTCAGGTGGGAGTGTTGTATATCTATTTCTATGCTTTAAAAATATTGTCTTTATTTACTTTTTTTTTTTTTTTTGGTTTGGTTAATCCTCACCTGAGGATATTTTTTCCATTATTTTTTTAGAGAGAGTGGGAAAGAGGGAGGAAGGAGAAGAGAGAGAGAGAAAAAGAGAGAGAGAAGAAAGACACACAGATAGGTTGCCAACCGGGGCCTGGAATCGAACCTGCGACCCTTTGGTCCATGGGCCGATGCTCTAACCACTGAACAACACCAGCCAGGGCTACTTTTAAAGTGCATTTCTTACAGGTGGCATATAGTTGCATCTTGCTTTTTTATCCCAGTGGATAATCTGTTTTTCACTTTACGTTTTTGGACCATTTTCATTTAATGTGATTATTGATATAGTTTTGAATCTGTCATCATGCTGTTTGATTTCTCTTTGTCCCATCTGCTTTGTCCCCCCCTTTTTTCTGTCTTCTTTTATTATTTTTTAAAATTTAATTTAATTTTTAAAAAATATATCTTTATTGATTTCAGAGAGAGGAAGAGAGAGAGAGTTGAAACATCAATGATGAGAGAGTCACTGATGGGCTGCGATCCCACAACCCGGGCATGTGCCCTGACGGTAATCGAACCACGATCTCCTGGATCCTAGGTTGATGCTCAACTGCTGAGCCATGCCTGGCCGGGCTTCTGTCTTCTTTTAGATTAATCAACTAATTTTTATGATTTAATTGTACTTTTTTTTGGCTTATTAGCTATAACTTTTGCCATTTTAGTGGTTGCTTCAGGGTTGGTTTATGGTAAATGCCTTTAAGTCATCACAGTGCACCTTGAAGTAATATGATATCACATCATATGTAATATAACAAATTTACAACAGTTTACTTCCATTTCTTCTTTCCTAGCAGATCCTCCTTCAATCTGTGGGACTATAGTTTCATTAAGTTGTAGAAAGTTTTTGACCATTGTTGCTTCAAATATATTTTTTCTGTCCCTTCCTTCTGTTTCTTTGGGAACTTATGCATTAGCCATTGGAAGTTTTCTCACAAGTCACTGCTGTCCAACTTGCTAATCATTCTATTCTGTGATGTCTAATATGCCTTTATTTCTTATCCGGTGTATTTTTCATGTCTGACATAATTTGCATCTCTATAAGTGCTGTTTGGTTTAAAAAATAACTTTCATGCCTCTAAGTATCTTTTTGAGCTTTGTTGGGGATAGTTGGGTTACTTATAAACAGCTTGATCCTTCTCTGTCTTGCTCTGATTATTTGTTAGGTGAATCCACAGCCGTGCTTGGCGGAGGGCTAATTATTCCCCACTGTTGAGGCAAGAACTTTCTGCCCACTCTGTTCAATGTCCTGTGAGTGATGAGATTTTTCAGCCCGGCTAATGGGAATAGACACGATTCCTGGTGCTGCATGAGCACCAGGCACTGCTTCCCTCTGCTTTTTTCAGATGTGCTTTTCCCCTGATCTCCGGTGGTTTCCTCCATGTGGGTACTGCTCCTCTCTCAGCTGAGTCCCCTCTGCAGGTCTCCAGGGATCTTTTCTGTTCCACTCCCTCCTCTCCAGTGTTCTGACCTGTGATAGCTACCTGGCTTGGTTTCACCAGACCCTCAGCTTCATCACCTAACTCAGGGAGTCTGGTGGACTCTACCTCAGGTCCTTCTCCCTGTGTTGCGGCCTGGAAATCCTCTCAAGGCGGTGAACTGGGACATACATCAAGGCAACTTTATTTGTTTCAGGAATCACTGTCCTTCAATGCCTAAAGTCCATTGTCTTGAAAATAAGTTTTTAATGTTTTTTGTCTGCTTTGTTTTTGCTTGTTTCAGGTAGGAAGGTAAATCAGGACCTGCTACTACATCCTTTTTTTTTGTTTTTTTGTTATGTGCCTCAGTTTATTTTGTGTGTGTGTGTGTGGTTACCACTAGGTTTACGAAAAAGAAGGTTTGATATATACAATATTCCTTTGTCTTTTGAGTGCATCTCATTTCCACCCTTCTTGCAGATTCAGGTCTTACCCTTGCTCCGTCGTGCCAGAAGCAGACTGCAGTGGAAGTTGGCGTGGCCTGTGCCGTGGAGGGTCTGGAAGGCCTCCTCCCTCCTTTGTCTAACTGCGTCCTGCTCAATCTGCATGTGGCGCTGTGGCCATCTCTTCAGGGAAATGTTCCCTGGGACCAGTGTTGATCAAGTTCTGTTACGCGATCATAGAATTCTGTTTTCTTATAATATCCGTCTGAGTTTATAATTAACATTTTACTTGTCCTTTTCCTCAACTAAACGTTAAGCGAAATTAGAGCCAGGAGTCTTATCTGTTTTATCTGCAGAGCTCAGTGTAATGTTTTCCACACTCAATATTTGTTTGTTCAATGTATGAATGAGTATGAAAAAGCACAGTCCTCTTTATATACAAAAAGTACTCATATATTTCATTTCTATTTTCGTTTTCTCTCTGATGCAGATTCAGATAGCTTATGTAAAATCCAGAATGCAGTTCTTTCATATGAAAGATCAATAAAACTTGGGAAAAATCAGTGTGAAGTACTTACAAAAAAAGTGAAAACAATGGAAAATAGAGTTAGTGGATTACACAAGAAGCTATCAGAAACAAGAGAAATAAAATCAGAGTTAGAACATCAAAAAGTGGAATTGGAACAAGAACTTTGCAATTTAAGGTATTGAACAACTTGGTTTTAAGAAAATATTTGAATATTTTATCCTACAGCTATGTAGAAGTTTTTTAATTGCTAATTTACCTTTGGGGGTTTTATAAGGAAGACCACTTCTTTAGTATTGTGGAGTATGAAATCCTTGTAAATAATATACCAAGTCCTTAACAGTGCATACTTCTAGTAATAAGTTAATGTAAATTCTTTCAAATCACCATTTGAATGATTATATAGCAGTCCACCATATGAATACCTCATTATTTATTTAACAAATTGAATTTTGGTTGTTTTTCATTCTGTATTATGTTTAAGGGTGCCGGGAATGTCTCATATAAATCTGTTTCTACATTTCTGATTATGTACTCTGAATAAATTATTTTTTTTTCAGTTACATTCAATATTATTTTTATTAGTTTCAGGTGTATAGCATAGTGGTTAAAGAATTATATACTTTACAAAGTGTTTCCCCCTGATATTCCCAGTACCTACCTGGCTCCATACATAGTCTTTACAATATTATTGACCATATTTCTTCTACTGTACTTTATGAATAAATTCTTTACCAAAGTATTATTTGGTTAAAGTATAAGAACTTTTTGAAAAAGGCTTTCATCTATATTTATAAATTGTTCTCAAGAAAGTTCATATTAGTCTACATTCCCACCAACACAAAATGAAATAGCCATTTTTATGAAGACAGAAAAATTAAAAAAATGGTGCAGCTTTAGTTTTATAGAATGAAAGTAAAACAGAAAGTGATAATTAATTAGTTTATTCAGCACCTTTCTTATCAACAGATAAAATGAATTCCAAGGTCTCTACTGAAAGCACATTTTAATCTTTATTATTGACTTAAATATGGATCTTGTTTTGTTCCAAAAGGGATTTTTTTAAAAATTGGATTTACTGGGGTGACATTGGTTAATAAAATCATATAGGTTTCAGGTGTACAATTCTATAATACACCAACTGTGTATTGTATTGTGTGTTCACCACCCCAAGTTAAGTCTTTTCCCATCACCATTTATTTCCCTTATTCCCTCTTCTACCTCCCCCTAATCCTTTCTCCTCTGGTCATCACCATGCTATTGTCTGTGTCTATGAGATTTTTTGTGTTTTTTCTTTGCCTAATCCCTTCATCTTTTTCACCCAGCCCCGCACTGCCCCTCCCCTCTGACAGCTGTCAGTCTGTTCTCTGTATCTGTGAGTCTGTTTCTATTTTGTTAGTTTATTTTGTTCCTTAGATTCCACATATGGGTGAAATTCCGCAAAGAGATTTTACAGATTTATAAAATGTATAGTAATGAACAGGATAAGTTGAAAGTGTTACAAAAGAAGAAACATAACAAGTGTAGGGCAACAGATATTAGACTCCCCAGACTAGTCTTGGATTACAGTAGTCAGCAGAGATGTCTTGTGTAAAGACCTCTGCAGATGCTGGCTTACACTGTAAATCACTTTAGGAGCACCTGTAATATTTTGTGAAGCTAAAATTTTACTTCTAGTGAATATATAAACTTGTCTATAAACAACAACTGCTCTTTCTAATTAGTAACTAAATCATCTGTCCTAATGGAGGAATAATTAGGACTATGAAAAAAAATGGATTATTTCAACTCTACCTTTACCGAATAATTTCAAAATTTCTTTCCAACAATATTTATCAGAGCTACTATTGAGTAAAATTTACAAAGTATCAGCATGGTTTTTTTGTTTGTTTGTTTTGTTTTTGTTTTGTTTTTTGTTTTTCTTCCTTTAAGGAATATATAATTTTTGGAAGAGATCAAAGAAAGAAAGAAAAACCTGAGACCTAAAAAGAAAAAAAAAAATTGGAGAACATAGAAATTTTTATAAGGATAATGCACCAACAATGTGTAAAAACAGATAATAAAATGAACTTCTTATATTCTAAAAAAATGAATAAGATAATTATATTTATCTGCAGATTTACTATAAAAGAAGAAAAAGAGAAGAGACAAAGAACTGATCTATTATATGAAAAAATTAGGGAGCAATTAATAAAAAAAGAAGAGCAATATATTAAAGAGACTGAAATGAATAGAGAACTTGAAACCACTCTTAGAACATTAGAGATGGAATTGCAAGTTGTAAGAAATACTTTAAGTCAGGTAAATTTATCTTTGGTAAAAATTTCTTATTTCTAACAGTATTTTATCAATATTTGTAGTATCCCTTTGATTTACATCGCTAGGTTTAAAACAAACTAAAAAATGTGATCTCATTCAAAATACAAACTGTGGCATTTATGACTAAAATTATTTATTACTATTCTTGACATCTAATAGATGCTCTCTATAAATTTTCTAAATGAAAAAGCAGAAAATAAATTGAGCTTAACTATTGACATAAATGTTGATTTTGGCTTTTTTAATGTTAACATACAAGCTAAATTGCCTCGAGACTGTGATGAAACTAGCCAAATGTTCTTAAAGAAATTTTATTTCACAATAATGTATTTGTGCTCTATGAACGAATTTAGCTACCATTTAAATTAAAATTTGAGGTTTTCAAGGAAGATAAAGATCCCTGTGTCCAAAAAGACTACTTTCTTTTAACAGTTTTAAAAGATTCTGTTCATAAGCGTAGGACTTTTCTTCTTCTTCTTTTTTTTAATGGTATGACACCGAAAACTAAATGAAATGTGCCTCTAGGTTGTAGAAGAGAGAAATGAAACTCAGAGGCTACTATCTCAAGAACAGAATGCCAGAAAATTGCAAGATGAAAATCTGTCTCATCTCCTTTGCACACAAAAAGAGACAGAAACAGCTTGTAAGGAAATAAATTCTGAGGTATTTTATTTAGTCATTTTCAAATGCATATGTGTATGTATTTGTGTGTATATATATTTAAAAACCAATACTGTACATATGGAAAGTATGGAGGATTTTAAAAGCATATCTGTATGTGGGTGGGGGGTGGGGGTGGCATTTTTGGTCCATTGGTTAAAATGAAATTCTTAATTCAAATCCATTTGTCTTCAACAGTGAAGTAGTGACGTTCATAAAGGGGGAGGCTTTTAATATTTTCCATAGGAACTGATGAGCTTCCCATGATCTCAAAACTATTGCTAGGAACAACAAATGTTCCAGTTTTTGGCAGTGATTTAATTTCCTTGATATATTAATAGAGAGGTTAGTTATTTCTTCCACTGATGGTAAGGAAGAAAGTATAGCCGGCTCAGAGATCATATTTTAGATGTCATTCTTCTGCTTTTGAGAAAAGGAACAATTTTTTCTAAGTAGCACCCCATTTTAATACAAGGAGCTTATGAAGATAGTGATATGCCATCATATATACTTAGTGGTAAGTTATTGATAAGTATTTTATTCCTACCAAAATAAGTCAGTGTATTTTCCCCCATTTCATATTTATTACTCCTTTAAACGTCATGAAGAGAAAATAAACGTTATTGTAGCAACAAATAATTTCATGATTTTCTAAGAAGACCTCTATACATTTTATCTTATTTACCATTTGTATTTTGAAATATAAGGCTTCTTTGGTGTTTATACACTCACACTGGAGACGTAGCTGTGGATTGGTGCAAGAGCACTAATTGTGGAGTCAGGTGACCTGGGGAAAACCCTGAACTTGCTTGTCTTTTTAACCTCTCCATTCCAGACTGTGATAACTGAGTGAGTCCATTGATGGATGTAGAAGTGCTTAGGACAATGCCTAGGCTATCAGTTAGTAGTAGAGGTAGTTTTTATAACTGACTATAAAAGTTTTAGAAAAGTAGAACATCTAGGGAATATTCTCAGGAAAAAAGAATAAGAAATTTAATTTATCCTAATATATGCAGGGAGAGTTAATACTCTTAGTGTGGGGTAACTCTATATTCATACTGTAAACTCAATTTTTAAGTGTAGTCAGAGTTATTAATCTTTTATTTAATGCATTCTGGGTTTGTGGTGATTCAGAGAAAGGCCTTTCTAATTCTGAGATGCTTAAAAATTCTCATGATTTCTTTCTTACTTTCAAGAATTCATCTTATATTAAATTTTTGAAATTTTGGGAATTTACGCTTGCATAAAGTAGAGGCTTAGATCCAACTTTATTTTCTTTCAGAAGGATGTCCACTTATTGCAACCTTTTTATTATGAAAGCATATAGATTATTCTTTAATTTCAAGGATATCATGACATGTCATTTCATTGAGTGCTAGCTACAAGTCTTTTTGTTTTATTTAGTTTTCTTTTTATTTAAAAACTTTGTTTCAATTACAGTTTACATTCATTATTATTTTGTATTAGTTTCAGGTGTACAACATAGTGGTTAGACGACAATCATACGCTTTACACAGTGTCCCCCCACCAGTATTTCCAGCACACACCTGGTTCCACACATAGTTATTACTTTATTATTGACTATATTCCCTATGCTGTACTTTCATCCTCATGACTACTTTGTAGCCATCAATCTGTACTTTCCAATCCCTTCGCCTTCTCACCCAGCCCCTCAACCCTGCTTTCCTCCGGCAACCACCAGTCTGTTCTTTGTATCTGTGAGTCTGTCTTAGTTTTTTATCTTCTTTTTTGGTTTGTTTCTTTTATACTGTTCTTTAGATTTTACATATAAGTGAAATTAATGGTATTTGTCTTTCTCTGCCTAATTTCACTAAGTATGATAACTTCTAGGTCTACTCATATTGTTGCGTGTGGTAACGTTTCACTCTTTTCTATGGCCAACTAATACGCAGCTTTATCCATTCATCTATTATAAATAATGCTGCAATGAACATAGGGGTGCATATAATCTTTTAAATTTGTGTTTTGAGCTTCTTTTAATATATAGCTAGAAGTGGAATTGCTGGGGCATAAGGAAGCTCCATTTTTAATTCTTTCTGGAGCCTCCATAGTGCTTTCCGCAGCCCCAGTCCGCGTTCCACCAGCAGCGCAGGAGGGCGCCCTTTCCTCCGCACCCTCACCCGCACTTGTTGTTTGTGGTTTATTGGTGACAGCCCTCCGGACAGGTGCGAGGTGATACCTCATTGTGGTTTTAATTTGTGTTTCTCTGATGATTAGTGACACTGAGCATCTTTTTATATGTCTCTTGGCCATCTGTATGTCCTCTTTGCAGAAGTGTTTATTCAGGTCCTCTGCCCATTTTTTAATTGGGTTGTTTTTTTGGTGTTGAGTAGTATTTCTTTATAAATTTTAGGTATTAACCCCTTATCAGATGTATGATTGGTGAATATGTTCTCTTATGTAACAGGTTGTCTCTTCATTTTGTTGATGGTTTCCTTTGCTGTACAAAAACTTTTTAGTTTGATGTAATCTCATTTATTTTTTCTTTTGTTTCCCTTCCCAGAGGAGATGTATCAGATAATATAAATAATATAAATATAAACATAAATAGTTTTTTAGAGTACAAATTTTCATGGGCAGCTTTCTTTTGTATTTTCATTATAATTAATTTATTATGATTTTATTATCTTTATAATGCATTTACTTTTTACACTCTGGCTTCCATTCTGCCATTTCCCTTAGAAAAGTTGAGAATTACACATAATTTCTCATAGAATTCAAGAGACTTTTTTTCCTACTAAACCACATTTTTTAAATGATATCTCCATTACCGTAATGAGGCAGCCAGATAAAAATCAAAGGATAATGTTTTATGGACTGTATTAGGAAGTTACCTTATTTTTTATCTTCACTTTTGTGACTGAATATAGAATTTATATATATTTCATGGATTTTGGAATAACTTGTATGGAAGGTCATTATACAAAGGCATCAACGTAGGTATTTCTTCATTTTCTCTTAACTTTAGAAATATTGTCAAAGTGTGGCAGTATTCAGATCATTATGGTATGCATACCCACCATGGAGAATTAAGAAACTTACTGAGATCCACCCTTGGATTTTTTCGAAAAAACTTTACTGAGATACAATTCACATCATATAATTTACCCTTTTAAAATGTACAATTCAGTATCTCAATATATTCGGAGAGTTGTGTAACTACCACCTCAATCAATTATAGAAACTTTTCATCACCCCCCCCAAAAAACTGCACATCTCTTAGCTGTCACCCTCAGCTTCTCATCTCCCCCTGCCTCAGGCAACATCCAGTCCACTTTCTGTCTCTACAGATTTGCCTGTTCTGGATGTTTCCTATAAATGGACTCACACAGTGTGCAGTGAGCTATGACTGGCTTCTTGAACATAACATCATGTTTTCAAGGTTCAACCAATACTATAGAAGAATGCTTCATTGTGTGGCTAAACCACTGAACCATTAATCAGTTGATGGAACTCTGTGTTGTTTTCACTTTTTGGCTGTTAATAATTTCACCATGAACATTAGTGTATGAGTGATTGTGTGAACATATGTTTTTATTTTCCTGCCAATGAATTAAAT
This sequence comes from Miniopterus natalensis, assembly GCF_054644295.1. NCBI lineage: Eukaryota > Metazoa > Chordata > Mammalia > Chiroptera > Miniopteridae > Miniopterus > Miniopterus natalensis. Next base: position 141,248,984 of record NC_142081.1, on the reverse strand, counting down.
TGGGTTGACTTCAGCATCTCTTGGCCTTTACTCAGGCTGCCCATTCTGTGTTTTCACAGCTATTACTGTTGCCTAATCCTGCACCTGTTTGGACCTGGCTCCCACTCGCCCCTTCCCATGAAGCAGTCTCTGACTGTTCTAACTCTCATTGTCCTCTTTCTTTTCAGCACTTGTCATCTTGTCTGTACCGAAAATTTAGGCCTTAATTTTGCATTGTTTTAATTTTTTTCATGAGAGATAATCTTGTCTAAGTATAAATTTGTCTATGGGGTATATTGTTTGCTATGATGGTACCTATCCTTGTACAAGTTGAAAATATTTTAGCTTAACTATTGGTAGGATAAAACTAAATACTTTATACCACACCAATACTTTTTTCTTAGAGACATTGACATATGTAATTAAGCTTTTATTCTCAATGCAGTTTAAGCAATTTAATATAAATAAAACAGAGGATTGTTTAATCAGAAGCTCACTTTTTTTTACCCTCACTTTAAAAAAAAAGAAATTAGCCTTCCTTCATTATGCAGCCAGAACTGAGATTTACAGATTTATAGCACTTTACCAACCGTAGAGCTCTGGAACAGCCTTTCTGATCTGCCATACCACAATCTCCTTAATCTACTCATCAGAGGACTTGCTAGAGCAGCCTGACGTAAACAGTTGCTGGGAATGGAGGGACTGGGAGCTTGGATTTAGCAATAGAGTCCGTTATATCCACGTCAGTGGCTTTCCCCTACCATCAGGTCCTGTAAGTGATGTACTCAACCCGGGTGGTGCTATTTGCATTACAGCTCATGATTGTTGCCCACTGAGCAATACAGAAAGGAAGTTATACATTGTTGAAAGCAGAAAAGTACTGTTGGCTAGCGCAATTGGTGGAAGCTTTTTGAAGCACTGAGTGCGGGTGTATTCTGGCTTTATGCTCCCCATTTGCTGCCATTGTCAATGGTGTGAAGAATGATTTCAGTGCGACTTGTATAGGATTTAATTGTTTGGCCTCCTTGTCGAAAAGCACTTGGTCATGAACGTGAGGGTTGATTTTTGGATTCCCTCTTCTGATTCATTGATCTATATGTCTGCCCTTATGGCAGTAATCAAATTTTATGAGACCTCTTTCCCAGTCATCTTCCATATTACAAGTTGTTTCATGTAACAAAAAGCCAGGGTAGTGGAAAGTCTATCTCTATATCTTTTGCTTCTTGAAGGATCCTGAGGCCAACTTATACCTTGCGACTCCGAGGCATGACGGGAAAGTAGGCTTACAATGGTAACGTCTGTTCCTTTTTTCTTTCTCTCTCTCCATTCAGACCTTTAAACTCAAGCCCTGTGCCTCCCACTTCACTTCTATTTCCAGCAAATCTTGGTTGCTGACTTAGTCACCGTTTACTTCATTATGTTTAACTCGTATTTCATAGACTCATCCATAGATTTCACTCTCTAGGAAGGAGAAGATGAAATCCGGACTGTCCGCTTTCCTCTTTGGAAATCTCTCTAATCCATCATCTTGCCATGTATATAAGGAGATCCTCTTTTGACCTTGTTCTTTTGTATCGCACTGGTACCAGTCTCATTCCTGGCATAGATCCTATATTTTCAGAAACTACAGTTCCTTGTATCTACTTTTTTACTTGAAGGAATTTGAGGCACCGCCTAAATCTTTCCAAGGTCTTAAGGGTTTTACAGTCTGAGCTTCATGCTTAGACCCTGTTTTCCTGGAGCACCATGGATTTGCTCTTAGCCCAGAAGCCATTGCTTCATTTTAGCATTATTTGACAATTGGGCATATATGTGGGGGAGGCTATAAATGGGGAACAGATATTTGAAACAGATTTTACTTTTAGCTGCTTCTTAGGGAAACCCCCCTGTCATCCTCGTTTCAGTGTCATTTGTTTACTTGCCCAGGAGCCTTTGCTGTCAGCCTCCTCGGGGCCATCAGGCCTCTGCGCACCGTCCCTCGGAAGCCCTTTTGTTTTTCATTCTTGTGCTTCTCTACATTATTTCAGGTCCCACCTACCTCCTGTTTCAAAGGCACTCTTACACGTGCAGTTTTTTTGGGGGGGTTGGGCAGCACTATTTTTAATATTATTATCTGTGCCAGTTATTTATTGTTCCTTAATGAACCACCTCCTAACCCACTGGCTCAAAACAGCATTTCTTTTGTTCACAAGTCTGCAGTGAGGCCAGGCTCAGTGAGGCCAGCTCAGGTCTTTTCCACTTGCCATCAGCTGGGATTACGTGAAGCTGGGAACTACAGTCACCTAAAGGCTTGTTCATTCATGTGTCTGTCAGTTGCAACAGGCTTTTGGCTGGGACGTTAGCTAGGCCGTGTCAGCTCTGTGCGGCCTGGGCTGCTTCATTCTTCACAGCGTGGTGGCTGGGTCCTCAGGGTGAGCTTCCCTAGAGGGAGGAGTCGGATGGGAGCTGTATCACCCACAGAAGTCACATAGCAGTTCCACCGCATTCTACTCAATAGAAACTAGATACATACTGAAGCCAGCACTATTTCTTGGAGAAGTACCAAAGAATTTGTAGACGTGTTTCAAAAACTCGGCATCATTCACCTTGTCTTAGCAAATAATCATTATATCTACAGGAAAGTAGTTCTTCCCGTGTCGTTATCACTGAAATTCCAGCTGGTTTGTTCCTGTTGTTGTTGTTTAGTATGTTCTGTTATTTTCTGGGCAGTACAAGAATTACAAGATAGCACTAACGAAGTAAGCTGTGTTGTTTTTTTAAGAAAACTTTTTAATTGGTTTTAGAGAGGAAGGGAGAGAGAGAGATAAAAACATCAATGAGAGAGAACCATTGATCAGCTGCCTCCTGCACGCCCCCTGCTGGGGAGTGGAACAGGGGACCTCTTAGTTCATAGGTGGGTGCTCAACTCCTGAGTCACATCGCTGGCAGAGCAGTGATTGTTTTTTTGTTTGTTTTTTTTTCTAAAAAATGTAGACCTCATCTCACTAAATTTTTACAGTGAGAGATGTGATTTCTCCTTAATCCTGGGAATCATTTCCTCTTGGAATGCAATTCAAATTAGCATCAAACTTTTGTAGTACAATCATAGGCTTGTGGCATTAGAATCCATATTTATAAGATTCATTAATTAGAGTCTCATTTTGAAAGTCTTATTTTGGGAGTCATTTGTTGACTAAGGCCTAAACACCTCAATATAATGTCCATAAAACTTGTTTAAGATTATGAAGAGTTTAGAGGGGGGAAGAGGTAAGAGACTTTATACTAAAAGGTGACTTATAGTTATTTTGTGGAGGAAGACATGAAACAATCATAGAAAAAAGATTATAAAATTAAGTGCATATGTTGTGTGGCAAAGACTACAACAGCAGAGAATATACTCCTGGTGACTTCTGTTCTTGATTCTGAAAAATTCAGTGTTCCACATTCTAGCCCTCTCTCTACTAGAGTACAGATAATATTTTATTGCAACTGAATTCATTTCAAAATTTTATACTGGTGTTGAGTTAGACTATTCTCAATCTGCTTCCTTCATAATGAAACTGTATTATTTTATTCATGCAGAATGATAATCTTACAGCAAAACTGGAAACTGTATCTTCAAAATGTATACGTCTGGATGAAAAAAATAAACTTCTTCAACAGGAGTTATTATCTATGAAAGCAATAGAAAAGAAATGTGAAAAACTAGACAATAAAAACAAGAAGTTGAAACAAGAAGTAGTAAAGCTCAAAAGACATATGGAAATGAACATGATAGAGTACAGCGAAGTAGGACAGTATAAACAGAAGATTGAAGAGCAAGCGAGACAGGACGTAGCTGACAAATTGAAACAAGTCAATTCATTTTTACAGGTTAACTCATAGATCTTTAATGTGCATTAATTCATCTCACTGAAAATTACATTTTGGATATAGACAGTGTTTGTGTTTCCTCTACTACTTTTAATAGTACTTTATTTTGTAGATTTCTGGAAGGAAGGTGGCATTTGTTTTTCCCTTTCAGTATTTCAGTTTCCATCATTATTATCACTAAATTGACATGTCAGAATGATTCTTACTACAGGATCATTTTATTTTTAAGACCAGTTGATGTAAAACAAGACTATTAGGAAGAAAAGAAAAAATGTGACTTAAAATTTATACCATACTCTTGAATTAAGTTATATTGTTCAACTTTTAAAATTTTAACTGATTCTATTCTTCTTTGAATGATCAGATTACATGAGTACTAATAGATGAATAATTCAGCTTTATAACTCAGATTTAATTCAGTGGGCATTGATGGTAAATATTTTAAACTTCAGCTCTTCTTCACATTTAAAGTTGATTTCTGAGTCATTGACTCAATACTAAAGAAAGGGAATATACTATAATTGCCCTGGTTATAATTACTTTAAAAATGTATCCTTTTTATTTGCTTTAGACACAAAGAGCATCTAAAGAAGTCTCAGAGCGTTTAATAGAGTATCATAATGCTTCCATAAGAAGTCATTTGGAACTCAGAAATAAAGATCTGGAATCAGAACTCTCAAAAATGCAAACTTCTCTAGATTATAACAGAAGAGAACTGGAAAGATATGAGAGCCTCTATCTTGAAGAATTGGAAGGCAGAAAGTCATTGGAAAGTAAACTCAATGAGTAAGTTAAAAAGCAGAATCAGACAAAATAAATTTAATTCATTGATTAGCCTCTAAAGCATAATTTTTACCTAGCCAGGTTCATGAGGTTAGTAGGATTTGAAAGCTAACTAAATAGGATAACTTTGGAAAATCATGTTAGCAAATAAACTTACCTTTCAAATGTTCTTCCAGGACAGTTTGCATCTCTCCTTTTTTTTTTGGTTTTACGTGTCTTTATTTTCCCCCTTAATGCTTTGATGTAGTTAACCTGATCTACTAGTCTTTAAGCTGAGTGTTTTTGAAGCTCTATAATTTAAACATTGATATTATTATAAAATTGCATGTCAGAATTCCCCTAAATAGAAATATTTAAGATAACAACTTAAACACAACGGGTTAAGTTACTCCCACACATTCTGGCACTTGGTAAATTTACCTTCTTACTTGTGATCTTTGTTATTATCACGGAAGGCGCCTTGAGACAAACTCTCCTTGATACCAAGTTTTTCTACCCTGCATAAAGGCATACATGTTAAATAGGGAAAGATTAACATAGGAATGAAGGGCAATATAATTGACAAAGTGGCTAAGAATAGTAAGGTGGTCTGCCTGAAGGCGCGTGTGGAAGCCAGAAAGGGCAGAGCCCACCGCCAGTGCCTCGGCGACAGTGTTATAAGCTGATCGCCTCGGGAGCTTTTTTCGTTCATTCTGATCACCAGCAAGGCTGTCTTGTTCTCACTTAGAGGTTGTTGCTGTAAATTATGCCTTGGTGACGAATGGTTAAAATCTCCAAGGTAATGAGTGTATTGTACAAGGGTGGTGAAAGTAAATGCTTGACAATGTCTTTAAGGGGATTTTTCTTTTCCCTTTTTTAATCTCGAAACTGGTTTACTAAACGTGTCCAAGGGCATGCTCTAGAATCCTGTAGGTACGGCCCTACCAGAAGGCCGCGAGTATCACCCGAAAAGCTGTCTACATCCCTGATAGCCATGCCCCTCTCCTCCCTACTTGGAATTACTTGTTAGTTAGGAGCCCCCTCCCCCACTCCCTGGAAACTTCAGTACTTCTTTAGAACAATTTAGAACCTATACTTGAATATAGTAGGTCTGCTTCGACACATTTTTGGTGTTAAAATGCTGTTTAGTGGGAAATTCCATGTACTATTATGGCAACTTAAAAAAAAAAAAGCAAGTCACTTAGGGAAAAATGAAAAACTAAACACTTGTGTTTTACAATCTTCACAGGACTAACGAGAGGCTAGCAGAAGTCAGAACTGAACTTCTCCTGCAGAAACAGAAGGACAGATCTGTGATCAACACTCTTAATATGAGACCAGCCCTGGAGATACCTTCTGTTAGAGATCTTAATAGTTTTGTGCCCAATAAAAATTCTACTCCAAGAGAAAACTTGAAGATTCCTATCTTGAGTCCACACACTTCAACTTATGTGATCAAGGTTAGTTATATTATCTTTTTTTCCCTTGGGTTTCAGATTTCTGAAATAATTCTTTGATGAAATTCTGAGTTGCTTAATTGACTAGTGCACACTAACGAAAGTCTTAATTTTTTGTGTTAATACAGAAAGAAGACAGACTGTAAAAAGATTTTACAATCTTTTTTAAGTCCCTGGATCTTTTTATTTTCAAGAGATACCTATCATTAACTTTATTCAATAAATATGGCTAAAATGACACATTTTAAATTTCTTGAAAAGCTGCATTTAAATTTGATTTTAGAAAATAAATATTATTGCCTAATAACCAATGGCATACTTGGAGATGCTTTGGCTTACTTTCTAATGGATTTTAGTTTGGTGATGGTTCATAACAACTTTTAAGTTTTGCTGCACCCCAATTTTTCTACCCTTAAGCATAAGCAAATGATTAACATCTAAACACTTAATCATATGTGGATATTTGCTATTTAAATGAAAAGGAGATAAATCCTTTTTATGAATTAAATAAACTTGTGGCCCTAAAAGGTTGTTCCTCCAACCACCAAACAAATTTGAAGCAGTGAACACTTTTCTTATTTGGGGACATTTGGTTTCCACAATTCAGCAGGTTGATAATTTGAGGTCTTTCTTTTGTTTTCCAGTAGATGGTGCTATCTTTGTTTTCCCTTACCCGAACTACTGGTGGGGGTAAGGAGGGCGGGGGGGAGTGAGTCAAGGTGTGGGCGCCTTAGCCTTGGGCAGGGCAGTGGCAGACCGAGTGACCAGGGTGGCGGTGCCAGTGCTGTATCCGGGTTGCCTGGGTCTCACCCCTACCGTGGTAGGGGTGTGTGGCTAGTTGAGGGGAGTCAGCTCCTGAGCCCACTGAGCTGTTACCTCATGCCCTCTGGTCGCTGGCAGCACTGTGCTGTGGCCTGGAGGCTGGAGACTTGGCTCTGCTGCTGCTACTGGTCTGTGGTGGTGTGAGCACTGCTGCAACTGGGAAGGGATCTCGATTTGAGGGGGGGGATGCTGCTGGACTGTTGTCCTCTGCTGGTCTGTGGTGTGGGGGCTGCACCCCTACTCTGTGTTTGCTGGGGCTGTAGGTTCAGCCTTGTCCTTGGAAAACTGCAGTTTGGGTCTGTCCCTGTTCTTCCCCAAATCCTGCCTCCCCGACACATTCCTGTACTTCCACTTTCAAGGTACTGGTGTGTGGACCTATCACTGTGCTGGGCAGAGGAAACTTTGTTGGGTTCTAGATATCTGACTAGTTGTAGATTTAAGGGGAGATACAAAAAGGGTGTCTCACTTTGCCATGATGCTGATGTCACACTCTGTGCACATTGGCTTATGGTTTTCATGATGTTTTTATATTCTTCTTAATGCAGAGAAAAATAGCGTAGGCCTGTGCTAAGGGAGGCTTCAACTTTGTTCATTTGGCTTAATTATAACGCATTATAGAAGAGCAAAGCTAAGGGATTTTAGATAGCCTTTTGGCCAAATAGGCTCTAAGTGCTTCAGATTTGTGAAACTAGACTATTGGGCACAAAAAGAAAATGTGACATACTTCTGTAAACTCTTAACTAAGCTTCTGATGCAAACTTGAAAGATTCTCATTAGTTCTCACTAGAAAAAAATCAGATAATGTCTCATTTTACAAGATGAAGATGAAAGTCTCTGAACACAAGAAAAGAAGCAACACAAGAGATTTTTGTAGGAAAATTTTCTGTTAATATTTTTGGAGGAAAGAGGTATTTAGTTTTTAGTATTTCTAGATAAGTTGAAAAAAATCATTTATTTTAAACTTAGCATTGTGATTCCAAGGTATACCTAGTTCCCTTGTGTGGCATGGGTTCACCAAATCATGCTAGACTTCATAAGAGAAAGAAGCACCAATCTATCAAGATACAGAGATAGGTAGCCAAAATTTCTGCAGAATGCCTGGGAAGACTCAATATAGAGTTGTTCATGGAATTCTTAGACTTGCAGAAAGGAGGGGCCTTCTAGAGTTGCTGGGAATTTAATTATTGCCACTAGGAAAACAACTAATTCTATGAGAGGTGGTAACATGCTGTCTAAATTGATAGAAAAGGGTGGGTTTTGGGAAGGGGTATTATAAAACAACAGACTTCTCAAGATTTTTAAGCTGTGATTCTAGAGAGTAAAATGTGAAAAATAGCATCAATACTGAGTTTTTTATCAGTCCCCTTTATTTGCAAGGTCTTAACATTTGGACTGTTCCTACTGTGAAGTTCGGCCTTGTTCAACATTGTTCTTCTAACACAATAAGGACAATAATAAATACGGCTCTAATCTGTGATTTCCACTCTCCCCACATTAGTGATCTTTAGGCTTGCAATCTCTCACCATTACATGAAGGTTAGCCGTGCCCGGTTGATTCCTTGTACTGGTACAGGTCACTACATATCTGTTTTGCTAATTCTTACCTTTAGTTTTCACATTGTAGTTTAATTCTGAGATATTTTTCCAATACATCAGAAGTAATTTTACAGTTTTATTCAACTTGTTGTTTAGTGATATTATGATAACATGCAAAAGTTAAAATTAGTTTGAACAGATAAATCACTAGATTTTCTTGCATGTAAATTTTTTTCTTTTTTAATATGTTTTTATTGATTTTTAGAGAGAGGAAGGGAGAGGAATAGAGAGAGAAAAACATCAATGAGAGACGTCACTGATCAGCTGCCTCCTGCACGCCCCTCACTGGGGATGGAGCCCGAAACCTGGGCATGTGCCCTGACTGGGAATTGAACTGTGATCACTTGGTTCCTGGGTTGACACTCAACCGCTGAGCCACACAGACTGGGCTAGAATTTTTTTCTTAGAACTGAAAACTTAAAATTTTATTCCAGACAATTTTATAACAGATGGAATTTCTCTGGCTTCAAAAGTTTTTATGTTTAAGTGTTTTTCAGTATTTGTGTTGTTCCCAACACAATGCACGTCATGACAGTCCCTCAGTGTTCGTTAACTCTGGGTTAAATAAGTAGGAAGATGCAATTTTACACTGATTTTGGAGTTTTGTTCTATTTCCGACACTCAGAAAATTTCTAATGATTATTTTTTTTGACATTTCTCAAGTGCGTATTCAGTTTAGCAACTGTTTCTATACAAATACATGAAAGCCAAAACAGTTAATATTCCTAAGACTTTAACTTTGTACATGGCACACAGAGGATTGTGTGTCTACAGAATGTTGAGTTCTTTCCGACTAAAAACAGGCCTCATGTTGACATCACCAAGGCAGTGCTTTTCTACTCTGAATTTTAACTGTACTCAAACTATCACAGAGGTTATGCTAGTTTCTCATAAGGCAGAGACAAGTTTAATAAATTTGCTTATTGTATCAATTATATGCTCTATATAATTCCTCATTTCTTCACTTTATTTTGTCCACTTAGACAATTGCCCCGTAGTCATTATATTTTTGAAAGATACAGATAATTGCTCAACTTCTTCCTATTCTATTTTTAATTCATTTTTTTTTCTTTGCACTTAACTTTTTAGTTCCTTGGCCAACAAACTTTTCCTCAGTTCTTTTCTCTGCAGCAAAATACATGTTTTTAGTATTTATAAACTGATAACTGTATTCACTTTGTACATTAACCTGTTTACAGTTGGATAATGAATTGCAATGGTTTAAATGGGCAAATGTACTTGATTTTATTGCATTTTATATTACATTTATTTCCATAACACTTAAGAATATCAAATTTTAAATTAAAAGTATCAATAGTTACCAAATATATATTAAATTTGGAAATGTGTATGTGTATGCAGTTTGTATGTGTTTATCAAATTGGTCTCAAAAAGAGAATACAACATTATTTTTCAACCTGTAATCTCAAATATAATTTAATAGTAGCCTGTCAATAAATTAGTGTTAAACGAATGAACATACATTTGTATTTGTTGTGCTTTGCTATTGTTCTTGGCTTCTCTACATTTCTCTTTCTAAAATATAACTTTCCCCTCTTTAAAGTGGGGGCTGTTTTGGACATTAAGTATAAAGTCAGGGAAGAAGAAAACATTTCTGTAAGTGTTGCGGAGTCATCTTTCTTGTTGGAGCTGCGGTGGGGTAGGCGGCCAGTAACAGCCCTCTTCCCTCTGAGATCAGAACACGCAGTCAGGCAGGTGGAGATGAACTTACTAGCTTGGTTCCTGATGCATAGTAGGGCTCAGAAGATGTGGTTTAGATGTGTGGTTAGATGTGTGGCCACAGTGGGCTTCTGAATGCATATCCCAAATTAGGCAGCTTCACACCCAGTTGTAAGTGGAGGAAAGAAATGCTTGACGCCTGTCCCTGGGCAGGCTGCTTCCTGCAGAGATGGGAGCTGGCAGGAACTCATGTTACTGTGGGCAGACACATCTCAAAGAAGAGCTTTGGAAGCCAGCAAGCATTCTCAGCTCCTTTCCTCAAGTGCACGCCTTAGGTAAATCGCCCCTCCTCTCATAAGGAAGGTAGAGAGAGTCTAAGTCCTCATGTGGAGACTGGGGGACGGAGAAATGAAGGTGCTCCTATAATTTCTGATGGGGTTAAATCACAATTGAAATTAAGCTCATGTCTTTTGTACATACCAACTAAGGATGAGAGAGGTGGGACAGAAGTATGCTAGATGATAAAGAGGAAACTGTTTTGGGTTTTAATTTTGCTATAGATAACCCCCAACACAGATAATTCATTTATTGATTGATTTTGGTAAACCAAGTTTTATTTGGAGGGAATGAACAGTTCTTTTAAGGAAGAATTTCCTCAGTTTCAGCTTGCTCAGTTTAACTTAAGGTTTTCTCCTTCAAGTTTCTTGTCCTGTGCTTAAAAAAAATTTGCACTTTATAAATTGAGCATATTGACTGCTAGTAATAGGACTTACATTAATTTCTGTTCCTTTATTTTTATTCATGACTTTAAAACTTATAATTTAGTTAGAAAACTACTATTTTGTGTCTCATGCCAAAACATTATTGAGCTATATGACAGTCTTACATATTGATTTTCCCCGAGTTACAATTAAAAATCTATGTATTTATCCTGAATATGAGGAAGTAGCTGGCATAAAACCCTACCCTCAGTAAGAAGACTTACGGCCCATTTTTGGCCTGCAGCTCATTGGTTTTGTGACCTCAGGCAATCTATAATCTCTCTGAGCCTTTGTGGCCTCTTAGATACCATTAGGAACTTGGACTAAATCAGTGATTTTCACACCTTACATTTTTTTTCAAAGACTAGAACTTTTATTTTTTAATTTTGCTTGAAACTATTTTATATAAGACAGACAAATAAAGCTGTCTAGCTAAAGGAGGGATGAAGACTCTGAAGTTCTGCAATCCTGCAAGTGCCCCCAGTGGAAACAGATTCTTATGGCACATACTTTGAGAACTACCAGTTTTGAGAAAATCCCTGTAATTACAAATCCTTTGAATTGAAAGTTGCTGATACATTGTTTTTATGTGCATAGTTTTCCCACCTTTCTATATTTTGAAAATGGTACAATATAAATAAAATTGCAGATGTGTTCTCCATATTAACGTTGGGCTTCAAGCTACTTCTACCGTCTGAACACAATCCTCACCTAGAAATAAGCATAAACATCACAGAAGTAAATATTTAGAAAAAGAGCCTTTGGGGGGAAAAGATAATAATGTTACGTTGGTAATTTCTTAATTCAAGTTGGATAAAAAAGTGATTTACATAATATATATTTTACTAAGGGTAACATGAAATTGATTCAATAAAGGCCTCTTTTTTTTATCTGTCACTTATTTATTTTACAAGGTCTGTCTATTAGTGTTGTTGTCACATTATCCATTTAATAAGCCTGCCTATCATGCCATTGTCAAAAAAGTGTTATGGAAAACAGCCTCTGAAAACACTGGGGAACATGTTGGTCAACAAATTAGTCTTCATGCCTATAATTTGTAAAGGCATTGGGTATCACATTATCATGATCACCGCAGTGTTTTATGTTCAGCATAGTATTTTAAACCATGTTTTGGGCATTTAGTGAGAGAATACTTATTATAAGAAAGGTTTAAGTAACACCACTCTAGATCAGGACACTTCTAATATAATTTGAAATATACCCACACATTTCATAATTAAGTAGACTATAATTATAATTGGTTGAATGTTTCCAAATTTAGCCCTAATTTCTAGAAAGGAAACAAAGTTACAATTAAAGAATTATATATTAAATTGTTTTGTTTCTCAGATCAAGTATTTTCTGAAATCTTTGTGTCCATATGAATAAAGAAGTGTTTCAGTAATAATACAGACAGTAAAATAGATTTACTTATTTTTCCCCAGTAGAGTTTTTTGATATGTTTTTTTGTTTTGTTTTTTAAATTGATTTCAGAGACAGGAAGGGAGAGGGAGAGATGGAAACATCAATGATGAGAGAGTCATTGATCGGCTGCTTCCTGCACACCTCCTGACCGGGAATCAAACCCTGACTGCCTGGATCATAGGCCGATGCTCAACCGCTGAGCCACACTGCCCAGGCTCCAGCAGAATTTTTACATGACCTTAGGACAGTAGCACTTTTGTCATTATAGGATGAAAAATTAATAGCATAGAATGTACCTTAAGATTTTAATTTTCTAAAAGTATAAGTATAGAAAGCTCATTTTAAGAAAAAAATCTATTTAGGTAAAAAAACCCCAAACCCTAAACTTTTATAAATGGCAGTTTTTCTTAGAACTGCAAAGTAAAGCACCCAGTGTGATATATGACTTGACTTGTTTAAACTTCTTTGAACCAATGGGATCAAATACCACTTTTCTGAAGTTATGTTTATTCAATAGACCAATATTAATTGTATTTTTATCAGATTAAATAGCATTACACATGCATATTGCCTATTATCTAAAATTTTTAAAGTATGAATTAATTTTATTTACGTGATTATTTTTCTATTTACACAATCCCCAAGTTAGCTCTAGTTTCTAAAAGTATTACTTAAAGGACATATTTCATAAGCTACATACCATTCCTATAATAATGTCTCTTATTTAACTTAAATACTAAAAATAATATTTGACCTGTTTCAGATGCGGCAGGAGTTTGAAGAAACACTAACTAGAGAACTAAAAGAAGGTATGTTGCCAAAATTTATTAATAACTTTAGGTATCATTGATTTTTGAAGTAAACTGTAAATAGTAAATGACATCCGTTTCCATGTTTGGATAATATATACTGCATTAAATATTTTCTTTACATAGTGAATGAAAAATGTGAAAGTGTAAACATAAGGAAGAACATGCTTATTCTGCATGTAATCATCATCACGTCCCATAGCTTTTTAAGATCTCAGAGGCCCATGTTTCCTTTTTATTTCTGGCTGTTCCCTTCCTTCCTTCTGCGGTGCCTGTGAAACTGGCAGCCTGCGCGCTGAAGCTGTTGGCAGGACACTGGGCTTCACCCGCTCCTGCTTCTGCTAGTGGCCAAGGCCGAAGAAGCGGGCTCCGCTCGGAATACTCAGTTCGTAGAGCTGTCACCTGACGGGTGATATTTAAAACCCCGGCCATTGACTTTGTCATTCTTCTACTTTTTACCCCCAGGAAAAACTCCAAATTCCTTTGCATGGAGCAAAAACACTGAAATGCACTTAGTTCTTACCAAATAATTCAGCCTTGTCTTAGCTCCTTGCCCTCCTCTGCCCCTTTGCTCTAGCATCTAGCCAAACTAGACTATTTCTAGCTCCACAAATGCTCTTCCTCGCCCCTAGTCCTGGCATCTGCTTCATTTCTCTTTCTGGCGTTCTGTTGTTTGTGTGTGTGTCCTTCGGGTATCAACTTACCTATCACTTCCACCAAAAAGCTGACAATATTGGCACAAAGCTGGGATGTCCCCTCTGTGTGCTCTGACAGTGCCCTGTGTTCTGTGTGTCCTCGTGTATGTGGCTCTGAGTAAAAATTGCCTGTTCACTTGTTTTTTTCGGTTTCTAGTGTATGATTGTTCAGGGGTGGGCTGTGTCATCTTCACCTTGTAACTCCAGTGTGTGTCATACATCTTAGGCATGGTGTTGGGTAAACGAATGAAGGACAAGAAAAGCAGAAGCTCTGATACTTAGCCACAATACCACTAAATCCAGTGTGCAGCCACGGGCCAATGACATTTCATAGGATTCTTGCGCTGTGTATTGTAGTCATGTATAGATGTCTTCATTCTTCTTAACACTTATACTTAGTTGTAGTTTAGATAAAGCATGTAATTGTTTTTCTTTCCAGATGCTGCTAAATTTGAATCTGAATTCTATAGAGCTTGTCCTGTAGAATTAATTGATCAGTCAAATTCCCGTCAAGATCTACTTTTGAAAACATCACAAGAATATACAGAGATTCTGAAGAGAAATTACATGATCTGAAATATAAATAGTAAAAATTTATTTACTGAACTGTTTACATAACATTTGCTTCCCATTAAATGCATGGCATGAAATCTTTATTAAAGAATTTTTTTGGATCATATGTGTATGATGAAAATTTACATAGTATTTTAAACTGGGTGGGTTTTTTTTTTTTTTGGCATCTAAGTTTTAGACAGATTTTGTAAATGAAAGCCGGCACTATTGAGTTATCTGTGGTCAAACTCCCTAAATACCAGCTGTTTAAACCACAGCCGAGCAACCAACTTGTCATTCATACTTTAGCGGTGCTAATTGATAGATGTTTTATATATTCCAATTTTATCACTATATTTGGCCCTAAAGATTTAGACAGAGATCATTTTGATATCTGCTGCTATGGTTACTAATTGGGTGTACTGTGTAACAATCGGATGTATTAAAATTGTTATAGTACCATTAGACTTGTAATATGTAATTTTAAACACTGATTCATAAAGCTTTCCTCGTGGGGAAATAAAGTTTGCTTAAGGCTTTTCCACTTTTCTATTGATTTAGATAGAGGTTTTTGACTTATTTTTTAGAAACAGTCTTAAAATTAGAGAAAGTTTCAAGTTTTAGTACAAAGAATTCTTTGCCTTGACCCATTTGGGAGTAAATTGCTGACATTAAGCCACTATCCCTATTCCTTTAGTACATCCCTCTTGCCTACCATACCACCTTCACAGCCAGAAAACTAACACTCGTGCATTCTCTTACTTGACCCTCATATTCTTTTCAATTTTACCACTTGTCTGGAGTATCTATTATAGCAAAAAGGTCCTGTTCAGATCCCTGGGTTACATTTAGCTGTAGTGTCCATTTGTCTCCTTCAGTCTGGAACAGGTCCTTGGTCTTCCCTTGACTTTCACGACCTTGACTCTCTTCAAGGGTAAGTTCCAGTAATAGAGTGTCCTTCAATGTGGATTTGCCGATTTTTCCTTATGATAAGACTTATATTGTACTCTTTTAGCAAGAGCATTGCAGAACTGGTCCTGTGCTCTTCTCATCTATCCTGCGATGCGCTCTACAATTCTGATTTGTGCTGCTTTTGGTGATGTTAGTGTTGATCACCGAAGGCAGGGTCTACTGGGATTCTCCTCTGTAACGTTGCCTTTTTCATTTCACAATCAACTGTTCCATAGGGAGGTTTTATAGAGACTATGCAAATAGCTCTTCTTCATTAAACTTCTGATTTATTCACTTATCAGTATTTTATTCAGTGGGTTATAATTCATTAACATCATTTTGTAAAATTTATTTTTCTCTTAGAAATATGCTGTATTGGCAGCTTCAGTCTTACAGAAAAGTTACACGAATAGTACAAAGAAGTCCTGGAAACCATTCCCCGAATGTTAACACTTTACTATATTTGCTTTATTCTTTCTCTATTACCTAGTTAAATATAAACTCAGGGTAGTTACATATCACATACGCACCGTTGGCAAGTTGCAGACATGATGCCTCTTTAAATACTTCAGCGTGCTTCTCCAAAGGAAAAGGAATTATCTTACATAACTGTAGTATATCATCAAAATCAGGGAATTAAAATTGGTTCAGTATTAATATTTAATCTTGGGTCTTATTCAGATTTTTCCTGTTGATTCAATAATATCCTTTATAGTCAAAGAAAATGCAAGATGATGTTGTGTCCGGTTGTCCTTTTAGTCTCCTTTAATCCGGGACATTCTGTAGGCTTCCTTTGCTTTTCCTGACAGTCGCCTTTCGAAGGGTGTGAGTGAGCTACCCCGCGGCGCTCAGGCCGGTTTTGCACGGCGTTTCCTCACGCGGGGCAGCGGGTCACACCGAGCGGCGCTCTCCCCGCACACGCTCGGCTCCGGTCCCGGCAATGCTGGCTTGACCATGTGCTTGAGATCTGTCTGCCAGGTTTGCCCACAGTAAACCACTGTTTCCCTTTTGTATTTAACACATATTTTGCATGGAAGTCCTTTGAGTTTCTGTAGATATTTGGCGAAATCTCAAAATTTCTCCCCGTAAATTTAGCATCCATTGATGATTCCTGAATGAATCAATTATTATGATGTTGGTGGCCAAATGATATTCTTACTCTGTCATTCCTTCTACATTGATAGATACATAAAGCCAAACCCAACAAACAAACAAGTGAGGGAGAAAGGAACGTTTATTATTTTGGTGCCTAATTTCCCCCAGATTTGGCCAGCAGTAGCCATTTCAAGTGACTTCGTGTCCTTTTGACTTGTCCCCACGATACCTTGAGCACTTCCTTGCTCTCTGGACAAGATGTTCCAAGCTCAGTTTTCTGCCCCAGCCCTAGGATCAGCCATTTTTCATAAAAGCCCGATTCTGCTTTAGGGGTGAGTGATGTTTAGAAACTAAGATTTGGGCACTAGCCGTGGTAGGTGTGCATTGCTATTGGGGTTGTCATTGCTCATAGGCTCCCCCAGTGAGCAGCAGGGAATCATGTGTATACATATAGACACATACATACATGCACATGAATTTGTAGTTCTGCAAAAAAATATATTAAAAAATCAGGAGTTCTTACCAATACTTCCATTTCAATCCAACCCCACATGGTTCACTCCAGTTTCTCCCTTTTGATTTTTAACGCCTGTTCTGACAGGAAGCTGGTTCCCATCATCAGTTATTTGTTCAGTCGTCTTGTTTGCAACCAGCCTGTCGCCCCTGCCCCCACCCACATGTCCTCCTCACTCCCACTTGGGTTGCAACGTTCCACCCTGGGCTGCCTCCACCGCCGTCCCTTCCAAGCGTATGCCCTCTTCACCCCATCCTTTCCCAGGCACCTGCGCCAGGCTACCTCTTCTGCAGATGATTTAACCCATCAGGTTCTGAAAACCAAAGCTGGACGTCCTGCTCCTGTGTGGGTGCCTCCTGACCTTGTTCAGGCTTCGATTCCTCATCCTATGTCTTTCACCCCTCAGGGATGCTCTCACTTGAGCTCCAACACTGTGCAGGGTGACCCTCCCAGACTTACAGTTTCCTCATTTCATCCAGGCTCCAACACCTCACATTTAAGTAGACAACTGATTTTAACAAAGATATCCTAGAATTCAGTGGGATTTTGAAGGTCTTTCCAACAAATAGTGCTAAAGTAACTATAAAGTGAAAAATACTAACTTCATTATCTCATACATTACACAAAATCAAATCATAATATGTGCCCTAAACTTACATGTAAGAGTTAGAACTGTAATGCTTCTAAAAGAAAAAAGGAATAATATCTTGTTGACCATGGGCGTGATCAAGGACTTTGCTCATAACATGTAAAAGGCATACTCCTTAGAAAACAAACTGGAATTTAGAACAAAATTTAGAACTCAAACTAAAAACTAAAACTCTTACTCACTGAAGACACTGTTAACACATTCAAAAGGGAGAAAATATTTCTAATAACCTCATCTGACACAAATCTTGTGCCCAGAATATGCATAGAATCTCCACAGATCAATATTACAAAGATAAACAATTCCATTAAAAAGGGGGGAAAGACTTGAACAGACACTTTAATGAAAATAAAGAGTGACTACAAAAGTGTGAAAATATGCTGAACATTATTAATCATCAGGGAAATGTAAATTAATTCCTCAATGGCATGTGTTTTTACTGCTACAAGAATGACTAACTGAAAAAGACTGACAAAACTGAACGTAATCAAGGATTTGGAGCACCTAGAAGCGTTACTGAGCTCTCATGTCAAGTGGCACAACCTATTTAGAAAACTGTCCTGCAGTTTCTTACAAAGTTGGATATATATTTATGATACAACAATTCTACCCCCAGATATTATACAAGAAAAATGAAAGCATTTGTTCACAAAATGACTTTTACAAGAACATTTACAGAAGCTTATTCATAATCCCCAAGCAAGGAAGAACCCAAATGACTACAAACAGCTGAATGGAAAATGTATAAAACATATTTATGAATGGAACACTACTGAGTAGTAAAAGGAATGAATAACTGATGTAGACAACATCATGGGTGTCTCCAATCATGATGAGTGAAAAGATATCTAGGTATAAAAGAGAATATGCTTTATGTTTTTATTTAAATGGCATTTTGGAATAAGTAAAATTAACCTATGGTAAAAGAATACTTTTAAAAGTGCTGTTTCAGAGGGGGTAGGTAGTTTGGAAGGAGGTAAGGAGGAACTTTCTGAGGTAATGGAAAGGTTCTATATCTTGATTAGGATGATGATTGCATAGGAATATATATTTATAAAACTCATAGAATTATATACTTAAGAAGTTTACATTTCACTCTATTAAATTTTACATTGATTAAAACACACACACACACACACACAGATACAAACACACACACATTGAAGTACCACTACATTAACCTCAATAACTAAAATGGAAAAAAAAAAAAACCAGACAGTATTAAATGCTGGTGATAAGGTGTGATAATTGGAGCTCACTGATGTTTGGGGTGTGATTTGGAATAGCCACTTTAGATAACTTCACACTACTTATTGAACCTGAATATTTGCTTAGTTAATGATCAAAATTATATTTCTATGTATAATATAACTTAAAAACACCCATCTTAACACGAACACTTGCGTAAGAATGTTTTTACTGGCACTATTCATGGTAGCTAAAACTGGAAAAATCTACATTTTCATTAGAAAAAATGGAGACATAAATTGTAGTTATGTGTACAATAAAATTTATTTCTGTAATGAGCATGAACAAACCACAACTATTTGCAAATAAATGCCTGCACCTTACAATATTATGTTGAATGGAAGAAGTCAAACCAAAAATAATGCATACTATTTAATTCCATCTTTATTAAATTCAAAAAGAGATGAAACCTATTCATGGTGGTAGAATTCAAATTAGTGGTTATTGGGGTGATGTAATGAACAGACTGAAATATGAAAAGGGTTACCTACAATAGTACTATTCAATTTCTTGGTCTCTGTGCTAGTTATGTTAGCTTTGTGAAAACTCATTGAGTTATATTTTTATTTGTTAAGTACTTTTATGCTTGTATATTATTCTTCAAAAAGTTTACTTAAAAAACCCTTAACTTTTCAAAGTTGTGTCATTTCTCCCCTTCTTCTGCTATTTGTAGGACCTTGTCCCAGAGGTCCTGCAGTTGGCTCCAGAAATGTGCCAAGTTATTAACACAAAAACACAAAGAAAACAAAAATATTGCTTATATGGATTAAAATGACACACTCATTTAAAAATTTGATAGCAATTTCTTCCATAAGCTTATTTAAATAATGGATATATTATAAAGAGAGTAAAACAAACATCACAGCCAGATTCTTATATTATTTTAATAATATAAGAACATCTCTGTGAACCAGAAACTATATAGAAACAGAATTGTATGTGGATCCTAAAGCTACCGGCCCCTTCATATCTGTGTCTAGAAGCAAATAATGAGCTACCACAGTTCAGTTATTGTGGGTTAAAATTAACCAGTTTGCTCTGTGTGAATCTGGGACAGAGGGCCGTGTTTAATGTTTTAATTCAAAGGCTTGGGGTGCAGCTCTCTCCATACATGCAAAGAATGTGAGAGAATAGATTTGACCACCAGTAAGAGTTCTACCTTTATCAGAAGCTTCGACCCAGGAGAAGCATTGGCCAGACACAGGATATCAGGAAATGAGTCAATCACCTACTGGTTCTATAATTGGATCTGCCATGTTCCCGTGGGACAATAACACCCTGGAATAATTATTAGAACTGATTCTGACTCAGAAATCTAGAGATCTAGAAAGAGGTAATCACAAAACCTTCGGGCAATTAAATTTGATCATTAGGGAGGGAGTGACCAAAAATAAATCTTTTGCTCAAAATAAGGCTGCAATACAAATCTCCATGAAACAAAAAAATCGAACCCTGCTTCTTCAGATGATAAATTCAACATTCTGAATAATTATTCCATATACAATTTATTTTATGAAAAGAACCTTGAAGATAATATTTAGAGAATATTTAGAAGGCTAAATAAAGATAAAATTTATTTTAAAAAGGATTACTAAACAAAACCAGGCAAAAATGAAGAGAGGTTAAGTGTTTAACATAATTATCAATTAGAAATCTCACATATAACAAATAGTCATTTAAATGGAAAGTTCTAGTTATTTTTGACAGGAGGGAATTTCTGAGATGTCTTAAATTACAATGGCAGGAGAGTGAGGAAAAAACACAAGGATAATTAACTAGTTAGTAACTATGAGCCAACTAACAATAAACTGCTCACATCCTGAATGTGTGTTGGAGTTTTGAATCAACTTCCAGGTGGTGATCTAAAAAGAAGTATCAGCCTGCATTCTCACCAACAGTGCACCAGGATTCTTTTCCCTCCACAGCCTCGCCAGCACTTGTCGTTTGTTGACTTGTTGATAGAGCCATTCTGACAGGTGTGAGGTGGGACCTCATTGTGGTTTTAATTTGCATCTCTCTGATGATTAGTGATGTTGAGCATTTTTTCATATGTCTCTTGGCCATTTGTCTGTCCTCTTTGGAGAAGTATCTCTTCAGAAGTATCTATTCAAGTATCTATTCAGGTCCTGTGGAAAGCAGTGTGGAGTTTTCTCAAAAAATTAAAAATAGAACTCCCATTTGACCCAGTGATCCCACTTATAGGAATATATCCTAAGAAGCCAGAAACACCAATTAGAAAGAATATATGCACCCCTATGTTCATAGTAATGTTATTTACAATAGCTAAGATCTGGAAACTGCCCAAGTGCCCACCAGCACATGAATGGATTAAAAAACAGTGGTACATTTACACCATGGAATACTATGCAGCTATGAAAAAGAAGGATCTCTTACCCTTTAAAACAGCACGAAGGGACCTGGACAGTATTATGCTAAGTGAAATAAACCAGTCAGAAAGAAAAGTATCACATGATCTCACTTATATGTGGAATCTAATTAACCAATGTGAGGAACAAAAAAGATCCAGAGACAATGAAGCATGCAATAGACTGACATATGCCGGAGGGGAGGGTGGGTGGGGAGAGATTAACCAATGAACTTATGTGCGTATGTGCATAGCCCATGGACACACAACAGGTGGGGGAAGACTTGGGGACGGGGCAGGAGTGGGGTGGACGGGGTCAACGTGGGGAAAAAAGTGGATATCTGTAATACTTTCAACAATAAAGATAAATTTAGAAAAAAAAAAAGAAGTATCCCATTTCCAGATGCCACCACATCCCGCTTCAGCCTGCGCTTCCAGGACTGCTGCCCACAGCCAATCAGAACGAGCGAATGTTCCTGCCTGGGGCCTGGGCACCTGCCCTAGAACCGCCGCCACATCTCCTTTCCTTGCCTCTTACCTGCAGCCAATGTAAATTCCTTCAAAACCGCTTACATCTGTCTTCTTAAAAACATAATGTACAAAGAACTCAACTCCAGGACATCAGACACGCTTGCTTTCTCTGTGAGCCTTGCTGCTGGTGGTTTAGACCGAATCCCTGGTACCTGGTCCCCTTTCTGGCTACCATACGACTCAGTAAGCCCCTTGTTTTAGAAGAGCTTTTCCCTGTGAAAGGTTTTGTTTAACTTCATCTAATGTCTATAAACACATTTGTCAAATATACAAATTTTTTTGCGAGAGGTTGTGTCTGGATCTTTTTACTCTAACATGGTTGGAAATAGAAGTCTATATATTTTAAATGTGTCTTTCTCACTCCTCTCTGCTTAATAATCATCTAGTTCTATTAATACTCCCTTTCCCCATTGTAAAATATCATCATGAGAATGATTTATTCTTCTTAAATAGTAATAGAGATAGTTCATTGTGTTCTCATTAGCTTTTTCATGTCATTAAATAATACAATAAATAAAAATAATAAAATCAATGTTCCTTTAGATCACAATTATGGATTATTTGAATATACACCAAGATCCCATGGAGTGAAGTAGATCTGCGAATCGTTCAATAACTTAGCCTCATTAAACTCTCTAATTTTTCCTCTCTCAATCTGCTATGTTATCAGTTGCTCCTAGGATGGGTTTCTCACTGACTCCATTCCTATAATAATAACATTAACTAAAATTATTACTGTCTTTGAATTGAAATGGGATAAAGCCATAATGCTTTACATTTCTTACAACTATAAATCATCCTTATTAATTATCAGCTTGCATAACATTATAGTTGTCTATAATATGTTTAAATTAAACCTCACAAAAAATTCTGTAAGGTACGCAATAATGACATCACTGCACAAATAAAGACAAGACTTTCAGAAGTTAGGTGGCTTGCTCAAGTTCATACAATTATTCAATAATTGAGGCAGAATTTATCCAAAGGGTTCTAATTCCAAGTCTTGATCCATAATAACAATTTTAAAAAGGGCTTTTACATGAGACATATGAAAAATGCTCAACATAGCTAATCATCAGAGAGATGCAAATTAAAACCACAATGAGGTATCACCTCACACCTGCCAGAATGGCTCCATCAACAAATCAACAAACAACAAGTGCTGGTGAGGGTGTGGAGAAAGGGGAGCCCTGGTGCACTGCTGGTGGGAATGCAGACTGGTGCAGCCACTATGGGAAACAGTGTGGAGGTTCCTCAAAAAGTTAGAAATGGAGCTGCCTTTTGACCCAGTGAGCCCACTTCTAGGAATGTATCCTAAGAACCCTGAAACACTAATCAGAAAGAATATATGCACCCCGATGTTCATAGCAGCACAACTTACAATAGCCAAGATCTGGAAACAGCCCAAGTGCCCATCAGTAGATGGTGGATAAAAAAGCTGTGGGACATTCACACCATGGGATACTATGCGGCTATAAAGAAGAAGGATCTCGTACCCTTTGGGACAGTATGGATGGACCTGGAGAATATTATGCTAAGTGAAATAAGCCAGGCAGAGAAAGACAAACATCACATGATCTCGCTTATATGTGGAATCTAAAGAACTTAATAAACTGATGAACAGAATAGATTCAATGACATGGAAGCATGGATCAAACTGACAAATCTCAGAGGGATAGAGGAGGGTGGGTGGGTGGAGGGGGAGAGATAACCAAAGAATTTATACGCGTATATGCACAACCCAAGGACAGGGACAATGGTGGGGAGAGGGACTGGGGAGGGGGGGAGGGCGGGGTGGAAGGGGTCAATGGGGAGAAAAAGGACATCTGTAATATTTTGAACAAATTTTTTTTTAAAAAGGGCTTTTAGTCAAACAGGTTTAGTTTAAAGCGCCTCTTCTGCTACTCAGTAGAATGTGATTCTGAACAAAAGAATGTATTGAAGTCAGTTTCCACTTCTGCAAAAAAATGGCAGTAATAGTATTAGCCTAGCAGGGTTGTTTTAAGGATTAAATAAGATAGCATTAAATGAAAGTGTCTAGCAATATTTCTGGCACACTGTAGGCACTGGATAAACAACATTGTGCCGGATGTCTTTTGTTTCTCAAATCGACCCTCCATTCTTCTGCTCTCAAGTCTAGAGCCTGATGTCTCTTAAAAAATCAGTGCTTGAGCTCAGCCAGTGTTGCTCAGTGGTTGAACGTTGACCCATGAACCAAGAGGTCACCAGTTAGATTCCCAGTCAAGGCACATGCCCTGGTTGCTGTCTCGATCCCCAGTAGGGGGTGTGCAAGAGGCAGTCACCTGATGATTCTCTCTTATTGATATTTCTATCTATCCCTCTCCCTTCCTCTCTTTCTAAAATAAAAACAACAACAAAACACCACACGCACGCACGCACACACACACACACACACAATCAGTTCTTGAGTTAGGCTGATATTGGGAAGTTTAAGGAGATCAGAAGGAGGCAAATAGGTGAACCAGGATATTTATTCTATTTTGTTTCTCTTCCTGAAAGTATCATGATCCCTCAAAGTAGCTTCTATTATAGATTGAGACTGTTAATTTAATAGTCAGGTTCCTTACTTATAAATTAGGAGTAATTAAAATCCTAGTTCCAAGAATTATTATGAGGACCAAAAGGCATATAATGTAGATAAAATACGTGTTATCTGGTAAAAAATTAGAATAATTTTATTTTGGGAGAGGAATCTAAAACATTATGTCTTAATAACAATTTATAATCTATAAAAAGGTACACCTGCTTACACACATGTGTGTATATGCATATATATTTATACGTGCATACATGTATGTATGTACCTATGTATCCAACTATGTAACTAATAAAAGAGAGAGAATCCTTGGAGGATGTTCTTGTGGGACATCTAAACAAAGGAATAGAACTCAGCCATACAAAAAAATGAAATGCTGCCATTTGTGACAACATGGCTGGGCCCTGAGAATACCATACTGAGAGAAACAAGTCAGACACAAAAAGTCAGGAGCCATATGATTTCACTCATATGTGCGATGTAAAACTGGAAGCAACAAATGAACAAACAAATAAACAAACATAAACTCATAGACACAGACAGTAGCGGGGAGGTTCCAGAGGGAAAGGGGAGTATGGGGGGGTAGTAAAGGGTAAAGGGGTCAAATGTATGGTGATGGAAGGAGATCTAACTTTGGGGGGTGGGCACACAATGCAGTAAGTAGATGATGTATCATAGAATTGTACATTTGAAAGCGACATGATTTTACTAACCATTGTCACCCCCAAAAATTTAATTTAAATTAAAAAAAAAAGTTATAAAAGCCAAAGTGAGAGGCAACAAGCATTTATTTGATATTAAAGAGAATTGCAATCTGGGAAGCACTGATTCAGTCAGAAACCTAAATGGAGTTCTGATTATGAGGTGGAGGCAGGGAGTATTTATGAGAAAGGGAAGGGAAACGATTATATCGATGGGAGGAATTTCTACTGGCGGTAATAAGTCAAGAAGGGCATTTCTATAGGTGCAAGCAAATACTCTTTAGGTATACATTATTAATTCTAGAGAATTTCCTTAATATTTGGTCTTCATATTCAGGATATCTGCTTTCTTATTAGCTTTTCAAACAGTTGTTTGGAATAAAATGTTGGTATGGCCCAGTCCAAAGGTTACTTTTATCCAATTAAAACTGTCTAAAGGTTTGAAGAGTAAGATACGCAAAGCAGTTCTTCTTGGATGGCCGCTCTGACTTCATTTTGAAATGGCTTCATTTATATCACTTTTTACATCCTAAAAAACTATTTTAAACTTGTTTGTCATGCTAGTCAACTTTGGAAATTAATCATAGCTTTTCTTTTACTATTAATAAAGTGAGAAAAAATATATATACAAGAAAATTATTTCATTTCTATATTATTCAATATAAAGCCATGGAAAAGGCTGGCAATTTATTTAAAAAAAAAAAATTAGCTTAATGTCTTAAGCTACTACTAACATAATACAAGTGTAATTGTACATTTTGGGGTTTATTTGATATTATAAAGTTATCAGTTCATTTATTTTTAAAATATGCAGGATAACTCTTTATTATGATACTTAGAAATGAGTCCCTTATTTTCATTTATTCCAAGAAACCCAGTCAATTGCCATTTCTGTTTAAGTTTGAAATCAACTGTAGGAGATGAGCGCCCTCTTCTGGTTCTGTAATAAAACTGACGAAATAATTTTTCTCCAGCTGATTCATTTCCCTTTGTGTTGTAATTAGTTTCCCTTTGTGGTCAGAGGTACTTAATATAATTATTCGAGTTTTGTTCTGCTTCGCCCTTTGCCACAGCAGCATAGTAGATGGCCTTTGCTTCTAGACAATTTCCACTTCTTGTCTTAATCTTGTTAGTCTTTTTCCAAGGGCACAGTACAAAAAAGTTTGTCTCTGATGTTTTTGTTCCTTGGTTTAGGGAAACATGGTTCAAGTATCAGGTTCTGGGCAAGAATGTAAATTATTTACCAATTAGTTTGAAGGAAGAAGAAGAAAAGATGGTGAAGGAGGGAAGGTTGCTAAACTTGACAACTTAAGGTAGTTTTAATTACTTGGAGGCTAGAGAAGGGCACCGAGAACATGCCTTCTTACCTCTCTCTCTGTCTTTCTCTCTCTCTCTCCTATCAGATGCCTAAAAATAATTCTTTTTGACTAGTGATTTTTTTCACCTATTTTACTCAGTATATATATTTTAGATTTAAAAAAATATATATCTTTATTGATTTCAGAGAAAGAGGAAGGGAGAGGGAGAGAGAGAGAGAGAAACATCAATGATGAGAGAATCATTGATCGGCTGCCTCCTGCACGCCCCCAACTGGGGATCGAGCCCGCAACCCGGGCATGTGCCCTGACTGGGAATCGAACCCCGATCACCTGGATCCTAGGTCGATGCTCAACCACTGAGCCACACCAGCCAGGCCAGTATATTTTTGACCAGTGATTCATTCACCTATTTTACTCAATATGTTCTTTGCCATGATCATCTTGACTTCACCTCCCTCAGTTGGCATTTAAAGAAAAGAAGGAAAACACATACACCCACAAAAGCAAACCAAACATATAGATGGTGAGAGAAAAATATTTTAAAAATAAAGAAGCATTTACTTCTCTCATCATTGTTAGAATAGCCATGGATCCCTCCTCAGTTGTTTGCAGCTGATCAGCAGTCAGATTGACGACCAGTTTTGATATGATCGGAGTATGTTGTCAAAACATTGCCCAATAGGAGGTAAGATTTACAATTTTAGCAAGACTTCTTTTGAACACATGCATTTCACATGAAAGGCTCATTTTATTTTAATGTTTAATTAGCAGGTCAAGCCAGAAAGTAAATAAAATTTCCAAGTTTAGCTCTAATATCTAAAATTTAAAAATGTAAATCAGTGGTTTGTGTGTCTGTGCAGGTAAAATTATTTTATAATTCAAAATAGAAAGTATTATCACACTATAGTGGGGTGGGGTTTCTTGCCCAGCAAAATCATCAACCACAGCAATAAAATCCATCAGATGGTTTCACATTTCCAGTTTTCTCTTTGCTCATATAAAGAAAATATTAGTGCTAGCAGAACCTGTATAGTCAAGATGGAAGAGAGGGATTTATTTGCAACACAATTTTAGGTAATTTGGTTAAAAATTCAATTTTAATTAATAAGAAACTACAACTTCCATATTTTTACTCATCAATGTCCTTTGAGCCAATTTTGATGAAATTATTAAATACTGATTTATTCTCTCAGGTTAGAAAATTGAGGTAATTATCCTGATAACTCAGGTGTAAAGGGAAGGCTTTTCAGAAATAAAACAAAACAGAACAGACTGGGATTACCTTTTAGTTCTACTACAAACCAAGATCACAAATAGGTATTATTTCCTTCATTTAATTAGCAGAAAATCATAGGTGAAAGTCACTATATATGAAATGAGAATTCAACTGGCTCTGTGCTCTTTAATGCTTTAATTAATCAAGATGAAGAGCTCTGAATTGCTTAGGCTTAAAAAAAAAAAAAAAAGACTCTGAAAGTCAGAAGTAAGAGCAGAGATAGATGGCACTAGAAGACCATAAGTCTGTGAAGTAAATCTGTGGCTTTCCTCCTTCAATCCCCATAATACTTTTGAAGGGAGGACTGTGCGGAGTGGGGACTGTCAGGGAGCTGAGAGAGAATCACAGCGGCGGTGGTGGGACACTAACTCCCTTGCCTATGTTTCTGGAAGGAATCCTAGAATATGTTGGAGGGGAAAGTACATGGCCAATTTACTACAAAGATTCTTCTGCTCAAGCCACAACATTAACTGTCCCAATAGTTTGAATAAAAAATAAAGGAAGTTCCACCCTGACTTTCACCAGGGGTTTCTGCTA
Source organism: Miniopterus natalensis (assembly GCF_054644295.1). Taxonomy (NCBI): domain Eukaryota; kingdom Metazoa; phylum Chordata; class Mammalia; order Chiroptera; family Miniopteridae; genus Miniopterus; species Miniopterus natalensis. Next base: position 141,220,851 of record NC_142081.1, on the reverse strand, counting down.
TTTCATTTGCTGCTACTGGTAATTGAGGTCTTGCTGTTTAGACAAAGCTCAATGAATGTATTTGTCATTATGATAATTATTACAAATTTTTTTCCACAGATAACCCCAAATCACTCAAGAAACACACATTTTTCTATTTTTCTCTCAACAAAGCCAACACAAAGATATTAAACCATTTTTTTCTTTCTTTAAACCTAAAATGGGGTCTATTTTACAACAGATTTAATTCATTTTTTATTTTGTAGACCCTTCAAAGCTGAGCCTAGCCTGCACAGAACTTGCCTTGCCCAGCCCGACTAATCCCGCAGCCATGACTCATTGTAACAGTTGCAGCTTTAAAGCATGTGCCAGCTCTCCTTTTCCCCATAGCCTTCTTAATCCACTTTCACGTGACCACAAAGACTGCCTTTAAATCCAACAGAAGACGTTTCTGACATTTTTTTTCAAGGCCATAAAACTATTTTCAGAATCAGGAGAGGGGAACGATACGTGGATGTTTGGAGCAAATCGGTGGTTATTGTTTCTCCTTCCAGCTAGCCCCTAAGAAGGGTCTTAAAAAAAAAATCCAGCTCAGTTTTCTGTAAAAATATACCTAAAGAAGCATTGCATTTCCAAAACTATATTCTCAATGGTAAGAATTTTTTTTAAATCATCAGTTCTAAAGATAAATTTTTATTGAATCTGGAATCAGGTGCTATATTTTAAAATGTTTAATAACTCAGAAATAGTGTCGGATATTTCAGGTTTATTTTCTCACTGAGGGAATTTGTTTTCTCTTATTTTATTTTTCTTCTCCTTTGTCAGTGACCAAGAGAAGAATGACCTATCTAAATGTAAAATTTGGTTACACATGTGATGTTAAAGAATTTTTATTACCAGGAAACATCATGGATCATTGTTACAGAAACAAAAAATGTGAACTGAAAGTATCTTTTTTCTTCTGTCCTTCATCATCCACTCCCTCTCGTCCTTTCTTCACAGCTCTCCTTTCTTTTTTCCCCTATTATCTTTTCCTCTTTTCCTCTTTCCTTTCTTGCTTTGTTTCTATGATTTCTTTCCTTCCTTCCTTCCTTCCTTCCTTCCTTCCTTCCTTCCTTCCTTCCTTCCTTCCTTCCTTCCTTCCTTCCTTCCTTCCTTCCTTCCTTCATTTCTTTTTCTCATATACAGTTCATAAGCATTTTGGAATTCTTATTTTCTTCTTGAAGATTTGGCCACATATTTTCCTGTATTCCCTAGTTGTATTCCAAACACTCTCTCTCTTTCTTATATATATGCACATATATGTATGTGTATATATAGTGCAGGCCTTCATAAAGAATGCTTATAATTTTATATTTACGTGAAAACTGATAAGACTCTACTCATCAGATTTTAAACATGAGATTGGATAATTAGAATTAATTTTAAATTATATTTTATTGAAATATGGAGTGGTTTGATTCTCAGCGTCCTTTACTCTACTGTTGATTCTCTGTAAATTATTCTTCATTTCAGTTTGTGTAGCCTTCATTTCAAATTGGTACTTTATTATGTTATCGATTTTCTCACTTATTTCCCTAACCATCTGCTTAAATATCCTTATAAACAAAATTCTGAACTCTCTATATGTTAGCTTGCTTCGATCTGTTTCATTTAGTTCCTCTTCTAGAGATTTCTTCTGTTCTTTCCTTTGTGACGTGTTTCTTTGCCTCCACATTTTGGCTGCTTCCAGGTATTTGTTTCTATGTATTAGGTAGAGCTGCCATGTCTCCTGGAATTGGTAGAGTGGCTTTGTGTAGTAGGTGTCCTGTAGGGTCCAGTGGCTCAGCCTCCTCAGTCACCTGAGCTGGGCCTTCTAGGTGCTCCCCTGTGTGGGCTACATTCATATTATTCGGGTGCCAGAAGGGGAAGAAAGAGAGCAAGAAATTGAAAACCTATTTGAAAAAATAATTACAGAAAACTTCCCCTACCTGGGGAAAGAAATAGACTTTCAAGTCCAGGAAGCACAGAGGGTCCCAAACAAGAGGAACCCACAGAAGCCCACACTAAGACACATCATATTTAAAATGCCAAAGGTTAAAGACAAAGACAGAATCTTAAAAGCAGTAAGAAAAAAGGAGTTAGTTACTTACAAGGGAGCACCCATAGGACTGTCAGTTGATTTCTCAACAGAAACCTTGCAGGCCAGAAGGGAGTGGCAAGAAATATTCAAAGTGATGAAAAACATGGAGCTACAACCAAGATTACTCTACCCAGAAAAGCTATCATTTAGAACTGAAGGTCAGATAAAGGGCTTCACAGATAAGAAAAAGCTAAAGGAGTTCATCACCACCAGACCAGCACTACAGGAAATGTTGAAGGGTCTTCTTTAAGAAGAAGCAAGTGAACAAAAGAATCTGACAAACTAAATAGATCCAGAGACATTGATGCATGCAACAGACGATCATATTTCAAAGGAAAGAGGGAAGGGGGATGGAAGGTGGGAAGAGATTAACCAAACAAGTTATATGCATATATGCATAACCCATGGACACAGTCAATAATGGAGTGAAGGCCTGGGGAGGGGGTGGGGGTGAGGTGGAGGGGGTTAACTGGGGGGAAAAATGGGACACCTGTAATACTCTCAACAATAAAGATAAATTAAAAAAAAAATATGGAGTGGTAATTGAAAGATAATTTCTTGAAAGACAGAAAGACACCACAAATTTCCAGGTAAAAAAATATTTGTAATTGGACTAGGTTGATGGTTGCAACACTAAAACAGTAAATTTCTTTTTAAAAGATAAAATTAACAAGACATGAAGTGAAGGAGATTATGACATGATGCAAGTAGTGATTATGGTACATGTTGGGTGTTCAGCTAAGTTAAGACTTTTAGGTACAAAAGTTGAGTGAGTTACTGGATATTTGGTCTTATATATTAGCATAGAAGTCTAGACTGGAGATATAAATTTATAAGACAATATCATACTGGTGGTAATGTAAGCCATCAGCATTTATGAGGACATTGACTGGAACAATTATGATCAAGGCCATGTGGTAAGAAAAGAAAGTAGGATTTTCATGTATAATTTATCACAGGAGTTGTATGAGGCAAGAGCAATGGAATGACAGTTCAACTGAGAGGCAAACTCAAGGCAGATGACACTACACTGTGCTTTTACAGAGCCATTCCTATAGCAGATTTTTGCTAAAAAAAGAGTTTTATGTAAGTGAATTGAAACAGATGTGTCTCTCAAGGACCATATATTTAGCAGCCCAGGCCCACTTTGGCATTTATTTCACAGGGATGAGCATTACATTGAAGAGGAAGAATCCTTTCTGCATTTTATGGAGCCTGCAGGATCATCAACTTAGCTTTAGACGCATTAAGAGCTGCTCTTCCAATGTTAGAGCTCTATTTTGGATAAGTCAACAGGTGTGGCAAATGGGGACTTTCTGAAGACTTTCCAGATTATTCTGCTAAAATATCAAGGCAAGAGTAAATGACACCTTTGGGCTTGGGTAAGTATTCATGGGCATATTAGCTAAGACTTCATATATATGTAATTATACACACACACACACACACACACACACACACACACACACACACATATTTTTAATCCTCACTGGAGGGTTTGCTTATTGATTTTTCTTTTTTAGAGAAAGGGGAAGGGGGAGAGTGAGAGAGAACATTGATCGGCTACCTTGTGTACATGCCCCAACCAGGAATTGAACCCCAAACTGAAGTATGCTCCCTGACCAGAAATTGAACCAACAACCTTTCGTTATACGAGATGATGCTCCAACCAACTGAGTCACACTGGCCAGGGATTTTTCAAGATTTTTATGTATCCTAGGCATTTTCATTTCTATTTTATTTATTTATTTTAAATTATTTTTTATGCCACAATGCACTTTTAGCCGGAGTAATAGGGCTATGGAAAAAATAATACAACTAATTTCCAGGAGAGAATTTATAATGTGAGATTTTATTTTTTTGCTGTGATACTTAATAGTGAAATTATAACATATATAAATCATATTTTAGCTTATAAACTAAAATGGCAATTAGAAAGGATAATACTTGGTATAAAACTATTATTTTATGTGCAGATAATCTTTTGGCAACCTAAGTTTTAATTTTAATATTTTAATTGTTCTGCAGAACACTGGTATTCTTTGGGTAGGACAAGGTTGTTTTGCCACTAAAATATTGAAAAAACTGAATGCCCTTTCTTGATTTTAAGGGAAAAAATCTATTATAGTTCCCCACAGATTTCCATTTTTGGTGATCTTTATTCTTTTGCTAAATTCTTTTATTCCTTTTAGTTTTTATATAGTGTCACTTTTTTTTCCAGTCTGAAGAGAACTTTTTTTTTTTTTTAATATATCTTTATTGATCTCAGAGAGAGGAAAGGAGAGGGAGAGAAAAGAGACAGAAACATCAACAATCAGAGAGTCATTGATCAGCTGCCCCCTGCACGGCCCCAACTGGGGATCGAGCCCACAACCCAGGCATGTGCCCTGACTGGGAATCGAACCCCGATCTCCTGGATCCTAGGTTGATGCTCAACCACTGAGCCATGCCCGGCTGGGCTGAAGAGAACATCTTTTAACATTTTTTTGAGGTGTAATTTTTCTGGCAAGCATTCTTACTTTTTTATCTGAGAATGTAGATATTTTGCTTTCCTATATAAAGGATATTTTCACTGAATATAAAATTCTTGCCCTAGCTGGTTTAGCATAGTGGTTAGAGCGTCAGCCCAAGGACTGAAGGGTCTTGGGTTTGATTCTGTCTAAGGCCAACCAATTGATGTGTCTCTCTCACATTGATGTTTCTCTCTCTCCCTTCCACTTTCTCTAAAAAAGCAAAAGAAAAAATATCCTCAGGTGAAGATTAAAAAAAAGAAAATTCTTTATCAACTTGTATCTTTTCACAGTTTATACATATCTTTTTACTTTTATATCACTTGAATTATCTCAATGAGAATTTAGTGATTATCTTTATCATTGTTTTCATATATATACATCATTTTTCTTCATGTTCTTCTAATGTTTTCTTTAGTTTTTATTTTTGGTAATTTAACTGATTTGTTTCAGCTTGTTTAACTTTCTCTCTAGTTGACATCCGGCTAACTAGCTGTCCAATTATTCAAAATATTTGGAAAATTTCTTTGCTATTTTCAAAAATTATTTACTTTACTTCACCACTTCTGAGCTCACACACAAACAAAATAGAACAGCACATTTTGAGAACTGTCACTCCACCACTTTCCAGCTATGGAGCTTGAACAAGTTATTGGGCTATGTTTACATCAGAGTCCTCATCTATAAAATGGTTAAAATAGCAAACTTATTGAATTAAAATTGAAATTTTTTTAACTTACTCATATAGAACTTAGTATGGCTGAAGGGATGCTCAAAATTCTTCATGAGTATTAAGGTTAATCTTCATAACAACCCTATGGTAAATATAAGTATTACTAATCCCATTTAATAACTGGGGGAACTTATCCAAGGCCATGCTATTAGCACATGGCTGCCATACATTTGAACTCAGGCGTTCTGGCTACAGAAGCCAGACTCTTGAGTCTCATACTATGCTTCCCCCGAATGAGTCAAACATTTTAAACATTTAGAACAAGACCTGTCAAACTGACTAAATAAAGTACAGTGGTACCTCGGTTTTCAAATGTGATCCGTTCTGGAAGACCGTTGGAGCTCTGAAATGTTCGGAAACCGAGGGATCAGCAGCCGACAGCTGGGCCTCAGGATCTTGCCCTCAGAGGAAGTCGTGTGGCATGTTCAACTTCCGAGGCATGTTCAAAAACCGAAGCATTTCCTTCTGGTTCAGCGTTCCTAAACCGAAATGATCGTCAACGGAGACTTTCCAAAACTGAGGTACCACTGTATATGTCAGCTTTCATTATTAAGATATGTATATTTTAAGTTTACTGTTGGAGCTACCATATTTATATGAAGGCTATCTAAAATTCAGGGAAGATGGGAATGTATTAGATTGGAATGATTTTAGTGAAAAAAATCTATGTAATCTAGCGAAATACTTCCTCAGTGCCTGTGGGTCATCGGGCCATAAGGAGGGCAGCGTGAAGAGGCTTCACGGGTTTGTGCCTTGCCAAAGGCCAGCTGGGTGTAGGGAACTTGTCTAGTGGACTGACAGCCATGGACTGTCAGTGAAATGCTATATTTAGCTGAAAGTTAGTTAAAATAAATGCAGTCTAGGGCAGGAACTCAGGACCTCATCATTAGGATATTTAAAAATAGAAATAGATTCTTGAAGAGTCTAGTGTAAGACAAAGAATAAAAGCAAGGGAAGATTATATTTATAAGTTATTTTACCATTTCTGTTTTTCAATAATATCTGTTTTCTTTTAAAAATATTTTGTCAAATAGAAATATGTGGATTAAGTTAAAACAAACAATTATAATACAAAGTATTTGTGGGGAAGAGAAAATTCTCTTAAGAGAACTTATTCAGGTGAATGTTCATTATTAAAAATGATTGCAGTGTCCCCAACCCTGACGATTTCTCTTCCTTTTGCCTTGCCCCCCCCCTTTTCTTATCTAGCTAGTTAAGGATTTGGCTTTTTGTGAACCTTCTGCAACTATGTTGTTAGCATGATGACCTTTGACTTATTTTGAATGTCCTCACCGGTTAAATTACATGCATTAAATTTGCTTTGTCCTTACAAATGCTTATGTACTTCAGTAACATTAAACTTTTCATAAGAAAGGCTTTATTTTTCATCTTTGAGAAAAACAAAGCTCAAAATCCACCAGTATCTATGTCAGCATGCTGGGGTAAGTGGTCTTAGCATTTATTTGGGAGTTAAAAATTTTAATTTTCAATCTTTCTCTACATTTAGTTGCTGGTTTCATCCCTGGTGAAGGCACATGGGGGAGGCAACCGATAGATTGATGCTTCTCTCTCACATCAATGTTTCTCTTTCTAAAATCAATGAACATGTCCTAGGGTGAGGGTTCAAAACAATAACAACAAAAACCTGTCTTATAATAATACTCTTCAAATGATTTTCATTCAAGTAGTTAAATTGGAAAAAATTGAGTTTCTAAACTTCAATCTGCACCACTCTGTGTTGGTACTCTTTTATCCAACTCTAACTCTTAATTAATTATTTTTTCAAAATATACTTACAAATTTATTGTTGAACAATTATTAACAGACCAATATGTGTAAGATTTTCACCTTTTTGGGTCTTTACCAGGGTATGAATATGATGAAGACTGGAGTGAATGTCTCCAGGTTGTTTACATCTGCTGGTCAGGTAGAGCTAATACAGTTTTTGTCTGCTCAGCCCCCTCCCAATTCCCCCTCTGGTAGATTGCCCTCTTGAATCCAAGGGTAAGCTAAGGTTTAAGAGTAAGCCAATGGTATCTCATCCATCAATGGTTGGTTCAAGAATGGGAACATGACCAAGTCACTCTAATATGAGTCATTCCCTACACTATTTATAATGAGAACTGGTGGGAAAGAACCTTTTAATCTCTGGTTATGAAGACATATGGAGTAAGCCCAAATCTTTCTTCAGTCAAGCTCCCTGCTATATGAAAAAGTTGGTCCTCAATAAAAGCCCCCATTCAAATATGAGGGATGGATGGACAGAGGCTCTATGATGGCATTTGAGTCCTGGGTTCTTATTTGGGAAAACTCATTTCTTCCTCTGTTCTTCATCATTATTTTAGTCAAAATATCATCAATTGATTTGCTTAAATTAAATCAATTTAAGATTCTATCACTTGCAAATTTCTGACTCATTAAAACAAATAAATACAGGATTGTATTACAAGAAAAATAGAAAGTGCATCTCATATCCTCAAGCACAGTTATATATATGTGTAAGAATGAAAAAAGAGGATTTCTTTCTTATTTTTCTCACTGAAGTTATTTTCCTTTTATTTCTCCACAGATCAGTAACATGTACCTTAAAACCTTTGTTGAACCTAATACTTCAAACATGACATAAAGATAATGTTTAGTATCAACAATTAATACTGCATTGTAGTTTGATATTTTTGTAAATTTTGTAAAAATTTAAGAAGTATACCTTGACTTTTATATTTTCTTTTACTGCATGATCCCTGACTTTTATTTTTACCTCTTCATTCATTAATATTTCCACCAAAGGGTGGGTATGATACTGAAAAGAGATACAGCTCTGTTTTGGTTCCTTTATTACTTACAATAAGGTCCAATGAAAGATTTGGAACTTGAGGCTATTAAATCAATGAATGTTTGTGAAAAACTATGTATTTCTATTTTTCATGTACCTGATTAGAATTTGAAATTTAAGGTAGACAGAAATTTAGAATCATAGGTTGTAATGACAGATATCTCTATTACCAAGATATTGAATGCTTATATAGTAGTATGCATGAGTTCACTGATGCTGCTATAACAAAATACCACAGACTGGTGGGTTAAACAATAGAAATTTATTGTATCACAATTCTGGAGCCTAGAAATTCAAGATCAAGGTGTCAGCAGGGTTATTTTTTCTGAGACCCATCTCCTTGGCTTGTAGATGGCCATCTTCTCCTCCCTGTGTCTTTATATGATCTTTGCTCTGTGCATGTCTGTGTTCTAATCTCATCCTCTTATAAGAACACCAGTTATATTGGTTTAGGGCCCACTCTAATGGACTTGTTTTAACTTAATTTTCTCTTTAGGGATCCTACCTCCAAATATAGTCACATTCTGAGGTAATAGCATTAGGATTTCAACATATGAATTTTGTTGGTATACAGTTTAGCCCATACTATGGCATAAAGCAGATTCAAAACTTAGATAAAATGACACCTCCTCAAAAAGACACTTTTACTTGATTTTCTATTTAATCAACTTTTAATTTCCTCACAGCACTGAAGTTATCTTGTGTATGTATCTAATTGCTTGTTTATTCTGTCTCTTTTACAAGAGGACAGAGGCTCTGTGGAATTTGTTCACAATTCTATACCCAATATCTAGATCAGTGATGGCATATAGCAAGCATTCAATAAATAATTGTCAAAATAAGTTGCATCACTCATAAGATTCAAAATACCTGATTTCAGAAATATTTGACAAAATGATTTCTGTTTCAAGCTTCAAGAAATGTTGTATATAATACACATTTAAAACAAATCACCTTTTCAAATGTTTATAAAAGTTTATAAAAGTTTTTCAAATGTTCCAGAAAATATAGGAGGGAAATATAGGTGGGAAAAAGCCTGTATTTTAAAAGCAGTAGAACATGTAATAATTCTGATGATTTTAGTATATGTGGATTTGTAAATGACTGCAATAGGAAGTTCACATCTGATTTCACAGCAGGCCCAGTACTTAATTGAAAATTATAACAAGTCTCATTTTTCTTAGTAATCACACAAAAAGAATTTAATCATTACTTTTACTCTCTATTTAAAAATTTTTCCTTATAAGCATAGCATTAATTTTACTCAGTGAATGTTTGAACCATATAAAAGAAGAAAGATTCTTTGAAAATTAGCATTTATGAAAGAATTGTTAAAGAGCAGGCAGATGACATGACCTCCCAGCATTATTTGCCTTTGATTTGTTCCACCGAGTCCAAAATTATGGATTTGAAAAGTCAAGGGGTAAAAATTCAAAAGGTTGGCCCACAGTAACCTAAACTCCCGTGATAGCATTAGAAATGGTGTCCTGATTGAAGCTATAATTACTCAGTCACGTTGTAGTCTAACTATTATGTGCTCAGAAACATCGAATACTGTTAATTGGACAGTGCTCTGAACCAACAGACTGGGAAATTCTATTATGAATCTGACCAAATATTTTGGCCCAAATATGGTTTCCAGAATTCCAATTCTGTGCTGTTTACGGACTGGCCACAGAGTGAATGATTTCACTTCACTTTTTTCTCTTTCTTTTTCTCTGCCTTATAAGACATCCCTTTCTTTCTGGCTTAATCTACTCCCAAACACATTCAAAACACATGTCTTTACCAGCAACGTTTTGGTTGCAAATGGCAGAAACCCAGTTAAAAATGGCTGAAGCAAAAGAGAATATAGTGGATGACCTAACTGGAAGAGACAAGAATGACCGAAACCAGCAGCTCAAATGATGTAGTTAAGACCTGCTCTATCTCTCAACTCTGCTTATTTCTTTGTGGTAAACATTCCAAGGCTCTGAATGGTGACTTCCAGAAGCTCCAGATTATGTCATTGTGATGCTTGTACTATTAGTGAGGAGAAGGATTTTCCCTCCCCTAGATTTCCACGTGAAATATGTGGAACTGGATCTCATTTGCTCTGGTTTGTTACATGTCTCTTCTTGGACCAATCATTCCATAATACATGACCCAGCCCCACAAGAAGCATATGGATTAAAAGAGGGATAAAGTAGATGCCAAGTGGAAAACCACAGTACTGTCACTATAAATAGCAGAAGTAGATTCCAAGCAGTCAAAACCCACAAATGTCCCCTAAATGGTTTATTACTATTGAGTGTGTGGTAGACCTGATATGAAACTTTTAAATGATCTTCACTCTAATGTTAATGTTTTTAGAGCCATGCAGCCTTTTAATTTCTGTATTTGGATCTTTGTATTGTCCAATGCCTTGTATTAGAGTTGATTGTGAACTTAACCCTCTATATCATTAAGAGCATCTTGAAGGAAGTATCTATGCTTTTTTCACTACTACAATCTCTCCAATGTCTAGCCTCACTAGAATTCAATACTATTAAATAACTGCTAAAGTAATGAGTTTAAAAATAATTCTTTATGTTATTATAAAATAGGGGATAGCAAGAGACAATATGAAGTTCAAATCAATCAATTTCCATCTTGTTAACAAGCAATGTTGACTACTATTTTGATCATCTCCTCCTTTTTGAAAGAGTTTTAAAAAATAAATGATGGGGATACCTATGGCCATGCTCTCTTTCCTTGGGATATTCTAAAGCAACATTGTGGGTAGTAAAATGCATATTTTAGGAAACTGACAGATGATAGGTACAAGTATCTAAAAAAGACACCTGGGTTCATAAACACAGAGAATGGCCTTTACTCTTTTATTTTCAACTGTTAATAAATTAATAATGGGCCCATTACTTACTCTTCTATTTTCTCTTCCTTTCTCATAGATATTATGAACCACCTTGCCTTATCGAGATGCCTTATTTGATTGTTACAAGCTAATTGGTTGAGTTTCTCTTACAATTTATTCTGTTATTAAGATTGGGGCTATTTCAGGTTTTTTTTCAATAGGTGATTGTCACTGTTAAGTTTATTATACATGTAAGTTCTACCATCATCTTCTAGCCTGTGCAGCTTAGGACTGATGGTTGATAGTTTCGTTGTCAGTTGACATGGTGTTTGACAAATGAAGAATACTGAAAACAATTCTTCTATTTGCTACTACGTCTATAACTTAATTTATTTAAAATGTTCTACCAGGCTTCGGGAGATGGTAAAACTACCTGGAGGAAGAAACTTCTTTCAAAATTGTGAGAGGGAAGAGAGAAATAAAAAGCTTGGCAAATCCGCTGGTTTAATAGTCACTCATTTCCATGGAGTGCTGATGGAAAATTAATTGCAAGAAGAAATCAGAATGCCAGCAATGTCTGGCATGTATCAATATAGTTTATCATAACCTATCATGTCTTTTCTTTCCTTCCCACTAGCAATACACCAAGGAACGAAAGGGAGAGACCCACTCTAGATCTCAGTGGTTGAGAAACGCCTCTGTAGCTCCCACCCTTTGCTGACTTTCTCCCATTGTAGAAGCTAACACACTTTCAATCAGTGTGTCTCAAGGTGGGGAATTGCAGACAATAAAGATGAAATACTCTACTTACCTATCTTAGCATTTTTTCACATTCCTAAGATGTGACATGGGACAGATATAAGACAAGAGAACATTTGCACTGACTTGTTCCTCCTTGCAGGGGATTGGATATATGTGTCTTTATCCTAGTTATTGATTATATGTTCGTCTAGAGAGTGCACATCCAGTTGCCTTTGGAAGTCTTTTTATTCTCCACTGGATGTAGTCTCAACAGTACTTTTTATCAGGGACACATATCTTTCCCCAATGTAGGTCAGTCATACACAACTTCTAGAATTTTAAACTGTGTAAATCATAATTCAAGATCTGAAAATAGTCCAAGCAAACTCATTTTTATGACAGAATATTGAGAAAAAGAAACTGTTCACTAGTTTCTGGTATTTATATCTCAGGAAATGCTTTGGCCCCTGTACTTTCAAACTTGATGCTTCAACTTCTTTGGGTCACTCAATATCAGCAATATATAAAATTATTTAAAGACACTTTCTGATGCCTGCAACCTTTTCACCCATTCTACTTATTAGACCTTTTCTTCATCACCTCATACTTTAATGCTTAATGCAAATGATGGCATCTATAAAAATTCTCAACTTTGTTGTTGTTGTTGTTTTTGTTTTGTTTTTGGTAGAATGAGTATGTGAATTGTGTGACTCCCATGACAGGCAACTATTTTCCCAGACTGTTTCTTAAACTGAAATCAGACACTAATATATAAAGTAAACATATCTAATTCTTTCATCATTATGACCAATATTTCATTTTGCTTTTGCAAAGCTAGGTGGGTTATCTGAACAAACACGATTGTGAAGTCAGAAAAATAAGTAAGCATTGGCACAGAACACAGTAGAAGATGTTTAAGATACTTAATTTTCAATGTGGGTAGCTAGTATTTTTCAGAGTTCTACAGAGGCCAAAGAATAAAAGGTATGAGGCTTCAGCTAGCCTCATTCTATCCTGTGATATTTTATTTATAATTTATACCCTGCCTACTTTCAGATTATGAATTTTGAGGTTTCCTAAAATAAAAACATGCTTAATAGAACCAAATAAAGCTAAAAAAGAACATCACAGATCATTTAACTTGGGAAAAGAGTTCTTCCAATAATTTTAGTTTACATTTCTTGCACCAACAACAATGGAAATTAGATGGTTTGTAAAGTTCATCTGCTAAAATAAAGTACAGAGTTATCAATTTATGAATCCTTAACTCTAATTCTTAAGAGACATTTATCATAAGACATTTTAGTAAGAAGGGCTAGAGTGGCACATTTCCTGCCTTCCAATTACATAATTTAGTGACAGTAATAGTGGACGGAAGACTATCAAAATCACAAACCATGTTTGTGTTTCTTTGATATTTATTTGATGAAAGATTTTTTAAAAAATGTATCTTTATTGTTGATAAAATTACAGATGTCCCCTTTTTCCCCCCAATGACCCCTTCTACCCTGCACCCTCCCCCCCGAGGCCTTCACCACACTTTTGTCTGTGTCCATGGGTTATGCATTGATGCATATAAATTCTTTGATTAATCTCTCCCATCCAACCCTCTACCCCTGCCTTCCCTCTGAGATTTGTCAGTCTGTTCCATGCTGTTATGTCACTGGATCTAATTTGTTCATCACATGATCTCACTTATATGTGGAATCTAAAGAACAAAATAAACTGATATTTATTTTTAACACTTTAAACACTTTTTAAAATATTCTATCTTGTTTGTTTTCTTTTGGGCACAGTTATCTTCACATTACAGAAAGAAGAAATGCATTAAGTCTAACCAAAAGAGACAACGATCCTATATATTAGTAATTTTGCTAAGCTGAGAACCAGGTCAGGACATTATAACAATATAATTGAAATGGTGAAATATTACCACTTATAGCCACAGTAGGTGTTTCTACATATCTATTTCTCACATATATATGGTGTGGGGAAAAGTAGGTTTACAGTTGTTGAAATGAAAAAAAATCCAATAATTAATAAATATCAATTCAAGAATAAACTCTTTCATGTACTCACAGCTGTAAACCTACTTTTGGCCACCCCTGTATTTATTGAATAAATAAATTAAGAGCAAATTATGATAGTGTCACTACATAGGGGTTAAATGTTAGTACATTTACTAGAAACGTCTCTTCAAGGTTGATGTTCATACATTGGCTTTTGGTCGTGGATGCTTTGGGATGCTCGGCCCAGGTTCTTTTCACTGGGTTACTGCACTCAAGCCACAGGTGCTGCAGGTATGCTTCAGCGGGCTTCTGTCTCCAGAGAAATGCCCTTGGCCTAAATATGATTGGGAGATCACGACATTCTTCCTCTCACAAGACCAGTGACTGGCATATGTGGGGCACAAGGGACAGAAAAAATCCCAGCTCCTTTTTCTCAAGGCCTGGCAACTCTACTAGGTAAACTGCAAAGTATATATCAGGACTCCCACTCTCCCCAGTAGATCAGGCCAAGTCCAGACTTTATGAAAGACCACGTCCTTCCTCAGCCCTTCCCTCTCCCTGATCTGTGTAATCCTTCCCAGTGCTTTTCCTCCTGAGTGTGTCTTCAGTAAATACCTGCACCTGAGTAAGATATGGGGAGGGTAACTTAGCAAAACAAAACTAGAAAAGCATGTTAACTTGTAATTATCTTGTATGACTTACTAATGTCTTTAGCTTATTCTTATAGATGAGTGGTAGGCAACTCTTATGCAAGTGGGTAAAGTCAGAAAACTTCAAATATTTACAGGCCACATTTTTTTTCCGATTCAAACAAAAGAACTTTGGGTCTTATGGAGGTGGTGTGTCTGTGTGTATGTATGTGTGTGTGTGTGTGTGTGCGCGCGTGCATGTGTATATTTGCAAGTTATGTTACTTATTTTGTTGAATATAAGCATTCCATTTGAGTCATTAAAATGTTAATATATGGACACATTTGTGAAACAACAGTGCAAAATAGCTTTCTTATGTTTGGTAGTTTACATTTATATAATGCTTAAAGAACACAAAATGTATCCATATGCCATCATCTCTCTCCCATAGAAAAAGTGAGGCTCCGAGAGGAGCAATGTTTTATCCAGTCATACAATGATTTAACACCAGAATGCATGTATGTGAAGAGCAGTCCAAAGCACTGGAAAATACGTAAGATGTAGACCATTGCTCTCAAACACTGAACTCCTCTTCCCATAGTTTAGATTGACCGGTAACCTCAAAGCCAATAGAAGTCGCACTCTAACCATGTCAGTTCTCCAAATGGCAACCCAGAGCAGCATCGCTGTCCCTAGTTCCTGGAACGCGAGCGCTCCTGCTCCTCTGTTGTTCTGCACTGACCTGGATGGATTCTGGCACTACTTTCTCTAGGTGTTTTGAAGTGCTGTGTGCTCTTCCCATGAAGCAATTCTTCCACCATCCCCCACTCCTCACCACTGCAGCCAAAAGCACCTGGCCTGATGCTCTTGCCTTGGCATGTGGTTTTGTCTTAAAGGCTTCTTTTTGAGTCTAAAGTGTTGGCCGTGAACACTGTCCCTATTTCCATGCCTTGACCAGCTAGCAGGACAGGCGGGATGCATGCAGGCTGCGACAGAAGGCTGCCTGCATTCTTAGAAGCCATGGAGGGACCTTGAAACTCCCACGTATCAGTTTGAAGGAGGTAACCCTGGTGGCTGTTATCTTTTCTGCTTCAGTAGCTTACTCACTAAAAATAAAACCACCCTAAGTTTAATTTCTTGATTTGGGTAGAATGCAGGGCATATTTGAAGGTACCACCTTTTAGAAAATATTTCTCCTTTAAATATGTAAATGTGAGGAGAGGGACACATTCTCCTGGGGAGTCCTATCTCCTTTCTCTCCTCTCAGGGTGCACATTGTGGGGGCTACAGAAGCCCAAAGAGAGTCAAGCCCATTGCAGTCAAACAATAAAGATTTGCAGCGAGTTTAATGCTATTTAAATGAATGAGTAAAAAAGATTTATTAACTTATATGGCTGAAACGTGAACAGTTTGTGAATGAAACCTATAGAGAAAGATGGGAGTAAGGACTACAGTTTAAAGAATCCTGTGAAGAAAGATGTTGACAGCAACTAAATGAAACTGTTTTAGAATTGATATGAACTGGATGATTAGAGTATTAATTAGGCAATGCGAGTATTAATTAGATAATTTGTTTCTGCTGCAAAATCCCATGAACTAGCAATGAACCTATAAGGGTGGTTGCGTGTGTGTGTGTGTGTGTGTGTGTGTGTGTGTGTGTAATACTGGGAATGGTGCCAAATTGAAGTCCCAGAAAATTGAAGTTTTCAAGTTACCTGGAGAACAAATTCAGTGTGTTAGCAGAAGCTGTAGCAGTTACATTAACGAATTCTATTCAGCATGACCTGATGCAGGTTATCTCAAGGCTGGAATGTCCTGTTCTGTCCTTCACATTGAAAGAAGAATGTTGTTATTGCTTTAAGGAAAGTCTGCTTTAAAAAAATCCCTAGTTACAGGGATTTACAATTTCCATGGACTACTGAAATTTGGGAAGATCACTGGAATAAGAGTCAGTTAAATTTAGAAGGGTCAAGAATCCTAACGAGTGCTTTTTAGCACCATCTCAATTGAGTCGGCATTGGTTGACAAAATAAGTTAGTATTTTCCAGAATAAAGATTCAAGAATTCTTTTGCTTTTTTCTTAAAATACAATTTGAAACACTTTAGCACCTACTAGAAACTATAAAGTTGTGGCTTGGTGTATTCATTCTTTAGGAGAAAATATTTTTCATTAAAATTTTACTAGTTAATTCAACACCTGCCCATCTAGAATATTTGTTCTGTGAAAGTAGGAAATTTGTATATATTGCTGAATCTAGTGTCTAAAGCGCTGCCTTGTACATAACTGACCATCAATAAATATTAGTCAAATACATAAATGGTGCAAGCAGTAGAGTTACAATTACCTACTGGTGTAACCCCCCTACCTCAATTAGAAGGGTTTAAAGTGATGAAGTTAAATTACTGTGATTGAAAATGTTTATAGTGAAAGATTATTGCCTGGCCATCATGGCTCAGTGGTTGAGTATTGACCTATGATCCAGGAAATCAAGGTTCGATTCCCTGTAAGGGCACATGCGATCCCCAGCAGGGGTTGCTCAGGAGGCAGCTGATCAATGACTCTCTCATCATTGATGTTTCTATCTCTCTCTCTCTCCTTTTCTCTCTCTGAAATCAATAAAGACACACTTAAAAAAAATAAAGTGAAAGATTATCAATTAATGTGGTCAAGGCAATAAAAACCCCCAAACCTCCTCTGCTAATCAACTCTTTTAAGTGCCTGATTTACTTGCCACTGAGGAGGTTTTAGTTGAGTTTAGATGAATAAAGGTTGTCTATTTGCCACTTGCCAGCAGATGGCCTAATTATTCCATCATTCACCAGGCATCGAAACTATTCTGTATAAAGAGAAGTGGTTGTTGAGGATTAACTACTCCTGATTTTTTTTAAAACAGAGATAATATTTTAGTATGTTTCTCATTATTTTTTGCTGGATTAAACAATTGATTAGAGATGCTAATTTTAATATAGCTTAGTCTGATCAATAAAGAAAGTGCATACTGTTTTTTATGTATGCCAAATCACGTAGGAAGATCTATAGAGGTGACATACCAATATCATTGCCTCGGGGATAAATTGATTCATCAGCATCCATGGTAAATGAGGCTGTTTATTTTCCTCCAGATAGTCCTTACATGTCATTTAAAATATTGTTCCATTTAGATAACTTTACCAACTTTTCTAAAATTCAGTGTGAAAGAACTGTTGATACTCATATTCAATTTACCTGTAACAAATTTTCTGAAAGTTTTGAGGTTATTTACAGATTATATAATTTGTTTTTGAGGGAAAAGGGCTCTTTCACCTATGAAGTATGTTGAATTTGTTCTTTATGAATAAATATGAAAAATACTATGTATGAAAAAAGGGAAAGAGCAAAAGTTAGAAGGCAAAATTATTAATTAAATAGATGTCATTGTGTTTTATATTTTACTTTGCAAACTCTACCAATATAAAAACATATCATTCGATTCTTTATTTTCTTTCAAATATCATCATTTCTTCAGGATTTTATCCAAGTGCTTTCTCCTACTGGAATGTAAACACTATGAGGATAGGGGTTTTGTTTTTCTTGTTTACTACTGTTTATATAAGTGCCTGGTCTAAGAAAATAATTCATTTAATATTCCTTAATATTTAAGGACTGAATAAATGTGATTATGAGCCCATTTTCCAGGCTAAATCAATAGGAGAGAACAGTGAAATTTGGCAGAGTGAATGAGTCTCAATCTCAGGCCATTCAGAAATTTAAAATAATCTGGCAAGTCATTTTTCAGTCATTCACCCCATTATACCTTCTTGGACCTTAGAGCATGAAGCTCACTCTCTTTGACATATTACATATAGGATATGTTACCCAAGGGGGGGGGGGGAGGGATGATTCTTCTTTCAGAAAACCAGTGATCTGTCTCTAATCCTAAAATGCCATCACTAAATAAATAAATAAAAAGTAAAAAGAATGAAATTCCACAAATAGTATTAAGTAGCAGTGCTGTTCCAGTGCACTTGAAATCAGGACCTGGGGTCATGGTGTTTGTTTCATTACATCTTTATAAATATCTTGTGTTTTTAGACATACTAATTATTACATAATACATATTTAAAAAAAAAAATGAACAGAAGCCCGGTTAGGCATGGCTCAGCAGTTGAGCATCGACTTAGGATCCAAGTGATTCCCAGTTCGATTCCCAGTCAGGGCACATGTGGCTCGATCCCCAGTGGGGGGCGTGCAGGAGGCAGCCGATCAATGACTCTCTCATCATTGATGTTTCTATCTCTCTCTCTCCCTCTCCCTTCCTCTCTCTGAAATCAATAAAGATATATTTAAAAAAAAGAAAAAGAAAAAACGTAGCTAATTAAAAAAAAATGAACAGGATGTAAAGAAATGATTTAATCATTTTTATACTTGCAAACTCACTTCCTTTCAACTGCAGCTTCACCAGGATTTTGAAAGGTGGAAAACAGCCCGTTCTTTCCCCATCATGACATCTGTCTGATTAGCCTTAGAAATGCATTTGATATTGTATGGCTATTGCCTTAATAATTAGAGAAGATACTCATTTCTGTTTCCCAATGGAAATGTTACTGTTTTCTTTTTTGACAGTTTACTGTATTGTTCTATTTTTTGCTAACCAAATCATTGGAAAATTATTTCTTGTTAAACATGAATGTGGTTTTTAAGATTTATGATTGTGTCATTTTTAATCAGTATTTTTAAAATAAAAACTCTCCAAGGGAAAGAATATGTCATCACTAAATATATACCAAAACTGATATAACTGACATAAATGTATATTTTAGTTAATAATCAGACTGTTTAAAAATAATTTGAAAAATCCAGACTTCTCAATAGAAAGTTCAAAATTCCAAGAAGATTCTGAAAAGTTGTTGTCAAGCTTATTTCTTATTTAACTACATAAGTTTTACAATTTAACTTCAGAGTTGTATCTCCCTTAATGAATCCTTTGAAAATATAATAAAGAAGGCATCTGTCCAGTTTTGTTTAATCAAAAAAATTATTAAGAACTCACATGTGCTCTAGAGGCTGTAGACATTAGTACCCATAAACAAAAAAATGGCTCCACCTTTACATTCTCAGTATTTGAATTCCTCTTTTTTAAGATTTCAGTTATGTTTTAAAGATCTAGCAGATCTCTGCTCTATTCAATCACTATCAGCAAAGAAGAATTTATTTAGGTACCTCACAAATAGATATTTTTTATTTATATTTTAAAATTTTTGAAACAATTCAAAAGCAATGATAAAATATGGTTTGAATATTGTCTTTTTTATATAAAAGAGATGTTAAGATTATAAATTCCATGTTTACCCCTTTCCTTATTCACTGATTAAATGATTATATATAATATAATATATACTTTATATATAATATAATAATATATATTGTAATATTATATGTATATATAATATTATATATAAACAGATGAAAAACAGAGGAAAATCTCTGACCTTAAAGGTTTATATTCTAGTGGAGGGGGAGGAATATATGTTACCAAATGGTAAGCAAGAAAGTAGAAAACATATTATTGGGTATATATATAATATACAAATATATATATGTAGTGGTGTCCAGCTGTGCCTGGCTGATGTTGGAGCTTCCAACCTAGATAATCAGTCTCATGTTGCTTTGCTCCACTGAACAGTGGTTTCCCTCCTTTTACTAATCACACTTAACTACACCTTTCTGGAGACAGGAATGTGTCTGGCATTGGCTTAGTCATGCCTATGAGGTGACAGTGAAGTCACAGAAAGCAAAGCCATGTTCCAGTTGGCCACTGATGCCTTTTCCTCCTTTGAAAAGTGACTTAAAAATTCTTTATTGTTGAAAGGATTACAGATGTCCCCCCATTCAGTGCCTCTCCATTGAACCCCTCCTCCTCACTCCAGCCCCCTCCCCAGGTGCATGTAAGGCTGTCCAGTTAGCACCTTTTCCCTTATTTTCTTCTTTGAGTGGGCAGGTTGAAGAAAATCAAAATATATATTTAAAACAAACAAAAAATGTTAACTTGGAGTTTTTCTTAATGTCGAAAGTGCTTTATGTTCATTTGCACTTAGGTCAACAGGTAAATGATGAACTCTGTAAGACTGGTGAGTGCCATGAAAGGGCTAGAGTATATGGAAGGGAAGATCACTTCCAGTTTGGAAAAGTGGGTGGAAGATCAAGCAAGGGAAGATTCACAGCTGCGGCATCTGTGGCAGGCCTTAAAGGATAAACAAAGTTTGTATTTCACACTTAGGAGGAGCTTATTTAATTTACTTCCTTATTTTATCATGCATTGTTTTCAATAGATAGATGATAGATGATGATAGATGATAGATAGATGATGATAGATAGATAGATATAGATAGATAGATAGACAGACAGACAGACAGACAGACAGACAGACAGATAGATAGATAGATAGATGATAGATAGATAGACAGACAGACAGACAGAGGCTGAGAGACCAAGAGACTGAACTTACTAGGGGTCAAGTATTGTTCAACAGTGAACAAAACAGAAGGAAATCTTGAACTTTAAAGGTTTACATTCTAATGGAGGGGGAGACAACAACATAAATATATGTTATCAAATGGTAAGCAAGAAAGTAAAAAAGTTATATTGTTCGGCTCTATAGTTGATAGATGGGTGACATTGGTCAAGGAACTTATTCTCTCTAATGCTCATTTTCTGCATTAAAATGAATCTAATGCTTAGTACAAATGGGTATCATAAGATGCAAATGAGATAATGCGTACAAAGGCTTATCTAAGTGCTTGGTATATAGTCACATCTAGATTAAAGCTAGCAATGTCTAGAAAATGGGTAGCATATAAGTTTCCAAAAACTGATTGATAGAGTTTTCAAAGAGAAGAGATGAAGATGGATTTAATTTAGCTGATTCATGGGTATTGTGGGCTTTAAATTAGATTCTACAAAGGTTTTTTGAGGAGAACATTGACAAAAATCATAGGTAAAGGGGAATTACATACATGAAAAAATGGTGTGAGCAAAGAATTTCTAAGAAAATCTTTGAAGACATAGACATCATAGGAAAGACAGGTAGGCAACATCCAGGACTAGGCACTAGACCAACTTGATATTTTGGTTGATTAAGAAAAAAGACACATCTACTAGGAAAGTATGTCATCCAAAGAGACATTAAAACAGGAACTGGTAACAGAGGTTTACTTATAGAGGAGAAAGGAAAATAAAGAGCAGACAAAGCTTGAGACAAAGTAATAAATACATATAATATTAGGGTTACCAGAGAAGCCTAAGCTAGTCAATACCAGTAGGATCGCAGCTGATGGCAGGTGCTCCATCAATGAACCTTCTATTCCAGTCACCGAGTTGCGGGCAGTTACTATTCTATAACCTTTGATAGCAGGTCAACAGGGGCAATATAAGTTTCTAGTTGTAAGAAGTGATGATTGTATTTAGAAAGTCACCAAAACATGGTTTCAGATTTTTTAAAAAAATGTCCCTCTACATTCTATGATAAATGAACATGAGCAAATACTTTAAACCAGCTACTTCTTGCCAGAACCACTGTCTATTCCTCCTCTATTATGTATATACTAACACTTATAATAAAGTACAAAGCAGTTTAAGCCTTCATGCAATAATCAACTTTGTCTTGCTATAGCAATTATAAAATATATAGTAAATAAACAGTTTCAATCAACCATCAAACATTTGTTGGAAATTACTTTGGCTAGCACTGAGAGGGAAACACTAGAAACATAAAATAAAATAGGGTTTGACCTTGCATAGCTTAGGCCTCCAGGGGGAAAAGATGTATCACAGACAGACGCAGGCACATGTACACACATGTAACTGGAAGACGGTACATAATTTAATGCGGTTGGAGTTCAAAGAAGCGAACGATTGAATCTACACAGATAAGAAGTAGTATTTAAACACAAGAATCATTACCACACATATATGAATGTGTTTATTTTAGTTTCTACTTTCTCATTCTTTGCTGCTGGCAGTTATCTCCACCTTTCTGAAGCTCAGAGTAACAGACGTGATGGAGTGACAGCTAGCAGAGGACAGAGGAAGAGAAAAGCCTTTCCTGAGCTATGCAAACAAAAATATAAAGTAGAGAATATCTACTGCTTAGACATTTTAATGAATGTCTGAATACTTAGTCACCTAGGTGTGTAATGAGATGCATTATATATTATTGCATTATATATCTACAGCTGCAGAACCTCACACTTACATGTATAGGACACACTCACACATACAATATATTCTGGAACTCAACTTAAACTAGTATATATTCCATTTGATGTTTATGTTATTACATTTGTAAATATTCTATAATTTCTAAATTATACATATAAGCATGTATAGAATTTATTTTATTAAATTATGTGCAATTTTACATACATTCCATATGTGCCTATTATATTATATAGAGCAACATAGCCTATCAAAAATAAACGTCCATGCTTCGCTCAAAAGATTTAGTTAGCTTTCTGCAAGACACTGAACACACACACAAACAAATTCTTAAATTTTTTTTCTTGCTTATTAAACCTCAGCCATTTGCTGTCGTCTCTCACATTCACTGGGCCTCGACGAAGGCACTAAGTGCTTTCCAGAACATAGATTTAAATGAGGCCCCTGCCCAGTGGGCTTACAACCTAATTAGACAGAGACAGTTGACCAACATATGCCCACAGACTGCAGTTGGCCACTTATTTATTCTCTAATTAACATAAAGCAGCAGGACAACAGCCCCGCCTGTGCTCGGCGAGCAGGAGAGCGGCTGTGTGTGCTGTAGAGCTCTGCGTGAAATGAGCCTGCTGCTTCCTCGGGGGTTTTGCACGCATTCCCCTGCATCTTGCCAGTCTCCGTAATTAATATTCCTGTGCATATCTTGCTGTGACTATCTGTGTCCAAGCAAACAGAGCCTCACGGCTCAGAGGAGACATTTAGTTTAGCCGCCTTGATGATCAATACAGGTCACTGGATGGTTGACTTGACTTGTACGTGCAGCTCTATCGAGAGGACAGGCTGGAGTGAGCCGAGTGGTTTCTCCAGGCTTTAAGTTTGTCTTTTCAGCCATATGAGGAAGATTTTCATCTGACAATATTAGTTTGTCAAAGTTCAGTAACGTCTTTCTGTTCTTCCTACTGCCCTTCTCAAACTGTATTGCAAGCTCATTGATTTTTTGATATTTTTCCTGCCTCAGGTGTGTGTGTGTGTGTGTTTTCTAAAAAAGCATTTCAAGTGACATGAAACACATACGGTGCCGCACTATTACACACACACACACACACACACACACACACACACACACACACACACACACAACCTCTGTGAGAATATTATGATGAGAAAAAGATTAGCACCAGGACCAATCATGAAGTTTGAGAAAACTTTGCTACCTAAAATGCATGTTAAGAGCTCAAAAGTATTTGTTAGACAAAATCCTTCATGAAGGTGGTGGATGATTTTACTATTTGTTATTGAGAAAGAAAAATGAAAGCAAGAAAATCATAATTTTTTTCTAACCCTAGGGATACATATGATGTTGGAAAAGGTAAAGTTAATTTGTCTTTAGGTTACAGATACAAAACTTTTCCAGTTATAACCCCTCTAATGCCTTTTTAAAAATTCTAGTTAATGCTCTTGATCTAATAATAATCATGACTTATATCTTCTAAGAATTAAAAAAACCTTCAAAAACTTACAGCTATGAGTTTTTTACCCTGTGGTTTATAATTTGCTATTGGAAAAGTTGACATTCTTTCTTTTTTGGGGGGGGGGGGGGTATTGTTTTCTTTTTCCTACTCTCTGTTATTTCTAAAAAATAATGTAGATATTAGAGGATGTAGTTTCCTGTGATATTATTTTTTATTTGTTTAATTCTAATCTTTTAAAACTCTCACACAATTACCATTGGATAGTTCCTCAATATCATTATATTATTTTAAAATATTTTTCAAATAAACTTGAAAATAATGCATTCAATATTTGCTAGTAGGAATTCAATACTTATAAGGAAATTTATTTATTCCCCCATAAACTGTGGATCTGTGCATTTATTGCTATGCTGCTGAAGTAACAAAATATAGGCAATCCCATTCAAAGTATGTGTAAAGACATTTTCAGACTTAATGACATTAATTGAGCCTTCACAAGTCAACTGCAAGACAGAAGGCCTGAAACAAAAATGTAAAAAAATCTATATAATTCTTTATGCAACTGTTATAACTGCTTCCAGTGGTCTCAGAAACACCAGTACTATTGTTTCTGCATAAATTGAGTTGGTACAGTCAGACTAGTCACATTTTAGAATTTACGTGTTCTTTTGAAAATGGTCTTGATCTCAAACATCTGTTGCCTTAGCAATGAATGGTCATTTTAGTAGCCTTTTGAATCTGTTTGTTGCTTCAGTTTTTTAATGCAGCTGTGAGTATGCTCATCATAGTGAAAATAAAGCCCCAATTGTAATAAATATCCAAAGTTAATGTAGTTGTACTTATTTCTATTTAAAACTCTATATATAGAACTGGAAACCATGCAATTTTTTTGTGTTTGTTTTGTTTTTACTTTTCTTCTCTCTTTCTCCTCCATCTTCCATTTTTTATCATGGAAATTTCATGCAGCAAAACAGGAAATTCCACCCAAGTTGATGTAACCTCAGGGCCTCCTCGAAGCACGCTGGAGAATCACCTCTGAGAATAGAATTCATTTTGGATTCTTGTATTCCCTGCCTCTGGTATTGCACACTTATTTGCTGACTGACTGAATTATTTTAACTTTGGTATGATGTAAATGTTCTTTATTGGCACAGTTTCCAATTTAGTATTTTTAAAATCAAGACTAAATTGAAACAGTTCAAGGTATAGTGCCTCCTCCCATATAATGAAGTACTTAACTAACATTTTCAAAGTAAAAATAATAAAGCTAGGAAGCACAATTTAAGAAGGAATTGTAACATTGTGATTCTCAAAATTCAAGTTCTAAAATATTTTTATTTACCCAAGTATATTTCCTTAAGAAATAGAGTTATTTGCATATAATTGCATTTATCAGCAAATCAGCGAAATAAAAATGTATTAGTTGTGTCAGCATCTGTAAGATTTAGTTGTTCTGATGGTCCTTAATGGGTAGAACTAGCATGTCTGGGCTCCTGCCAGTTGGCCATCTGTCTAGGAAGTCCTTGGAGAGTCAGAACAACTGAACTTTTGGCACACCCAATTACACTGAGCAACTACCAACCCTGTTTTAGGTTACAACAGAAGACAGCATTACCAAAAGATTGGTTAATTGATTTAATGCTGAGAATTTTGGGAACCTGGAGATATTCATGGGAACATTTGAATAAGTCATAATGAGTTGAACCCATAAAAATGTAAATGGAGTTTTGCCAGGCATTTTAAGGGATACAATTATAACATAATCCTTGCCCTCTGTTCCATACAAATAATACATGAAATAAGATTTGCATTATACATGTCTCTAAAGGAAGGCAGCCAGTAATTTTTTGTAAGAGATAATTTTGGTGTTAGAGTACTGGGGAAGGGGGTAACTACTTCCATTGATCAGGGAAAGCAGGCCATGAAAAATATATCATTTGTGCTAAGTCTCAAACATGGATGTGCTTTTGAGCAATGAAATTATAGTTGAAGGTTGTACCAGGCAGAGAGACAGAGTGACTAACAAAAGTGAAATGATTTAGGGAATTGGAGAATACTAAAACTGATTGGAGCATCAGATTGGAGCTAAATAAAATTGAGTCTTTAGCACCATATTTAAAAATCTAGATTTACAACATAGAAAGTTAATAAAAAGTTTGATCCATAAAGTCATGACAATGTGGTAGCATATAATGCACAGGAGAAAGTGTAGTTAGAAAAATCTGGGAGGGAACTTCTACAATGATACAACTTAAAATAAATATTATCTTCACTAGGGCAAATGGAGAGGGAAAGAAAGGAGTATGCAGTCAAGAAACAATGCTAAAATAGGAGTGAAAAACTCATTTAGTTTTAAGTAAAAAGAGAAAGAGGAAGAAATAAAAATGATTTTAGGATTTTGAGAAAATGTGATTGTGGGAATGTTATATAATTAAATGAGAAACAGAATTCAGCATATGGCACAGGTTTGAAAGATATATATGTATATATTATGTGTGTGTATGTATGTATATGCATATATATATGCATATTGAAGGCCATGGAAGTGACTGAAAGAATGAATAGAAATTTGAAAAGTGCCTCTATCTAAGAGACAGAGGAGAGACAGAGAAGAGCCAAGGAAAAAGAAAAACAAAAGGAAAATAGAGGAGAATCAGTTGAGCACATTGAAATAGAAAGTATTCATAAGACAGTGGTGATCAAGGTTAGCTGCTTAAGAGGTAGCAAGAAGACAGAGACCTTAAATAATGTCATTAGATTAAGAATACAGGTCATTTGGAAACGTCAATGGAATAATTGCAGTTGAGTAGGTGAGTTGAAAATCACATTATATTCACTTTATTTCTAAAAGTGGTGGGAAGTGTGCTAGTGAAAGATATTTGAGATAAGAGAAAGGCATTTATAACTAGCTAGATAGATATGCAGACAGATACACACTCAGAGGTAATGATGACTTAAGGAAATGATTTACAGAAGCTTTTTAGGTGGAAATGGTAGTGAGGGAAGGCATTCTATCAAATACAGTCATGTGCGGCACAGCAACGTGTCTGTCAGCGATGTGCTGCATAGACGATGGTGGTTCCGATGTATAATGGGCCGAATTTCCAGTAAGAAATGGAAGAATATGTGGTTCAGGAGGAATTATTTTTTCTCTGATGGGAGCAATGTCTGTGGGGCTTGGCAATAGATTTCCTCTCACTCACAGTATCTCAATTTTGAGTACACAGATTATATCACAATCAGACAAATCACTGACCTGTTTCAGCACAGAAGATCCTGGCCCTTGAGTGCTACATATTCAGAGGGTGCTACAGCCCTCCCAGACCTAGCCTGATGGTCTTCAGAGAACACTGCTGTAAATCCCTTGTGGAGGACCTAAGATCCTGTACAAGGACACAGGTCCACAGGAACTACCTTAACAAGAATTAAGTGCCATTGCCATTTTAGTAAAAGCTTTCTGTGGTAGTGTGGAACCAGACTATCCCTGTACTTTGGACATGTTTTCAGGTTTAATGATGTACAGCATAGATACATTTTATTTCTTCCATGAATCTGATGCCAAAGAAAGAGCCTATTGTGCCAGATAGGGTCAATAAAACCAAAAACAATTTTCCAAAGTCAAAGTAAATGCATTGAGTCCTCTGTTTTACACCTTTTTAATTTTAAACACCCTCTTTTTTTTATTGACTATCACAAAGTTTCTTAATCGGACCACTGAGGCACCATGCAACAGTCAAAATTACATTGCCATGACAATCCCCTATGTTTATTTACCTCTCCATCTGATTTCTTATTCTTACTGATCCTCAGGCCACCTTTTACTCCCTGCTGGTAGTCATTATTATGGTGATCTACACCTTTTACAGCCAGTTTCTCCTCGATATTTCCAATAAATCCAGCCCACATCTCTATTTATGGAGCAGCATTGACAACTTTGATGTTCTATTTCTGACCCTATTGGAAGAGAGCAGGGGGAGGCCTGTGGGGCAGTGTCTTTAAAGTCTACAGTAGTGTGCATTGATGTCTTCGGCCTTCACAGTCACTCACCACTCACTCATTGACTCACCCAGAGCAGCTTCCAGTCCTGCAAGCCCCATTCATGGTAAGTGCCCTAAACAAATGAACCATATTTTATCTTTTGTATCATATTTTTACTTTAACTTTTCTATGTTTAGATCACAAATACTGTTGTGTTATAATTGCCTACAGTACTTGGTATAGTAACATGCTGCACAGATTTGCAGCCTAGGAACAATAGGCTACACCATATAGTTTAGGTGTGCAATAGGCTATACCATCTAGGTTTGTGTAAGGGCATGCTATGATATTTGCACAATGCAGAAGTAGTCTAACAATGAATGCATTTCTCAGAATGTATCCTTGTCATTAAGCAACATATGACTGTAATATAAAAGAAAGTAACCATTTACAAAGATTTATGTAGGGCTAAAGAAACCAACAGAAGATGTTTAGCATCATGCCAGTCATAAATTTGAAGAGAAAAAAATAAAATAGAAGACCCCAGTGAACACTGGAGTTGCATAGGGGAACAGCCACTCTAAGAAACATGGCCCACAGCAGAGAAGGGAAATAACAGAAAAGCTATACTTCTCTCCCTACCGCCTCCTGTCTCTTTTCCTTGCCTTCCATTGGCATAACACAACATAAACCTGGTCAACACTGAGCTGTGGGGATGCAATCCTTGGGAATCTGCCTTTTGGAACATAAATCAAGGCAGAATCAATACAGAATAGACAATTAGAAAGCAAAACAATAACCAGGACAAGCATGTTCCAGGCCATGGAAGAAGTGCCAGGAGTAAGAGAAAAACGCCTATGAAATAGGATGAGGTAATGCATGGAACAAAGTTCAGGATAAGATGAAGACATACATGGAAGATTTAAGTTAAAAGGTACAAAAGAGGAAAAAATGAGATGCAAAGCAAGTATAAAGTGGAGAAAGAAACTGAAGGTCTCATTTTAGAGGCCCTAGTCTAGATGGTTACATAGAGTTGCCAACCTAAGCATATCAGGGATGTAAGCAGTTACCAAATCACAAATGTTATCAGAATTCGACCTTGATTATTTTTTATATTCCTTAACTAATATTTTAAAATTATTACCAAATGAGCTTACTATTATATTAAAAATTATCTGTAAAAATAAGCTCACTTAATGGCATAATGTAACATTCATATATGTGTGTGTATATATATATATATATATATATATATATATATATATATATATATATATTTTACATATATTACCACTATTCGATCACAATATGTGTTATAATCATTATGTTTTCCATAATCACTATATGATTAAAATGATCAATATTTATTATTTGTTAATATACTTTGTTAATATACTTTATGAACTAGTCTAGAAAGAAAAGTTTTCACAGTAGTTGTTTTAACAATTCTTAACAATCTGTGTCTTTCTTAATCTCTGCACAGTGCTGAGCCCCTCTCTGAGCGCTGTGTTCGTTTATTAGGGTATACACAGCCTTATGTTTCACTGTGTTTAAGAATCTATAAGAGCATCACTGGGAAGGGAGTGGAAACAGTGTTCTGTAACTATGATGTCCTTACGATTTGAGATGGTTTTCCTGCGCCAGTCATCACATCCATGTTTCAAGCAGTGAGATGAAAAGGGGGAGCAGAAAAGGAGTGCCTCATCACTCTGAAGGAGGCTTCCTGAAAGCCCACACAGCACTTCTGCCTGTATCTCTTTGTCTATAACTTCATCACGTGGGCCTCAGAGAGAGGATGGGAAATATACATAGTCTTCTAGCTGAGTGGCAAGGTCCCTGCAGGAAATCAGTGCTCTGACCATTTGAAAGATAAGGAAAGCATAGATTTGGTGGGCATCGACAGTTTCTGTTCCTCAGTGCTAAATTAAAAATGCTCGTCGAAGGAGAATGTTTTGTTACTCATGTAGGAAAAACTCATATGTGGATATTGGACAGACTGGGGACTCCAGTCTTGACTTCAACATCACTCCAGGAGAAACGCACTTGAGCAGCTAGGGGATAGCATGAGTGGGGAAAAACGTGATGTTTGAAATAAAGAAGCAGACTGACAGGATTAAAGGCGAGGTAAGAGAACATTTTCCTAGAGTCAGCTCTACATTGGAACTTCAAAGTCATTCTGAAGGTCACACAGGAGAGAATGCATTTTAAATTAAATTTCTTAGGATGAGACCCCTTTACATTTTCTTAAAGATACTCTTTTTGGCGAGCATAAAAAATAGTGCCTTGATTTATAGCAAATTCATAGTGACCAGTGTAATAACATGGTTTTACTTAATTATCACAATGATGACAATAATGTGGGTTATCAATCAACATATATATATATATTTATGTGTATATATATATATATACATACATATATATGGAGTTAGACTGTGTACTGGGAAGAGAATTTATAAAGACTCAAATGGTCATTTGTGAACAGTGTCATAACCAATCCATGGTGAACAGTGTTGTAACATGTTTTCACTTAATTATCAGCAATAATGATTATATGTATGGAATTATGCTATGTACCATGCAGAGAATTTATAAAGAGTCAACTGACTAGAAGGAGAGCTCCCTGGAGCCACATGAATCATTTATATGAAAGACTTACAATAGAATACTTAGTCTAACTTGAGTCATCTAACATGATGCCCTCTTTCAAACTATGGTCTACTTTTACCCTTTTGAAATTGGTGGTAACACCTCTAAGAGAACAGAACACTAAATTTTCAGGTTCTTTCAGTTATTACTATGAAAATTTTAGTGCCAACCAGGAAGGAGGTGTGACAATTATCACAATATGTTTGAAGTATGAGCATTGATTCAAGCTTCCTCATTTTACTAATATTTACCAAAAATTTGCAACTTAAAAAAATGTATTTACAAATATTCTTGCATAAGAAATACCTATATCATGAACTCTAACCAATATTATAAGAGTGGCAAGAAAAACAAAATTCTCGAACCACATTATCATAATTATGCATGTTTTTTAACATCAATTGTGCAGAAGATAGTAATTTATAATGACTTGAATAAGATGTGGGGGCAAAAAAACCATATGTTTCTTGGCCAAATATAATCATTCTCAGTGATTCTATTAAGCTATATGACAAATGTTGGAGTCAATGGATTAATTTTTAAATTCTGTGTCATCCTTTTGGTAATTTATTACCATACCTAATTGAATCAAAAAGTATATCACTTGCTTAACTTTTACTCTCAATTATCTTAAAAATTCTTTTATATTTGGATGTCTTGGAGTTTCAAAACTTATCCTTCAATAACATTTTTCTTGCATTAGGTATACATTATAGGCATAATGTTATTATAATATTTTCCTTTCAGAATACAAGTCACTTCTAAGAAAACAGTGGATTGATGAATAATTTTACCTTAATAAATAAGAAAAATTGTTTCTTCTAAGTAATACAGAATATAAGTGGCACAAGTGTAAGCTAATACTACATATAGAAGAAATATGGCTGAAGAATGGCAGGACATTTTTTAAAAAGCAGTCATACATGCTTTATAAGAAACTCAATAAAATTTGATCAGTTAGACTGCACAAATATAGGAGATCAGGAAATTATTAATAAAAACAATAGTAGGTAAAAATCCAGAAAATAATCTTTGCAATCTCACGATACCTGGCCTCCAAATGTCTTTCATGATACAAGCCCTCCAATAGCAGGAGTGCTTTTTAATTGAAGTGTTCACCTGTTGATCTATTAGATTTAGTGCACTATGTGTGGCAGTCAGAGAACTGTTTGGAAAAAAAAAGGTATTGATTATAGTGTCTGGCTTTTATTAAATACTTGTACATTGTTTCATTTGATCCTTATAATAATTGTATTGAAAATAATATAATTCCCATTTTACAAGTGGTGAACCTGAACCTTAATGAATGTAAATAAAATGATGACAGTCACAAAACTAGAAAAAGAAATAAAAGGCCTGGAACCTAAGACTAATTGGAAGCTTAAATTAAAATTCTTAATCTCTCTAAGTACTTCTTTCTTCTATGCAACTGAGGGAGTTGCTGTGCTGAAAATCCTGGATAAAAATAAGAGAATCAAGCACGATGTAGTTGGTGTTTAATTTCAACAACAATGAACTTACTTCTGACTACCTGGCATAGGGGTTAAAATATAGCTCCAGAATCTACCTTGTCTGAAAACTGGCCATATCAGTTGGATAACTCATGCAATACTGTTGTACCTCAGTTACTGTGGTCCATGGAGAAATGTGTGAAACATCCTCAAAGTTTCTGGAGCAAGTTTTTAAAGTAAATTTTAGTTTAAATTATTTTTAATATTATGGACATTTATAAAAAGTGATATATTTTCTTTAATTCATGGCTCACTTATTGACAAGTAGTAAAAAAACCAATTTTTTGAAAAAAGAATATTAAAACATTTGTCAATGTTGTTGACAGTCTTTGAGTTTTCCAAGTACAGGGACTGTAACTCCATCTTTGTGCACCCCTCCCCCACACAAACCAAACTGTGGTCAATTCAATGATGAGTAATGGAACCATTTATTCAAATTAACATAAAAAAAAATAAAAAAGACACAAAATGTCTTAACAAATGACAATTATGTTAAAAGTTGTTTTGTGAATGTTTAGTTTTCGGTTATAGTTTTACCTGTTTGTATATGCTAGGATATGATGTAAAATATACTTATTACTGGGGTTGCTAGAATTAACAAATAAAAATTCAGGATGCTGAGGAGAATTTTAATTTTAATGTACATTTTGGAAATTAAAAAGATGATATTGCAAATTTTAAAAGATCAATAGAAAAATTGCAAGCTTTAATTGAGCATAAAACAAAACAATATAGAAGTTAGCAATATATGTAAGTCAAATTTTAATGCTGTACATCTTAAACTTCTACAGTGCTGCATGTCAATTATATCTCCATCTCCATAAAACTGAAAAAAAATAATAAGAGAAAATAAAAGCCAAAATATATAAGGGTATTAGAATATCAATTTTGGGTAGGGAGTCTCACATATGTTTGAAGAAACTGAAAGACAGGGAGTATCAGAGAAATAAACAGTGTGGAGTTTCCTTGAAAAATTAAAAATGTAACTGCCTTTTGACCCAGCAATCCCACTTCTAGAAATACATTCTAAGAACCTGAAACACCAATCAGAAAGAATATATGCACCCCTATGTTCATAGCAGCATTATTTGCAATAGCTAAGATCTGGAAACAGCCCAAGTGCCCACTGGTAGAGGAGTGGGTAAAAAAACTGTGGGACATTTACACCATGGAATACTATGCAGCTGTAAAAAAGAAGGAACTCTTACCTTTTGCAACAGCATGGATGGACCTAGAGATTATAAAGCTAAGTGAAATAAACCAGTGAGAGAAAAACAAATACCATATGATCTCACTAATATGTGGAATCTAATGAACAAAATAAACTGATGAACAAAATAGAACCGGAGATGTGGATACATGGTACATACTGACAGATGTCAGAGGGGAGGTGGGTGAGGTGGACAGGATGAAAGACGGTTAAAAGAATAGCCAAATAATATATATGCATAGACCATGGACCCAGACAACAATGCAGTGGTGGCCAGAGGGAGGGGAGGGCAGGGTCTGGGTGAAGAGGGCAAAGGGGGAGAAAATGGGAGACATCTGTAATAATGTCAACAGTAAAAGAAAAATATAATTAAAAAAAAAATACAAAAACATTTCTAAAACTGAAAACTTGACTGTAAGAGAAAGGGTCCTGTACTACTAAAAGTATACCACTAATGTTAAATCACATCATTGTGAAATGTTTTAACATTAGGGGTAAAATAAAAGATCCCCAAATAAGACCACTTCTTATCTCAGGCTCAAGAATCAAAAAACGAGTAAGAATTCTTACGTTCACTAGAAGATACTAGAAAAATGCCTACATATTATGCAATAAAAATGTATTAAAATTTAGAATTCTATACCCAGAAAAACTCATTATCAATTGTGAGGTAGAACAAAGAAAATTAAAAATATATAAAGACTTCAAAATGTACTCCCTCAGGGCAAGGGAACAGACTCAAAATTAGGAACCCAGGCAACAGACACCCAAATCATGAGTTCCAAGGTTGACAGCTTGAAACAGCATAGAATTCAGGTCAGAATAGGAGAAAGAAGTTTTTCCAGAAGAAAGATATTTAGTGGGAGAAATAGAACTAATTCATCAAAAAAAAGTAATGGTCCCATTAAAAATCTGACTTGAAGAAAGCTGTTTCTGATAGCTAAGTGATAAAGCCTGATAATGAATTAATAGAGCAATTGAGGCATTTAGAAATATTTCATATTCGAAAACAGATATTTGAAAAATGTGCTGGAATAGGTGGGGATAAAACAGCTATCAAAACATATGGAAATAATTAGATAAAACATAGGCAACCCATAGCTCCTGGATGTAAGGTTCACGGTAAATAGTCACAAACAAAACATAGCACAAAGCACTACTTGCTTTTATGGTGTACTACACTTGCATAATCATGACAATATAAATTCTGTCTGAATTAATTAAATGTTACGATTAGGTGACAGTAGAGTGGGAAAGTGAGGGGAGATAGTATTGCAAAAGAACTAAGTCCTCTGCCTTAATGGGAAGTCAGTTGATACTATCCAATCACCGTGAAGCAATGAGTACCGCGGCACAAATATATTAGTCCAAAAAGGGATAAAAACACCAGAGTGAAAAACTAAAAGTTGAAAGTGTTGGCCTTTGAAAAGCAGAAATAAGGCTAGGGATGACTAGTACTAAAAATATTAATATCTTCTACTGTTTTATTTCAATTATACTCTGCGTAACAACTGGCAAGTTGGCCAGGTGTTTGTCTTTTATCATGCCTTGGTTTCAAAATGCATTCTAGCAGATACATTTTAATAATTCTATATTTTTATGTATATGAGGGTCTGAATAATAGCTATCTAACTAGTTAGATAATATCTGAGGCCTAATCTGTTCTGTAAAATTTTATTAGTATTACTGCATCATTCAGTACCACGTAGACATTACATTACGATAGTAACACACACACACACACACACACACACACACACACACACGATTTATTGTGTCATTTGCTATCACGCATTATCTGCATTAGATAAAATGCTTAGTTTTGGAAACACAGTTGACCCTTGAACAACAAAGGGGTTAGGGGCGCCAACTCCTATGCAGGTGAAAATAATCCACATATAAATTTAGACTCCCCCAAAATATATATGTCCCTTGGTATTCTGGAGTGATCAGTTCCAGAAACCTCTACCAATAATAAAATCTGTGGGTTCTCAAGTTTCCTATGTAAAATGGCATAGGTCAATGCATCTGCAGATACCCAGACAGATAAAAAGCAGTACAGGTATTTATTTTTAAAAACCTGCATTTAAGTGGACCAGCACAGTTCAAACCCATGTTGTTCATCAACTGTAGTTAGAATGTCTTTTTATCCTATGTAATGGGTAAGATATAGTTAAGAATAATTGAAATCATTTTTCTAGTTTGAATTTTGTATTAGATTGCTTTTAAAATTCCTGATCACTTTTTCTGTTTTATTTCTCTCAGCTGAGTAGTGTGGATGACCTTTAGTGTCCTCTGTCTATAATGTACAATGTCACGTCCTATAGCTGTTAATCTGTGGACTAGATCAAATCTTCAAAGTCAATCATTTCTATTACACTTTAATTTGAGCAAATGATATTTCATTTGCAATTTTAGGTGCATATAGATGTTGTTTCTATAAAGTTTATGTTAAAGTCTCCAATATTAAATATGTCCATTTAATTAGATTGTTATAGTTTCACTGCTCATGCACACACATGAATTATATTGACATCAATAACTTCTTTGGCTTCTCCTTAATTGTTATAAAGCTTATCCTGCTCACCTGCTGACAGCCTAGAGATTTCTAATCTTTCTTTTGCATTAAATCTATAGAATTTTTACCTCTAATGACAAGAAAATCTTACATGACAGAAATTGTTCTTTCATGTGTGCCATGTAAAATCTTATTTATATCAGTCGTCATTTGTCCTTCACAGGTCATGTTCTGTGTGTATATTTAAAACTGATGAAACTCATAGTGGTGTACAAACCATCACAATGTCCTGTAAAAATACTTATATGTATGCCTGGAATTTGTTTCTGTCACTCTATCACTACCACCACCACCACCACCACCACCCTAGCCAGATCTACCATCACCCCTCATTGGACTAATGCCATAGATTTCTAATTGTTTTATGAAAATCTATAGGTTCTATATGTGCTCAGAAACTCTTTCCTTTTCCATCTGGTCAAGTCTGAATCACTGTTCTTATCTCAAAGGTAATTTTCTGGTCTCCTGACTTGGTGAAATGCTTCTACTACAGGACCTTTTGCTTTTTACCTCTTTTGCAATATACCTGCCCCCAAAAATATTTTGTCTGCTTTATCAAAGGCCTTTAAGCTCCATTCCTGCAGGAATTAGTTTGTGTTTACTCATCACATAAAGTTAATATGTGCTCATTGAATCAAAAAATGATAGTTTAGTTTAATAATTAAATTCTAGTTGTTAATATGTGTCTTGGTCTTTAATCTTCTAATGCCAAAGCTAAAGCACAGCATTGTTTTAATTTACTACTATAGGCAAATAAATTTAATTGTTTTTCTAATATCCAGACAAAATAAACATCTATTACACACTCACATTTTATTGATTACTTTTATGTTTGTCATACCTGTTAGTACCACATTATACAATAGTCATTAATTTTTTTTCTATTTAAGAGTTAAGCATCCTGAAAACAACTTGATGCATCAGTTTTATTTTTAGAGAGAACCAATATGTGATCCTCACAATCATTCAAAGCCCTAGCCTCCTCCAGATACAAACATACTGTGGTGAAGGGGCAAGGTAGGTTTCATGCAATGGGCATAAAATAAATAGCTGAATGAACTGTTGCTATTTAGCAACTAGCAATATAGCATTCCAGTATCTTCTGTGCGTATAAGAAAATGAATCAGAAAGGTATCTTTTCCTCTTGAAAATTACAATTTTGCAGAAGAAATAAGAGTGATTCATAAAAAATAAAATATACGCTAGCAAGTGCTACATGTCCCCATATCTGAGAACCAAATGTTACTGTTTTTTACTTTGTGTTTCCAGAAATTTCCTTTTAGTAAAAATTGCATTCCTGGCTTTCAGTTCTCCCAGACTAAAAAGAAGATACTAATATGTGCCTCCCCTAAAGCACACCCACCCTCTACTTTCTGGATACTGTCAATCTTAGCTGTGTTTGAAATCTCCTGTATCTTCAAATTAAAATTGATTGCTTTCATGAAATGGTGTCTGCTCACTGTTTGATATATTCTTTTAATTGTGTTTGCCAATATGAATTTTATGGCAAATAAAATTCCCTTTCATAATCTTTTTTGGGGGGGGTATGTTTTCAGGGTAAATGCTGAAGGGCCTCCAATTTTGAAGTGTTAAATTATCAAGTGAAATCCTAAGAGCAATTTATAAAAGAGATAGCTGTAAATTAAAATATGTATATCGCTTAAGGTATAATTTGTGGGGAATTCTCTTGTCACTACCATGAGACCCTCCCAGCAGAACAGATGGAACTGACTCTCCAGCTTCTGCTTGGGTACCTGCTGTTTAATTACACCCTAATTAATTAAAGGAAAGACTCCTATGTGGTTTCAGTAGTAGTGAGCAGGAGTGCAGTCAAAAGAGACACTTGAGTTTAAAGACTTCCAAATTAAAACTAATAAGCTCAGTTGATATTTACTCATTGTGGTCATTTTTTAAAAGCATCTCTTACAACAACAAACTGACTCTCCCTCACTGCCCCCCCAAAATACTATGTCCTCTTAAATGACTAAGTTTCAGAAATGTTTTATTAATATTTTAAGGATCACAATAAATATTTAAGGAAACCAAATGAGGACTTTTAAGACCATAGCATCATATATAAAATTAAATCTCAATGTGTGTTCCTTCAGTGGCTGTTTTTTAAACAAACAAAAATAATGTTTATACTCCTCTGCTTTGAGAAACTTGTTCAGCAAATACTGTTTCCCAGTTTGAGATTTTACCCAGCTAATTTCTCAGCTAACTGCCCATGAAAATAGAAGGTAAATACAAGTACAACATACCCAGATGAATGGAATGATAGTAGAGAGGCACAGTACTAATTAAATGCTCGGTAACAGTTCATGGCTTTGCCATTCATATTCTGTGTGTGTGTTTGCCCTGTGTATGTACAGGCGTTTTCCTGGTTCTCTGGTTTTTTGTTCTTTAGCATGATCATCATTGGAGTGTCACTAATCTTTTGTCTATTTGTATAAAGAATGACAAAAAGGTACCTTTTTGTAAAACATCAATCAACAGGTGAACTGAACACTTTTCATAGTTTGCATCAGATAGGGCTCTGTAGATTTTTATGCATCTATTTGAAGTGTTATCAATATGTATAGTAATACATAAGACCAAGTGATATTTGCTAAAATAAATCTTATATCTATCAACTCTCCTTTACTGTGGCCTTGGAAACATTAAATGACATATTTATTATTTTCTTATTGTTTGAGGAGACTTCATAGAGTAGTAAGAAATCAAATCCTATACCTCTTGCTCTGACTGGGTGGCTCATTTGGTTGGAGAGTAATCCCATACACCATAAGGTTGTGGTTTAATTCCTGGAGAGGGCACAAACCTAGGTCATGGGAATGTGTATAGTACTGAAAGTCCTAGTCACAGCAATCAAACAAGAAGAAGAAATAAAAGGCATCCAAATTGGAAAGGAAGAAGTATAACTGTCACTATTTGCAGAAGTCATGATACAGTATATAGAGAACCCTAAAGATTCCTCCAAAAAACTGCTAGAACTGATCAGTGAATTCAGTAAAGTAGCAGGATACAAAATAAATATCCAGAAATCAGTTGTATTTCTACACACCAACAATGAGCTATCAGAAAGCAAAACTAAGAAAACAATCCCATTTACAATTGCATAAAAAAATACCTAGGAATAAATTTAACCAAGGACATAAAATACTTGTATTCAGAAAATTATAAGACACTGAAGAAATTGAAGATGCAAATAAGTGGGCGCATATACCATGTTCATGCATATGAATAATTAACATCATTACAATGCCCATTCTACCTAAAGGAATCTATAGATTCAATACAATTCCTGTGAAGACATCAATGGCGTATTTCACAGAACTAGCACAAATATTCCAAAAATTTATATGTACCCGCAAAGACCACAAATAACCACAGCAGTCTTGAAAAAGATGAATAAAACTGGAGAAATCACGTTATCTAATATTGATATCAAATTACACTACAAGGCCATAGTAATCAAAACAACATGGTACTGACATAAAAACAGATATATAGATAAGTGGAACAAAACAGAGAGCTCAGAAATAAAGATCAATCAGTTGTAAGTGCTCCATCTGGGTT
Source organism: Miniopterus natalensis (assembly GCF_054644295.1). Classification (NCBI taxonomy): domain Eukaryota; kingdom Metazoa; phylum Chordata; class Mammalia; order Chiroptera; family Miniopteridae; genus Miniopterus; species Miniopterus natalensis. The sequence goes on along the minus strand of NC_142081.1, from coordinate 141,181,294 downwards.
CAAACCTTCAACTTAGGTATGTGCCCTGACCAGGAATCCAACTTGCAACGTTTTAGTGCATGGGATAACACTCCAACCAACTAAGCCACCAGGCCAAGGCTATGGTCAATTAATATTTGACAAAGAAGGCAAGAACATTCAATGAAGTAATGGTGTTGGGAAAATTAGACAGATACGTGCAATAAATGAAACTAGACCACCTTCTTACACCACACACAAGAGTAAACTCAAAATGGATTAGAGTTAAATCTAAGAATCAAAACCATAAGAACCCTATAAAAAATATATATAGTCAATAAAATCTCAGATATTTCTCATTAGCAATATTTTTTCTGATATATCTCCTCAGGCAATGGAAACAAAGGAAAAAATAAACAAATGGGACTACATCAAACTAAAAAGTTTTTGTACAGCAAAGAAAACCATCAACAAAATGAAAAAACAACCCACTGAAAGGGAGAACATATTCGCCAATGATACATCTGATAAGGGTTTAATATCCAAAAATATATGAAGAATGTATACAACTCAACACCAAAAATACAATCGAATTTAAAAATGGGCAAAGGAACTGAATAGACATTTCTTCAAAAAGGACATATAGATGCCAATAGACATGTAAAAAGATGCTCAGAGTCACTAATCATCAAAGAAATGCAAATTAAAACCACAATGAGACATCACCTCATACCTGTCAGAATAGCTATCCTCAATAAATCAACAAATAACAAGTGTTGGCAAGGATGTGAAGGAAAGGGAACCCTCTTGCACTGTTAGTGAGATTGCAGATTGGTACAGCTACTGTAATAAACAATTTGGAGTTTCCCCTCAAAATTAAAAATTGAACTGGTTTATGACCCAGCAATCCACTTCTAGGAAAATATCTGAAATAACCTGAAACCGATTTGAAGTACTATATGCACCTGTATGTTCATTGTAGCATTATTTACAATAGTCAAGATTTGGAAGTGACCCAAGTGTCCATCCATAGATGAGTGAATAAAAAAGTGTGGTACATTTACACAATGGCATACTATTTGGCCATTACAAAAGAAAGAAATCTTACCTTTTGTGACAGCATGGATGGTCCTGGAGGGTATTATGTTAAGTGAAATAAGCCAGTCAGAGAAAAACCAATACCAAATGATTTCACTTACATGTGGATTCTAATGAACAAATCAACAAACACACAAAATAGAAACAGACTCATAGATAAAAAAACCAGACTGACAGCTGTCAGAAGGGAAGGAGGTTAGAGTTGGGTGAAAAAGGTAAAGGGACTAAGAAAAAAACCCAAAAAACAACTCAGACATAAACAACAGTATAGTGATTACATTACAAAATGAAAAGTGGGGTGGAGGGATGTAGAAGAGCTTAAAAGAGGGATAAATGGTGACCTGGTGATCAAAAGAGATTTACCTTTGGATGGTGAACACACAACATAATATAAAGATGATATATCATAGAATTGTACATTTGATACATATATGTTTATGAACTAATGTTGCCCCAATAAATTTAATAAAAAAATTTTTAAAAGGGAAAATATTAAATAATACATATTAAATGCTAATTTGCTTTTTAAAGGCAATATGGATATGTCCAGATCATTAATAATTATATTCTTATACTCATAGAATGCTGTCAACTATGTTTTTATTATATGTTTTGTTTTAATGAATCGAATTCCAAGCCAGAAGTGTATTACGACCTGGAAGGAGTTCAGATTGACAACCTTTAGAATATAAATACATAGGTGATGCAAAAAGAAATTCGTGGGTGAAATGTAAAACAGGAATTTTATTTTATCATCTCTTCAAGGCAAAAATCCAAAATAATATGCATTTTTGAGGATATGTGTAATAATAATTTCAACATTAAAATACCTATACATTCTAATTACATGTTTCCCTTTTCTTTCAAGCTCTGAGAATTTTAATATCTTAATGAGACATCTAGGTACCTGCCCAGTCTCAGGGCCTAAAGGAGATTACTTAGTCTGATTTTTAAATGACAGCTTCTCACCAACTAAAACTGCCAATCATACTTTGCTGGGGCTACACTGTTATGTGCAGAACCTCTTATGACTTCATAATGTGAAGTTTCCAGAGGAAAAGTGGTTGGGATATTTGTGTAGTTCTCTCCATATGCAAACTCTGGTAAGTTATTTGTCTGATGGTTCTTTTTTTTTTTTTGACAAAAAAGACTAGATTTTAGAGAGAATCCAATAATTTCATGAATGGAAATATTTACAAGAATGCTTTTTAAATTATAGCAATTGTAGCTTTAAACTAAACTTGTGCACCGGTAAACCAGATTTATCTTGAAAATGTGTATAAGTACCAATCTCTAGATAAGATTCCCCAACTCGGGGAGACAGTATTCTAAGAACTCTAGTTATAGGGGAGGGGAGGGAGAGAGAAAGAAAAAGAGAGAGAGAGGAGAGAGTGAGGAGGAAAGGAGGGAGAGAAAAAGAAATAACCCAGAAAACTACAAAGACACACAGAAAAAGAAGAAATTGTCTTTAGACTTCCCTAAATCCTGTTATTAATGTCTTTTCTTATATATCTGAAATTAACCAAGGTCAGAGTTTCTTAAATATCTTTTATTATCAGCTCAACACGGGCTGCTTCACCATGGTTTGAAATGTTATATAATTTCTGAGCATAAACTGAACTATTCTTTACTCTGGAGTCTGGCTTCAATGAATTTTTCATTTAATTTTTCTTTAGAAAACCATCAAGGCCTCTGCTGTTAGAACATAAGGGAGGCTATATCGGAGACTGGTTGTCGATAGTGTTACTTCCCAATTCCATTTTCAAATGCATCCTCGTAATATATTCAAGTATTTCAGATTCAATCAAATTGCCTCATCTTTGTAGTAGTGAGAAAAATTATTAATTTATTCTCATGGAAACCATGCAAATTTATATGGGAGCTGGTTTGCCCCAGGGGAGGAAGTTTTGCAGATTAAAGAATTTATTATATCCAAATGTGGGTGTGGAGAGTGTACTAATTTGCCACCCCTGCCCTTTTAAATTAATCTTTTTTTTTCTGCCCCACTTAATTTTCCAGAGGGTTTCTCTTTGAATCGTGTCACTCACTTGGTTTCAACTAATGGGAAGCACTGACAAGATATTGCAGGGTGGAAGGAGAGAGGTTTGCGGATTTCTTACTTGCTCCTTTCTGACTTTGGAGCCTCACTCTGGCAGTACCTGCGTGTTTTCAGGATGACAGATCCTGCCAGCCCTCAGCTTTGCCCAGACTCAAGCCCTGCCTTACAGTGTTCCTGCAACACTCTCTCTCCCCTTGACCCTTTAGGGCGAGAGATGGCATTTCTCCACTGTTGCTAAGCTCAGCCTGCTTTGGTAGCTTCTATTGGCCGCATGAACGTCTCTTCATTTGAACCACTTGATTTGAACTTGTTTTCTGTAGGGGCCTTGACTGCTGATAATAACAATAATATTAATACTAATATCTATGAGTTATAGAATGCTTACCACATATTGTACATTATGCTAAATGTTTTATATGTGCTATTTAATTGAATCTTTTAAGAATTCTCATGGGATGGGAATTACCTCTATTTTTAATTGGATATGAGATTAAATTGAGGTTTAGAAAGGGCATCCTTGCCCAAGGTCCCCCCAGCTAGTCAGAGAGCATCAAGACTCTGAACCTCATCTGACTGTGGAGCCCCTGCTCTTAGTCTCTGCGATGCTGCCTGATGTAGGAGACTTGAGACTGAGTGGTTTAGAAGCAGCAAATCTAAATCTTTGAATCTCTAGTGACTCTTTGGGATTTCATGTTCAAGTTGAAATACAGGCACTCACCATGTAATTCTGGTGCTCTAAGCCTAAGTGGATCTACCCTGGGCATCCAGTGTTTAACGTTCTTGTTGGATGCAACAGTCAGGTGATTACCTTTGTCAAAAAAAATATTCATTTCTTCTCTCTTCTATTAACTGATATATGTATTGACTAAAGTTGTTTGGGGATTCGAGTGTTAGAATTTATAAAATTTAAGTAGCCAAGCCCCCAATTATACTTAGACATAATAAGTAATGGAATAAGAGATAACAGTCTATTTTTCTTCTGAATCCATTTTTTAAATCTTTACTGATGTTAAAATACTAAGAGTTTAGTAGATTACATGAACCTCCTTTTGACTAATATTAAACTCACAAATTATAAGACATTGTCATTCATCTGTAACGGTGCTTTCTCATTACTCAGAAATTGTTTTTATATTTCTTGAAAAAGTTGTTTTAGGATTAAATATTTTTACTCAAGTAACAGTCTTGGAAATATATAAAAGTAGAATTTAAACACAATTACTAGGTTAAGGCATTTCTAATTTCTTCCCAATAAGAGATTGACTTTTTTGAACCACTTTTTGACTGAGTTATCGCTGTCCGTGTTTTGCAGCATAAATTTGGGAGCTGGAACTTACTTTTCTCACCTCTATAATAATACCTCCTTTCTCCTGGGGTTGTTGCAAGTGTTGAATAAAGTGAAAGACGCAAAGGGCTAACCTAGTGCTTAACACATCATAAACGCAATAGAATCAGTTGTTAATTATGTTATTGTTTTTCTCCAGCTGCCTCCTCTTTCTCTTCCTCCTTCTTCTATTTAAATTGACCTTTATTGTTGCAAGTATTACAGATGTCCCCTTTTTTCCCCCATTGACCCCCTCCACCTCCGACCTGCTGGGTTAAGGCAGCATCTGATAAATGGCCCAAAAGTGGTAAAAACAAAAACCTGTTCACAGGCAGGAGGTCCTTTTATCTCACTGTTTCCCACCCGACTGCTCTAGATTGTAAATCATTTTGTGGTGAGGCTACAACCAAAGCCCGGCCAGCTGTTTGGTTAAGTCAATAACTTCCCTTAGTCTGAAATTGCTCATTTGTAAAATATGGGAATAATAATAATTTATCTCATATCTGCATTGCAGAACTGAAACATAAAGAAATGTAGGGCGGGGAGGAAATAAGCTGGCGGCATAGGAAGAGCTGCGCCCACCGCCTCCCGCAACCACATCAAAATCACAACTAAAATACAGAACCACCGTCACTCTGAGCCTCCTGAGATCTGGCTGCACAGAAGCCGCACAACCAGGGAGCTGAAGGAGCATCGAGACCGGAAGGAGGGGCGCAGACGCGGGCGGATCGGGGCTGAATTGGGGAGACGTGGCTGTGGGCCCACACCCGGTGCCGCGGGGTAAACCCGGGAGGGAATCTCGGGGTGGAGGTTGCCCGGAGGAGGGAGGGGGTCCCAGCCCCACAGCAGGCCCCCAGCCCAGGGCTCCAGGGCTGGGAAGAGATGTCCCCACAACTCTGCGCTGTGAAACCAGCGGGGACTGTCGCTGAGGGTCTCGGAGGCTGCGGGAGCCCCAGCAGCTCCTCTAAAGGGCCCGGCACGGACTCACTCAGACGCTCCCTCTGAGCCCAGCGCCGGGCAGCAGCCTGAGGGGACCTGGGACACTCGGGGGGGGGGAGGAACTAACCTGCCTGAGATCCGGGCGAGAGCTGGAGGGCAGCTTCCTCCCAGGCAGAAGGGCTGGCAGAGGCCATGGCTCCTTTGGCGGGTCCTCCCCGCACACAGCCGGCAGGCAGGCGCCATATTTGAATCTCCAGCACCTGACTCACGCCTTTGGCCCCGCCCCGTGATTCCCGGAGGCCCGGCCCCTCCCCACCTGCAGCTCATCCAGGCCATTTCCAGGGGCTTTTCTGTGCAAGTGGCCTCTCCAGCCTCATGCTTAGGACTTTCCTAAAATCTCTCAAACAAGCAGCAGTGGGCCCCATATGGCTTGATAAGTGGCCCCAGGCCTGGCACTAGTGGCAGCTGCATTGGCTCATAGTTTGGCCTCTCCTGGGTACCTCCAAGCCCAGCACAAGTAGCAGCCAACTACGGTTTGCTGTGTAGCTCATGCTGGGTGGCCCTGGGCAAGGCACTGACACAGGCTGACTTTGCACCTCTTGGGAGGCCTCAGAGACAGTGCACCTGGTGATCAGACTCGACCACGCTGGATTACAACCCTACCACATCCCCGAGCAACACTCAAGGGGTGCACTTGGTGAACACCAAAGCTCCACTGAAGTAAATCCTGCTCCACAGGGGTGTCTCCAGCATAGCAGCTCTTTGGCTGTAGTTGCAGCTGGTCCTCACAGCTGATGGGTCTGGGGGTCAGTTCCTCCCAGTGACACCAACAGCAACCAAGGCTCAACTACAACAGGACAGTGCACACAGCCCACACAGCGGAGCACCTACAAGGCCCAGCTCAGGTGACTGGGGAGACTGAACCACTGGACCCTAAAGGACACCTAGTACACAAAGCCACTCTACCAATTCCAGGAGACATAGCAGCTCTCCCTAATACATAGAAACAAACACCTGGGAGCAGCCAAAATGTGGAGGCAAAGAAACATGTCACAAAGGAAAGAACAGAAGAAATCTCTAGAAGAGGAACTAAATGAAATAGATCCAAGCAAGCTTAGAGATACAGAGTTTAGAATTTTTTTATAAGGATGCTCAACCATATTAGTAAGAGTATTACAAAAACAACTGAGAAAATTGATGACATAATAAAGTACCAATTTGAAATGAAGGTTACAGGAACTGAAATGAAGAATAATTTACAGGGAATCAACAGTAGAGTAGGGGACGCTGAGAATCAAATCAGCAATTAGGAACATGAGGAAATAAAAAACACCCAACCAGAAGAGCAAAAAGAAAAAAGAATCCAGAAATATGAAGATAGCATAAGGAGCCTCTGGGACAACTTCAAGGGGCCCAACATTCATATTATTTGGGTGTCAGATGGAGAAGAAAGGGCAAGAAATTGAAAACCTATTTGAAAAAATAATTACAGAAAACTTCCCCTACCTGGGGAAAGAAATAGATTTATAAGTCCAGGAAGCACAGAGGGTCCCAAACAAGAGGAACCCAAAGAGGCCCACAGCAAGACACATCATAATTAAAATGCCAAAGGTTAAAGACAAAGAGAGAATCTTAAAAGTAGCAAGAGAAAAGCAATTAATTACCTACAAGGGACCACCCATATGACTGTCAGCTGATTTCTCCACAGAAACTTTGTAGGCCAGAAGGGAGTGGCAAGAAATATTCAAAGTGATGGAAAACATGGAACTACAACCAAGATTGCTCTACTTAGCAAAACTATCATTTAGAACTGAAGGTCAGATAAAGAGCTTCACAGATAAGAAAAGGCTAAAGAAGTTCATCACCACCAGACCAGCACTACAGGAAAAGTAGAAGGGTCTTCTTTAAGAAGAAGCTAATGAACAAAAGAATCTGACGATCTAAATAGATCCAGAGACACTGACACATGCAACAAATGATCATATTTCAGAGGAAAGAGGGAAGGAGAGAGGAGGGTGGGAAGAGATTAACCAAAAAAGTTATAAGGATATATGCATAAATCATGGACACAGTCAATAACAGGGTGAAGGCCTGGGTAGGAGGTCGGAGCGAGGTGGGAGGGGGTCAATTGGGGGGAAAAATGTGACACCTGTAATACTTTCAATAATAAAGATAAATAAAGAAAAAAGGAATGTGAACACACTTCATAAGTTTTGAAGCAATATACTTGGTCAACTATTATGAATAGCGATTTCATAAATACTGGTTAAGTCTACTTTGAAAGAGGAACACAGAATGTTGCATTCATTTTTTAGAAAGACCATTTGTCCTTTCCCTGTAGCCTCAAAATAAAGAGTCATGAGAGAAAAGGACAGTATTTTTATTTTTTCCTAGCATCTTCTAGCTAAGTCCCAAACCTTAGCATGTTAAAAGTCACTTTTCTTACATAACTTCTGTAATCAGAGGGCAGTGCCTGTGGCAAACAACAAGCTAGAAATTAAGATGTAAATTTTTGCTGTTCTGAGCAACAGCAAACAATATTTGGAGATGCCTTTGGGTTGTGGCTCACAGGGCAGGGAATCTGAAAACAGCAGCTCTGTGGCCTGATGTCATCAGCCCAGTGAAGGTGCGCAGGCCACATCCAGCCTCATGCACTCTGGGCACCGATGATGGGAATGCCCTTCTTGTTCTCTACACCTTAGGTGCTCAGAGATCATGTGGATGCAGGAGGTTGCCATTAACAGGCTCTGTAAAGATTTTGCTATGTTTAGGCTATTAAAAGTTATTTTCCAGCAAACTTGACTCCACTCCTCCAATTTTGTCTTCAGTAATCCGTGTGTTTTCATTTTTTTCTCTCTAGAGAATAATTACTATTGTTTTCTCCTCCTTAGATTGCTTTAAGAAAGAAATGGTGAGATGTTACTTAAAAATTAGTGCAAATTTGAAGAAGCTTGTTTTTCATCCACCCTTATTCCCCCATTCTCTTATTTTTAGGCGAGCAATGAAATGAATACCTAAATAAAAATCCTCTACCCAGCTAACACAGCTACTTCACACATAGTCTATCAAGAAAAGTTTCATTTTAAGGTGAATACATAAATAGACAAGTGATGTGTGGTATTTATTTTAGCCTCATCTGATTTTCTAAATTTAGGATACTCTAATTTCTTTTATGCTTCAGGCCACAAAACCTAGACTTTCCTGCCATGAATAGTGTATTTTCTTGCATTGGAATAGGCATCTAAAAATACCCATTCCTTATAATGATGGTTATGAGCAGAAATAACTAAAGGTATTTCAAGGGTTACTGGCAGCAATAGAGTGAATGCCTGTGTAAGCCTCGCACAGCATCACCTAAACACTTCCCTGAATCTCATCTCACTGAAGTAACATTTCAAGGAAATCTCTGGTGACTTCAGAGATGCTGTAGGAGATTTTGGGGGGAGGGGTGCTCTTTATTCTCTATATATCAATATAAAATTCTCTCCTTTGAACTTTTCTGCTTTTAAAGTGTGTAACATCAGTGTATTTCCATTGAGGATAAAAGGAACTTGAAAATTTCCAGTGTGCCTTGCTTTGGAGTTTACATTCTAACATAAACCTACAAAAATAAACATAGGACTTATTTATATTAAAGTATAGGAAACTTTTGATTAAAATATAACTCATTAAATCTTTTACTATCAGCAGTTGATGCACATTAACATTGTGCATCAACTGCTGATATTAATTTATAGTTACGTAAATAATTTATATTTACGTAATTTTATAATACAAATAATTTATATTTATGTAAATTTATTAGGATTGGTAAAGAAGGGACAAAGAGATTTGAAACTAAAAATTTAGGAGTAACTAACTAAAACTTAAAATTCAATCAGATATATTCATAAAACTGCATAAAATAAATCAATGTGAGATGTGATTTGATTTATAATTTACAGTCATTAGTTATTCTACTTCATAAAAATATATCACACACTAAAATATACAAATATATAACTCGTTCCTATAACTCCTACATAAAAACATTTGTCAGGTCTGTACAGATTACTAAAATAAAATTACCACATGTATCCTGTTGTTACACTTTTAAAATTTTTATTTCTGCCCGCCGGGCCTGGCTCAGTGGTTGAGCGTCGACCTAGGATCCAGGTGATTGGGGTTCGATTCCCGGTCAGGGCACATGCCCGGGTTGCGGGCTCAATCAATGACTCTCTCATCATGGATGTTTCTATCTCTCTCTCTCCCTCTCCTTTCCTCTCTCTGAAATCAATAAAGATATATTCAAAAAAAAAAAAAAGTATTTAAAATTTTTATTTCATAACATTTCCTTATCTTGCTTTTTTGTATTGATCTTTTTTCTTTTCTATAATATTCCCAATTTTATTTATTTGGTTGCTAAATTAGCCTGCAGGTTCTTGAAACTAATAATGTTATCTAGAGATTTTATTAGATTTAGGAATAATTTGGAGGAGCAATACCTTTCTAAAGGTGGTTATATGGACCTCCCATAACATGATTTCATGAGATGCATACCCTTAGTTATCAAACTTAAAAATTAAATTTTATATTTTCCTTCCATTGTAAATTTTCCCATCAGCATTTCACCCAAATAATTCTAACATCAAAGATTTAAAAACATATTTAATTAGATTTTACAAATTGTGATTTCAATTTTAATGTTCTCCCTCCAATTGTTAGCTATGATTACCTTTTAGAAAACATTTTAGCAACTATTTGGTTAGCTTTTAATACAGTTTATGTAAAAATAATTATAAATATATATTCTTTATATTATTAATCAATTTTAGAATGTTTCAGAGCTCTGAAAACCTTCAATGCTGATCAGTGAGAGTATTTCTATTATTATTATGACTTTAACATATGTGATATGATTCAATCCTTTGTAGGTACTTTCATCATGATGCTTAAATTGTTCCACCTGATGCCCATGAAAGCTAATTCTTATTGACACTTCTAACATGACCATATTAATTCTTGGGAATCCCCTTACTTCTGGAATAACAAAATGCTGTAGGTTCATCTTGTACATTTACTACCCAAATCTGAAACCAAGGATTTCTCCAAGTTCCCTATGTTTTACTGAGAAATGGCTGAGATTAAATTATAGGCACTAGGGCTGACCATCACTACTTGGGTTTTAGAATGGACATAGTTGGAAATACAGTTTTCAGGACAAAATATTCGTGAATTCACAATATTTCCTTTTTTAAATATGATAGTAAGAAATGATATTTCAATATTTTTAATTTGGATCTCTCTTATTTTGAGCCCCTCTTTCATATATCTCAGGATTAAGAGCATGTATTTTTGTACTAAGTATATGTTTATATCTTTCCCCCCTTTTTTCTGGCATATTGTTAATATTATCTTTATATATAAGGCCTATGTGATATTACTTACTTTTAATTAGTCCTTTTAAGTTTTTTTACAATATATAATTTTCTTCTGATTTATTTTGGCATTTATAATATAAATTTTATTTTTTTGTGTAAAATAATCAGTATTGATTTTTTTTTCATTCCGATAATGGTAGGTTACAATATGAACTGAAATATCTACCTGAGGACAGTTAGTAAAATTTTAGAAACTATATGAAACATTTTCTCTAAAGCATCATTGAGGTAAAGAGACAGTGAAAATTAGAAGGTCAGGATCCAGTTAAAAGAAAGGTCAACCTTGCTGGGAGACCCAGGCATTGAGAACAGTTTTTCTGCAAGATGCCTCTGCCAATTCCCGAAGGACAGCTAAGTGGCTAAAAGATAAGCTTTATATATAGGAGAGAAAACAACAGCAGCATTGGAATCCAGGGCTGCCTGGAGTTAGCCCAGTCTCACTTCAGACACCAACTGCAGGTTCAGAGGGTCCAAAACCATCCTCATTTTTGATAGTTCTCTAGAGTGACTCACAGAACTCACTAAAAGCTAGTTTGCTCATGATACAGTTTAAAATCAGCTGAAGGAAGAGACGCAGGGGGCAGTGTCTGGAAGGGTTCCAAATGTGAAGCTCCCATTGTCCTCTCCGTTGGAGTTAGGACATGTTCCACTGCTGTCGGCATGAAGCGATGCTAACCAGGGAAGCTCATCTTAGGTTCAGTTTCAGTGTTTAGAGTTACTGGGGCTCTACTACATGGGCATGATTAATTGATTAATTGCTGACATAGTTGAACTCGGTCTCCAGGTTAATTAATACTGCATGACCTGAAAGTTCCCACCTTAAGTCACATGGTTGGTCTTTCTGGGCTGGCTAGCTCCACCCTAAGATTATTGAATATGGCTCAGCTCACCCTGAGGTCCTGTGTGGCCAGCCACTGCTCTAAACAAAGACACTTATGGGGAGCATGATATAGATACCTTCCAGAAGCTGGTGACAAATATCTGGGATCTTTTTGTGCAAATCTAAATTCTTTACTATACAAGGGTTCAGCGAGGAAATGGAACCCTGTCAAATCTCCCACACTTTGAGGTGAGACCATGAAAGTCTATACTCTACAGCAAGAATGAATGGAACTGGAAGAGTTCTTATAGAGACTAAGGTCCTGCTATAATTCATGTCAATTCTGATAATGGATTAACTGATCTCTAATTGCTAGTACCCTTCCTTAGCCACTTACCAGAGGGAAACTAAAATATCTTATGAAGGAAAACAGTAACTGCCTAAGACTCAAACTATTTCTATATTTTTAAATAATGAATGAAAGATACTTAACCAAAAATTATCAGGCATACAAATCTCAAATAATACAATCAAAATTTAAAACAAATAAATAAAACATACAGTAGGAACAGATCCACAGGGTATTCAGATAATAAATACAGTAAAGTCAAATACTAAAATAAATGTACTGCATATTAAGTAAAATGTAAGACAATATAGAGAAATTTTGCAGAGCATTGGAAGCAAATAATGAAAAATTTAATATTTTATATACAGATATAATTTAAAAGAAATTCCAATGCAAAATTTAGTGGATGGGTTTACAGAAGGTATATATATAAATGAAGAAATAAACTAAAGAAGGGCAGAAGAAAATATCCAGAATGGAGTATTTAGGAACAAAGATATGTAAAATACACATGCAAAAATATTAGGGATGTCATAGTGGCATGACTGCAGGTTGAAGGTTGGAGTTTTTTCATTAGGGTTGCTACACTTCTTTAAGATCCCTTTGTTTCATGCATGGGAGAAATACTAATGTGAACCATTAATAGTAACCAGTGTTGCCTGATGATTGCAGACATAGGAATTCTTCCTCAAAATCTGGAAAATGATTTCTCAGCCACAACTGAGAGTGTATTGACAGCAAGCCCCAGGGTAGTCAACTTTAGCTTTAAAATTAAGTTCATTAGGAAAAAAAAGGTAGAAAAATATTTCTCTCATCTTATGGTTATGCTTACTGTGATGGTCAGCTATTTGAAAACTAGATTTTTCAAAATTCCTTTCCCTGTATTGTTGTTGGCAACAAGAAAAACGTACATGAGATTGGGAAGGTGGGAGGGAAGCCAAATCTGCTGTTTGGAAGGTTGGTACAGGGCACTGGAAACACCTGTGAAACGAACTACTACTGATTGAATGGGGATGATACATCCTTGTGTGGCAGGTCCAAGTTGTGGTATTTAATTTCCAGAGCCAATTAGGGTATGGTTACTGTAAAGATTACTCTAATGGTTAGTAAACAGAACCAAAGCAATTGTCAGAATGTCTTGGAGTTCAAAAATCAATGGTCATGTCTATTTGTTCGTGATGTTTTCAAAATTGAGCAGCCTACTAAAGTTTTACTTGCAATGTATAAATGAAATAGCTTTGGATCTGGTGAACAGAATCCTGACCTGAATCACCACATTAGACAGTTGCAAACAACTGACCAATTCTCAGACTTGAGCCCTTTTGAAAATTCAGAGTACCTTGCACAAAGAAGAGGTAGAATCCCTTGAGGAAGGAACTTTCTTTACATTTAAATATGTATGCTATTAATCTTCCTTATAGTCTTTCCCAAAGGTATTTGCAGCATTTTCCATGGTAACTGTTCATTGGAGAAGTGGATATAAAAAAATATTTGGGGGTGTTATTGGACAGTGGCTCAGAACTGCCACTTCTCTTTGGAGACCCAAACCACCAGTGTGATCCAGTCTGAGTAAGGTCTTATGGAGGTCAGGTGGTTAATAAAGTTCTAATTAAGGTCCATCTCACCACGGGCTCGGTGTGTGCCTGAACTAATCCTGTGGTTATTTCATCAGTTCTAGAAATCATATTGGAATAGCCATTTTCAGCAACTGACAGAATCCAGCATTTACTTCTTTCATTACAGATCTTCCTTCCAGAATCATTTCATTTCTTCTTAAAGGAGTTTGGAGGCCATCATGTTAGAAAGGCCACGTCGAAACCAGTAGAACCGCTTCCATCTTCCAAACGAATGTTGCCTTCTGGAAGTTTTGCATAGATTAGTGCAGTCATCAAAGATCTGAAAGATGTGTGATATAGTAAATCTTACCAATTCCCATTCAACTCACCTATTTGACGTGTACAGAAGATAGGTGGATGTTGCAGAATGACAGTGGATTATCATAAACTTAATCAGGTGTTGATTTCAACTCTAGCCACCATTTCTGATATGATTTTGATATGGAGCAAATATACATGTTCCCCAGCATCTGGAATAAATCAATTGATGTAAAAGTGAATGCTTTGATTTATATATGCTCTCTCTTTATTGGGAACTGTTTGCTTTCAGCGGCAGGGCCAGAAATACACTTACATTGCCTTACACCAGAGCAATATCGATTTCCTAGCCTATTATCATAATCTTGTTCATAGATACATTGATGTCCTCTCCATTCCAAAGCATCAGTAAGCCATTCAATTAATGGTGTAATTATTATTGGTCACAGTGAGAAGGAAAGAGCATCTTTGCTAGATACATTGGTAATATACATGTTGTGTACCAGACAAAAGGAGATAAATGCCACAGGAATTCAGTGATTTGACACTGCAGTAAAATTTCGAATAGAAGTGTCTGAGACATGTCAAAATGGACCTTTCAGGGTGAAGAAAACAGGAAACAGGGGTTAACATTTGGGGTAATTCTCATTTTTACCCCTAGTAAATGAACCATTAGTGGAAGTTTTGTTTCCAGTCCTCATGTCTTTGGGCTCTGCTGCTTGATATGTCTTAGTTCCCAAGGAATTAACACTCCCACCAGGAGACACAACTGTTTTATTAAACTAAAAGTTGAAACTGCTACCTTGTCACTTTGTAATTCTCATGATGGTAAATTTGCTGGCAAAGAAGGGGATGACTGTCCTCTCTGGGGTAATCGATCTTAACTATTCAGGGGAAATCAATTTGCTCCTATGGGGTTAGGAGACATATGCCTGGAATGAAGGAGATACCTCTTAGCACCCTATGTTCTGTGCAAAAGTTAATGGGCTACTGGCAGTATCCAATACACACAACTGCTAAAGCCCAGACTTTTCAGAAATGCAGGATGTGTCATCCTCCTAGGCAAGGGACCATGACCTGCAGAGGAGCTTGCTGAAGGTAAAGGAAATGTGGAAGTGTCAAATTATAAATATCAGCTACACGGTGGTACTTATAAGTATCTCTGAACTCACCAATTTCTTTTTAAAAATTTTATAACTCCTGTAATTTAACATAAAGTGTGTTAATACTACTTAACCTCATTCAACATTTAAAATGTGCCTTAGCTAGAAAAAAATAAATAAAAAAGAACACTAACCAGAAAAGGAGGTAGAGTGACTTTGGGACTTTTATCCTTGTTAGAGAGAAGCTCAGTGTGTTTTTGGTCGTATGAAGTTCCGTTACAGCAGCTTAGGTGGAAGCATGACTTTGCTCTACCTTTCTTTGGGGGGTGAGTATGGTTAAGAGATGTGTACATGTACTTCAAGTTGCCAAAAGGTGACTTAGGTTGCTTTCCTATTTTGTCAGTTTAGCTAAACTAAGCAACATTTTTTAGAATTCCTTTTCCTGTGTGGTTTCAGTTTACAGTTGTATTAAACGTTTAGCTAAACTATCCCATAATATTGCTGCATTGATACCCATTTTGTGTGGCCAAGTGGCCTGCTGATACTTTAAACTGACAATTACCGCCCTCCCCCCCACCCCATCAACACATGCCCTAGATAACAGGCAGCATAGTCACAGGTAAATATAATATTGTTATTGGTGGGGTACCCTCTGTGCTTCAACCTATTGCTGATGGAAGTGGGATTCTTTGTGTGCCATGGGAATAAGAATTTCCTGAGACCCCTATGAGAGGATGAGGCATTTGCAGAAAACTTTATTTTTGGGGAATTAAAGCCCTAAGTTTCCAAGGTTCCACCTCCCTCCATCCCACCATGGAAAAAGTCCCTTTTTGTCTTCAGCAGAACTAGGATTAAAGCCACTGCCCAGAGTTTCTATTCCATATTGAAGCACAGCACAGTCAGCACAGTCCAGCATCAGGCTAGCTTAGCTTATGTTCCCACTGCAGTCCATTGTGTGTGGGGTCCACATGGTCATGGAGACCATGCGACTTTTAGGGCCACATGGCAGGCTAGCGCACAGGTGAGTGCAAGGAAGCAGGGGAGAAGTAAAAGATATGAGAGATAATTCTTTGTCTGGGGCTTATGTATTTCCAAATTTTCATGGGCTTGCATTGGGGTCCACCCTCTTAGCCAATGCTCTTTGTTCCCAGGTTAGACTGACAGGCAAGCATCTTCCCGTCAATACTCCTACTTCACTACACATGCGTCCATTTCCCCATTTGTTGGGCTCCTTCCCCCAGTGATTTGCAGGAAATGGACCAGTGGTTCCCTGGGGAGTATAAAGTTGCAGCTTCCTGGTGAAGCTGCCAGATGACCATGTTTATAATGTCTGACATCCCCTTTGCTCCATTCCTATTATTAATAGTAGTTAGCTATTTAAGATGGTAGCTATATGGCATTTGATATCCTGATGTCTTGATATGACTCCCCAACTACCACTGTGATAAACACTGTTCCATACCACCCAGGGGTTTCCTCTTATGCACCCTTTAGATAAAAATCCCCAGGAAGCTTACCAAAACTCCACCTTAGCCTGTGAACTCCAAAGCACTCCATGTATAGACTCCAAGTGCTGCTGCACTCTCTGCCTGCGTTTTGTTTTGCTTCCCTGCATGGCCTCTCAAGGCTTGCTGTGTATCTCTTCCAGGACCTGTGAGTAATAAGCTTTTCTATTAATATTTCCTTGTGGCCTTTTGTTGAACCCTGGCTCACCAGCGACACCTATGGCTACAACAGGTTGGTTAGAAGAGAAATTGTTGAGATTTGGAAGGTCATTCTATTCTGGAGGTCACAGTTGAACACCAGGCAGTGGTGCAGCTTTTGCATGTAGTTAGTGATGTCTTGAGGTAGAGCCTACAGTACTGTGAACTACCAAACATCTCCTCAGGCTTGTTTTGGAGCCAGGTGATTTTGAAATTTGGTGCAAAGGACATGGGCTAAAAGCTTGAATTAAGAAATTTTTTAGCCAGAAACACTGAAAGGCTATGGTGGTCCTCTTTCTCATATGCCACTCAAAATAAATATCAAAAATAACCTGTAAAATAAACATAATAAACTCAACTGTATTTTAGTTATTTTAAAGATAATTATTTCAATAATTAAAAAATCAAATACCAAACTCTATCAAATCAGCTCTATCATCTCTCTCTCCTTTGATATTCCTGTTTATCTACCACACTAAGTACATGCTTAGTCTACCTAAGCATGGGAATTATAGTAGACTGATTGCAAATTGAACTAATTGGAAATTGTAGTAGACTGATTACAAAAATAGTCCTAATTTTTCTTCTCTAAATATCTACCATAAAATATGACATTATAGCTCCTTCCACAGAGAGGCAGAGACTTTATCCAATCTCTTTAATCTGGGCTGGGCTGCTAAAAAGTTTTGGTGAACAGAATGCAATAGAATAATATGGTGCCAGTCCTGATCTTGGGACTCAATTGTCCTTGTGCTGTTTCTGTTTCTCAGTGGTCTGAGCATGCCTCATCTAGTCTGGTAAGAGATGAATACCATGTGGAAGAGAGACCAGTTGCCCCAGCTGAGGTTTGCTAAACCTGTCTACTGGTAGTGGACATCAAAACATCTGAGAGAGCTCAACTCTGACATCATTGGAGCTGCCTACTTGAAACACAGCTGTCCAGAGATATAAGAATAAGACAGGCTGAGACCAGAACAACCATATGATACATAGATACATGAATGATAAATATTGGGTTGTCTTACAGGTTACTGGGTATTGAGATAGTTTGTTATACTCCAACATCTAACTGATAGAAATCCAGCACTGGACATTATCAAGCTGGAGTGTATAAAGAGAAGGGTGATTGACCTGTCAAGAAGTCTTAAAATCAAGTTATAGTGTACGAATGGAAAAAAATAGGATATTTTGCATGGAGAGGGAGAATTTTAAGATCTCCACAAAGTGGCTCCCACAAAATAATTGATGAGATGTTATGTAAAAAGGGATTATATTTACCCAACATAAATTTAGAATTCAAAATGGTAAATGTTGGAAGATATTAGATGATGAGGGATATTGTAATACATTGTAGAGCTAGCTCAAATTTACCTGGTGGGGATGGTACCTTCCATACAGAATGGGTGACATTTACACAGATTTGTTTCAAAAGAAAATTTTCTCTTTGACTTGGAGTTTTGAGTAGGTAACATATATTACTTTTAACTCCAAAATTCTGTATGGTGAGATTTTTTATTAATTTTCTTTAATTAAGTATACTTTTCATCATTATCAGTATTCAAAAATTTATATTGTTCAAGTACCAATAATACAATTGTTTGGCTTTCTATTCATTTTTATTTGAATTGGTGATATTGTAGCCACACCCTGAGTGGAATTATCTGAAAAGCTAGCTACCACCTTTCCTTTAATAGACCAGTTCATTAAAATGTGTTCTGTGTACCAAAAAATTCACTTCAAAAGGAACTGTTTGGTAATAACCAATTTCAAAATCTAAGACAAAAATTCATTTAGAGATAATAAGAGAGATGTATTTCTATTCAACAAATATCTATTTATTCAACAAATATCTATTTATTCCCTACTACTTGATGAAAGCACTGGTGATATGTCAGCAAACAAGTTAAGGCATTACCCTCAAGAAACTTATCTAGCAAGAAGGAAAACAATAAACAAATATAAATTCCATATAGTGTGAGGCTGTGATAGTGCTAAGAAAAATAAAGCAGGGCAAGAAGACATAATTTGATGGGGTATCAACCTTTTAGATTAGTGGTCAGAGTAATTCTCTCTAGGGAGGTAATATTTGAGCACAGGCCTGACTGGAGCTGGGAAACAAACCTAGTAAACAAGGAGTATCATTTAACAGATGGAATAACTCTCACGGAAGAAGCTTTGCTGAGTATGTTCAAAGAAATGGAAGAAATGCTATGTGCTGAAATAAGGTGAGGGAAAGAAGAGTGTCAGGAATAATTTAGAGTAGTAGACAGTGGCTAGGTCACATGAGGCTTTATAGGTCATGGTAAGAACTTTATTTTTTATTTAGAGTATGATGAAAGCTATTGGAAGGTTGAGACTAGGCACTTGGCATGATATGTGTTCTATTTTGTATGGTTCACTCTTACTTTGTGGGGAAAGTAAGTTATGGGTGGGATGGAGAGAAGGGGCAGAGCTCATTGCTCCTTGGCCCAATTACTTTCAGATCTATTCTCTCCTTTCTTTTCTGTATCATTTGAGAAAGGGGATGGTTCCTTGATATTGTTTTATCTAAGCTTCTTTATGAGACAGCTCATAAAGAAGAAACATCTGGATGAGACACTGGCAGGTAAGGGAAAGAGAGAAGTCAGGTCATTTTTAAAATTGTCTTTCTGTGCCTCATCACTGATTATGAGCACAGTGTATTATGGTGGTCTGCTTCCACTGGAATCAGCAATGAGTGTACTGTTGGGCTCTGGTTATGACTCTGCTTTTCAAACTTCAGCCTATGGCTTGGAAATTCTCTAGAGTGAGCAAAATTGAAGCAGGGATACTTCCAGGGGACTATTCCAGTAGTCTGGACATGAGAACAAATGAAACAAGTTACTGTAACAGCCATGAACAAGTGAAAATGATAAGATTTGGGGATCTCTTTTGAATGTAGAACTAACAGGGGATGTGAAAGGATTGAATGACTAGTGTAAAAAAAAGAAGAAATATAACAGTCTTCAAGGTTTAGTTTGGAAAAAATAATAAAAGCAATATCATTGATTGATATGGGGAAGATTGAAGAAGGAAGAGATTAAAAGGGAGGGTATATGATTCAAGAGTTCTTTTTGGTAAAATTTGCCATTGACATGACTGTTTGAAGTCTATGTGGAGGGTCAAGTGGAAAGTTAAGTATTTGAATCCAGAGTTAAGGAAATAACTCGATTTTGAGAACTATTGGGTGGGTGGATTGGAGTATTGGTATAATAAAGTTATGAAATTTGAAGAGATTATGTAGGAACTGGCTATACATAGAGAAAAATCAATAACATTGAGGACTAAGCCCTAATGCTCACAAACATTTACAAATTAGAGAGAAAAGAAACTATCATAGGAGACTGAAAAGGCAACACTAGTAAAATAGGAGGAAAAAGAGAAGTTCTAGAAGACAAGTGAAAAATGCTTTTAAGATGTGATGGTCACTGGAAAAATGTTTCCTGTGTCATTTATATCTTTCTCTCTCTCTCTTTGTTATTTCTTTCATTGCTTTATTTAGTCACTTGACCAATATATAGTGAGATCTTGCTAGCTGCATTGTGCTACTTAAATCAGAATTTAGATACAGGAGACCCTGAATAAGAAGTTATTTTTTTTAATTAAATTTATAGTGATGACATTGGTTAATAAGATTATATAGGTTTCAAGCATACATTTCTATAATACATGATTTACATATCACATTGTGTGCCCACCACCCAAAGTCAAATCTTCTTCCATCACCATAAAATTGACCCCGTTTACCTTCTGGTAACCACCATATTGTTGTCTGTGTCTATGAGTTTTTGCTTGTTTGTTTTTCTTGTCAATAGCAGTCTCTTGAGCACCTGTCAATTTCCCCAGACTGTTACTTTAAACAAAGAATGATAAAGTTTATTTCTAGAAAACAAAGCATAAGTTAATCTCCAAAACAAACTCATCCTACATTTTAGGGAAATAATGAGGTTTACACCTTTCTTCATACTTTATACACACTTACTCATTCAAATATTATAAATATTTTACATGTAACTCCACCATATTTCCTCACAGCATTTTCAATAAAAATTTTAAATAAAAGGTTTTCTCATGTAGCTTTTTTATGAGTTTTTTTTTGTTTGTTTTTTTTTTTTGCTTGAAAAAAAAGGCAAATATAACAGAATCTTTTTCAGAGCTCTTTATTTCTCTGTGACATTCCAAGGGTTAAATTAGCTCCTGTTCTTGGCTCAGAGGAAAGCTAAACTGTAGCCTGGATTTATTTCCTTTACTTTTTTTTTCTCTTTCCTCTTTTAGGACTGTACATGTACCCTTCATTTTTTTCATCCCCAGCCAAGATGCACCTCTAAAGTTGGGAGATATCCAGAATCTGGGTTGGATCTAATTCTTAAAATCAAAGATAGGTAAAGCTCCAAAGTTAAAATTGGAAAGCTCAGGAAACCCTAAGTGCAAACACCACCTTTCAATCAGTCACCTGCAAATCATTTCCTGCTCTCTTGTCTCTGAAATGCAGGATTGCAGCCTCACTGCAATTTTTCTTTCTAAATTAAGCAGCACATTTCAGGTATCTAAGAAGCAGCTGAATGAGGCAGGGGACTTTAGAAATGGATTCCATTCAACTTTGCTACTGGTTTATTTTAACCTTGTATTTTCACAAGTGGAGGTAAGAATTTTAGAATTTAATGAAGGTCATTAAAGGAAGAAAATATGGCAACAAAATAGGTTTGATGTTTTAGAGTAAAAAATAGGAAAACTGAGAAAGCAAAATATGCTATTAAAATTTGACAGTGCTATTTCCTTTCCCCCTCAGCATAATTATGAACTGCATGTGAGAAATACGATACATTAAGCAGACTGAGCCCTGCAAAATAATTGTAGTTAACTACAGAACTTAACTATAGAACTTTTTTGTTTTCAACCTTACTCAGATCATTAAAAGCTTATGTTTATACTCTGGTCATTAGAATTAGGATTTAAATACAGCAGAAAAGACAAGAACCAGGCCCCAGTATTAACCTACGGTTAGCTGATGGGAACAGCCAAGTCTCCTGAATAAAATGTAAAGTACATATTTTAATCTCTTAATAACACTAGGTTCTGCTGTGGCTAAATTTATTTCTGAAGTATGTGTACCCAGAGTGTGCCTAGAGAAATTCAATCTACGGAAGGTTTTAAGGACCTCAGACAAATATGGCTATATTTAGCTAGGTTAAAAAATCAGACAAAGGAATAACATTTCTCCCTTAATTCCTCTCATTAGAAGCCATATCTAGCAGAGACCAAGACCTTTTGCCTTTTGTAAGGCTTTCCATCTGCCCAATTTGCCTGGATAGTGATGATGTATGGTAAATGACCTCCAATGAAGGTCAAAGAGTAAAGAATCAAGATTAAGATATAACTGAGAAAAACAAAGGAAAATAAAGAAAGAGAAAGTCTTGTAGATGCCTGGAAAAAATAAAGACATGATTCCTGCTATTATAAATTAAGAAATTAATGACACTCTAAGAAGACATGGATATGTCCCATTTAGTCTGTCCTGAGCTTTGAAATACATAACCACAGTATTAGAGTTATTCATCACTTACCCTTGGGTTCTACTTTTTTTATATTCTCTGATGATGTCCAAATACTAGAGAAGACAATGAGCTGCTTCCAGATGTTTCAGAGGAAAGGGAAATATATCTATTACCACTGAGGGTCATAAGTAGATACTATCTGTGCTGGGCAGAGTCTAAGATGAGCCCTTATGATCTCTGACACCTCATATGTAATACTTTGCCTTGAGTATGGCTGGATTCAATGACTAGCTTCTAATGAATTGAATACAGCAGGAGAGATGGGATGTCAGTTTAAAGGTCAAGGCTTAAAAAAGATTGTGGCTTCCATCTTGGGCTCTTTATCTCAGAATCTGTATTCTGGGGAAAACCAGCTGCCACGATGTGAGAAGCCCTATGGAGAAAGCCACATGGCAAGGAGCCAATACTTCCAGCCTTCAGCTAGCAAAAACCTTAGACTTAATTGTAAATAGCCACCTGAGTGAACTTTTAAGTGGATTTCCCTCCAGTTGAGATGACTGCAGCCCCAGATAACACCTTGATTGCAGACTTCTGAGAGACACTAAGCCGTGAACACCCTACTAAGCCACAGCAGGATTCTTGACTCAGAGATAATAAATGTCCTTTAAGTTATGAGGTAATTGGTTACACAGCAATAGATAACCAATGTAATATACATTTGGATTCTCCTAGTTTTCCATCCTTTTATTTGACAAAATATGGAATTGACTGTCATTAATCCATAATTATTTAAGATCACTATTTTATAATAAAATAAAGTTACTGAAGTATTGTCTACTCAGTAGTGTAACTCATTCATTTATTAGGTACTAATTTAAAATATCGATTTAAGACCTATGTGAAAATAGTATTTTGTTTCTAAATTTTAGGTTCAGGTTTCTTCCTTCTATACTCATCTAATCTAGCAGAGGAAAGTCATTGAATTCAATTGTCAATTAACATATATTTGTTTTTAAAAGAAGCTAAAACTCATCTGTTTTCTTTATTAGCATTGGGAGTTTATGATGAGTGCATTTTTCCATTAAAGCAAGAAAATAATAAGAAATGAGATAGAATGATCTCAAGTAAAGATGTTAGAATATCTTTGAATAGAATTAGCCTCAATAAATATAATTCTCTTTAAGTTTTCCTTATTTATGCTATTATTTATTCCTTACTTATGTTATTATAACTTACTGTAGCTGAATATTCTAGTGACCTAAAGGGTTTATTAGACTGAAAGGAATAAAAATAATTCTGTAACTTCTCTTCAACTATGTAGATGTAACATATTTCCAACAGAGTAGAAAAATTATTCATTACAGTGGCAAAATAATTTTCTCAGAAGATAAAATATTTTATCAGTAGACAAACCAACTCATGGCATAATCCTTTGACCACAGGGTACGACGAAGGGGAGAAGAGAGTCACTATATATCAGAATTTGGCATTCAACTATGTAATGGCTGGGTGTTTCCATTCTGTTATTTTTAATTGACAAACATTTTACTAGATTAATAAAAAATAAAAGAGAGAATACACAAATAAATAAAATCTGAAATGAAAGAAGAGACATTATAACTGATGCCACAGAAATTAAAAAAAGAAAAGATAAGAATCTAGTATAAACAATTATACATCAACAAACTGGATAATCTAGAAGAAATGGATAACTTCCCAGAGACATGCAAACTACTAAGACTAAATCATAAGAAAACGAAAAGAAAATCTGAAAAGACCAATTACAAATAAGCAGATTGAATTAATTAGTAACTGAAAAGCTATTAACAAAAAAGAACTTAGGACCAGATAGTTTCATTGGTCAATTCTATTAAACATTTAAAAAAGAATTAACACCAATCTTTCTTAAACTTTTTCAATAAAATGAAGAGAATACTTCCAAACTCTTTATGAGACCAGCATTACCATAATCAAAAGGCAAGCAGAGACACCAGAGAAAAATAAAAGTACAGGAATATATATAAATATACATGCAAAAATTCTCAATAAAAATACTACGAAACCTAATTCAACAGAATATAATAAGATCAGACACCAATACCAAGTGGGAATTGTCCCTAGGATGCAAAAATATTTCAACATATGAAAATCAACTATTACTATACACAGCATTAACAGAATAAAGGATAAAAATCACATAATTATCTCAATAGACTTAGAAAGGTATTTTATGAAATTCCTCACCCCTATGATAAAATCTCTGAACAAGTTAAGAATAGAATAAAAGTACCTCAACATAATGAAGGCCATATATGTAAAGCCCATAGCTAACATCATTTTCAGTGTTGAAAAAGCGAAAGCTTTTTCTGTAACATGAGGAGCAAGGCAAGGGTGCCCACTCTCACCATTTCTATCCAACATAATACTAGAAGTCTTAGCCAGAGCAATTAGGCAAAAAAAATAATTAAAAGGTGGTCATTCTGAAAGAAGGTATTAAGATTGGCCCTCTTTGCAGATGACAGGATCTTATATGCAGAAAATTTAAAAGATTTTATAAAAAAAGACTACTAGAACAAATAAATGAATTCAGTAATTGTAGGATACAAAATCAACATACAAAATTCAATTGTGTTTCTATTACACTAACAACAAATTATCTAAAAAGGAAGTGAGAAAAACAATCCCATGTACAATAGCATCAAACAGAACAAAATACTTATGAATAAATTTAATTAAAGACATGAAATACTTGTAGTCTAGTATAGACATTACAAAACATTCACAAAAGAAATATAAAAAGAAACAAATTGAAAGGCATCCCATGATTATGTATTGGAAGACTATTACTAAAATGTCCATACTACCCAAAGCAATCTACAGTATTCGATGCTATCCCCATCAAAATCACAATGGATTTTTTTATAGAAAAAAACTCTATAATTCATATGGAACCACAAAAGATGACAAATAACCAAATCAATTCTGAGCTAGAAGAACAAGGTTGAGGCACCCAATCTCGGTTTCAAAACATGTTACAAAGATATAGTAATCAAAACAGTGTGATATTGGCATAAAGACAGACATAGACAAATGGAACAGAATAGACAGCCAGAAAGAAAGTCACACGTCTGTGGTCAACCGATGTCAACAAGAGTATGAAGAATACACAATGAGGGAGCAATAGTCTTTTAAGCAAATGGTCTTGGGAAAGATGGATATTTATATCTAAA
The DNA here is from genome assembly GCF_054644295.1 of Miniopterus natalensis. NCBI lineage: Eukaryota > Metazoa > Chordata > Mammalia > Chiroptera > Miniopteridae > Miniopterus > Miniopterus natalensis. The sequence continues at coordinate 141,155,904 of NC_142081.1, read as the reverse complement.
ATAATAAAATTGGATTCTTATCTTACACCATACACAAAATCAACTCAAAATGGATTAAAGACTTAAACATAAGACCTGAAATTGTAAAACTTCTAGAAGGAAACATAGTGGAAAACCTCCATGACATTGGTTTTGACAATGATTTCATGGATATGACGACAAAAGCACTGGAATAAAAGAACAAGAGGGACAAAGCAAACTAAAAAACTTCTGCACAACAAATAAAAAAATCAACAAAATGAAAAGGCAACCTATGAAATGGGAGAAACATTTGCAAATAGTATATATGATAAAGGATTGAATTCCAAAATATATAAAAAACTTTTACAATTGAATAGTAAAATAACAAATAACCTGACTAAAAATGGGCAAAGAGCTTGAATAGATATTTCTCGAAAGAAGACCATGACATGAGCAAGACATTTAATCTTTCTGAGATTTAGTTTGTCCATCCTCAAACCAGGGTCAACAATTTCTTTTTAAAATATTTTGTGAGGATACCTCCAAAAAACAACCACACACACAAACAACAACCCCACCCCCCAACAACCCAGTGGGGCAGCTGCCAGATAGAATACCACGCTTCTATCTGTCAATACTTAAGTATCTGTATGAATAAAATCCAAAAAGTTTTATCCTTTCAGGAGAAAATAATTCAGAATTCTCTACATTTATTATTTTATAATAATCAACTTTATTATTGGTTAATAAACTTCACTTGATCTTAGGCAACTGAACTCAACTATGAACAAAGTACATGCTTTGTTTGGATTACCTGAGCTCAAGATTTAGAGATAGGTAAACAGCCTGATAGTATAATTGTGCCTCCCTTCCTCCAGTTCTACCTCTCGTAGTGGAGGCAGGGGTCCCACCCAGAGTGTCAACATTCATTCATAGTCAGGTTTACATTCTTGTTTTACTATTTTCTCAAGAAAACACAATTAATATAGTTGTTTAGGCATCTTAACCTGAACTGACAATGTTGCCATTTCCTACTATGAATGGTCATATTTTTTCTTCTTCATCTCTACCTCCTTTTTGTCCATTTAATCCTAGGTTGAAGGTATACTTATTAATTCTTAGATCTTTCTCTTCTGTTTCTTCTTTCAGGAAACCGGCAGGTTAACACAATAGCAGGAATCTTTCGTGCAATCCTGAATAAAAATTCTAAGGATAAACTGCATTTCTTTTTTTAATATTAGATGTCTTGGAGATTCAGTTGGTAGGGTGGTTTGTTGTTCAGTTATTCAATATTGTTATTACTATAGGTGGTACTTATATGTTGTGAGATATTATAGCTTAACCATTAAGTCAGGTACATCTGGAGTTGCACTCTCTTTTACTCCTGATTGATTGTGTGGTATTGAATAATGTAGCTAACCTTTCTAACCCACAGTTTTCTCAACTGTAAAACACATAGGTTTTTAGTGAGGATTAAAACCACATTACTGCACACATTTCCTGCATTATTATTCTATAATGTTTATATAAGTCACTGTATTATTTTCTTATCTTGAGTACTTATTGTCCAAGATATTTCTTAAGAAAATTACTTTTGTCTGCTCATCTCTATACTATGAACAAAAAACAGTGCCCCACATATAGAAGAAATTTAGTATAGGGTCATGAATGGATACATGAAATATGATCAATGAGATACACAAATGCAAACTATTTTTGATACACAAATGCAAACTATTATAATTAACACAAGTATTATTAACCTTTCTCTCCAAAATCTTGTAAGGTTAATGCTTTTATTCCCATTTTAGTAATAAGAAAACTGAGGCTCAGAGAGGTTAGATAACAATAAGTAGTGGAATAAGGGCTTGCTCCATCCCTCTCTAAGTTTAGAACCCACTCCATATCTGAGTTTTAAATTTTATAAATAAATATTAGTAAAAGCATGTCTTGGGTCAGCAGCCCAAGAGACAGAACCGAAGACAAGTATTTTGGTACAAGCACTCATGGAGTGCTCTCAGAATAAACAGAAGCTAGACGAGGCAGGGCAAGAAGCTGAGCTAAAACGTGGTTTTCACTGAAGTTTAGACTGAGCCTTTTTCTATAGGTAGCTCTGCAGTGTGAATGGCACCACAGAGTTGTCCTGCCTTGAAGTGAGTAGGTTAGGGATGCAAGTAGGCATCCCCATATCAGTCAGAGCCCGCGGCTATTTTTTTTGCTAAGTTCTCAGACATCTTTTAGTGAGTCAGCTTCTGCGAGCCAAGGCCAATCTCTGCAGAAGTGTGCTGTTGTACCAAATAGTAGCTGACACTCACAGCCTCTGTGATGGACACCTTGACCCAGTGAAGGGAATCTAGGCAAAGTACCGGCAACCTCTCTCAAAAGGGAGTTGGTAAGCCTGAATGGAATCTTGATTTTTCTGCTGTCTCCCATGTATTTTACTCCAGCAGCTTGCATCCGTATTTCCTGAGCCTTGTATCAACCTAAGATCTACCTTTATATCAGGTATTTATTTTGAGCAAAGGTGAGTAAAATAAAGGAAACTGGAAATTAAGGAGATATTGTCACTTTATTATCAACAAGAATATTTTATGGTTGGTCCTACTTTAACTTGATACCATAGTTGCAGTCACTGGGCTTATGCCTTTCCACTATTATTATCAGATAATTGGCCTCCAGAATTATACAGTATTCTGAACTTGTTGGGCCTCTGAACCATGTTTTCTGTTTGAAAGTCCACTTGTGTCTTGCTGTTTGGATCTTCACTGAATGTTTCCCCTGCCTTTTTGGATTCTGCCTAGAACTTATCTACTTAGGCTTACATCTTCTTTGAACTATTTTCTTTTTTAAGAATTCATATTCCTGTGAATAATTAAGATTTATATAAATTCAGTCTCAGAGACATTATCCAGTCCTTTGAATCTGCCAGACTCGAGGCCCAAGCTTCCTGGGTACTGCAGCCAGTAGCTCCCAGTGATGAAAGCATCTTTCTTTCCAGAAGCCCAATCACAGTGGCCTCTTTATGGAGAGGATGCTAATTTGTAATTGCAAATAGCCATAAAATATTCTGAAATACAGAGCATTTAATTATACAGAGACAGTTGATCCTAGAACTTTAAACCTCTTGAGGACTCTTTACTTGCCCATTGAAACCCCCATGAATGTCAATAAACCACAGTCTGCAAATTAGGAAATGAGAAACTACCTCTGGAGACATCTGAGGTTTGGGTGAACCACAGGAAAATGCCTTTACCTGGAGGTCAAATAATCATGGTAAAAGGTCAGGGAACTGATGAGCATTATTCTAATTCATTGAGAACTAGGGGGCTATGGATTTTATCAAAATAAATATTTTACTTTTTAATATCCTACACTGAGGACATTGGGGTTATTTATATTTAAAAATTCATATGTAAACCTGCATTTAGAGACCATAATAGAAAATAATAACAATGACAACAGAAAATAATAATAATAATGATGATGATGACGGAAAGGAGAAGAAGAAGATGAAGGTGGGGAAGAGGGAGAAGCCACTACCACCAGTTAGGAATATTCTTTTTTTTTTTTTAATTTTAAATTTTATTATTGTTTAAAATAATACAGATGTCCCTTTTTCTCCCCAATGACCCGTTCCTTCCCCCGCCCCAGTCCCTCTCCCCACCATTGTCCATGTCCTTGGGTTGTGCATATATGCACATAAATTCTTTGGTTACTCTCTCCCCCTCCACCCACCCGCCCTCCTCCATCCCTCTGACATTCATGAGTCTCATCTTTGCTTCCATGTCATTGAATCTATTCTGTTCATTAGTTTATTAAGTTCTTTAGATTCCACGTATAAGCGAGATCATGTGATATTTGTCTTTCGCTGCCTGGCTTATTTCACTTAGCATAATATTCTCCAGGTCCATCCAATTTAGGAATATTCTTTTGGAACACTTGACCAAAAAGCAAAAACAAAAAAACAAACAAAAGACAAGGGCAACAACAACAATAAGTAGTAGTAGTGGTAATAATAATAATAAGAAATAACAAACTATATCAAGCAGCATCCTGCCTTCTCTGTTGGAACCTTAGCCTACGAGTTGTTAGTGCACTTCCACATGGGATGAGCCCATTATGTGTCAAGCGTGTGCTATGCACTGGAGACACACATACAAAAAATTCATAAGACATACTTCTTGTAATTATTGGGTTTAAAGTTTAGTAAGGGATGGAAATTGTGTGAAAACTTACTTGTTACAAAATGTTACAGTTGTTTTATTATCCCCCAGTAGAGGGACAAGACAAGAAGCATGAAGACAAGGATTCTACCTGTGGCGCGGTGAGGAGAGTTTCCATAGAGTAGGCAAGTCAAGGTGCACCTTGGAAAACCTGTTCCTCCCTGTCCTCTCAGCTTTTGATTATGTAAAGTAATGAAGGATTTTTACTGTGGCCTTTTTCCATTGATTTGTAGGAGAAGAAATGTAAATAAGATAGCTCCAGAGGTAAGGAAGACATAAGGTAAGTTATAACACTGGGTAAATATGAGGGTGGTGGTGATGTTTGAGGTAATGAATCGAAATATAGGCTTTGAGAAAAGAGGTAAAAAATATTGTACATCATAGAAGGCATCACAACTCTCCCCCTCAGTGAGATGGCAGAATTGCTGTCTGAAAGCAGATGAGTTATGCCTAAGGTTATTAGTCCTGACAATAAAAGTACAATTAGGACCAAAAAAATCATAAAATTGCTAAATATTTTTTCTTTGGCAATTGTTAGAAAAATGTATTATCTACCCATAATGCATATAGAAAACCAAGCCATTACCACTTAGGAGCATGGGGTTTTTTGAAAGCTGAATGAGCACTTTCATTAGACACAAAATTTCCTGTGTTCATAGAGTTTACTATATTAATAAAGAAGACACAATTTAAAATTATACAAATATACATTCACACAGATATAGATTTATATGAGTTCTTTTTTAAGTGTGACTTATGCTTTAAAAGCTCATCAAGAACATCTTAATGGAGATTCTACCATTTCCTGTAACTGCTAGATTCCGTGGGGGATACAAGAATGAAGCAGAAGTAGATTCAACTCTATAGGAAATGTCAGTCCAATTGGAGCAACAGGGCATATAACTAATGGTAATTTGAGATGTAGAAAATGTGTCATAGGGATGTAGATTATGTATAGGATTCCTGAGGAGAAAGATTATATTTTAGTGGGAGAAATAACTATATTTAGATGGAGAATTGGCAGACCTGTCTGAATCTGAAATAAAAGTTCATAGTTTGGTTATGTGCACCGGGCATGCAGATGAAAGGGGAAAGGTGAATAAGGCAAGGCTGGGGATAGGGCTGCTGCGACAGAATACTGCAGGCTAGAGGACTTAGAAACCATAGGAATTTATTCTCACTCTTCTGGAGGCTAGAATTCTGAGACCCAGGTGTCAGCGGGTTGGTCTTCTGAGGGCCACAAGAGGAGGATCTGTTCCAGGGTGATCTCCTTGGCTTGTGGGTGGTTGTCCTTTCCCTATGTCTTCACATTGTCTCCATCTGTACATGTCTGTGTCTGTTTCCTCTCATTCTAAGGTCATCAGTCCTATTGGACTAGGGCCCACCTTAATGATCTCATTTCAACTGAAGTATCACTATAAAGACCCCATCTCTAAATACCATAACATATTTTAGATAACGAGGTTAAGATTTCAACTTATGAACTTTGGGGGAGACATAATTCAGCCTATAACAGGTAGTGAGGCAAAGAATTGTGGGATACATAAAAAGAATGGTGAATTTCAGTTTGACTAAAATATAGTTACATAAAGTAACGTAGAAATCAGGCTGACCAAAAAAGATTAAAGTAAGATTGTATAGATTTTGAATATCAAAAATAAAAAGTTTGGGCTTTATTCCTCAAGCATTAGGAAACCAGCAATTAATCTGAGCAGGGAGTAACGGAAATTCAAAATTATTGCATGCTTACAGTGTGCCAGATACCACGCTAAGTGGTTTACATTATCATCTCATTTCATCATTATCTTATTTTAATCTTAGCAACAATCCCTTTAATTAGTTTTTATTAGTCTTGTTTTGTAGAGTAGTAAACTGAAATTTAAAAGTTATTATAGCTTATGAATATTAGAGCAGATAATTTAAGTCTTCAAAGTCTGTCATTATATCCAGTGTAGTTTTAATCTCAGACATGGTAGTTTTCATCTCTAAAATTTCAATTTGTTTTTTAAAATATATCTTCAATGTCCTTACTTCAATTTTTGGGCATATGGGCTAACATTATAATAATTTTTTATGCCTTTGTCTGATAATTTCATGTCTGTGTCAGTTCTGGGTCAGTTTCAAGTGATGAAACTTTCTATCATGGCTCATCTTGTTCTGCTTCTTTTGTGTGTCTGGTAATCATTGATTGGATAGTGGACATTGTTAGTTTTACCTTGTAGGGTTCTGGATATATATTTTTTAATATTCTTGATGTTTGTTATGGGATGTAGTCAGATTACCTAGAAATTGTTGGAGCCTTTTTGGGGACTTGCTTTTAATAGCCGTTAGGTGAGAGTGGAGCAATGCTCAAACTAGGCCTAATTATTTCCCATTTCTGAAGCAAGACCATCTCTGTACTTTACCCAACCACACCCCATATGACTTGAGATTTTCTAATTCTGCTGCTGGCACTATTCTCCTCCCTGGGTATGAGATGGGCACTGTCACCTCTAATCTTTCCCTCTGTTTCTTTCCATGGCCACAAGTAGTTTCCCCAAATGTACAACTGATCAGTATACTACTGACTACTTGAGGGGTCCCTCTGCAGATTTCTGGATTCCTCTCTCTGTGCAGATCTCTCCTCTCCCACACTCTGTCCTGCAAACTCTAGGCACTTTGGTTTAACTAAACTCTCAGGTTCATCTCCTCAACTCAGTGTACATCTCAACTCCTCCTCCCTGTGCTATGGCCTGGAAACTCTCCAAAGCTTTAAGCTGGAACACTTGTAGGTCTCAGTTCATTTAATTCCAATATCTCAGGCATCATCATCCTTTATTTCTGATGTCCAGTGTCTTACAAACTATTGTTTGTGTATTTTGCTGCAGACGGAAAGGTAAAATCAACCCTTTCCATTCCATCTTGGTCTGAGGCAAACATCAAGCGAGGTGTTTTCATTTAAAAGGATTGTTTCCGACGTAAATTTTAGGATGGAGCTTAGAAGAGTAAGATTGTTAGCAGAGTCCTAAAATTAAGACATATTTAAATCAAATCACCAAGATAAATATGACGTAGCTGTATTTGTGTAACTAAGGGTGGAGCAAGTGAGGAAGGCAGACCTCCAAGGTCTCTCTTCTCCCAGGAGGAAGAGCGTGAAGGGGAAGGCTGCCTTGTTACTATTGTCGCTGTCCAGTGAGACTTCTACGAGGACACTGGGAGTCCTACTGTGCTCAAGAACCAGTCTACCAAGGAGGAATGTTTCTCTCCTCCTTCCTTTCCTTTCTGATCTGAGCACAGGTAGGTCTGGCAGCTATGCCATCCTTATATTTTCCCTCTCCCTTGTAGTGAAAACACCACTCTAAATTGATAGGGCTTCTGATATTATTTTAGTTTCTATTTAATGCCTTTCATATCATCACCTTCCTGCTGCTAATGTGCTCAAATGAATTTCAAATGCCTTCAGTATCTACTAGAAGTCCATTTGTGAATATGATCCTATTAAGAAAGACATCATAACAATTTGGTAAGCATTTCCCAACATGCTAGAAGAATGAGCTTCATGGACTCAGTCCTGAAAAATGATGTGTAAATAATCTCTAAAAAAATTTAATTATATTTTGATCACATTAATAGGTATTAGTTTGAAAAATATAATTTTCGTGCTTGATTTTGCATGAAGTGATTGCATATGAGTTATCACTTTGAGGAAATATAATATTTTGTGCCCTAATAATTCTGGTTTCCACATAGCCTTGACCTCATATATATCTACTATATTCTTGTTAGTAATTTTCAGAATAAAGGTTAGACACCTCTAGATAAATGGTATGCTTACCTCACTCAATATTTGATATAATCTAAAAACTCTCTAATGGGAAGGATTATTTAAATTATGATTAACATTGAAGAGTGAACCTTATTTTCTTTTTTTACTTGAATGAGTTATATTGAATAAGAACTACATCTTGCTCAGTTACATAATTATAATTTATGGTAACACTTTACATGTAAATCATGCAAAGACAGAGATGTGTCAATTTGATAGCTCAAATATCTGAAATCTGGGAAAAATTATTTATTTTGAGGGATTTTTGGTTTTCTCACTCTAAAATACTAAAGGCATGATTAATTAAATTTGAATATAGATAGTAACATAATTGATAGATATTGATAGAAATAATACATTTGCTATTTACTTGCTGTATTTGATGTTCATTATATTAATAGGATAGCTTTGATATGTCAATGTTTGAATGATTAAAATAAACATTATTTGACTTTACATGACTTTGTAATAATGCTTCAGCTTCCTTCCACCACTGATTTTAGTGTGTTCTACTCATCTAAGAAAATATTCTGGAAGTCTTTGGGGCAGTCTTTTTTAAAGAAATCGTATTTTAAAAAACATTTTGAAAAGTGTTTGATATCTTATGTTAGTGTAAAATGATACTTGAAATTGCACAACATAAGTCTTATTGACACAAATGATACCGAAAATTAAAAATTATTATTTTTTACCTGTTAGTTTATATATTCTTATATTTTGGAGACTAAGTTAATTATAATATACTGACAAAATAAAAGCTTCACAATTTGTCTCCTTTTTATTATCATGGTTTATAAATGTTTTGACACAGATGGAGGTGTGTACTAAGAAAGCAGTCCTGTGTGTGTGCCCCCAAAGAGAAAATTAAGCAAATGTACTCTACTTGCTTGTGTTTCACTCCCCCCTGCCTGGCTCCTTTGTCCTTGAAAATGATTGAACAGAATGACCTAGACGTAGGGCCTGCTTCGCTTTGTGCCTTGTTCAGTGTGAGGATCCCACAGGCTGAAGCGGTATCTCCTTTAGAAAACAAGGAATTACTTAGAGAGTGCATCTATCTCGTGATTGCTAGGGAGGATTCCAGGGTTCGGTAAAGGCAAAATGAATACTTTCGAATTCACATGTATGTTATTCAAAGCTCAAAGCTAAGTGGAAAAAGCATTAAGCAGCCACAACACTTAGATCCTAAGGCTGAGAGGTGGTATATAAGGTGAAATTTGCATTTTCATCACCTAGATAATAGTCATTCAAACTAATAAAATACAACATACAGATGAATTAAAAACATAGATATGACTTTTATACTTAGTAAACAATAGCTGAGACAGAAGAAAACTGCTAGAATGTTAATATTTTTATACATCACAAGATTATTAATTTGTACCACTTTAGTGAATAAAAACAAACATTGTTATTTCATCATCAAACTCTTTTCTTCAGCCCGTGCTTTAATTTCATTGGGTCAGATTTTTGAAATGCTCTTATCCAACTTAAAAATTAAGACATGGCTTTAGGGGCTCATAGTATGTCTTTAAGTTAAATACAAAGTTTCCCAGGACCTAAATGTATAAAAACATAGGACAATAACCAAACTAATTTAGCAGATCCGTTAAAAATAACACACGTGCTGTCAATTTGGGGGCTGGGTACGGCGTACAAGAATTACATTCAGCCGTGAACTTGGGGCAATGGGTCTGTTCACTTTCGCGGGCATTCGGAAAACCAGGCCCAGCCATGCAAGGGCAAGGAGCTTCAGCATAAAATCAGAGGGCAATCTGGCTAGTTCTCTAAAAGGAAAACAAAAACAAATAAAAACACTGGAGTGAGAAGAAATAAATGTAAGGAGATAAATAGAAGAGAAAAAGTCAAGGATAAAGGGAAAAATCACTTTCCAAAGAAATCACCCTGGAGATAAGTAATTTCTCTTAAATGTTGATGCTTTGGAACATGAAAGTGCATAATGAATGATTCAACGGACCCCTGAAACTCGCAGGCACATATTTTAATATCAGGTAGGAAGAAAAAGGTAGAATCTTGAGCGTGAAAAATATTTTTATTAAAAAGATCTATGGTTTGTCCACGAGGCAGGTTTCTCTAAGCTCTCAGAGTTCACTGCACACCCTCAGCCGTTTAGCGGGCGACGCTGCAGAATCCTCATAAATCAATGAGAGGATGTCTCCAGCCATGGGGAATTAGCTGGCCACCCACAGCACTTCCATTCGGAAACCTGGACAGTTTTTATGAGATCACAGGCTTGCTTGCCTGAGACACACCTATGTCGAGGCAGGGATAGCTTGGGCTAGATTATGTTGGTTTTCTTTCTGCTTGACTGGAAAAAAATTTTTTTTTCTAGCCAAATCCTCTCTTCTTTATGGGGGGGAATGCCTGAATTAATTTCTAGTTGTCTGGACCAGATCCAATGCTGTAGGTTACAATTAATGTTATCAGCTTCAGAACACACAAGAATTCAAATTTGACTAACACAAGGCAGTGAAGGAGTTTTATTTTTGAAATGATAGATATAACCAGAAATTCTCTGCTGGAATCCACCAGGGGGCAGCTCCCTTGTGATATGCGCACAGTATTTGCCTCAGAGCCTGCAGCCTGTCTGTCAGAAGTGTTCCCAGAGACTACGCCTATCCCTGTCACACATCATTCTAACCCATCAGAAGTCCTCTCTCAAATTTGTGTTTTATGCAGCATCACATGTACCAGTGAAAATTCTAGAAGGAAAGTCAATGTGGATCTTAGAGGAATTTTAGTATCCAACAACTGGAAGAGGGTTCTTAAAAGCCACACAATGCTAAGCTACTAAATAAAAATGAAGATCCTCTTTAAGCTGGATAATGTTGTAAGTATTGTTACTATTTCCTGAAAGGAACTGACATTATCTTGCAAATAAAACTTCAACAAAAAACCCAGAAAGTTACAATCCAAATAAAGAAAACCTAGAAAAGGAGACTTATTAAATAAAGATTATTGTAAAGAGAGCAGTGACTTTTTCAATGTCGCTAAATCTCATTCAACAGTGACTATAATTTAAAAAGTTTACTGGAATCTAGAGATGAGAGAGAAAACTTAAGACCACTCCAATAAAGGAAATCAGGAAGTCAAACAGAAGCAAAGTAAATTGTCCTACATCAAATGCACTATACTCCATATAATATATATATATATACACTTATATACTTATACTATATACTTATACTATGTACTTATACTGTAGTTTACTTTGTGATAATAAAGCACTTTATAATGTTTTGTCTCAAAGATGTTTCTGCATCAGATGTAGAGCAGCAGTGGATAAAACTTGCTTTGCCATTAAGCTTTCACATCCTGAGAAGATCTTTAGAATACATTATTAGTCAAGTCTACAACACCTATACTGTCAAAAGTTTTTGTTTTTTAATTGTATAAATATATAGTAAAAACTCATAGTAAGTTGCTGAGAGATATCTAGAAGGAGATATGGTGGAAGAATGCCTGAGACAATCTTTAAATTAATATTTTATTCAAACAGCACTGTCTAATGTAATGAGAGGATGGCAAACATTTCTGGACAAGCGTAAAAAACATTATTGTCACCATGCATTTTCTATTCTATTCAATTAAATAATGATTGCACTTAGGGTATATCTAGTTAACAGATACGTAGCCAGGAACAAAATTCCTAACTCTAAAATGCTGTTGGCCCTTAGCTGGCTACTACGGAAAACCAAGAGAGTAACTGTGCTCAGATGGCCTAGCTACTTTGCAAGCAATGGCACTCTTCATATTACTGAAACTAAGCAGTTCTTATTTGTCTCCTAGAGCACCTGCATTGAAAGTTATGTCAGGATACCGGCTAGCCTTCGGTGACAATGCATCCTAAGGTGTGAGGCTTAAACAAGATAAACATTCATTCGCTGCGAGGAAACTCTCCAGGCAGGTTACTTAGGATTGCCACGGCACCCAGAGGTATCAGGGACACAAGACTCTTCTATTTCTTTGTTTCTGACATTCCTAGGCTATTACCTCATCAGCTTGGTTGAAATTAGTCACAGTGTCTACCTTATAGCCCTAAAGAAGGTTGGGAGAGGAAAGAAATAATTTGTATGCTCCTTGACTTCTAAGGGCATGAGGCGGAGGCTGCATACTTCAAGTCTGCTCGTGCGCTGTTGGCTAGAATTGGTCCCATAACTCTCCCGGGCGAGGATGGGTTTTGGAAATGTCACAGTTAGCTGGGTGGCCATGTACTCGGTCACAATGCCTATTTTTATAGGTGAAAAGAAGAAAAAATGTTGGTCAAGGCAACTGGCAATCTCTGCCACAACAGTGTTCACAGATTAAAGGTACAGATACATTAATCAATACACATAGGTGCCTATTTTTTTTTTTTTTTTAGCAATTTAAAATCCCTCAAAAGATTTTATGTAGGATTAAGCTTTATATAAGTAATAATTACTCTTGCTAGAAATAACTATAAAATTTTCTGGATTTTTAAACCCAGTTTCTAGAATTAGTGGAGTGATCACATTGTAACATACAAAAATGGAAAACCACTAAATTGTACACCTGAAAATAACATAATATAATATAGTATACCAACTATACTTAAATTAAAAAAAAAATCGATGAAAGAAGGTGAAGGGATTAGCCAAAGAACATATATGCATTACCCACAGACACACACAACAGTGTGGTGATGACTGGAGGGAAGGAGGGAGCGGGGGCTGGGTGGAGGTAGGCAAAAGCGGGGGAAGAAGGGGGACATCTGTAATAGTGTCAAAAATGAAAATAAAGTAAAAAAAAATAAAAATGGAGGAAAAAAGAAAAGTTTCAAGATTTTTTTTACGTAGCCTAGTGTATCGTATACTACTTCCCCTAGGTGAATTCCGTTAGCCTCATTTGGAGTCCTAGCCACCAACTTGTGCTGAGTAATTCTAAACCACCCACACCGTTTACTGATATCTGTAATTACCAGATAAGAAAATGGGTATTCATTATTATGAAAATATGTCCTCTTCTTTGTTTGCTTCTCCTGTTTGCATCTCTTCATTTAATTTTTCACTTTTTATCATCAAGAAACAGTCATATTTTTTTTCCCCTTAGGCACCAAAACCAACAAATATTAAAGGGGCAGTTTGAAAACGTGTTCTCGTGGCCAAGTTTCTAATGCCTTTTTCTCCAAATCACCTTCCTCCAAAGGATCTTGTTGGTCTTTCTGGTTCTCTGAGATCAAAAAAGGTAGTGCTTGTCTTTGACCAGAAGTCACAGAGTGGGAAGCTCATCTAATGATAAGTGAGCACCCTCGACACAGCAGAAGGACAACTGAGCATCAGGCAGCCGGCCGCTTCCTCGCTCTCAAGCGAAAGTGCTTTCGCGGACAGCAGCCCCAAGTCTGCACGAGGCCATTAGCGGCCAGCCTGTGTGGTGCGGAACGAACGTATTTCACTCCATTTGAGCTAAGGAAGGTCAGGAGCTGCAGTGACGTAAATTGAGCTCCATTATCACTTAGCAGCTCTTTTGGAATTCCATAGCCTGCGAACAGCCTATTAGTATGGACTGGAGACGGAGAATTTCATAATAGGCTGTGGCCATTTTCAAGAGATAATGGTACTAATGACAGTGCCGAGAGTTTAGGGAAACCCACTATTCACTTTTGTTATTTGTTTAGTTAATATGAGTTTTACAGGTGTTCATGTAGCATCCAGGTTACATGAGAAAATGATCGTTTAGTTCCTATTACCTTTAGTTGATTTATATTACACACCAGACCTGATGTCATTAGAGGCCTAACTATTTTTGTTTTTAAATTCCTCAATAATTTTTGTAATGCTGTCTTCAGTGAATAGTTAGCATCCTTCAAAAAGATAGAAAGGTATACTATACAAATATTTGTTGTGTTGATTCAAATGGTAACATAACAGTTTAGTTTCCTAACCATCTCTATGCATATCATAGGACATTAATTGCAGAAAAAACACCCAAAGCCATACTGTTTTATTTCCCTGCATAGTTATTCAGGTAAAACAAAACAAAACCTTTCTCTTCATTTTAGTATGTGTCATTTCCCCTCCAGTAAGATTTCAAATATTTTGTTATAACTTTTCTTTAAATTATTATGCATATCTACCTTTATTTTTATTTAGAAACTAAAAAAGTCATACATTAATTTTATCTTAGCCAGATTCTACAAAGCTCTCCCTATCTCTCTCATTAATTCAATTCCTCTTTTGAACACTTTATATATTTGTTTCAACATTGCTGCTGTATTAGAGTCTTTGGGGGCAATGCCATTTATTCATTTTAGATAGCATTAGATTTAACATTGATTCCTATTTGCTTTCTATATATCTTTTCCCAGTGATTGTCAAAACTCTTAAAAAGTCTGTCATTGTGGCACAATCACAATCAAGTATGGCTGTTTATGCTTTTAATAATACTTTTTCTTGGAGATATGCTGTCACTGCTTTTTAAAACCTGGATACTATTACTAGTGGCTTATTGAGAATAATTTCCACATTTCATCTTTATTTGCCCTTTAGCTCCCACTTCCTATCATCTTTCAGTGATCTTTACAACACTGTTGTGTTCTAATGCATACATTTCTATTTTTATAAGTATAGGGAATCTTCAACATTTCTTTGTATGTAAGCTACCTAGGTTCAATCTTTTAATATTTAGCATTGATTCTCAACCTTTCCACATTTTTCATAATATTTCTTTTATATACCAAGTTGTCCCTTTCCATTTGTCATAAATTTGCAGCAAAGTTTACATTCAAACTATTTTTATAAGGTGGTCATTTAGAATTTAGAAATGTTTATGCCTGATGAACTTTAAGGAACAGTGGGAGTCTGTGCCATTACCCCAGCTCAGTGCAGTGTTTATGTCAGGACTGCAAAGCTATGAGGATGGAAAACCTTCCTATTTGGAGTGTTGGGTGATACCGACACCCATCCATATTATTAGTGGAAGTAACTTCTTGAAGGCAAGCAAACAGGTGAGAGCCAATTCCTTGGCTCTGCTAGTCTGAGATGTGGGCCAAGCACGTTTCTGGCTGAAATGTGCATGTATCCAGCTGGGGCTAGAAGAGTCCCAAAGTATTTAAATATTCCTGGTGAATCCTGTGACCGCATGCACATATTCAGAAGACTTAAAAAGGACTATAGGGAAAAGTAAAATTTGGTCAACTTGAAAATGGCCTGACAATTGTTCATGTTCCCCTACCCACACACAAATCCATCTGCAGAAAACAGACACTCTACTTGCTCAAAGTGTTTAAGAACAACTTCCTTGCAATATTCAATGACCACTAAATTATGCAGACACACGGGCATCTCTGAGGAAGCCAAGTTAAAACAAAACAGAAAGAATAAAAGAAAAATCTGAGCAGAGACATATGTCACCACATACTACAATGGAGATAGATGTCACAGATTATGTCCGGACAAGTTTTAAAAACAAAAGTAAAGAAATACACAACAAAAACCTGACAGCTACCATTGGGGCAAAATATCAAAATCCAGAGGTGCTACAATTTATACAGTAATCTAATAGATGGATATAGATGTAGATATTATTTTCTATAGATAGATGTTATTTGTAAAAAAATGGTATTAAAAATTAATGAGAGATGCAAACAAACAGGAAACTGTGACACATATACAGGGAATTAAAAAAACAACAGTTAATAGAAACAGTCCCTGAACATGCATGAATGTTGAGGTTAGCAGAAAAATTCTTTTAATGTGCTATTTTAAATATGTTCAGAGAAATAAAGGAAACCATTGTAAAAATTAAAGAAAAACTATGACAGTCTGATAACAATGGATCAATAGATAAGAAAACTCAAGAAGGATATAGAAGTTATGAAAAATAACCAAGTAACAATTCTGAATTCAAAGAGTACAAAAACGGAAACGAAAGCGAGAATTAAAAGAGACTCAACAGCATGCTCTAGATGACAGAAAGAAGAATCCGTGAAAAAGTAATGGAAAAAGGCAGCTTAAATTTAATGAAAACTATTAATCAACAAGTCTAAATAGGACTGATACAAAATAGTAGTTTTACTAAACCACATTATGGCCTATCTGTTTAAATACAAATACAAAAAGAAAATCTTGAAAGCAGCAAGACAGAAGCGACTCATTTTATACAGGGGAGATTCAATGCAATCAATTGCTGCTTTACTGTCAAAATCAAACTGGACTCCAGAAGGCAGTGGAATGACATTAAAAGCCCAAAAAGAGAAAACAAAGTGAAAAAACAAAAGCAAACTGTTAACCAAGAATTCTCTATCAATAAATCTATTCTTTCAATATAAGGTGAAGTACGGACATTCCAGGAAAGTAAAGCCTGGGGGTATTTGTTGCTAGAAGGCTTACCTTACAGGAAATGCTAGACCTTACAGTAAGCGCTGGGCCTTACAGTAAGTGCTAGAGGAAGCCCTTCAAGCTAAAAGAAAATGACACCTGAGGAGCGCTGGAGTCCTCTGGAAGAAATGAAGATGTCATGAATAGTAAGTATGGGCTGTAAGAAAGATTTTAAAAATGCATTTTATAATTACTTCTTATAATTTTTAAAAGAGGAAATGAAACTATTGAAATTAGTAATACTAACTTTTATCAGAATCAAGTTAGTATTACTATGAAGTATATTGAAATTAGAATATACATTGTAATTTCTAGAGCAACTATGAAGAAAAAACCAAAAAAAAAAGGGAAAAAAGATAATTAAAATAATGCACAAAAATATTCACTAACATTAGAGAAATTAGAAACAAAAGAAAACAAAAAAAGACTGGCAACATGCAGAAAACAAGTAGTAAAATTATAAATGGAAATGCAGCCATACAAAATTACATCAAATATAAATAGTTTGAATACCCTAATTAAAAGGCAGAGATTGTAGAATGAATTTAAAAGCAAAAATCCAACAATGTATTGTGAGGGGGGGGAAAAATATCTTGCAAACCAAAATCATAAAAAAAACTAGAGTGCCTATGTAAATAGCAGACAAAATGGACACTGGGACAATAAATTTTATTAGAGAGGAAAAGAGATATTTCATATACTAAAGTTAATATATCAGAAAGATATAACAATTATACTTGTTTTGATTTTGTTTTAGCAGTACCTTTGTATTAAATAGTATATTAACTGAAAAAATCATTTTCTTGTTTACTAAATTATAGTAGTTTTGTTGTTCAAATATCAATTTTTTATTGTCAAATTATTTTCTCAATTGTTAATTATAGCAGTGTGATTATGTATCTATTTTATTTTAAACAAGACACTTTTTGTTTTCATGTGCAGGAAATTTGTCCAAATAAATATGCAAACCTTCCATCTTTGGGTTTAACAAAGTATAGTAAAATGAAAGGTAAATCAAAATAATAAAAACATCTAAAACTTGATTTTCAAGAACTTATATAGTACCCAACTTGCATATGCTTATTCAGCTGCTATGGAAATACCTAATTTAATTTTATATGGCTTAATTAACTACATTTGCTTTTCATCTTATGTGAAAAAGAACTTAGGAAGAAGAGCCCATGTATAACAAAACAACTCTTGATATATTACTTTTTATTTTTTTCACATATTGTCATACATCCATGATCCATTGGTGAAACTACTCTCTTTGAATACTTTCTTGTTTTATGTTTTTACAGCATTTTTCTATTATTATTATTATTTATTTATTTAAATTGAAATTAATTTATTTTTTTTGCTGTGATTACTGGCAAAAATGAGGGGTTATACTTTTTACAGATGTAGCTTGAGAGCGTATAAAACTGTTTTAAGGCCTACAGATATATACTTAGGAGCATAACCTGAAAAGAATGAGAGGAGTATTTTTTTTTCTTTTTTTGTTTTATTTTTAAATTGCTTTTGGATTTAGTTTATTTGTTTTAGGCAACTAAATTGCATTTAGAAAGATGAGAGTCTATATCTTCATTTTATAACTTTTCTGCTAGATGTGCTTTGGTCAAGTTTTTCAGCTGTGCAACTTTGTCTTCTTTGGATTCAGTATTTGTAGAATGGAAATAACACTGTCAATTTCACAATGTTATTTTGGTTTCTAACATATACATGCACGTATACATTTTCTACTATAGTGCATGGTATTCAGTAAGAATTTAATACGTTAATCCCCTTTCTTCCTTTTTGGGGTAATTCATTGACAGTGAAGCAGCGCTCCAGCAGTGAGAAGTGGGAAATATTCAGCTTTTCTCTCGTTGCTCAACTGTGGCAGCTCTGAAGGCTGTGAATAAAAATATACACTATACCTTAAATTTAATTCTGTATTTTAAAGTTGGAATGTATTTCCTTCAGTGGTAAAGCAAATCATTCCTAAAGATGGAAAGGAAAAAAAGCATGCGGTCAAGGAAAAGTACATTTCTAATCAAATATTCTTCAGAAGTTTCCACTTTAAATATCTAAATTTAGATTTTTTGTGAGAGTTCCCTGAAAACATGGCCCTTTTTCATACAAACCCATCTTAAAGTTAGCATGTTATTGTAAGAGAGTTTGGATATTTTCAGGGTAATTGCTATTTTACACTTTTACATTTATTAATCTGAAAGAAATGTCTTCATTGATGACTTTGTTAAGGTAAATTCCGTCATATTTTTCCTCCAGTAGCTAAGAAGAAATTGATGTTAGAATCACTAAAATCTGAACTTAATACTTAGTTGAAGCCTGGCGCATAGGGAGATTATTCTTCTTTAAAAGCCTGTCCTCCATTTGAAGATTTTTTCCCTTCTTAAATTGCGTGGCCATCTGCAAGAACAGGTAGTGTTGCTTGGCCTGGATCCTGCTAGGCAGTGAGTGTTGGGCAGACTACGTGTTTCTTTGCTGCTGGGCTAATAGTCACTCGACCCCAGGCAGGCAGACGGACCGAAAATGCTGTACCCTGTGAAAATCAGCACCTGGAAATTTCAAGCTGCAAACAGCAGGGCTCGCAGGCAGCAGCTCCTGCAGCTCCTCTGAAGGCCCACGCTCAGGGCCGGCGCGGGAAGGCGAGGAAGGCAGCCGCCTCCTCACGGGCTTGCTTGTGCCGCTTTTAACTCACAAGGAACAGAAGCAGCTCGTGATACCCAGGAGAGGTACTAGACTCTGTACTGTGAAAATGGTCCTGTCAAATCTGAGAGTTCTTCCCATGCAAACAGGATGCAGTTTTAATTCTTAAAGACACTGTATCAGATGCATGGTATAATGAGAATTACATGGCTCTAGAAATCAATACAATTCAATCTCAACCTTCTCTCCCTCCTTCCTTCCTTTCTTCCTGTTGAAAGGACATTTCTTTCTGTTCACTGACGGCATTTCACACACTATCAGGGAGGATCTAGATGGGTCTCGCCTCGCCCTAGTGTCAATGCTCAGAAGCACATACACACGCACACAAACGGGCACTATGCAAACGCCAAATGAAATTTAAGAGAAGGTACTTTTGCTAAGAAGATCCACAGAAAATATACACTTTAAAATTTGATTTTATTGAAAAGGAAGGGGGAGGAAAGCAGTATCTGCTTTAGTAACTTAACATAGTAGGGAAAAAATGACCTTAAGAAATAATCTACAACAAAAGGAGAGATGGAATAAGTGAGAAGAAATGTCACTAGCCAGGGAGCCTATCAATGTGAATGTTGAGTCACTGTCTACAGTGATGAAAAGACTTGGTTCTCTTTATATAAATAGTGAGGAAAAAATAGTGTTTCCCTGTTATAGTGATGCTATTGTTTTATTATTATTAAGGACAATCAGGAAAGGCCTCTTTTAGAAGTGACATAAAACCAAGCTCTTAATAAGGGAAGTTATTTTAGATGTAAAAAAAAAAAAATCAAAAGGGATATCTTGGATATAAACAGAGAGAATAAAGAATGAAATTATAAGTTATAAGAAATTATGTAAGAATTATTATATTCAAAAGAAATTAAAAGTCAGAGTGAAATATTTCCTGAGTAAGAATTTTTAAGCCTATTATATTCCAGAAAAAGAGAAAAAAAATATTAAAGGACATCAAATTACACATATTCCAGTCATAATTTTTAATTTGATATAAAGAAAAACACCCCAATATCCGGAGTGAGCAATTACAAATCTACAGCCCCTCCCCATATACATGCACAAAAGGATTTTCTTAGACTTCACATATAAAAGTAGATTTAGTATAAAATCATTTTTACAAAGGCTCAAGGAAGGACTGTGAACATAAAATTCTATACCCAGCCGAGTTGTCATTCATAACTACACAATTTACAGAAAGGGGTTTGCAAATATGGTAAAATACAGAAGGCAGATTCCTCATGTCACTTTTCTGAATAAAATACTAAGAGGTCAATAAAAATTAAGGACGCAAGAGAGCAGGAGCTCTGGAGAATATGAAGTGTTTGGTGAGTTTTAATACTATTTAACTTCATAGGCTTAAATCCAAATAATTGTTGCAGCTCTGGCTATAAAATTAAATGCAGAAGACTGGAGTATTATTTAAACACAATTATATCTCTTAGGTTATACTAGTATAGTCATAACACTAATTTACATTTATTTTCTGAGACTAATGAAGCCTGAGAATTCAGAGAAAGAAGGGAGTATTAAGTATTCCTTTTTCATAGTGGAAAGTATTATTTTACTCTGTACTGTGATCATTTGGAAAATTTAGTTCAATTAATTTTTTTAAGGAAGCCTTAAAGTTACTTTCCAAAATACAACAGAAGATAAAGTAAATAAAACATGTGTCAAGTGACAAAATACAAAACAAAGTCACCATTAAAGAAACAGAAGAGTAAAAAGAATAAAGCAGAAATTCAAGTGATATTTAGAACATCGCTTTGGTATTTTTAGTCATTAATTGATACAGCTAATATTTATTCAGTCAATATAATGAGTAAATTACTTTCTGGTTTGTTGTGTTTGTTTTTGTTACAGAAAAAACTCCTACTGTTATGAGCTTTAAGGATAGAGGCAGAGTGGAAGGTTAAATTCAAATAAGTTATATGAAGGATTTTATTAAAAAGAATATCTTCCTATTGGGATCAAAAGCAAAACTATGGGTATGATAATTGCAAGAAGTATCATTATATTGACACAAAATACTCCTGCTACCTTTCTACTAATTCTTTATTTCACTGACCCTTTTGATCTTTGGTTAAACATGCTACATTCACTGTACTATTTTGAATAGTGCCCCTTGCCCCAAATTCATGAAATCCGTGACTGTAACCTTATTTGAAAATAAAGTCTTTACAGATATACTCAAGTTAAAATGAGGTTGTACTAAAATAGAGTGGACCCTAAATCCTTTAAAAAAGAGGGGAATTTGGACACACACACACATGCAAAGAGAGAAGGCCATTTGAGGATGAAGGGAGAGGTTGGAGTGACAAAACTAAGGCGAGGGACACCAAGTATTGTTAGACGTCATCAGCAGTTAGGAGAGAGGCATAGAAGAGATTCTTCCCCGTAACCTCGGAGGAACCCTGGTCCTGCTAACACTGTGATTTCAGGTTTCTAGCCTCCAAAATTGTGAGAGAATAAACTTCTATAGTTTTAAGCCACCTAGTTTGTTACAGCAGCCCCATCAAACAAATGCACCTATGTAATTCCAAGCGAAACAATAGTGAACAATAGAATAAATGCAGCTGACCCTTGAACAATGTGGGGATTGTGGGGAACACTGACCTCTGCGCAGCTGATAGTCTGAATATGACTTTAAGTTGACCCTCCACATGCGCAGATTGCCAACCATGGATAAAAGACACTGTCTTAAACTTACATTTGGTTGATTCCACAGATGTGAAATTAAATTTTTATCTTTCTCATAAGGACTATTATAATGATTCTCTAAAAACATCAAATAAATTCAAATACTTTTCTTGGTGTCACTTTTTTACTAACTTTCTAAACTTGTGTTTACTTTGTCTATCGGATAAACTATAATCCTCTATATATAGTAAGCAATTCTCAAGAAGATCTAACTAAACTCTTTCTCCCTAAAATCATTTTTGAAATTACTGTCTTAAGATCATACTTTCTCCCAAATCTTTCTCTCTCAAATTCCCAAGGTACATCCCAATTCCTTAGGAATTAGCTAATTTAAGATGCTGTAGTGAATATCATCATAATTTCATCCACAACAGCTATCTCTAACTAAGTAACTAAATCACAAGGCTTTGCACTGTTAGACATATATTTTTAAAAGTATATCTTTATTCACTTCAGAGAGAAGAAGGGAGAGGGAGAGAGAGAGATAGAAACGTCAATGATGAGAGAGTCATTGATCGGCTGCCTCCTACAAGCCCCCCACTGGGGGTCGAGCCCACAACCTGGGCATGTGCCCTCACTGGGAATTGAACTCATTCTCCTGGATCATAGGTTGATGCTCAACTGCTGAGCCATGCTGGCCAGCCTAGATATTTTTTAATATATAAAGAGTGGCTTAAAGAAGAACTCTCATAGCTAAAATTAGGTACCCAGTGTACTTTTGTTGAATAAAGATAGATCCTGAAAAAAAATTAAAGAGATGCATTGATTTGCACGTAGCCAAATACACAGGTTTACTGGCTGGACTAAAGCTGGAACTCATATCTCAAACGTCCCATTGCAGCAGTCATCCTGGCATAGCATCTAACTTAAAAATCTGACTTAAAATTTCAACTAGAAATATTGCCTTGAGTCAAGAAAAGAAAGCGACTGCCCCTGTCTGATGATCCATTAATGACAGAAGAGGAGAGAGAACTCTGTGAGTCTCCAGCTTCTAAATCCATTAAAGTAGTTAGCATAGAGTTGTTCTCTAGCATAAAGAACGCTGATTTAGACAGAGGCAAGGGACTGAGGTAAGAATAACTCCAGAGCACGAGGTAATGTCACAGGCGGTGGCTTCTTTTTATAAAAATACTTGAAGTGTCACGTGCAAAAAGGGCAGAAATTAAAAGAAAAAAGTCAAGAAAGAAGTTATTCATAGTTTTGTCTATAGACAACTTTAGTTGGATTAGAAAAAAAAAGTATCCTTTTATGTTATAAAAGAAAAATACTTTGAGAAAAACCTCTAGGCAAGAGACGATTTCTGTTCTAAGAAAGGACATTGTCTAAAACTATTTTCCAAAATATATTCCTGCAAATATTAAGACAATGATATATATTTTTCTTTTTGTAAATTAAAGGGGGTGATACTCTTCATTTGGGAACACATGTCATATCAGAAAGCCTTTGAGATGATCAGAATGAATTTTAGCATTTTCAGGACTGAGAAGTCATCAGTTTTGCATTGTACCAGCTTCTCCACCCGCTGAAAGCCTCTTCTGCTGCCCTTCACAGCTCTTTTCCCCTCAAGTAACTATTATCCAGGCTAAGTATTCAGTGGAGCACACTTTGGTTAATGCTAGTCCAAGAGTATGAGCAATTTTAGCTATGAGAACTCTTCCATAATGCACTCCCTATATATTAAAAACTATCTAACAGCGCAACCCTTGTGATTTAGTTACATAGAGGTAAAATCTAGATAGTAATATCTAGAATAGCAAGATTGAATGTAACTGTCAAACACAGTGTGGCCAAGATCAAGGAGTTAATTTGAAATTCATAAGTTGCTTTGGATGTAAAAATTATCCAGACACTACTAGATGAAAATTACCCTGGAAATACTCATCCTAAATCCCCTAAAGCCCCTCACAATGAAACACATGTTAAAAAGGATTAATTTCTCTCAAGAGTGGTGAAAAATTATTTAAATGAAATATAAATAAAATGCTAGGAATGCCATCACCTCTAGTGAAGAACTTTTCCCTCCCTAAATGTGTGGCTAGAATCATAAAGTTCTACAAAATTGCACAGCAATTCTGCCACTGTATGACAAGAAAGAGGTAAAAAGCGAAGCAACTGTTGCAGTGCACAGCAACAATAAGGAGATAGAAAAAAACCCGAGGTAATTGCAAAAAGATATCTTCCTCATGATTACAAGGTTTCTGCTGGAAAGTGCTCAAAGTCATGATATCTACACATCCAGAATAACCCTAATAAAACTAGCAAAAAATTACACAAAGACAGAAATTTGAAAAGCCATACCCAATAAAATATATTCTAAAACGTATTCTGTTAATGTTACAGATACAGCCCTGTCTTGCTATAAATACCTCAGGCTTCATTCTCTCCTTAATGGTCAAAATCTTTGTGCTTTCCCTGTACCTCATATGTGACAGTAAGAATTTCAGCAAGCATCCTGGCCATGTTGTAAGATTGGTACAGTCAGGGGAAATGTGCGGTTAGTCTCAGAAGCATGATTTCAGAGCTAGAGAGACTGGAGCAAGTGCTTAATGCATTCCTGGAGAAATGCTGGTTAAACAGAAAAAAGTGCAAATCACATCTGACAGGGGTGGGGAGAGAGTTGCAGATGTGAAGATTCACTGGTGCACAGATATCCATGTGCAAACATGCAAATTACAGTTTGCAATGTCTTATGAGGAAATGAGTATATCTCTTGGATGGTGCATTTTACCTGAAGATCATGAACTGATAGCAGGACTAGTGTGCAGCTAATGCTAATGTGTTCTTTAGGACCTGTGAGGTCTGTTTTATAAGTTGTAAAAGTATGATATAAAAATAATTGAGGAGGAGATCACTTCTTGGAATCTCTAAATAGAGCATGTCTTCCTCACTTATTTCTGTAGATTTAAATATAACCTTAAAAGGCAAAAAAATATTTCCAAGAGTCTTTGTTTATTGAAGGGAATAAACAAAGTTCCTATTGGCAAATATCTAATAGCAAATGCTAAAATTTATTTTTAAAATATTCCTTAATAAAAAATCATTTTATAGCTCTTAAAGTTTGAGAAAATAAACAAACCAAAGTTAACATGTGTGTGAAAAGGTGAATTTCCTAGAAGATAATTTTACCACTTTGTTCTATCAATTTTGCTGCACATTTTAAAATGTACACTAGAAAAAGCCACTAATTTGACTCTTGGAAAAGAATTAACTGACAAATACTTTTAGGTCCTTTAGAGAAAAATACCCACTGTTGCAGGATGTACATGTATTCAGAAAAGCTACCAAACACCTTCAGTTCTCTGCGGCATAATTATATAGAAGGCAATCTGGCAGGTTCTTTAGGGTTCTGGTCAACCTGAATCAGGATTTTGTTCTTACTAGATCATACACTTAGTGGACTTTAAAAATACTTAACTATTTTGGGGCAATCAGATCCATGCTATCTGTCAAATTACAAATCTCTGTAGCCATCATGTGTCCATACATAAAAAATAACGATAAATAATAATTAAAAAAATATTTTTTAGTTAATCTTTTCTTTCTTTAGGAGCTTAAATTTGGATGGCTTCAATTCAACTCATTCCTCAGGGTCACTTCCACATAGTACACATGTCCAGTTTTCTAACTTTCAGTATTATCTCTTTTTTTCTTTTCAAAAATAATCATATTTTGCCTCATCTTTTTTCTTTTTTCTTTTTTAAGAGCTGCACACTTGAATTACTCTTTACCATAAATTTCTCTCTTTCCAAACCAAATGTAAACATGGTTTCTTAGCTCTGTAATGACCTGTTTTTATTTAAAAAATTATTTTCAAGGAAAATCAATTTTAGATGGTCATTTTACCCAGTATAAATAGTGCCTGTGATGACTGAGAAAAAGTTGGGTTATTAAGTCAACTTTCCACAGTCACAGCGTAAACACAGACACCTGAAGATTCACTTCCTTTAAAACAATCATAACTATATTTTATACCAATGAGCAAGACGGTGTTTTTGTGTCCATGCAACTTCCAGCAGCTGCAGAGAATGATCACACTTTCTCTGCTATTTCTCTCTTTAAACTGTCACACACTCTACAGAAAAGTATATTGCCCTCATTTCTTTAGACCATATGTCCCAGCATCAGGCCCATCATTTACACGCTGTCACTTACTAACCGCAATTTTTGTAGTTGCATTCTCTCTTGGGCACCTTCAAAGGGGGAAGGAAATACCAGGACACCAAAAAGCGTTCTAAAATTTGCCATTTGCAAAAGCAGTTGTCCCCATTCTTAACCTTTTCCTATGGAAAAGAACAGCACTTGTTTCTCCTGTGCTTTCAGGGAATCAGAGGAAATTTTTCCCTGACCATTTTACATCTCTATTGCATTGTAGAAAAACACCAGAGTGAGTGGAAATCAGGGAACATACATTTCAATCTTGACTATTACAGACTAACTTTAGAATTTTTAGAAAGTTCCTTATTCATTATTATTTCCAAAAATTGAAATAAGTTGGACTATATTATCTCAAATGTACCTTCATTGTCTATGAATCTATTCTTCACTTTCTCTCTCACAAATGTAGGCCGATTCTGAATATCCTATATTTAATTCATCGTTACAGCTATTTAAATGTCTCCTTGTACGTCTCAATTTTTGAATTCAGATTGTCACAGCCCTATTAAGAAATTATTTTATTCCTATTTTGGTCTCCTATCCAAGCACCAAGTTAATTAGCTCCATCTCAGAAAATGTTTGGAGTAAATCAGGATGCCAGTTTAAAGAAGGAAAACAATGAGTAACTTGGCAGTGATGTAAACTATACATTCACATTGAACATTTATGGGTTCATGCCAAAAATAGAGCATTGGCGAGACTGGGATGGTTGAGCGAACACACTCTGTGTTTGGTTCTGAATCCCAAACACTCTCCACATCCTTCGTATAAGACATGCTTCCTAAATGTATAGGTAATTTCTCAACATTTATAAACTTGAAATGGTCATATCCCAGGACAAATGTGTCTTTATTTATTTATTTATTTATTTATTTTATTATTGAGAGTTTTAAAGATGTCCCCTATTTATTCCCCCTTTGCTCTCCTCCACTCAGCTCCCACCCCACCCCACCCCAGTCATTCCCCTGTCTTTTGTTTGTGTCCATGGGCTATGCACATGTGCATATATGTTCTTTGATTAATCTCTTTTCACCATCCCTTACACCTTCCCTCTGAGATCTGTCAGGCTGTTCCATGCTTCCATGTCTATGGTCCTATTTTGTTCATAAATTTATTTTGTTCATTAGATTCCACATATAAGTGAGATCATGTAATATTTGTCTTTCTCTGACTGGATTATTTTGCTTAGCATAATAATCTCCCTGTCCATCCATACTGTCCCAAAGAGTAAGTGACCCTTCTTTTTTTACAGTTGCATAGTATTCCATTGTGTAAACATACCACAGATTTTTTTTATCCACTCATCTACTGATGGGTACTTGAGCTGTTTCCAAATCTTAGCTGCTATGAACATAGGGGTGCATATATTTTTTCTGATTGGTGTTTCAGGATTCTTAGGACATATTCCCAGAAGTGAGATTGCTGGGTCAAATGGCAGTTCCATTTTTAATTTTTTGAGGAACCTTACATACTGTTTTCCATAGTTACTACACCAGTCTGCATTCTCACCAACAGTGTACTAGGGTTCCCTTTTCTCCATATCTTCACCAGCATTGGTCTTTTGCTGGTTTGTTGACTGTATTCATTCTGGCAGGTATGAGGTGATACCTCATTGTTGTTTAAATTTGCTTCTTTCTGATGACTATTGACATTGAGCATTTTTTCATGTCTATTGGCCATCTGTATACCCTCTTTGGAAAAATGTCTATTCATGTCTATCGCCCATTTTTTCATTGGATTATTTGTCTTCTTCTTGTTGAATTGTATGTGTTCTTAATATATTTTGGAAATCAATCCCTTATCAGATGTATCATTGACTAACATGTTCTCCCATACAGTAGGTTCCCTTTGCATTTTGAAAATGGTTTCTTTTGCTGTGAAGAAGCTTTCCCCTAAGAACAGGAACAAGACAGGGTTGTCTGCTTTCACCACTGTTATTCAACATCATGTTAGAAGTCTTAGCCACAGTAATCAGACAAGAAGAAAAAATAAAGGGCATCCAAATTGGAAAGGAGGAAGTAAAACTGTCATTATTTGCAGATGACATGATATCGTACATAGAAAACCCTAAAAACTCCACCAAAAAACTATTAAATTTAATAAATGAATTTGGCAAAGTAGCAGGATACAAAATTAACATCCAAAAAACAACAGCATTTTTATATACCAATAATGAACTTTCAGAACAAGAAACTAAAAATACAATCTCATTTACCATTCAACAACAACAAAAAATAAGATACCTAGGAATAAACTTAACCAAGGAGGTGAAAGACCTGTACTCAAAAAACTACAAGACACTGAAAAAAGAAATAGAGGAAGATACAAACAAGTGAAAGAATATGCTATGTTCATGGATTGGAAGAATTAACATCATTAAAATGCCCATACTACCCAAAGCAATGTATAGATTCAAAGCAATTCCAATTAAGATACCAACAGCATATTTCACAGATCTAGAAAAAATATTCCAAAAGTTTATCTGCAACTAAAAAAGACCTTTAATAGCTACAGCAATCTCGAGAAAGAAGAACAAAGTTGGAGGGATCATGATACTGAATATCAAACTATACAGCAAAGCCACTGTAATCAAAAGAGACTGGCATAAGAACAGCCATATAGATCAATGGAACACAAAAGAGACCCCAGAAATTGACCTACAGAATTATGGTCAATTAATATTATGGTCAATTAAACAAAGGAGTGAGGAACATACAATGGAGTAAAGACAGTCTCTTCAATAAATGACATTTTGAAAATTGGACAGGTACACGCACAAAAAAAATGAAACTAGGTCATCAACTTACACCATACACAAGAATAAGCTCAAAATGGATAAAATACTTAAATGTAAATGGTAAAACCTTAAAAATCCTAGAAGAAAACATAGGCAGTAAAATCTCAGACATCTCATGTAGCAGAATTTTCACAGATACCTCTCCTAGGCCAAGAGAAACAAAGGAAAAAATAAACAAGTGGGGCTACATCAAAAAACTATATTTTTTATAGTTTGTAGCAAAAGAGTTGCTTCTGTATTGACTTGTGTTCTCTCCTTGTGACACACAGAAAAGCCATGGTTAAAATGAATGCCTCTAAAACTCTGAGACATTGTATTTGAAAGAAAGGATTCCAAAATGTTTCAAAATGAACACGAAGTTTCACTTTAATACCCAATAAGACTTCACCAGCTGTCTGCATTGCATGCACTTGGCATGCTGGTTGCTAAGTTTATTAGGTATTTTATAGTCCTGGAAACTAAAGATAATGGAACCAGTTCCCACATGCTGAGTCAACAAGAACTGGGAGTCAGTCAAGCTACAGATATTTGAGGAAGGAATAAAAGAGCCAGGACATGCAGGCTACAATGATTCAATCAGAAGCTGTTAGGGAAACATTGTCAAGTACTTGGCATGTTTAGGTTTTAATTCTTACATATTCTCCATCCGTTGCAATATCTTATTGAAACATTTACAATGGGAGTGTTTCCTTTTGGGTTATTTTTTCTTTTTCTAATTGGTCAAAATTTGTATTTCTCTCCACCCACTCCCACCCTATCTCCACTTAACCATCTAGGAAATAAAAAAGCACAGATTTTGACATTATTTTAGTCCAAGATTCTGTTTACTACATCATCAAAGTATTGGGTTAAAAGATATTAACATATAATTTTTAGATCAATGAACAGTTCAGTCACTTTTATAAGGTTCAAATTAATAGTAGGACACCCCAAGAAATGATAGGTATCTAATAATTGACTGCAAAATGCACCATAATTTCTTACACTGTGTTGCAAAGGTATTGTAACATCAAGCATATGTATTTGTAAAACAGATGCTTCATTTTTGAGCTATAAAGTACTTTATAAGCATGAATATTATCTATTAATGGTCACTATTCCTTATAACACTATATGGACTTCCCCTAAATGTATACTAATGTTGACTAATAGAGCCTGGAACTTATGACTGAAACTAATTTGTCCACTCTTTAGAAGTATGATTTGGGGGCAAATTTCTTATGTTTTATGTATCACATCTCTTCATCTGTAAGACTGGGTGATTGAAAAAATGGTTAGTATGCATGAGTCCTAATATTTAAAAAAATCTTTCCTATCATAACCCACATTCACATTGTAGTGAAATATTACCTCGAATATTTGAAAATGCAGAGTTACAAGAGTAATGGGGAAAAAGTTGAAAGCATTAAATTAATCTTATTTTCAGATTGGATACTTTGGGGCCTGTTTGTACCACTAGTCAGGAAAAATGACTTACTTTGGCATGTGGGGTGAAGGAAAAAAGCATCCAAAAAATGAAATTGGATAAATTCAAATGTTTTGTGATTGTAGCTACTGAACATGTTTTATACTGGCAGAATATGCTCTCTGATATTGGAATACCGTGAATATCCATCTAAATCATGCCAGAGAAATGTTAAATGGTGATGAAAGGGATAGAATTGAAGCTGATAACATTAGTCAAGACCTACTCACAGTGACAAATTTGATGAGGGGAGCTGACCTAGCAGATAACTCAAGGAATGGAAGAGCCTTCATGCAACAACTTTATCCTGGAACTCATAAGGGATGACACTTTGGCAAGAAGCTATTCCCACCTCCAAGCACAACCCCTGCTGGAACATTTGAGATTTTACAGTCAAATCACATCCAAAGGAAGAGCCAATATGATTTATAATCTGTGAGAAATGTGAAGATAATAGTATACATGTGTATGACTACGAACTGAAATGTCAACTTATGTATTTAGGTGATGAATATTTTTTTCTTCAGACAGGTATTAGCAATTAACTTGCCAGAAGTAAATCTTTTTTTTCCTCCCTCTTTTAAAATAAGCCTAATGACGGAAGCTGAAAGAAGATATGTAGGCCAGAAGTAAGAAAGAAGATAGAAGGAAAGAGAGAAGAAAGATAGAGATGATAGAAATGGAAGAGAGAAAATAATGGAAGAAAGAAGACAGAAAGAAACTTCCTCTTCTCCCTAAATAAAAAAAGGAAGGACGGAAGCAGCCAATGAAGGTGAAGGGGAAACGGTCTAGGTAGCTTAGAGTTCAACATGCGAACATAATGTTACATTGTTGGAAATTATCAGAAGGCAAAACAAAAACAATCCTTTTTAAAAATCAAAGCTGTCACCCTAGCCCGTTGACTCAGTGGTTAGAGCATCGGCCCACAGACTGAAGGGTCCTGGGTTTGATTCTGGCCAAGGGCACGTATCTCGGTTTCAAACTCAATCCCCAGCCCTGATTGGGGCCCATGCCAGAGGCAACCAATGGATGTGTCTCTCTCATATCTCTTTCTCTCTCTCCCTTCCACTCTCTTTGAAAAGCAGTGGAAAAAATATTCTCAAGTGAGTATTAAAAAAAAAAAAGACATGGCTACCATGAATTATGTAACAGGGGCTAGAGACAATCCAAATGTTCTGTATGAGTCCATGAAATGGAAGGAGTGGATAACACAGTAGAACATTAACATCTAAATTGTGGGAAAAGCATAGGGATATTTTTCTTTTTTACATTAAGGATGTCTCAGAGTTTAATTGGTTTATAATACTATGAAAAAAGATTCATTTATTCAAAATTTTAGTAAGCATATTCCTTAACAATATTTGTTTGTGTTTTATAAAATCAAAGAAAGTCTCTGAGAGCCATGTGGGTGAGTATAGTGTAATCAGTGGCAATATTTATTGGTCAGTACTATTATGTGTGCCAAATGAACACACTCAGTGGAGTACAGAAGAATTTGAAGAAGATGTAATTCAGGCAAAATTAGTGGATATTAGAGGACAGGCTGTAAGATATTAAATAGTGTCTTCAGCTTCTTTTGTTTAGGTCGACAGTAGCAGAAGGATACAGTTTATTTTGGATTTTATTATAAAACCCTGTCCAGAATCATCTGTATTCTGTAACCATATCAAGTCACATATTGGCTTAAATCAAGACTCTACATATCAGCTAGGAATCCATTTTCAGCCTGATTTGACTGCCAAAGAGTGGATTCATTAAGCAGGAAAACTGACAGTGTCAGTGGGTCTGACAGTGTCAATATGGCTGTCTATGATGGTTTTGGGAACTCCTCCTTAGGTTGAAAAGTTTTAGAACTGACTCAGAATCTGGCTCTATAGCCTTTGTTTCAATTGGAAATTCAGATGTGTGGAATATTGTAAACTTACTAGAATTCCCTTATGATATATCATGAGAAAATAAGTTACCCATATTGCAAAAGGGGAGATGGGGTGCCCAGATTATTTATAAAGGAAAACAGTTAAATGAGATCACATTTCATACCACATACAGAAATTAATCTCCCATCAACTTCTATGGATTTGAGATTATATCCACGGGAACTGTGATAGTTAATTTTACGTGTCAACTTGACTCGGCCATTAGTGTCCAGATGTTTGGTCCAAGGTTATTCTAGGTGTTTCTGTGACTATGTTTTGGGGTGAGATTAACATTTAAATTGGTAGGCTGAGTAAAGAAGATTGCCCCACCCTCAAGAGGGTGGGCCTCATCCAATCAGTTGAAGAACTAAATACAACCAAAGGCTAACCCTCCCCCAAATAAAAGGGAATTCCCCTGCCTGACAGCCTTGAAACTGAGACTTTAAATCTTCCTGATTATACTACAGCCTGTCACTTTCAGACTCAAACTGGGACTTTGGGTCAGAAAATTTGGTCTTGCCAGCCTCTGTAATCATGTGAGCCCATTCCTTATTATAAATCTGTTTTCAATATAGGAAATTGATTTACTGTTTCAATGATTGCCATCAAAGTTGTCCCAGCTGCAAAGTAACATACAGGGTGTATAAACTTGAAGTTAGTGTCTGTGCATGCATGGCTTACAAAGGCAGAAATCCTAGAGTTTTCTATTAAACATTCTTCATGGCATCAGCCTGGAAATGGGACCATGTTACTCTGTGATCACAGACTCGAGAACACAGGAAATAAAACGATGCGCCACGGTGTTCACATTAAAGGTTGCAAGTGTACCTACTGCCGAGCACTATTAATAAACGCCCTGCGGATCAGTTAATAACTAAGGCGAGATTTCTCATTTCATATGCTATCCCTTCAAATACTTTTAATTAGAACATTTGAGGAGTATCAGCATTTTTAACAATAACATCCAGGCGATTTTGATACACCGAAGCTTAAGAACAATCAGCCCAAGAGGAAAAAAGCTAAAACTTAGCCTAAAGGAAGAGATTCAAAAGACAAACATTGTGGCGAGGATAAGTAAGGTAAGTAAATAGCCCACAGTGTT
The DNA here is from genome assembly GCF_054644295.1 of Miniopterus natalensis. NCBI lineage: Eukaryota > Metazoa > Chordata > Mammalia > Chiroptera > Miniopteridae > Miniopterus > Miniopterus natalensis. The sequence goes on along the minus strand of NC_142081.1, from coordinate 141,122,726 downwards.
ACGACTAAGTGTTATTAAGTGTTTTTGTGCTACTGTGTGTGCTGAGAGCATAGAACAGCTGGTGTAGGCATTAATCATTAACTAAAACATTAAAATAAAAGCTGAGAGGAAGAACCTCAGCATGAACTGATGGGCAGGAAGAGGGTTGAAGCCTGAAAACGTGCCATATTTTAAAATATGCTTTAGGAATTAAGAAGATAGAGCAAAAAGTGTTAGAACCACTGTGTAGGAGAGGTCATATAAAGCAAACTGGTAACAGAGATGGGCAAAATTTATTAATTGCTAATTTATTTCCTTTCTTTCGCAAAGGAGAACAGTTTTCAGCATACTGAAAATTATAAAAAGTAGCATCATGGGAATGAAGCCCCAGATAGGAGACAACGTAATTAGAGTTCACTTCTTCCAGATCCTTGAAGGGGTGCCTGCCTGCCACTCCTTTATACACGCAAACCTGTGCGAGCAGCAGGAGGCTACTGCAAATCATAAAATCTGCCTCACTCCTTCACACCATCCAGAAAGCCGAGGCCATCTTCTTACCAAGAACTAGCCCTTTCGTTTTCCTAAAGCCAGGTTTTCCTTTAGGATTTTGCCTAAGCATCACCATTTCCAAGACTTTCTGCATATTGTGGGGAGGTAATATTCTGGCCTTATAGCATCGTTTTTGTATTTTTTGTTTTACTAATATAATCTTTCCATCAATTCTTACATTCTCAGAATTTAGAAAATAATGTTTCTTTTCTTTATATCCGTAACCCACAGAACAGTGCAGGGAACAGAACTTAGTTAAACACACACACACACACACACACGCATGCACGCACACACATTGTATTTGTTTGCCAGGGCTGCCATAACAAAATATCACAGACTTGTGTGGTTTAAGCAACAGAATTTTTATCTTCTCACAGTTCTAGAGGTTAGAAGTCCCAGATCAAAGTGTTGGCAGGTTTGTTTTCTTTTGAAGCCTCTCTGGCTGGCAGATGGCCACTGTCTCATTATGTTCTCAGCTGGTCTTTCCTCTGTGTGCTACATCCCTGTGTCTTCCTGTGTGTCCTGATCTTCTCTTCTTACAAAAACACTAGTCAGATTGGGTTAGGTTCTACCTCAAGGCCGTATCTTAACTAAATGGCCTCTTTAAAGGCCTTATCTCCACACAGAGTTACATTTGAGGCACTGGGGGTTAGGGCTTCAAGGTATGACTTTGGGAGGCATAATTCAGCCATATATACACATATGATACATGAACAAACAAATGAAAGAATAAGTTACTAGCTTATATTACAATGTACTGAACTTGTGATGTTTTCAATTTCAATCATTAATCAAAATTGAAAAGTAATTGGAATTTGTAAATATGCCTATGAGATGGAAATGTCTAAATCTTTTTCTAGCACTCAAAAGCAAAGGCGGGAGAGGAAAGTTGATTATAACAGTTACAGATGGAAGAGCAACAATGTCCTGCAGAGAATTTCACATTCTGGCTGGTTCACCATTCCAGCCTCTTTTCCCCCCACCTATATATTTTCTCTTCACTCCAGCCAGAGCAAATCTACTCATTCTCATTATAGTCCATATTTTCTTTGATTCTATTTTTGTAAACGTTATTTTCTTTATGTTAAACATTCTTCTTCCTTAATGAAGTTAATCCTAGCTATCCTTCAGGTCTTGTCTTAAATATTTAATTTTTGTAGGAAATAATCTCTAACTCACCATCCTCCTCACACCTAATCTGAGTTATATACCATCATAGTTTGACCCACAATTGAATTAGTTACATTTAAATTGTCTTTTTGCCCATAACCCTGACTAGACTCTCAACTCTAGAAGGGAAGCTTTTTTTCTTGTTCATAAATATTTTTCCATTGCATCACTTAGTAAAATGCACAGCATAGCAGTTGTTAATTAAATATTTGCTAACCATATAAATGTAAATATATATATGAAAATAGAAGCATCAACACTAGGATTCACTGAGGACAAGCCATGCAGAAGTAGCTTCATTCCTGTTTCACGGGGTTATATGATGAGTGTAATGTAAAAAATGATTTCAGCAATTTATAAGGCAAAATATCTAATGAGCTATACTTATGTCAAAGGTATAGAAATACTGTATAATAGGTTACCTAAATTCGTAACAAGTTTTTTTTAAATCCTTAAAAAAATGGAGAGATTAATGGGTTCATGCCAATCTAAGGAGAGTCCTCTGGTGAGTTGCAAGAGTTTCCTTCATGAGCTCTGTCTTGTTGAATGTTTCTGTCGTTAAGGATGGAAGATTTGCTTCTTAGGTTAGAATGGTTAGTCTATCAGATAACAGACCCAGGGTAATAATGATTTCAAGACATTGAAATAGTTGTTATAGTTTGAGAAATATAGTTGAATTTTAAAATTGATGCTAAGAATTAAACTAAGATATGAACATAAGTTATATAAACAAAACATAAAAAAATACCTATTTTTATTTGTCTGGAAACTCAACATAAGAAAACAATATAATACAGCTGCATATTTTACTCTAATTTAAACAAGGATTAATTCGCTTTTGAGACTATTAATAATAATAGGTTATGATTTTAAAATATATTTATATGTCAGTACTGTGCTGCATGTTTTATGTATATTATATAGGTTAATTTACCCAATAACCCTAAAATTTAAGTTCTATAACTATTCCTACTTTAGCATTGAGAAGTTATGGTCTAGAATTCTAATTTACTCATTGAAACTCACGCAGGTAGTATGTTGTAGAAATAATTCTAAACCCATGTTTGTCTCTCCCTTTTTACTGAATTTATTGTGGTGGCACTGATTACCAAAGTTACACAGGTTTCAGGTGCACAATAAAACATCTTTACACTGCATTGTGTGTTCACAACCCCAAGTGAAGTCTCTGCCCATCAACATTTATGTCCCCGCATATCCTCCCCACCTCTCTGTACACTCTTCCCGTGGCAATCTCCACACTATTGCTCCTGTCCATGAGATTTTTCTCTTTTTTCTTTTCTTTCATGCTCAGTGCCCCCTCCTCGACGGCTGTCACCCTGCTCACTCTCTGCCTATGAGTCGTCACTATTTTGTCTCTTAGTTCATTTTATTAGATCCCACTTATAAGTGAGATCACATGGTACTTGTCTTTCTCTGACTGGCTTTTTTCACTTAGCATAATGCTCTGCAGGTCCATCCATGATGTTGCAAAGGGTAAGTTTCCCTCTTTTTTATGGCCGAACAGTATTCCATTGTGTAAATGTACTATGGCTTTTGTATCCACTCACCTACTGATGAATTGGGCTGCCTCCAGATCTTGGCTATTGTAAATAACACCGCTGTGAACATAGGGGTGCATATGTTATTTTGAGTTCGTGTTTCGGGTTTCCTCAGATAAAGTCCCAGAAGTGAAATTTCTGGGTCATAAGTTCCATTTTTAATTTTTTGAGGTAACATCACACTGCTTTCCACAGCGGCTGCGCCAACCTGAGTTCCCACCAACAGTGCACGAGCGTTCCCCTTTCTCCACACCCTCACCAGCACTTGTTTGTTGATTTATTGATGGAGCCATTCTGACAGGTGCGAGGTGATATCACATTGTGGTTTCAATTTGAATTTCTCTGATGACTGGTGACACTGGGCATCTTTTCATATGCTTATTAGACATCTGTGTGTCCTCTATGGAGAAGTTAAACCCATGTCTTTATGTTTTCTAACTTCATAGTTTTAAACACTTCACAAATTTAAATACAATTTAGTTGACAATTAAAATACGCAACTGTACAGCTTAGTGTACTGCCCTGCAATTCAAAGCAAATTTCTATTATAATCACCTACGACTTCTCTCAGCTGGAATTTGGGGTGCTACATACTTCTTGAAGAAGTATGATTTTAACTTATCTCATTTCACAACTTTTTTTCAAAAATATTTGAGCACACTTAGAAATATTTCCTTCATTTTCAAAGGACATTTCTTTTGTTTGTTTGTTTAAAATATTACAGATGTCCCTTTTTCTCCCCGATGACCTGTTGCACCCCATCCCATCCCCCTCCCAAGTCCCTCTCCCCATCATTGTCCATGTCCTTGGGTTGTACATATATGCATATAAATTCTTTGGTTACTCTCTGCCCTCCACCCACCCGCCCTCCTCCATCCCTGACATTCGTCAGTCTGATCCATGCTTCCATGTCACTGAATCTATTCTGTTCATCAGTTTATTATGTTCTTTAGATTCCACGTATAAGCAAGATCATGTGATGTTTGTCTTTCTCTGCCTGGCTTATTTCACTCAGCATAATATCCTCCAGGTCCATCCATACTGTCTCAAAGGGTACTTAAATGTAAGTCGCGATACCATAAAAATCCTGGAAGGACATTCCTTTTAAAATGCTGATGTATAGCCCGGCCAGGCGTGGCTCAGTGGTTGAGCATCCACCTAGGATCCAGGAGATTGCAGTCCTATTCCCGCTCAGGGCACATGCCTGGGTTATGGGCCCAATCCCCAGTTGGGGGCGTGCAGGAGGCAGCCGATCAATGACTCTCTCATCATTGATGGTTCTATCTTTCTCCTCCTCTTTTCTTCTCTCTGAAATCAATAAAGATATATTTAAAAAATATATAAATAAATAAAAAAATTGAAGGCTGATGTATAGAGGTAGGGGGTCACATAGCACTTCCATTTTTGATTGCCCAAAATGACAACTCCTTTGTGTTTTTTAAATTGAATTTAGAGAGAGAGAGGAAGGGAGAGGGAGAGAGAGAGAAACATCAATGAGAGAGAACTACCATAGATCCGCTGCCTCCTGCACACTCCCTACTGGGGATTGAGGTGCAACACGGGCATGTGCCCTGACAGGGAATCGAACTGGCAACCTCTTGGTGCATGGGACAGCACTCAAACAACTGACCCATACCGGCCAGGGCTGGTTTGTGTTTTTCAAGCAGACTAAAAGACTCTCAATTGTTGTTCACTTTCATTTTGTTTTTATTTTATCTAAAGCAGTTAACCACTTGTACCCTCATTGAGCCCAGAAGATAGTCTCATATATGACAATACCTCTAACGTCTTTATAAGAGAACATTATTCTAGATTTAAGAATAATGGTTTTAATTAGTTTCAAGAGTCCTATAATTGTATAAAATTTGAATAAATATTTTCTATTGATTTATCTTATTTATTCAATTTTTTATATTTTGATTTTAGTGTTTCACCAAAGTAAGATAAATAACATAGATATCTGACTAAAGTCAATACAGTAATTAAATTTTTTTCCTATCCATTGACCTTGAAGCTAAGCTGCATAACTTTCCATTATCTCCAAGTTTTTCCTAATACACAATTTTCGCTAACCCATCACAACCCTGTAACAATACACATTGGCTACAAACACCAGGGGCCATCTCCTTTCTCTCTCTTCTTCCTCTGTTCTGCAGCTCTAAGGTTCAGTCCTGAGTGCTTCTTAGAAACCCAGAGAGTTAGCTGTAATACTTTTTATCTAACATGGATTAATCGACAAAGACTCACCTGGTATTTCTGGAGTAATTGCTATTGACTAATCTATCACCTTGATTGAGTCATTTATTCACTAAATTCACTGCCCGAAACACAGTCAGAAATCTAATCAGTGAGGATAAATATAAAAATAAAAAACTACAAAGAAGGCAAAATCATTTTCCTGGTATCTTTGGAATCTTTGGAAAGATGCAATTGACTTTTTCTATTCACTTTATTTGGCTTATATTAAATTTTTGAAACAATTCTATGGGGTATATTTATGCTTTTAAACTCATTTTTTCTTCTCAGTTATATACTTAGTTCTGTCCAGCACTCCATAACACATATGCATAATTTTATTTGCACACATCATAAACAACAACAAAAGAGACTGCTTTTGCAAATTTACTTTGTGGATTTTAATTAATATTTATACCATTGTGGTCCGAATTAGATTAGTAAAGTAATTGGCCTTTTGGGTGCCCGAAGTTCTAAAAAAGGAGAAAATCACTCTATTTGTATACCTTAAAACAGAATAAAAAGTTCGACTTATAAGACAGTATAAACAGTCAATTTTTACAATAAGAGAATCTGTTAAATTAGCTACTTATTGTGAAAAAATGTCATCCCTGGTATTTGCATAAATTGAGAGCAAGACATTTTGCATAACCCCCTACAAAGGCTATCATTAAAGCCACTCAATTGAACCACTCCCTTAAATTTTAAACTCATGTTATGTGTTATGTAAACACAAAGATTCTGTTGATGTTTTGAATCTCACCCTTTCAGATTTTATTGATTTTATTCATATCTCTATTAATTTTAAAGAAGGTTTTAGTGTAGAAGAAGACTGTAACTGAGGTTCAATACATATATTTAAAAGCTTTTTATCTGACTTAGTATTGGAATATTGTCTAAGGTCAGAACATGTCATTGTGTAGGAAAGAGTATTTTGGTGTAATTTATTTTTATATAAAATCAATATTCTATTTATGTATTATATTGTACAGTTATCTAATATGGTATGATGGACAACTTCCTTCAAGAAGTTTACTGCTGCTATTTAAAAGGACACAATAAAATGTATCCATTTGGGTGTAAAATTTATTTCTATCAAGCCTCTAAAGTTTTCACCCTAGGGTGTAAGAAGGACAGATTTCTCACATCCCATCTTGATTGCTCTAAAGGATCTCTAGCCTTTGAAGTAAATTGCAGTTATGTTACATCTCGATAGCAAAATTATGTAGTTTAAAATACAGGTTATTTCATTAACATTGACCATTTTATTAGCTCAAAAGTGGTTTGTCTCACTGAATGTACAGCCAAAGCTAGAGAAACTCCATGATAAGCAATTAATATTAAGTTTTGGAGAATTATAAGTTTAAAATTTATAAAGATAATGACAATACCTCAAGTCAGTAACCCAAATCACACTGTTATGCTCAAGAAATCGCCAGAGTCCCTTGGAGCAAGGGAAGGATGTGTTTGTTTACAGTGGGCAGCCATGAATACCTTGCTATGGCTGATTACCACTCTGACTACTAGAAAATGGAACTGTTACACACAACAGCATCTGCTGTGCTGGAGGGCGGCAATGCCCAGATTGCCTATTACGGAATTCCAGAGACTATTCGCCAGCGATAGACTTCATTTTGCCAATGGGTAATTTGCAGTTTGCTGTGTCATCAGAATCTGAACATGTCACATCTTCTCCTCATCACAGCCAATCCGATGGCAAAGTGCTATAGAAGCAGCTGTCAAGAAAGCGCAAAAACCACAGAGAAAGCACAAAGTGACAGCAGATGCTATGCAAATCAGATGTGGACATAGAATATGCACTCGCAGAACACAATTACATACAGACCTGTGTAGTTCCTGATGCTATTTAATGTGGAGACAATGCTGCTCTGCCTTAGATGAAATATCACAGGTGGGGAAATCAAAGACCCTGTAAAGAATGAGGACAGGCTTGTAAAGAGAAATGGTAAGTACGAGATTATATTCTAAAATACTACCTGTCATTGGAGAGAAATCACAAAACATACTTCTTGGTCATAATTTCAAAGAAAAACAGCAGAAAATATACATAGCCACATGTAATCGTCATCATTATAAGAGCTCTATTGATTAGATTATTTCAGTGCTCTGCATTTCAGATATCCTTCTAATTCCTGCCTAATTCTGAACAAAAAACAAAATTCTAATTTCAAAAGGAATATCCTAAATGTATTTATAGTCTAAACATTTCTGTCCTTTGAAATTTGCCTTAAATTTTTCTTACAAATTATTGAAACATTTTGAGTACCCATCATTGCTGAATTATAAAATGTTTGTTGTAAGAAACTTAAAAAGTTGTATTTTACAAGAATCCACTTATCAAGGAGTCTCTTTATAACATCCTTAGGGAATGGTCATTTGCCATCTTCATGTATATTTGGGTGGTGGAGATGTCACTGCCTCTTGAGACTACCTATCACATTTTTGATAGCACTTATAATTAACCAACTCATAAATTAAGGTAAAATTTGTTATCTCGTGACATATTTACTGGTCATAGACACATGAAATCTCCAGTGTTTCTCCCTCTCTTCTCACTCATTCCCCAGGTCCAGTCACGCGGTCTAATGAGTTCTACCTTCAATGATTGTCTTCATATGTATTCTATCCTTTGGTTCTTATGCCACCTCCCTTATTGTACACTTTCCAACTCTGTCAGAATTATTGAAATAGCTTCCTGAGTGGCCTCCAAACTATTAGCTTATTTCTTAACTTTATTTTTATTGTTTACACTATTACAGATGTCCCCATTCTCCCTCCCCCTTTGCTCACCTCCCCCATTATCCTCACCCACCCTTCCCTCTCCTAAAATCAGAGCAAGCTTTCTTCTACAACACTTTGAGTTCTGCTCCTAAAATATTCAGTGAATTATAAGAATAAAGTTGAAATTACTTTTCTTATTATGTAAGGTAACACTAGCTGTTATTAAACATGCACGCACATGCACACAGGTTACAGTGGCCAACAGGAACACAGACTTCTTCCATCTTCACCTTGTGGCACTCTCATCTTCTAGACTTCAGAGCTTTTCCCTTCCAGCCTAGGAACTGGGAAAGACATGGTGGAGAAAGCACTTGTGTTGTTAACCCTGCTGTTAAGTGACACATATCACTTCCACTCAAATTCTGTTGTGAAGAATTAGTCATGTGACCCCACTGAGATGCAAATCAGGCAAAAATATTGAGCCCCTGCCTTGGCAACTGCCTCCCCAAATCAACCCTATCATATAGAATGGGACTACAAATCTTTGGTGAACACTTGGTGTGCATTTTTAGCACAACTAACAAAATTCCATAGTGGTGTGTTAAAAGCAAAGTCTTCTCAATCTCACGTTTTAGTTTCAATTTATCTGTTCACAATCCTTAAATTTCGTTCACCACATTACTTATTTTTCCCCCTAATAGCTCCATTCACTGAGATGTCTCTATGATATTAGTCCCGTCTTGTCTTGGGAAATGTTTTCATCCCCCCTCCTCCTACTTCCGTAACCATTGAAATCCTATTTAAATTTCAAGTTTTAGCTAAAATTGTGTTCATCTTTAACACCTGCCTCAATAATTCCATTGTAATGAACTCTTTCCAAATCATTTCCCAGCACTTTTTTTATTTTTGGTGGAGATTTTTATATACCTTCCTCTTCAATACTGTATTTGGGGTGTTGTCTTTTAAAAGTTGTACCTTTCCATTCTGTATGTAGCCTTACTCTGCTGGCAAACAATGGTCTGTCATAACAACTATCACTTATTGAGTCTACTATTTGTCAGAACAATTCTAAAATTTTGTAATGCATATTATTTTACATGATCCTCATGACAACCCAATCAGTTGAAAGGAACTGCATTATTCCTGTCTTATACGAAATAAACCGAGGCATGGAATTGTCATGCACTCATACAGGATCACACAGCTGATAAGTGGTAAGTTGAGATGTGAATCCAGCCAGACCCCAGAAGCCACAATCTCAATTACTGTGCTATAGTAGATTATTGTTCAATAACTGTTAAATGTGTTTTTGCAATAGTTAGTAATTCATTCTGACTTTCCTCATAATATTACTGGAAAAACATTTCTCTTTTCCCTATAATATTATCACTAGATTTACTAAGTATTTACTATTTCCAAGGAGAAGCATTCATTGAAACTATAATTTCTTTAGCTTTCAGTTATGATACCAAGTAGAGATAATGATACTCTTTTGCATGTTTTATGACACAGAACATATGTTTTCAGGGTCAATATAAAATAGACTTGAAGCCCAGCAAGGTGTGGCTCAGTGGTTGAGTATCAACCTAGGATCCAGGAGATCTCAGTTCGATTCCTGGTCAGGGCACATGCCCCGGTTGCAGGTTTGATCCCCAGTCGGGGGCGCGCAGGAGGCAGCTGATCAATGACGACTCTTTCATCATTGATGTTTCTATCTCTCTCTCCCTCTCCCTTCTTCTCTCGGAAATCAATAAAGATATATTAAAAAAAAACACATTTAAAAAAAATAGACTGAAAACTAAAAAATTAATAAATTTAACTTCATTTGTGAAATTGATTTTCATGATTCCACATTTTTGCCATGTGATTTTTTATCTTGTGAAAATATAGTTTCATTAACAATCATCCTGTGGATTTGAAAATAAATTACCTAAATAATTCTACGGTCTTTTTATGGTGTGTGTGTATATCTGTCTATCTATCTATATATATGTATATACTTTTTCTATCTTGCTTTTTGCAAGAAAGCAGTATGAAAGAGGGTACATTTTCCTTAGTGATTAAGTCTATCTTTACATTCAGAAATCCTTGAGATCTCTATGTCTGCCTGCAAAGGTATGTTCCTCCAGGTTGGCATCAGTGGTTCTTTTCCATTTAGTCATATTTACTTTTATTTCTCTTCTGCATCTTCTTTATCAGGTGACTTGTTTTCACATCATGAGCAATATATAATGTCCGAGTGTGTGTGTGTGTGTGTGTAATAGAAAAGGAAAGAGCGAATTTACAATCATGAATTTGTGAGCAAGGTAAATCATCATCAGGAAAGAAATAAAAAAGAAATTAGAATGACTGCACAACATGTGTTACTCATCTGCTGTTTCTAGGACTCCACGTCAAACATTCTGTTGGAGGAGGTCACTGAGAAGAGTGTGACCACCGGTTTACCTCTGAGCTTAGCTTGGGCAAATGGAAGCTCCTTACCTACTCACCTGTCCTTAGAATGTTCAGCTTGTCCACCACTCCCACAGTGGGAGCCATTTTCAAGGACAGAGTCTTGGGAGACCAACATATTGTTTAGACCATCTGGACAGTGTAAGTGGCCAAACCCTGTTAGGATCACTATATATATTTGTAAGATTCTGGTGGGTGGATATGGAGATCTGCTCATCTTTTGGACACCAAGATAATGTTCATATATAAGTAAGTTTCCTCACTTATTAAACCGGTCACCTACCAATCTGGAGTAGCCTGCCTATTTCTTCGGTCCCTCCTGCCCTTCTTGTACAGAGGGACAATTTATGAATCAATCTACATCTTTTAACTTTTAAATGTAGAAGTTGGTATATATATTTGTATAGAATAATTTGCACAGTTTTTTATTTATTCAACAATTCACATCAGAAGACAAGCATGTTATACAGTGAATTATCTAGGTTATTTCTATTTTAGTCATGGGATATATAGGTTAATAGATCAGGAGGGGTGTTTCTGTGGAGTATGTTTATTATGCAATATTTCTTTAAGCTGTGCTCAAAAATATTAATGAGAATCTTAGAAATGAATTTGAATATGATAGTCTATACTGAAAAAGAAAGAATGGAGCTCTTTTAAAACAGCATCATATTCCATTGTAAGATGGATGTAATTGCTTATTTTATTTCACGTTTAAGTTTCAAACTGTATATTGTTGGGGGGAATATGGGTTATTCAAATTTTTCCATAGTCTGACTTATGTTATTGTTTCCAAAATGTCTTTACTCTGTTCTTATTATATCATGTATATGATAAATGAAGTCTGTGTTTATGAGTAATAATTTGAGACAGCTATTTATAAAATGTTCTATAAAGAATGCTTATATGTGTTTTCATTTCCTCACTGTATTTTTATGGCTATACAGTTTATATGATGAGTTAATTAGCAACAGAGTCCATAAATATATTTAACAACTTAACTATGTTCAAGGATAGCATTATGCCAAGCACTGTGTGATATGAAAATGATCTTAAGCATGGTTTATCCTCAAGAAATCTGATCAATATGGGAAAAAATAAAGTTTTACAACAAAAACGGGATTGATTCCCAGTTTAAGGCATTGCCACCTAAAATATTCACACTAATTTGTCCTCTAACAGCATGTTTGTTTTCTATGCTATAGTAACCAGTTACTGATAATTATCAACAAAGTCTTGGCAAACAAACTTTCTTCAACAATAAGGTAAAATATACAAACACAAAAAAGTTAAAAATTAGAATTACAGCCATGGAAGAAATCATATTTCTCAAAACCTTGGAATTAGGATCTTGTACTCTCATTATCTCCACAGGGGTGCTTCCATTTTGTAGGTGTTTGGTGATTTTCCACATGCAGGCCTGCGCACAGGTGGTTGAACCCACACACTATGCAGCAGAAGGCAGTTGAAAACTGCTGCTGCTTTTCTCCATCTTTATCTTTCTCACCTTAAAAACCCTATGAGGACACAGCTCATTCACTCATAGGGTTGCCGGGAGTAGGAGCCCACTCGGTGGCATGTAACAAGAACTCTCATTATAGATTCTAGATCCCAAAGGAGAAATAAATCAAAGATGTTCAATTTTACAGTTGCATTTTAAATGAAAATTTTATTGAAATAACTGTAGATTCACATGTAGTTGTCAGAACCAATACAGATACATTCTATGCATGTGTACACTTAACCACCTCTTCCAGTGTTAACATTTTGAAAAACTAGAGTATAACAACCAGGATGTAGACGTTGATACAGTCCAATGATCTTATTTGAATTTCTCCAGTTAACTTGCATGTGTGTTTAGTTCTATGCAATTTTAATCACAACTAGATTTATGTACCTACCAAAGTAATCAAGATCCTGAACAGTTCCATCATCATAAGGATCCCTTGCATTTCATTTTTATAACCATATCCACCTTTCCCACCCCCTCCTAGCCTCTGACAAGCGCTAATCTATCCTTTTCTGAAATTTAGTCATTTCAAAAATGTTACATTACTGAATCACATAGTATGTATAACCTTTTAAGATTTTTTTAAACTAAACTAATTCCGTGGGGATGCATCCAAATTGTGGCATGCACTAATTAATTTTTTTAATTGCTCAGTAGTATTCCATTTTGTATGTACTGAAGTTTGTTTAGCTTTTCATCTGGTGAAGGAAATCTGGGCTGATTACAGCTTTTGGCTATTACAAATAAAGTTGCCATAAACACTTGTGCACAGGTTTTTGTGTGTATGCAAGTTTTAATTCTCTGGTATAAATGCTCAGGGGTGCAATTGCTGGGTCATTTGGTAACTGCATGTTTATTTTTATAAGAAAATGAAAAAAAAATCTTTCCAGAGTGGAAATTTTACATTCCCATCAGCAATGTATGAGTGATCCATTTCCTGTGCATGCTTGCCAGCATTTGGTGGTGTAATTTTTTTTTAAAAATAAGCCATTCTGATAAATGTATAGTGATATCTTATTATATTATTTATTTTCTTTTTTATTATGTTAGTAATAGTTTACATTTCTTTAATGGCTAGTGATATTGATCAACTTTTCATGTGCTTATTTGATATTTGTACGTTCTCTTTAGTAAAATGTCTCTTCATGTTTTTTGCCCATTTTCTAGTTGGATTATTTTACTATTAAGATTTCAGATTTATTTATATAATTGAGATACTATTTTTTGTTAGATATGTGGTGTATTAGCTTCTCATTGTTGCTGTACCAAATTACCTCAAACTTAGTGATTTAAAACAATAGAAATTCATATTACATTTTGGTCATAAGTCCAAATAGAGGCATACAAAGCTAAATCCAAAGTATCAGCAGGGATGGTCCCTTCCAAAGTCTGTGGGGCGGAGGGGGATTTATTCCTTGCCTGTTGTGACTTCTAGAGGACACCTGCGTTTCTTGCATTGTGACTGCAACACTCCTGTCTACTTCCATCATCACATTGTCTTCCCCCCGTCTGGCCCTCTTGTGTCCCTCTTAGAACCATTGATTACATTGCCCTCCATAATCCCCCTCCCATAATATAAGATAATTTCCTTATCACATTTGCAAAGTCGCTTTTGCCGTATAACATTCACAGGTTCCTGGGATTAGGACACAGAGATCTTTGTGGGAGAGATTCTCAGACTACCACAGATGGTTTGCAGACATTTTCTTCAACTCTGAAGCTTTTCTTTTCATTCTTTTTGCATGGACTTTTAACAGCAAACATTTTATATTTGGTGAATTCTAACGTATCAAGTTTTCATTTCACTGATAATGCATTTAGTATTAAGTCTAAGAGCTTTTTGCCTAATTCTAGGTACTGAATATTTTTTCCTATGTGTTTTTCTAAAAGTCATATAGTTTCCTATCTTTGTTTTAAGTCCATGATTTATTTTGAATTAATTTTCTATAAGGTGTGACGTTTAGTTTAAGGTTTATTATTTTGCCTATGAATGTACACTTGCTCCAGTATGAGCTATCTTATCTCCATTGAATTACTTTTGTACTTTTGTCAAAAATACGTTAATACATCTTTGTGGTTTTACCCCTGGATTCTTTATTCTGTTCCATTGATCTGTATGTCTGTCCTTTTGCCAAGTCTTTATTTCTGCAGCTATGCAGCATGCCTTAATATTGGATAAAGTGGTTCTTCTATCTTTGTTCTTCTTTGGCAAGATTGCTTTGACATCCCAGGGCCTGTGCATTTCCACTGTAGAATAAACTGGTCTATATCTATAAAAATAACACACCTTACTTTGATTTAGATAAGAATTGCATTAAACATATAGATCAATTAGGGAAAATCAATTTCTCTACCATGCTGAGTCTTTCGATCTGAGAACACAGTAGGTCTCTCCATTTATTTAGTTTTTGTTTAAATTCTTTAATCAGCATTAAGTAACCTCCAGCACAGAGTTCCTGTGTATCATTTGTTTAGTGTATAAGTAATCATTTCATTTTCTCTGGAGGAATTATAAATGGGATAATGTTTTTAATTTTGATTTCCACATGTTAATTATTAGTGTTTGGACATGCAATTGATTTTACTAGTAGATTGTATATTATTTGACCTTGCTGAACTCACTGATCAGTTTTAGAAATTTTGGATTTTTTAAAATATAGGTTCCTTGGAATTTTCTGTGTAGAGAATTGTTATTTGTCATCTGCAAACCATGAGTTTACTTATTGCTTTTAAATCTATGTACTTTTATATATTTTTACTGCCTTATTGCACTGATTAGAACTTCCAGCAGCATATTGAATGAGAACGGTGAAAGTGAATATCCTTGCCTTGTTCTCAGTCTTAGGGAAACACATTAACTCTTTTACCATTCAGCGTCAATGTAGCTGTATGATATGTTAAACAAGTTAAGTTGAGGTAATTTATTTCTATTCTTAACCAATTGAACATCTTTATTAGGAATATATGTTGAATTTCTTAAAAACACAGTGCATCAAATGTCTATTTTTGAACATTGGATAACTAAGAAAAATCTCACTAGGTCACACATCTTAATTTTTTTCAATTTCAAGTTCCATCTGTTCATTGTTAATATATAGGAAAGCAATTGATTTTTGTATATTAACATGTTCTTTCAGCCTTGCTATAATTATTTATTAGTTCTAGGAGTTTTAAGGTAATTTTTTTTTTTCAGATTTTCTACATAGACAGTTATGTCATCTGTGAAAAAAAGGTTTTATGTCTTCCTTTTAAATATGTATAAATTTTTTGTCTTTTCTTGCTTTATTGCAATAGCTAGAACTTAAAAGATTATTTTAAAAAGGAATGGTAAGAAGAGACATCCTTGACTTGAACTTGATTGTAGTTTCTCACCATTGAGTATGGTACTAGCTGTAGGCTTTTTTGTAGATATTCTTTAACAGTGGAGAAAGTTTCTGTATTCCATTTTTTATCATGAAGGGTTGTTGAATTTCAGCATTTATTGATATGATCATGTGATTAATTTCTTTTTGACTGTTTATATTATGAATTATGTTCATTCATTTTTAAATGTTGAATCAGCCTTGCATATGTGGGATAAATTCCATTGGACATGATGTAAAATTATTTTTATAACTTGTTGAATTAAATTTGCTAGTATTTTACTAAGTATTTTAAAATCTATACTTGTGAGAGGTAACTGGTCTAGGGTTTTTAATTTCTTTTAATTTTTTTGTTTGGTTTTTGTATTGGGGTAATGTTGGCATTATAGGATAAATTAGAATGTATTCCCTCTGCTTCTAGTCTCTAAAAGGGATTGTAGAAAATTGGTATAATTCCTTCCTTAATGTTTGGTAGAACTTGCCAGTGAATCCTTATGAGCCTGGTCCTTTCTGTGTTGGAAAGTTATTTATTGATTCAATTCCTTTAATAGATCTAGGCCTACCCAGGTTGTGTATTTCTTCTTTTTTTTTTAAATCCTCACCTGAGATTATATATATATATATAAAATATATATATGCACATTGTATATACATCTATAGGTAGATAGATAGATGATAGATGGATAGATAGATATGCTCTTTTTTCCATTGCTTTTCAGAGAGAGTAGAAGGGAGAGAGAGACACACATACATTGATTGGTTGCCTCCCTGACCAGGGCTGGCACTGAGCCTGCAACCGAGGTTTGTGCCCTTGACTGGAATTGAACCCAGGACCTTTCAGTCCACTGGCCAGCACTCTAACCACTGAGCCAACAGGGTAGGGCTGTCTATTTCTTCTTGCATGAGTTTTGTCTTTAAAGGAATTGGTCCATTTCATTTAGGTTATCAAATTTGTGGTCACAGAGTTGTTCACAGTGTACCTTTATTATCTTTTTTAATGTTCACGGAATCTTCAGTGATATCTATTCTTTCATTCCTGATATTATAGAGGCTAATACATTTTATTGATCTTCTCAAAGAAGCAGCTTTTAGTTTTATTGATTTTCCTCTATTGATTTCCTGATTTCAATTTCTTATTTCTTTTCTCTTGTTTACTTTATATTTAATTTGTACTTTTAATTTTGCTTCCTCAGGTAGAAACTTAGATTGTTAATTTTAGGTTTTTTCTTCTTTTCTAACATATGCATTTTTTCAATGCTATAAATTTCCCTGCATTCATTGAATCCCACTAATTAGGATACGTTTTGTTTCATTTTCATTTAATTCAAAATATTTAAAATTTTTTCTTGAGATTACTTCTTTGACCCATGTGTTATTTAGAAGTGTGTTGTTTAATGTCCATATACTGGGAGATTTTCCATTTACCTTTCTGTTATTGATTTCTAGTTTGGTTCCATTGTGGTCTGAGAACAGATTGGATAATTTTTATTTATTTATTTTTAATTTGGTAAGGCTTGTTTTTGTAAGTCCCATAATGTGATTTATTTTGGTGAGTGTTCCATGTGACCTTGAGAAAAATGTGTATTCTGCTATGGATAGATAAAGAAGTTTATAGATGTCCATTATATCAAGGTGATTGATGGTGTCTATGGGTTCAACTATGTCATTACTGATTCTTTGACTGCCGAATCTATTCATTTCTGATATGGGGGTTTGAGGTCTCCAGCCATAATAGTGGACTCACCTATTTTCTTTATAGTTATATATGTTTTTGCTTCATATAGTTTGATTTTCTGTTGTTAGGTATATACACATTAAGGATTGTTATGTCTTCTTAGAGAATTAACCCATTGATATTATGTGGTGCTTTTGTTTATCCCTGATAACATTCCTCATTTTGAAGTCTTCTCTGTATGAAATTAATTTATCTATTCTTAGTTAGTGTTAGTATATTTTCCTCCACCCATTTACTTTTCATTTATATTTGTCTTTATATATAAAGTGGATTTCTCTTAAGCAACATATATAGGCACACCTCATTTTATTGCACTTTGTTTATTGCACTTCACAGATATTGTGCTTTTTACAAATTGAAAGTAAGACCCTTCACTAGCAAACAGATTAGGACTTGCTGGAGAGTCAGACGACAGTTAGAAATTCTTAGCAATGGTATTTTTTAAATTAAAGTATGTACGTTGATTTTAGACATAATGCTATTGCCACTTAATAGACTATAGTATAGTGTCAATGTAACTTTTATATGCACTAGGAAATAAACTTTGTGTGACTTGCTTTATTGCTATATTCACTCTATTGTGGTGGTCTGCAACCAAACTTGCAATATCTCTGAAGCTTGCCTGTAGATGGGTTGTATTTTCTTCCACTCTGACAAGCTCTGTCTTTCAATTGGTGCATTTAGACTGTTGACATTCATAGTGATTATTGATATAGTTGGATTAATCTTCTTCCTCCTGTCCCTTTTATCACTGGTGTCACTGATTTTCCCTATATATAGGTATGTATATTATATATACATAAGTATACATAATTGAATACATTGTTACTATTATTATTCTAAACAAACTGTTTACTATTAGATCTATGACAAATAAGAAGGAATATTTTTATTTTACCTTTATTCCTTATTTGAAGCTCTTTATATAGATCCAAGGTTTTGATGTATATTATTTTCAGTGTCTCAAATACTTCTTTTAACATTCTTGCAAGAAAGATCTACTGGCAAAATTTTTCTCAATTATTATTATTTTTTTATTTTGCTGAGAAAGTATTTAATTCTCCTAAATTTTTGAATTATAATTTCAAAGGGTACAAAGGTTGATGGGATTGGTGGGGTTTATGTCTTTGAACACCTTAAAGTTTGTATTCCACTCTCTTATTGCTTGTGTGGTTTCTGAGAAGAAGGAGGTAATTCCTGTCTCTGTTCCTTTATTAATAAGGTGTTTTACTCCCTCCTCTGTGTTGTTTCAGAATTTTTCTTTATTTTTGATTTTCTGTAGTTTGAAAATGATATCATAAGGGGTCATTTTTTTAACTTTAATTTTTTGGCTTTTATACTGCTAAATCTCTATGAACTTCCTGGATCTGTGGTTTGGTGTCTGCCATTAATTTGAGGAAATTCTCAGTTATTGTTTTAAATATTTCCTCTGTTTCCTTCTTTTCTTCTTCTCCTTCTAGTATTCCTATATCAGCTTTTTCAGTTGTCCCCAGCCCTTGGATATCTTGTTCTGTGTTTTTCCATCTTTTTATTCTCTTTACATTTTGTGTTTTGAAAATTCTATTGATATGTCCTATAGCTTATATATTTTTCTCCTCAGCCATGTTTAGTTACTAAAGGTTCATTAAAGGCATTCTTTACTTCTGCTACAATTTTTCTGTTTTAAATCTCTAACATTTCTTTTCGGTTCTTTCTTAGGAGTTTCATCTCTCTGCTTACCTTGCCCATCTGTTCTTGCACACTGTCTCCATTAGCCATTAGAGCTCTTAGCACCTTAATCACAGTTGCTTTACATCCCTAATCTGATAATTAATTATCAAAATTACTCATAAAATTTTAATCAATTGTTTAATAAAATAACATGATGATTTAAATCTTGTTGATGGTTTCAAAATTTAGAGACTTATGCATCAACACACAGACACACATATAAACTGCAGAGACTTGTGAACTGTGATTAAGTCTTTGAAACTTACAAATATATTAAGATAAAATTATGTGGAAAAGGTGGAATAGAAATACACAAATAAAAAATATAAATTATGACTATAATATATTTTATTATAATATAATTTTAATAGACTGAAGTGTATATCAAATGCAGTGATCTTTATACTCAGCTGTATACTTTTAGAAGGTAGTATAAGTGTGAATTTAAAATGTCAATATTTATAATACAAATAAATTATATTAAAAGCTACAATTAAATTATGAAAAACCTTTAGATGTCAACTTAAAAACTTGTAAGGGTTATTTAGTTCTTAAATAATATTTTAAGGGTTTTAGAGTAAAAAATTTGAAAACTGCTTCTAAATAACTAGCAGCACAATTTACAATGGCTAAGATCTGGAAACAGCCCAAGTGCCCATCAGTAGATGAGTGGAAAGAAAAGTTGTGGGATGGGGTGGAATGGGTCATTGGGGAGAAAAAGGGACATCTGTAATATTTTAAACAAAAATAAACCAAAAAGAAAAGAAAAGCTGTGGGACATTTACACCATGGAATACTACGCAGCTGTAAAGAAGAAGGATCTCGTGCCCTTTGGGACAGTATGGATGGACCCAGAGAATATTATGCTCAGTGAAATAAACCAGGCAGAGAAAGACAAACATCACATGATCTCACTTATATGTGGAATCTAAAGAACTTAATAAACTGATGAACAAAATAGATTCAGTGACATGGAAGCATGGATCAGACTGATGAATCCCAGAGGGATGGTGGCAGTGGGTGGGTGGAGGGGGAGAGCTTAACCAAAGAATCTGTATGCATATATGCATTGCCCATGAACACAGACAATAGCGTAGTGAGGGACCGGGGAGGGGCGTGGTGGTGGGGTGGAAGGGGTCAATGGGGAAAAAAGGGGACATCTGTAATATTTTGAACAATAAAAAAAAAACACAGAAAAAATAAAACAAAAAACTAAATAACCCAAATCCATATTAACTGAATAGATAAAATTCTTCAGTGCTGCCAAATTCTGGGAGATTCAAGTTCCCTAGAAATGACCCCATCAGGATATCCCTCTATAAGTTAATATCTACCCCTCCTCTGTGGCCTCTTCTTGCAGTACAGTCTCCCTCCAGTTATGCCTAGTGATTTCCTGCCACTTCAGGAAAATTTCTACCATACTTACAAATGTTCCCAAGCAACAGAGATTTCCCAGCTTTCTCCCTCTGAGTATCTCATTAGGTTTCACGCGATGGTGATAATCAGCCGGCTCTCGACTTACTTGAGGCTCTAAAATCTACAAGTGATGATTTCTCTGATTTTTTTTACAGCTTCCTGAATACCTTGGTCCAACTCTAATAATGGGGATTTGGATTCAGCAAGGTTGCGGTTACACCAATCACTTAAAAGCCCAGATCACTGAGCAATAGTAGCTACTTAGTTCCACCACTGCAAAGGCCCAGGGAATAATTGGTAATTAGGGCCAGATATTTCTTTTTCTCTTGAAAGGCTTTATTTTATGAATTCAATAGCTTCTGCATCAAAATGTACTCATTCCATCTTTATTGTATTATCTTCAATATATGCAAAATACATTCCCAAGCAATACCTATGTTTTATTATTCAACAAAAGACAGCCCAATCAGAGTCAGATCACAGATGATTGACGGTAGAGCGGAAAGCAAAAGTTTTCTAATGAAAGGACCTAAGAAATTGCTGGCAGTGCAACCAGGCAGTGTGTGAACAAAATGTTCAAGGAAATATTTTATTTTTATTTATGTTGGCTATGAAATAAATACTGCCTAGTTGAGTCAGTGGGTTTTATATGTCAGGCTCTATTTCCTGCTGCACCGAATCGCCGCAGAGCTGTCAAAAGCAAGGCATGCATTTGAAGAGGCTGCCCTCTGAACGGAAGGGAAAAAATACTAGGAGGGTTGACAAAACGCATGCGTGATGAGCCTCTCTCTCCCTCTCTCTTTAAAGCTTTTTGAGTTTATTCCCATTTTAGCAATGTGAATTCTGAATGAAAAATAATTGAAGGCAATAATTTCAAAGGGACGTAGAGAGGAAAGAGGGAAGGCGCATTTTCGAAGCAGATGACATTACGCAGGTGTAACACATGTGCCAAGAATAAAAGACAGAGCGCTTTGCCTGCAGACTGCACACCCCCGCCCTCTACTCAATGGCAAAATACACAGAACGTGCTGAGATGAGCTTTTTGTATTGTGGGTGCCTGGCCACCGGCCTGTGTGTTTCAGCCACATCAGAGTCAACGAGCGTCAGGAACAGGCAAGTGAGAATGCCTGGCAGAGAGCAAATGTCAGGAGAGTTCGAGCAAGAAGAACAATAATTCAGAGCATGACCCTTCACAGAATTTGCCTGGAATTACAGGCAGAAGGACGGTTTATGGAGAGGCCAGGCCAAGCACACAGCCCTGAGATTTAGGCGAGGCGTTTAAAGTTGCTTTCCTGGGCAGGCCTCTTAGCTCCCTCTGCCTCATTCCTGGGAGTCAGAGCTCCAGCGACAGGGGCACTGGCTTTTGGCTGTTTATTAATCACTGTGTGTTTGCTGCTGTTACGTGACTCAAGAGCCTTAAGTTATGAATAATTAAAACTTGGCTCTCTATGAGTGTAAGCTATGATATACAAATAACAGCCTCCTCTGAGTATCTCTTAAAACTGGACACTGGAATTAGCCCCACCTCTCACATATGTGCACATACACACAAATGTTCTCACTAATGTATCTGACTCACTCATTCTTAATAACCTCAGTTAAACTCTATGCTGCTTTAAATTATCACTGATTCTGCATATCTAAAAAAATCCCTTTTTACACTTTAATGAAATAGGTTGAAATAATACTAATACTAAATGATTGAACTTGTATCACTTTGAAACTTTTGATAATGTCATAATAATGGATATACTGTTTGATTTATCTGATAAATGTTTTATCCTAAATGGACTAACTGAACAATTTTGAGAGCTGAAAGGCTCCACAATGTGGCAATGATGTTTTTTTGCCTGTTTGTTTGCTTGCTTTTGTCCAACATTCAGGCACATCCTCAGTTCCCAGATCAGAGCATACATCCATATATTTGTCTCTTCTGTGCCTCTCCTCATTCACAGCCTCGGCTGGTTGAAAGGAGTGAATTTCTAATGGTGAAATTATAGGCATTTTGACAGGCCAGTGGAGAGATATTCTGAGAGTGAGGAGCTTCTCACCATCCCTCAAATTTAAATGACAACAAACAGCAGGGTTTAATTTCTTCAGTCCAGGTTTTAGCAGGATTCTTGTCAGTCAAAGACATTCACAGAACACCTGCCTTATATGAAATATTTCTCTTCACATACTAATTCCCTGCCTGACACTTGGCAGGTTTAATAAGGAAAGATGGGAAGCTGAGTATTTGCTCTGTAAGATGGAAATTTGATTCACAGCAATTCACTTATTTAGAATGAAATTTCTCTATGACAGTATTGTTCATTCCTATGGTTTTCATTTTAAAGAAACTTTGCTTGAACCTTATTTGTGTAGGTTTCTTAATTTTCATAAAGGAGAACACATTTTGTTCAGTCTTTTAAGTGTATTTGGTTAGGCTTTTAATAGAAATCCAAGAGTCTAGAACATTATCAAAAACAGCTGTAACTGAGTCTTATCTTGTTTGTATAGAAAAATGGGCCAGACAAGAAACTAAAAGACTGTGATCATCTGCATTATTTACAGCCTGTTTTTGTTTTGTTTTG
The DNA here is from genome assembly GCF_054644295.1 of Miniopterus natalensis. Lineage (NCBI taxonomy): Eukaryota > Metazoa > Chordata > Mammalia > Chiroptera > Miniopteridae > Miniopterus > Miniopterus natalensis. The sequence continues at coordinate 141,099,732 of NC_142081.1, read as the reverse complement.
TTTTTATTTTTGTTTTTTTATCAAACGTAAAGCCCTTATGTCTTTTTTTAATCTCTCGAGTGCACTTTAAGGAGGACATTTCCCCCCCAGTTAACTTCAGGCATTGTTTTCTTTCATAGAATGGTTCTTGCTACTAGAAAATCTGTTGACTGGCTGGCTACGTTCTCCCAAAACAGGTTCCTTACTATACTTCATAGGGATTAAGTTGCCTAGTTAGACACAGTCCAGTACAGAAATTGGAGGAAGAACACTAAGAACCATATACTAAAATACTTTTCATTTATTTCCTGAGACAGTATCTTATTATAAAATATAAGGAAAGTAACCTGTCCAGGTAGCTTGGTTGGTTAGAGTGTCATCCTGATACACCAAGGTTGTGGGTTCAATCCCTGATCAGGCACATATAAGAATCAACTAATGAACGCATAAATATGAGGAAGAACAAATCGATATTTCTATCTTTTTTCTCTCTCTCCCTAAAATCAATCAATAAATTAAAAAATTAAAAAATATATATATAAGGAAAGTAAACCTGACCTACTTTAGATATTATAAAGATAATAAAGTGAAATAATACTTTTAATTTTTAGATAAAGGATCTGATATAATCCAGTAAACATAATTTTTCTAATTGTGTGTCTATGCTTCAGTTTTTGTTATTTATAAAGACAGGGACTCAAAACACTTGTTTGCGAGAGAAGACTACGTTCTGTGTAGCACACCCATTTAAAAGAAAAGTAATATTAAGGTCTAATCAAGGTACAAGAAACTGCACCTATTTAACATGTACAGTTTGTTAGGTTATGCATATACTGTGAAACCACCATTATAATTAAGATAGTGAAGATACCCATTATCTTCCAAATTTTTCTGATATTCCCACTCCCTTCCCAGCCCCCATGCCCCAGACACAACTGATCAGCCTTATGTCCCTGTGTTTTTGCACGCACCTGCGGGATTCCACTAAGTGGAACCTGTCAGCGTGCACTCTTTCTTTAAGGGGAGGGGTGCCCTGCTTCTTTCATCCAGCATAATTATTCCAGTGATTTACTTATGTTTTTGTATCAATAATCCATTTATTTTTGAGTAGTATTCCATCATGTAGATATACCATGTTTTGTTTATCTATTCACCAGTAGATGGACATCGGTGTTGTTTCTAATTTTAGGCTGTCACATACAGACACAATGGACTAATGGACCGCAGCTCGCCTGATGCTGTAACTGGACCTGATTCCAACACGGACAGGAAATTTTGGACACTACTTCTATCTTTACTGAAGAGATGTAATTCTGCAGAAGTAAAGCTTTCTACCACACCTCATTCTCTGACTCTCTAAGACTCAATTTTTTCACATGTAAACTGAAAATATTAATATGTATAACTAAAATTTTGAGGAATAATTTGAATAACATTTTACCAAATATAATACATTATTTATTCTAATTGTCACCTTGATTTTTTTGTATCACTAAGAAAAAAACAAATTCTTTTTCCTTAGGATTTATTTTATTTTATACTTATGTAAGGAGGTTTTTAAGATTTATTTAAATATTAAAATTAAAGTATAAGAAAAATTCATTGGTTTAAGTATTCCCAAAACTTACCATTTTCAAAACCTGACTATGGTAATTTGAAACTCAGATTGGTCAATGTTCATACTGTTACCTTTTGTTTTGTTTTTGTTTTTTAAGTAACAGTGTCATTCTCTGTGCAACAAAGCACTGATGCTGAAGCATTACTGAAAAGGATGATCTGGGGCTTTCTACCATATTAACACTCATCCTGGAACTGTTGAAGCTGACAATTTATTATTTATTGAAACATATTTTTTTTCCTTTCATTTCAATCACAGATTGCTGGAAATCTGAGCAACTTTTGTTCAAAGTCAATAGAAAGTTTTTGACAAATTGATGTTCAGTATCTTAATGATGGTATTGCTCCGTGGAAAAACCAATTAGATCTGCCCTTAATTTCTTTGAAGTTTCCTTCAACTGTTTTAAGAAATCCAATCATACTCCTGCCTTTTAGTTGTAGGGCTTTGTTTATAATAAACAATGCTTTCTTGCACAGTTCAGAAACAATGTATAACAGATATTATTGCTGTTATGGGTACTTTCTTTCTTAGAACCTAAAAGAATTTGGTTGTGGCTTTTCAGGAAAATGTGAAATTATGCTCATGCTTCTGATGAATGTTTCATTCACAAATATTAGATTTAGAGTTCATTTCCATGTTTATCTGTATATACTGTTTTACATCTCTGTCTTTTTGCATATGAAACAATTCTTTTCAATATCATGACCCAGTGTAATATATTTTAACTCATTAAAAACAGCAGTTAACGTGTGTGGTAGCACCAAGTGGGCTGAACTGGGAACAATTTGAACAGTAATGACCAAGTTTATACATTTGTGGGCAATGTCAAGTAGACAATTGTCTTGCATAAGAAGACTGTAAGAGATTGCCTATCTTAAGAAGAATCTATGTCAATAGCTATTAAAATGTAAAAATGTCTATCACAAAATTAATGAAATATGGTATATTAAACATTGGACAATGGCCAGCTAATCAAAATTCAATGCCATTGTTGTTACTATAGTATTGTTATAACATTGAGTGATATTTTGGCATTCTTCGTTAGTTTTATGACAGCTCAACAGTTTATGCCTAGAACAGTGACATGACATACCAAATGGACATGGCTTCCTTGGGAAGTTTAGATACCCTGTCTTTTCCTGCCTTGATAAATCATATTTTGATTATTCTCAGAATTGAACTTTTGCCATAGTTCTTATTATACAAAACAATAATTCACTCTTCCCTCAGGCTATTTATAGAATCTAGAGCTTATATAATCTGGTCACAGAATCATTTATGAACACATTTTTAAAATGAAGAATATATTCATTTTGACCTGGTGATTAAATAATTTTTTATCCATGTGTGAGTTTTGAAATATTAATAAGGGTAAAACTACTTATTGCTTAATCAATTTTAGATCCTATGACTTTAATGGTCTTGCATGTTTTCAGATACTTGAACAGTCAAGTACAGTTTCAACACCCATATCTGAGGAAGTTACTTAACATGAAGCTATTTTCCCCTCATGTTTCTTCTCTGCTAATTTTTATTTATTTTATCAGTCCAAATATAATGTGAAGTGCTATATATTAGATGGGTAAAGTGTGTAAACAATTGTGAAATAGTTATTTATATTACTGTCTATGTAGGCCTGGAAGGAATCAATTATTATTAAAATGCACAGGCATCAAAACTCTTTAATAATAAGCTCACAAAACAATAGAGCTCTATAAAATCTCAAGGAAAAGTCTACCGATTTTGGAAACAGTGGTTTCATAGGTAATATATACTCAGTGAATCTGAGAATTTATCTTTAAAGGTGAAGCCTTTTAAGTAAAAGTGGTGTTTTATGAATTTAAGAGTGAGGTTTGCTACATAGACCGATGAGTGGCACTTCTGTAAAATTAATTAATTAAATAAATAAATAAATAAATGAATAGATAGATAGATAGATAGATGATAGATAGATAGATAGATAGATAGATAGATAGATAGATAGATAGATGATAGATAGATAGATAGATAGATAGATAGATAGATAGATAGATAGATAGATAGATGATAGATAGATAGACCTTGTTTGAAATATTTGGATATTTAATGTGTTAAATCTACAGAGCAAAGGTTTCACTTTCTTCTTTTGACATAAATACCTTACTATTATATCTGTTTTGCCCACTGGAAAAGCTATTATCCACCTTTTAACAAATATTATTCTTTAATAGTTGGAGATTTTTTGTTACCAATGAACTCCACAAATTCTTGTTTACTTTTAAAGTAGAGATGTAAGTAGGAAAGACGTTGAATCTGGACTCAGAGACAATAGGACCACTTTTCCTTGTAAAAGTTATTTAACCTTGAACAAGTCACTATATCTCCAATACCCTGTGTTTATCTAAAAATAGTATCTTCATTAAGGTGCCATTGGAATGATTAAATAGAGAACCCACATGAAAGCATCTGGCACACAGTAAGCATTCACATTGTTTTTTCAATTTTATGTTATGTTTTAATTATTTAAATGTTTGTATTTTTACATTAAATCCCATTTTTGTTTAATATAGTATGTGGTTGATTGTGTTGTTTGCTCCAAGTCTTCACTCCCTCTGAACCTATGCCCTTAATCTTGTGACTTTTCAGTTTTTTCATTAAAGCAATGGAGATATGTCTATAACACACACACGCATACATGTGTATTCCTGTTCCTAAGCATGGGCTCACCCATGTGACCTTCCTTGGCCAATAGAAATGAGATAAAAGTGAAAGTATGCCTTAAGAGGTTTTGCATAGTTTTACTTGCTCTATCATTAGGCTTGTCAGATTTAGTTTTAAAATGTATAGAGACATATTTATACTAGTTATGGTATGTATTTATAATATTTTATTCAATGTTTATATGAACTAGTCCTTAAGTCAGGTTAGAAAACTTAACTAAGCTTTACTTAAATTTCTTCCTAAGATATGACATAGCCAAATAAGCATAAACTTGCTTTCAACATACTTATTGGATTGAAGGTTTTCCAGACTGAACTTCTGGCAAACATGTCTTACCTTGGATTTTGTTAATTTATTCAACATATGTAATTATACAAGATATTTTGCTCAGCAGTGCCTTTAAAGAATATTGAAATGAATAAGAAATAGACCTACAATCACAGAGGTCAGATTCTCTAGCAAGACACATATGACAGAACATGTATACAACTTACAACATAAAAAATCATTATGAGTGCCATGTGACTAGTGGAAAGAACCCTGTGGCAACCAGAACAACCAATGCCATGTTAAAGGAAAAGCCAGCGTGTGAGCTGAATGCCAAGAACTGAGCAGAATTTCACAAGGTGACAATAATAATAACAGCTAAAACTGTACTGTTTTAATACGTGCCATGCACACTATTCTATGCCCTTTGCTTGTATTAATTTTCACTTACATTTATTTAATATGATAGTTGCTACTATTATACTCAATTAAAGATGAGAAAAATGAGGCACAGAATGGTTCTCCACTTTCAGAGAAGATATAGATGTAAATTTCTCCAAGAAGGAAGACAACATATGATGAGGAGGTTGAGGTATAAATACCTATTAAGTCAAATAAATTGTTATGTAATCATTTAAATGTATTAAGTAATATAAGTAACTAAAAATGCAAATTTTTTTCCAACATAAAGTTTTACTTTTTGGAAGTTTCATAAAATTAATTTTCATTTGGTAATATTTAATATTAATTAAATAATCATAATAAATTATTCATCTGTTGGGTTCAAATGTTGCTTTCTAATTAATGATGTGGGGATGAATATATTTTTCAAGAGGGGCTAATTAAAAAATGTGGACGCTTTAGAAATAGATGACATTTGGCCTGAACGGAGTGGCTTCGTTGGTTGATTGTCCTCTCCTCCCAGGCACCAAGACGCCACTGGTGGCATTCGTGGTCAGGCCCAGGCCCAGGCTGCAGGCTCGGTCACCAGTAGGGGACATGCAGGGGGCAGCCAATCGAAGTTTCTTTCTCACATGAATGTTTCTTTCTCTTTCTCCCTCTCCCTTCCTCTTTCTCTCTCAAATCAATAAAAATATATTTAAAAACAGATGACATCGGTTAACTACATGTTAGAGTATGTTAGACTATATACTTCTTCATGGCTAAGACTAAAGAAGTGAAGAGAGTAATAAATTCTTTATATTGAATCATTCTAAAAATTTGAATGTTTGGGGATAGCAAAAGTTATCACTGCTGTGAGATCAACAATATCAATTTCCCTGTTTATTCATAGGTAATAAGTCTCCTTCAATAAAAAGGTTAAGTAGCTTGTCCCATGTTACATTCCAGTATGGTCACTGCACAGTAATGAAAATGTAAGATGGATTATTTACTCCCTGAAGTCAGTTCACAATTGATATGATGTTTAAACCCAGGGTTTCTATCTCTTGCAAATCAGATCCGTTTGAAACGCCCTCTGATTTCAGAAACAGCTCCAAAGCTGGAGTGTCATCGTGGATCATGAAATAGGATGAGAAACCTAGAAGCACCTCACACACAGAGATGATTATCACAAGGGCATTTATAAAACAATGGCTATTTTCTCCTTTGTGTAATTGTCTGATTTTTATCTCTGATGTTGACATCCTGTCTGACAACACTCTACATGAAATAAACGTTCATAACAATTACATATTAGAGTCATCTTTGTGAAACTATATTCTAGAGGATTCCCATTCAAGAGATGTAAATATGGCTCCCATGGCATGTACTGATAGCATTTACGTGTGTGTGTGTGTGTGTGTGTGTGTGTGTGTGGCCAAAGTCACAGTTATCACAATTCCTCAAATGTTAAAAATACATACAAAATTATTCAGTTTGCACTGCTCTCTGAATTCAAGGAGTTAGAGTCCCCAACACTAATCTCTTTTTTCTGTCTAAAATGAGAGGATCTCTGCTTACATAAGGGAGATATACACTAGGCATCCCAAGGATGACTTAAAGTGAATCCTCAAAGAGAGGGGAAGAATCTTTGGGGCACACTGGGCTGTAAAGACAGAGGAATTTATAATGAACAGAAGCTCTCATACATGGAGAAGAGACAAAGTAACACATATAAGCTGTATTTGGGCCAAACATAATATTTGTAAGAATTAATATTTCCCCAATGCCTGATATGTGGCAGGCTCATCACACCTATTATCTTGAAACTGTACAATAACCCTACATTGCATGTGATAGTGTTTTCACTGCATAGAAGTGGAAAATGAGTTGCAAACAAGGTGACTGTGCAACAGGAACTCACAACCGCAGGGGTGGTTTCAGAATTCTTTATGGGAAAGCATTAAAAGTGTCAAGACAGTTGGAAGGCTGGGCTTGAAACTGCCTTTTATATAATTCTCTACGTAATATTAAAGACTGAGGGAAGGGCAAATGCAACGATGTGAGGGGTCAAGCTGAAGCCACCCTGTGCCTTCTTGAGGTTGCCAGCACAGCTGGTTGGAGCAGTGTGGGAATCACAACCATTCTGTCTGACTCCAGTACTGTGTTTGTTGTACACTGTATCACTGCCTCCTAAACTGTCAGATTCCACATCACATTAAAATTGAACTCTGAGTAGTTTCTAAAGAGTAAAGCTTAGTTATAAAATCCTCACTCCTAAAAAAAGGAAGACAAATACCAAATTGTTTTGTTAGTCTGAAAACTCTCTATTGCTTTCCAAAACTGAAGATTATCACCAGTCCACTGCCTCCCATGGTCTCCTAAACTTGCCACATGGCTCTGAGCTGATGGTCACACTGAACCCATAATACTACAAGAAGCATGCATTCAGTGCACCAGCCCTGTGGCCTGCTGCAGAGAAAACCCCAAGCTTCCCATTGGTCCTATCTGGAGGCATTTGCATAGCTGTAGGTTCAAGATCTCTTTCATTAGCAGAGTGTCAATATGATCTACTTCAGCAGACCTGTGATGAGCAGCTTGAATAAACCACATAAAAGAAAGAAAGAAAATTTTTCGTTTGCCACAGTGATACTTTTTGGGTGACTCCATATTTGGTTGCCAAATAAAAATATAGGACACCCAGATAAATTTGAATTTCAGATAAGTAATGAATAATTTTTAAATATGTATATAAGTATTATAATTATAATATATAAGTATTAATATGAATATTAGTATAACTATATAAGTATGTCCATGCAATATTAGGTATATACTTATGTTAAAAATTGGTATATATTTGAAATTCAAATTTTATCAGCCTGTATTTGATTTGCTAAACTTGGCAACCCTATCTATATGCCAGGCATAACACTGTCACTGGCTTCAAGGATTCCAGTCTGGAGGAGTCAGGTATGCAAACCTCAATTAAAAAACAAGAAAAAAAAGATAAGTTTTTCTTAAAGGTATTATAGGTGGAATTTCAGACAGGATTTGCCTAACTAAAATGGGAGCAATGAGGACACTGGCTTTATACCAATGTCCTTCTATTTTACAACTGAAATAAAGTCAGTAGATAAATGGTTGTGTTCTGGGCATAAAGAGCTTGCTATACAGTTGGGGAAGTAAAGCATAAATCCATGATTAGTTGCTAAATAAATAGTTTAAACACCCATATTATTAAAGAGGGCTTCATTTGTTGCTTCTTACAGTGCTCATTGAGAATAGATTTGATTTCTATAAGCAGAGGAGAGTCATTCCAAAAGCTGGGTAAAATCAAGTGTTCATTTGGGTCCCCCAAGGCACTTTATAGATGCTCTAATAACCATACTCCTCAAATCTCTCATTAATATTTCTGTCCTCTCTTAGTTTATGAATTCTGAGCAGGCAGGGTCTTTGTGTGTTTTTCTTTTTTTTTTTTAATATTCTCCCTTCTATCCCAAACCCCTAATTAACAGGTGGTACAGTGTAGGTGCTCAGCAAATATTGAACCGACTTTGCTGTAATTAATGTGGATGGAAAAGTTCCTTCAGGGGAAATAAAGTACTGAAAATTGACGCAATAACTGTGCCCATGCCTGGTTGTGAGTGTGTCTATTTGTATTAACATGTGTGTTTTTTTGACAGTGTGTGGTGACCAATAACAGACCACACAGTCCTGCAAGTACAGCCATTATTTGGTTATAGCAATTGTGATGATAATAAGGCACAACAGAAGCTTAGATAATAGGAGCAGAATTCACACACCAAAAATAATGATAGCAGAGAAGGGTTTTCACTAATGTTATAACACGTTGCCATAAAGTAAGCTTTTATCATTTTAACACCCCTCCACATTTGAATTGTTATCAATTCAGTTCACTCCAATCACCTCATCCCTTTCCTGTTACCCAAACTACTGAATAAATGCTCACTCTTCAGTCCTGCCCCTTTAAATCATTTTGTTCGTTCTACAATACTCTACATTTTCCCAACACAAAACAAAAGATTACATATGCATTCACATATATACAGCCTGAAACAAAAACCCCTTGGAAACTAGAAGAATTAATATTATTTAATTATAGATGTTTGGAAAGAAACAGCTTTCATGTGCTCCTTCCTCTCTTCCCAATTTCAGCTTCTTCGCTTTCTTGGTATTCTCAGTTTTACATACACGACCACTTATTTTTGCCTTAATCTTTATCAAAGCAAAAGTGTGTGTGTATGTGTGTGTGTGTGTGTGTGTGTGAGTGTGTGTGTTAAAAGGGCCTAAAGCATATAGCATGATTTTATATATTTAAGTTGATACTTTTTTTATACATACAAATATAAGAGGCATAAAATGTATTTATACATAAGGGGCTTAAGCATGTAGAGTGGATGATTTTTCTTAAAAGTATTTTATTTGTGTGTGCACATAATTTAGCTTGAAACCAAAGTTTGATAGCAAGAAGGAATGGATTCATCCGTGTTTTATAGAATACCAGGTACATCGAGGGGTGCTTGATACATGTTAAATAATAGTAATGCTCTTATTCACTTATCCTCTGTGATTAAACAATGGGGTGCCAAATTACAGATCAAGCAGTTTTTATTAGGTTATATTTTTCTAAGCAGTAGGTGGATGATATACAACACATTAGGCATCATAGATCACCCTCAGAGCCATTTACCCTGCAATTTAAGTAAGTCAAATTCTGACCCACACCTTGCAACAAGCTTGTCAGGCTGAAAGCAGCGTTCGGCCTGATTTTGCTTTCTTTCTCTCTTCATCTACCTCAGTCTCAATACTGTTTGTAAAATAAATAAAGACTTCTGCATTTTTAGCAAGTTATTCTTGCCCTCGAACTGGTAAAAATTCGCTATGCCAACTTTAAGTTTTTCTATCTGTTGCTTCTTGGTGAGTTTCTTTCCTTTCCTTTTTGTGTTTTGGCTGTATTTTGTTGATTTTTAGAAACAAATTTGGATTCAGGAATACATTATGCATTGATTGTCATAAAAAAAAGATATACTATTTTTAAGCAGAGTGACAAAGGGAGCGTCATTCTGTTGTTTAAAAGTTATAGTCTCTGTTCTGGCAATTGGTTCCTGAGGCCATAATTGATATTTATTACCCCCTCTCTCCACCATGCAATCAGATTTACCACTCAGCCAGCCCTTGGGCTGGTCAAGGTTGCTTTCATGGTGTGATGAGGCAGATCTTCATCCCCGAAGGTCTGTCTGAGATCTTGATTGCCTCACCTGTAAAAAGCCATGGTTGCTATAATTGCTCTTTCTATGTTAATCCCTGGGCATAGACACAGCAAGAGAGGCTCCTGTGAATTCCCACAGTTCCAGACACACTCCTCTCCGCTGTCACTTTATAGCAGCAACCCTAGCTTCATATGACAATGAAGATCATTCACTTATGCTGAGGAGTCCAGAGTGACCAGGCCATACATTAAGATTTAGGTGCAGTAGAAATCCATTATTACCCTGAGCATAGTCATTGATTTTGTGAATGAATCTTTTATATTCCTATCAAAAAAGAGACTAAGAAACCAGTCACACCCTGGTTCATGTGGCTCAGCTGGTTGAGTGTCGTCCTGTGCACCAAAAAGTTGCTGGTTCCATTCCCGGTCAGGGCACATCCCCAGTTTGTGGGTTAAATCCCCACTCTGGGTGCAAACAGGAGGCAGCTGATTGATGTTTCTCTCTTACATGAATATTTCTCTCTCTCTTTCTCCCTTCCTCTCTCTCTAAAAAGTCAATAAAAACATATTAAAAATAAACTGGTCTCATTCATAAGGAACAGACAACAATTTGCTTTCACAGTCCCCCTCTAACCAGGTCTATATTAATGCACCACCTACCTTCAAGAGCCCTAAGGGGAAATCACCCTAATTACTAAGTCAATTATTATAAAATAAATCTTGATCTTAACCTTTAGGTCTTATGTGCAAAACTTTATTTTAATTCTCACCAACAGTAAACTATAAGCCTGTCCAAATTATATGGTTTTACTAGAACTTTTTGAATCCTGAATTAAGTATTGTTTAAGTAAATATAAGCTGTTAATGGTAGTTCTATTTAATCATTTTTGTTAATATGTACTGCAGCATTTTTCATGTATTCTTCAAAGATAATATATAGGTCTATTAAAATCCATTTGGAAGTGTATTGATTTTTTTTGCTGACCAACATTAGTCTGAACTTTTAAAAAGTGTTTCTTTTATTTTTGGGGGTGACATTGGTAATCTGAACTTCTAATTAAGTTTTATTCTTATTAGTGTCCTTAACTGTTTAAAAACTAAATTATTTCACTAGAATAATAATATACATATTAAAGTCATAAACACAGTTATTTATTTTTTCTAAAATATATACATTCACCACCCACTATGAGTTATAGAACTAGATTTTTGTAATATAAACACAAGTTAGGCATAATTAAGATATGATAATGATACTCTTTTCTAAGTTTCCTATGACAGAATATAAAACTTAGAGGACTTTATTTGTTTTTAAACCAGAATACACCAAGATATGTCAGAATAAACATCTTGCAGCAGAAAATTAGTAAAGACTGAAACCACACAAAATATTGGTAATGAGAGCTGAAGACTGGCTTATTTCCAGTTCTATTAGGAATCTGATTTTAGCTTATGTTCACTTAGCAGTTCATTACCTTTCCAGACAAATCTAATCTACATATTTAGGTCATTCTCCACCCTTTCCATTCACTCTCACTAAGATCTAATAGAATATCAGCTCAGGAAAATGCCATTTTCCTCTTCTCATGCAATTAACACCCTGATTGAGCACACAGGTTTTGGGCTTAAAGGCTTTAAAATGAATAGCAGAAGAAGGCGCTTTCGCTTCCATCGATGTGAGCGTGGGAGGTTCAAAGTGTGGGGGAAATATATGTCTGTCATATTCAGGACTTTCTCAGAGAAGCTAAAAAGGAACAAAAAAGGATGACACAAATGTATCTAGTTAATTCACAGACACGTAAGAGAATGTCCTTCTTTCAAGTGTATAAGTCTAAGGTTTGTAACGATATCCTACATAATTTCCACTGTTTATACTTGACATTTTTTGAGAAAAGCTAGTCGATTATTATAAACTTTGAAATCCTTCACTTTGTTCCTAACAATACCTTAAGTTTGATACAGTGCCCATGCCTCCTCCCTGTTTGACTAGTTTCAGTACCTTAACAGAACAAGAACTCATAAACCTCTTTCTGAACTGCCTATTATCTATCTGAAAAATTCTTGCTTAAACTGCACTTTAAGGCCAGTTTCAATTTTCATCTTCCCCAAGCAGAACAATGTTTTCAATCTTAATGCAAGTCAAAATTTTCCTCAAATTACTATGTCGTAAAGAGGAAATCATTTGATGCTGAAATCCACATGAAGCCTTTAGTATTACAGGCTATTCTCTTTTGTACTTTATTTAAAAAATTAAGTCCTTCCTATTGACGACAACTTAGCTTGAAAATTGTTTAATCAATGACAGTGTTGGATGCTTATAGAGGTGCCCTGATGGAATTGGTTAAAAAATGTGGGGGAGGAAGAAAATAAATTTAATGTGAATTTAGTTATTATTCATTTTATTCGTGAGATATGACCTTAAGTCATAAGAATTAGATACCTTTCTTAAAAAAGGTGAAGTAAGTGATGCAATAAGTAGTCAAGCTGCTATAGGACAAAAGCATAGCCAACTCACATAAAACAATGAGAATGGATTCCTGTGGCCTAGAGTAAAATTTCCAGGATAAAAGTACGGGCAGACTCTAAGAATTGGTCTTTGAGTTTCAAATCCAAGCAAAGTAGAAGAAAATTGCTCAAATCCAAGTGAAGTTGAAGTGAAGGCAAAGTGCTCTGGATAATATACCATCAAACAGGGCCTTGGTTATAAAAAAAAAAAAAAAAAAGGTACCAATATCAAAGATTCTTGTGAAGGGCTGAATAAGTTAGTTTCATAAAATATAAAAGGAGAAAAGCAATGTTTGTAAATACAGGTATGATTTAAAAATATATATATATATCTTTATTGATTTCAGAGAGAGGAAAGGAGAGGGGGAGAGAGAGATAAACATCAATGATGAGAGAGTCATTGATCAGCCTCCTCCTGCAGGCCCCAGACTGGGGATCAAGCCCACAACCCAGGCATGTGCCATGACCAGGAATCAAACCCCGATCACCTGGATTCTAGGTCAATTCTCAACTGCTGAGCCATGCCTGGCCAGGCTGATTTTTAAAATTTGTGATTTTTTAAATCACTCTCCATGTAAATAATCCTAAATATCTGATAAACTCAACTTGTTCTTCAAATAATTATGTTTGTATTTTCTCAATGGTCAATTGTGAAGTGAAGGAGGCCCACTGATAATTGTGCTTATGTGATGGCAAACACAATTATGTGTATGCATGTTAATAATCAATTGATACTTGTGCATACTTACAGAAATTATTGTGTATATGTCAATAATATACACATATTATTATTCATAAACATGCTAACAAATGCTTGATATTTGTCCCCATTATCAGCAAATGCTGATAAGGAGCTTTATACTATGCCTAATGTAATCTTTGTACCAAGAAATTTACTGGGTTCTGGGGACATAGAGGTAAACTGCCCTCTTGAGGTTCAAAGTTCATTGTCCTATTAACTTCTTTTGCATAACTCTTTTTACTTTTAATGAATATTAAGAGAATTATATTTCAATTGACTGCATATTCTTAGGTCTTTTGCCTGCTCTTACCCCCCCCAAGATTGTGAATTTATTGAAACAGGCCTTTTCTGGTATTTCAGCATATAACATAGTGCCTGATACAGATGACATTTAAAACAAATATTCCCTGAATAAAAAAAATAATGTTCAACTATTTTAAAAGACATTTAATTTAAATAAATCAGTCCCCATTTTTATTTTATTTTTTTTTTAATTTTTAAAAAAATTATCTTTATTGTTGAAAGCACTACATGTGTCCCATTCCTCCCCCCCCCCCCCCCAATTTAGCCCCTTCACCTCACTCCCACCCCCTCCCCAGGTCTTCACCCCATCATTATCTGTGACCATGGGTTATGCATATATGCATATAACTTCTTTGATTAATCTCTTCCCACGCTCCACTCCTTTCCCTCTGAAATATGATTGTCTGTTGCATGTGTCAATGTCTCTGGATCCATTTAGTTTGTCAGATTCTATTGTTCATTAGCTTCTTCTTAAAGAAGACCCTTCAATGTTTCCTGCAGTGCTGGTCTGGTGGTGATGAACTCTTTTAGCTTTTCCTTGTCTGAGAAGCTCTTTATCTGACCTTCAATTCTAAATGATAGCTTTGCTGGGTAGAGCAATCTTGGTTGTAGTTCCATGTTTTTCATCACTTTGAATATTTCTTGCCACTCCCTTCTGGCCTGCAAGGTTTCTGTTGACAGCCGTATGGGTGCTCCATTGAAGGTACCTAACTGCTTTTCTCTTGCAGCTTTTAAGATTCTCTCTTTGTCTTTAACCTTTGGCATTTTAATGATGCTGTGTCTTGCTGTGGGCCTCTTTGGGTTCCTCTTGTTTGAGACCCTCTGTGCTTTCTGGACTTGTAAGTCTGTTTCTTTCCCCAGGTAGGGGAAGTTTTCTGTAATTATTTTTTCAAATAGGCTTTCAATTTCTTGCTCTCTTCCTTCTCCTTCTGGTACCCCAATAATATGAATGTTGGGCCTCTTGAAGTTGTCCCAGAGGCTCCCTATACTATCTTCATATTTCTGGATTCTTTTTAGTTTTTGCTCTTCTAGGTGGGTGTTTTTTGTTTCCTCATGTTCCAAATTGATATTTGATTCTCAGCATCCTGTACTCTACTGTTGATTCCCTGTAAATTATTCTTCATTTCAGCTCATGTAGCCTTCATTTCTGATAGGTATTTTATTAGGTCATTGATGGTCTTACTTGTTTTCGTAATAGTCTTACTAATATCCTTGAGCATGCTTATAACCAAAATTCTGAACTCTGTATCTAGTAGCTTGCTTGGTTCTATTTCATTTAATTCCTTTTCTGGAGATTTCTTCTGTTCTTTCCTTTGTGACATGTTTCTTTGCCTCCACATTTTGGCTGCTCCCAGGTGTTTGTTTCTATGTATTAGGTAGAGCTGCTATGTCTCCTGGAATTTGTAGAGTGGCTTTGTGTAGTAGGTGTCCTGTAGGGTCCAGTGGCTCAGCCTCCCCAAGTCACCTGAGCTAGACCTTCTAGATACTCCCCTGTTTGGGCTATGTGCACTGTCTTATTGTAGTTGAGCCTTGGTTGTTGTTGGTGTCTCTGGGAGGGGAGGAATTGACCCCCAGGCCAATTGGCTGTAAAGACCCACTGCAACTACAGCCAGAGCTGCTGTGCTGGAGACACCCCTATGGAGCAGGATTTACTTCAGTGGAGCTTTGGTGTTCACCAATGTGCCCCTTGAGTGTGTCACTCGTGGCTATGGTAGGGTTGTAATCAAGCGTGGTTGAGTCTGAGCACCAGGTGCACTGTCTCTGGGGCCTCCCTGGAGATGCAAAGTCGGCCTGTGCCAGTGCCTTGCCCAGGGCCACCCAGCATGAGCTACACAGCAAACCGTAGTTGGCTGCTACTTGTGCTGGGCTTTGCGTTGTCCAGGAGAGGCCAAACTATGAGCCAATGCAGCTGCTGGTAGTGCTGGGCCTGGGGCCACTTATCAAGCCGTATGGGGCCCACTGCTGCTTGTTTGAGAGATTTTAGGAAAGTCCTAAGCATGAGGCTCGAGAGGCCACTTGCACAGAAAAGCTCCTGGAAATGGCCTGGATGAGCCTGCAGGTGGGGAGGCGCGGGGCCTCTGGGAATCACAGGGCAGGGCCAAAGTTGTGAGTCAGGTGCTGGCGATTCAAATATGGTGCCTGCCTCTCAGCTGTGTGCGGGGAGGACTCGCCAAAGGAGCAACGGACTCTGCCAGCCCTTCTACCTGGGAGGAAGCCACCCCTCCACCTCTCGCCCGGATCTCAGGCAGGTTAGTTCCTCCCCGGGTGTCCCAGGTCCTTTCAGGCTGCTGCCCGGTGCTGGGCTCAGAGGGAGTGCGTCTGAGTCCGTGCGCGGGCCCTTTAGGAGGAGCTGCTGGGGCTCCCACAGCCTCCGAGACCCTCAGCGACAGTCCCTGCTGGTTTCACAGTGCAGAGTTATGGGGACATCTCTTCCCGGCCCTGGAGCCCTGGGCTGGGGGCCTGCTGTGGGTCTGGGACCCCTCCCTCCTCCAGGAAACCCCCACCGCTGAGATTCCCTCTGGGGTTTCAACCTCGGTACCGGGTGTGGGCCTGTCGGCCGCATCTCCAGGATCCAGCCTCAATCTGCCCACCTCGCCGCCCCTCCTACCGGTCTCGGTGCTTCCTCAGCTCCCTGGTTTAGGGCTTCTGTTCAGCCAGGTTTTAGGAAGCTCTGAGTGATGGTGGTTCTGTATTTTAGTTGTAATTTTGATGTGTTGCGGGAGGCGGCAGGTGCAGCTGTTACCTACGCCACCAGCTTGTTCACTCTTCCCCGTTTTTAAAATATGTATTATTAAAGGAACTAGAACCTGAGACAATGAATGTTAGACTTTCAAAAGAAAAAAATGGTCTATTTTATAAAATTTGACCATGGCATATTCATCTAGATAAAGAGAGAGCCCTAGAACAATATTAAAATCTAGACCTGTAATCCAGTTTCAAATGATATCCATAGGGTTTTCAGGTTCGGGAAGTAGATCTTTACTGGTGCCTTCCAGTAACTATATATCATCTTACTGCTCAGTGATATTAAAAGTTCTGATTAAAGATGATACAATGTTTGACCTGTCAAATTAGAAAAGATTCACAGTGATATTCTACAGTCCTGGCAAGAGTGCTCTTTATGATTGGCACTTTCTCTCCTACTACTAGCTGTGTCAATTTTCACAGACCGTTTGGGAAGCAATTTGGCAGTATATGCTAACTTTTAAAATCTTCATCTATTTTGACTCACAAATTCCAATTTTAGGAAAACATACTAAATTAACATTTATAGATATAGTACAAACTGGCTATATATTTGTATTACCCTTATAATTGCAAAACTTGACTTTATATCCAAATACAGAATATTAAACACATTTTAGTAAATCCATTTGAATATTGTACAGATATTAAAATATATTTTTAGAGAATGTTTAATATGAAAAATTGTGATTGCATAATGTTAAATGAAAATAACCAGGGTATAAGCTTAAGAATGGTATGAATGCACAACACTTCTAGTATAAGCATTAGTCCAGCAAATAGCTTAAGAACAATTTACTTTGGTGATGCTATTTTTGCTAAAAATAATGACAATTTTTAAAGCTATAGTTCATAATTTTTATTCAAGCTAACCCTTAAATGCAATGGCAGCCGGCCACAAATTTAACTCACACAGCTACTCAGATGTTCACAGCAAATATACCTATTTTATTTTTTGTCAATAACTAATCTGGCCTTCCTTCTAAGCCACCCATATCACTGGTTAGCAGGAGAGATAATTAAAATAACCGTCTAGTCTGCAGCCAATGATTTAAACAACACTTTAGACAGTGTCTCAGGTGGATGTCTTGTGGCAGCTTCTTATCCTAAAAGATATTTAAGCGATTGGAGGGAGACAAATACTTACCATGCATTTGTGGCACAAAGCAGAAGCATCCCTTTCCCAAAGTCCTCATGCTCTTCTTTGGATATATGTTGGCTGACAACTGTTCTTCTCAAGGACAGTAGTCCCTTGCTCAATGGGACAGTCTGCTGTATTGCCTTTCATTGTTGAAGTGTGCAGCTCTATAACTTGCATTTTGGTTTCTCTTGGCTTGAGTGGTATTTTCTCTGGTCCTCCTTACTGGGCTTCACATTGGCTCCAGATAACAATTTAGATCCCCTCAGGTCACACAACACTCACATTTCTGCCTTAGCTTTGGCAGTTCTTTCAGTCGCCTTTTATATAGATACACTTTATTCCATTATCCTGCATTTGACAAGCCAGCCAGACTCTGAGCTATTTTGGGTCATTCATGTGACTTGTAGTCATATATCACAGTAGATAAGGAAAGGTAACTTCATTGCTTTTCTCCTCTTGGCCTCATTCTCCAACCAAATTTATTTTAATGTGCCACAACCCAGGCTGATATTGCTCCAGGACTACCCAGAGGTAGATTGGCTTTTCTTTAACTTCTCTATGGCTTATCTTTTTGTTATTCCTGACTCAATATTGCCTTAATGGTTTTAAAATCCAGCTTTTTGCTGATGTGCTAATGAGGATGTTAAAAGGAAATAAAGCAGGGATCTTCTGATAAAAATCAGAACAGCTTTTGCTTCTGGTGGTGGTGATGTTTGGCTGGAAAGTTTTAGAAAGGAAATTCTAATAGAAATGTTTAGCATAAATACTATGTAGTTTGATTGGGTGATGGTTACAGAGTGCATATGTTTGTCAAAGTTGATGAAACTTTACACTTAAAATGTTATGCCACAATAAAAATACATATAAGAAAAAAAAATTAAAATCCTCTCTGAAGAAGGCACTGTCTTTATGTTGTTATCTTGGTGAGTAATTCTGTATTGCACGTCAGACTTAGAATTGACCCTCTATTGGTCCTTCAAAAGTCTATATATATATATGACATAAAATCTGTCATTTTAACCATTGATAAGTGTACAATATAATGGCATTAATTACATTCACAATGTTCTGCAACCATCATCACTTTCAATTTCCAAACTTTTCCATAACTCTGAACCAAAACCACCCATTAAGCAATAACTTCCCATTCCCTCCTCCCCTTAATCCCTGGTACCCTCTGATCTACTTTCTGCCACTATAAAAATATAAATTTTCTTATTCTAGATATTTCATGTAAGTGGAATTATACAATATTTGTCCTTTTGCATCCCTTTTTACTTACTTAGTATAATGTTTTCAAGGTTTATCCATCTTTTGCACATTTAGAACTTCATTTTTTAAAATACTTTTTTTTTTTTAAGAATAGTTTAGGTTCACAGCAAAATTGAATGGAAGGTAAAAAATTGCCTATATATCCCTTGCTCCTACTCATGTGCAACCTCCCCTGCTATCAATATCCCACACCACAGTGGTAAATTTATTACACTGATGAACTTACATTAACACATCATTATCACCCAAAGCCCATAGTTTACATTAGGGTTCACTCCTGGTAGTATACACCCTATGGGTTTGGACAAATGAGTAATAACATTCATTAACATGCATTCACCATTATGGTATCATGTAGAATAGCTTTACTGTTCTAAAATCCTCTGTGCTCCAACTACACATCTCTCTCCCCCCAACCCCTGACAACCTTTTTATTCTCTCCGTAGTTTTGCCTTTTTCTGAATATTATATAGTTAGAATCACAGTTCGTAGTCTTTTCAGATTAACTTCTTTTACTTAGTAATATGCATTTAATTTTTCTCATGCATTTTCATGGCTTGATAATAATTTCTTTTAACATTGAATAACATTTCATTGTCTTCATGTACCACAGTTTATTTATCCAGTCACCTCCTGAAAGACATTTTGATTGCTTCAAACTTTTGGAAGTTATACATATAACTTCTATGAATATCCATGTGCTGGTTTTTGTGTGGACATAAGTTTTCAATTCATTTGGGTAAATACCAAGGTGTGAGGGCTGGATCATATAGGATGAATATGTTCAGTTTTGTAAGAAACTGGTAACTCTCTTCCAAAGTGACTGTACCACCTTGCATTCTTACCAATGTCAACCTAAATAAAGAGGTAAACTGAGATGAACTCAAATTACTAGAAATTTAGTTTATTTGGGAATAGCAGGTGGACTGCGATTCAAGTACATGCTGTAGCAACTATAAGCAAATCCATTGAGGGCTTGGGGCAGGCTGTATTTATAGGCAAAGAGTATGAAGAGGGAGAGGTACAGCCAGAGTGTAAGCAGTCTGTTCATTGGCTTGAGGATGGGTAAAGATTTCTAGCCAGTGTTCATTGGTCAGGAGATAAGTCTCAGTCTTCTGTAAATCAGGTATTTAATGGAAATCAGTCTCAGTTCTTAAGTTCTGTTATTCTAAGGGCACAAGTGTTAGATTTTCCATTTCATATTTTTCTGTTCCATTTTAAATTGAAATCCTTTAACACTAATAAGAAATGAAAGTTCTTATTACTCCACATCTTTGTCAGTATTCATTATTGTCAGTGTTCAGGATTTTGGTTATTTTAATAGGTATGTAGTGGTGTCTCATTGTTGTTTTTTATTATCGTTTCTTATTTTTATATTTATCTTTATTGTTGAAGGTATTACAGATGTCTCCTTTTTCCCCCATTGACCCCTTCTACCCTGCCCCAAGAGTTCACCACGCTATGGTCTGTGTCCATGGGTTACACATATACACATATAAATTATTTGGTTAATTGTTGTTTTAATTCACAGTTTCCTAATGATACGTGATGATGAATATCTTTTCATGTTTATTTACAATCTGCATATCTTCTATGGTGAGGTGGCTGTTCAGGTCTTTGGTCCATTTTTTAAATTGTTTTTTTTACTTATTGTTGAGTTTTAAGAGTTCTTTGCATATTTTGTATAACAGTCTCATACATGACTTTTGCAAATATTTTCTACCAGCCTGATTGCATTACTTATGTACAAAGGGATGAATTAAAATGTCAAAAATTGTAATAGTAGGTGATGGGATTAGAGATGACTCTTATCTTTCATTTATTTCATTTCCAAAATTTTTACAGTGGACGAAAACAATAAAAATTAAGTCTACCAAATGCAGTTTCACTTAACTTTCACCAAAATTGACAATGATAGGGGAAAAAAGGGGAAAAACCACAACACCCCAAAAACTAGGAACTAGAAATGACAGCCAACCTATTGTCAGAATCTGGGAGAAATGTTATTTCCAGTAACTACAGTAAGGAGAGTGACATTAGAACAAAAATTGGCTCTCCCAGTTTATAATGCCAAAACCAGAAAGAAATGTAACTCAGATTTTCCCTGCCCTCACATGAAGGCATATTGTGAGTAATAACTCAGACAGTGCTGGTTCTTATGTCTGTGTGTTCAAAGATACTGCAGTCCTTTCAAATGACTTAAAAATTATGACCTGAGTATTCACAAAATTCACACATCTCAGTCATGCACCCTGGCATGACGTCATTCTATACCAGCTATGACGGCACATGCCAGATCCTGCTCCTACTCGCTTGCCCCATGCTCATCCCATTTCCCCGTTGCCTGGGACTGCACCTGAGATATCTGGTCTACTGCAGTTGATGTGCCGTCAGAGACTCTTTCCCACACTTTGTCATCCAGTTGCTACACCTCTTTGGAACAGCGGTTGGGCATGATGTTGCCCAACATCACTGGTTCAGCACAAATGACCCTTATAATGTTGAAACCGTGTGGTAGTCTGTGGCAAAGTCAAACAATTGTATATTTGATTCTTGAACATATTATTTTTTAAACTTTTATTCCATTAGTTTTGATTAAGCCACTGAGGTGAATAATACTGAAGTGAACATCTCAGTCCTTATTCATGCCTCCATGGAATTTACATATTTTAAAAGAGAGATAAAAGGATGAGGGGAGTATATAATAGTAAATTATCTAATTTAATAATAATAATATTTAAGGAATAATATTTAAGCAGAAGCCCATAGAATATGTCAGGGAACAGGGAAATTCATCCCTCTACCCTTGTTGAGCTCTTATGTATAGACCAGTAATAAAACTGACGTAAGACCAGATTAACAGGAGCAAAATCAATTTAAAATATCTGCATGAACATGGAGATAATAATTGATGGTCAAAAAAATGATGAATCATCTCAGCTTTTTATACTTTTTAGACAAAGAAAAAATAAATTTGTAAAGATTTGACAGGACAAAAAAAACTTGTGTTTGGGTGCTAATTTGTGAAGAATATAAACAAATTTGGGGCTTGGGTAGTAAATTAGTAAGAAGTGACAAGTTTTGTTAATACATATTTTTAAGCTCTGATTTTTTAACTTTGGTGACAAGGGTCTCTCTCTCAGGCCCCTGGTACAAGGAGAGCACCTTTCACAGGGGCCATTTATTTCCCACATTCAAAGAGACAAGGGAAAGTCAACATGCACTTCTTGTACTGGTTACCTGTCAGTACACAGAAGTTGGGAAGTAAGTATGTGCACATGCACACATACACACAATCACACATGAATACACACAATTACATCGATTCTATCTATGTATCTAAAGAACCATGGAAACTGATATTCTAATACTTCCATGTCCAATCTAACACCACAAGGTTCATTTTTGTTTTCTTCCTCTAGATATTTGTTCACCTTTCTCTGATAGTAAAAAAGCTGGTTTCCATTTATATTTATTTACTTGGTCCATCAATCTCCCAGGTTGACCTTTGCCTTCTCCCCCTTGTGGATACCCTCCCTATGCTGATTGGGATCTGATATTCTTCTCTTGGTTACTGTGCCTTCTCCTTCCTCCCTGGCCCACAACCCGAACACCTATGTTTTTCTACCCCACTTAATGGCTTTAGGACTACATTTTTTAGAGAGTGGAGGGAAGGGAAATAAGAGGCAGAAAAGGCAGAGAAAGGAAGCAATATACTTCTGTTAGATTGTTAGCATCTATTAGTCTGCTGAGCAAGCACAGCAATGGTTAAATTCAATTGTTGGGTAATATCAATCTGTGGTTCAGAGTAAAATTCTCATTATCTAAATTTTTGGTGTAAAAGTAATTTTAAAAACATTTAGTCCCTCACTCTATGCTCTTAATTTAGACATAACTATAACTAGCAAAAATTATGGTCATGGTTCCTGTACTACTCAGGGGCTGAAATAGGAATCCCATAGCAATAATTCTCTCCTTTCTCCATCCTCACTCAGCTTTGTATTAGATTTTTTTTGACATGCATCCATTCCCAGAAACAAATAGTGATATAATGAAAGGATGTGATGGAGGTGGTATGTGTGTGTGTGTGTGAGAGAGAGAGAGAGAGAGAGAGGGAGAGAGAGAGGGAGAGGGAGAAGGAGAGGGAGAGGGAGATGGAGAGCAGAGAAATCATTCTATTGGGTCCGTTACATTCTGGGAAATAGTGTTCTGTACATAATGTACTAAGGGTAAGTGTATGAGTGTCTGTTTATTTGCACACATTGCCCCTTCTGGAAAAGCATCTGGTTTCTCTTGAGACCAAAAGTCATTCATTCTCAGTCTATGAATTTTGATGTAGCTTATTTTAAGAGCACATATTTCCAGCCATTTTGAAGCATTGCAAGTCCTTACCACAGTGATTGCTTCAGAGATGGGTACAAAATCTAAGCCAGAGCAATCAAAACCTGGGACTTAATTCTTAAATTTTGTTGGAGCTAATAGGGGACAAAATGTTCCTTTTAGTTTTCTGAGCATGCTAACAAGTAAGATATACGGCTAGAGTTAGCGGATGGCATCTATTTTGCCATATTGAAATAGTCTGCCTGAAAATAGAGCTACCATATAGGAAAGAAAAGCCTCGTGAACATACATGATGATGTAATTTAAACTTTTGGATTTATAGATATAGATACACATTTTTTAGTGCTTTTAATGTATTCCCTAAATGTTCACTTTTATTTTACAAGCAGAAATATATATAACTGAAAATATACAAACCTAACTTCAAGTAATACAGTCATATGTCAGTCGTGAAACAAAGCCTTATTTCAGCTTGACAATGATTAAAAGCTCATTTTATGGAAATTTAACAAAGAAAATGATCCATAAATATATTACTTTACACCATGGTTCTCTGCATCTAAAGAGTCTCCAGAAACGAACATTTTCCACATGTAACAATCAAAAGATTCTGTTGTCAAGAACAATGAAAGTAAAACTTCTATTTTTTTCCAGCACATTTTATTAAAGAACTATCACAATATAGAACTTACTGTGTGACTAGAAATAGGAAAATTACAAGTCAGTGAGAAATGGGTCAAGCTGCCGGAGAGCTACATGTAGTAATCCTATTGAGTCATCTATTCACACTTTCTAGTCACTCCTTTCCTTCAGGTCTCTACTCAAATATCAGCTGTTAGGAGGCCTTTCCTCACACACTCCCATCCTCCATCCACTTTGTTTTATTTCTTAGCATGTATCATCATCTAGAATATTACATAAATAATTATTTTAAATTTTCTTTCTTCTTAGTAGAAAGTAAGTTTCAGAAAATCAGAAAACTTTTGTTCTTATTTTATTTTCTCTATCCCCAGTGCCTAAAAGAATTCCAGGAAAAATTATAGGTGAACAGCACATATGTGTTGAATGAATGAATAAACAAATCTTGGAATTAGTGAGGAGAAATAAAGTTCCCAGTACTCTTCAGTTGTTCCAAGAACTCTGTAATAAATGGATCTGTAGCTCTTGAATTATTTTCTTCCTTCTACATTCCACCTTTATCTTCTCAGTCATCCTATTGCCATTCTAGGCAATGAATACATATATAACTGTGCTGTCCTGTAAGGACTGAGTCTCCTGGACACATTATTAGAGAATCAAACATTTGGATATCCATGTGGACATGGGTCAGGATTTGAATCCAACTTTTTCTAGTCATCTCCTACACTGACATCTGTCTGGCTATTGCATGACAATAATAGGCCAGGGAATAGCTAAAAAATCAAATGACTCAACAGTAAATAATAGCTCTTATGAGTTTATATTTTAGGGAGTGTCTCACTAATATATACTATCAAGATGGTGGTGAGTTCTAAGATGAAAAATAAAGTAGTTAAGAAAAACTAAAGGTGGTAAGGGAACTAATTATCACAATGCTGTGATATACAAGTCTATTTTACACAGTGTGTTGGAGACAAGCTGTCTAATAATCTAATAGCCATCTGGTAGAGGTATGGAGGTAGTCAGGGTGTTAACCAAAGAAGTATGTAGGGGAAGATGATTTCAGAGAGGTTACAGAAATCATGGAGGGGAGTGATGAACACAGAGAATGTTGGTGTGGCTGGAGAAGAGCGAGTGAGGCAGAGCAGGAAAAGATGGTCAGAGGGGGTAGAAATAAGTTAGACAATGTAGAGCTTTGTTAGTGTTGATAGATTTTAGTTGATTTTCTTAGTGAGATGAAAAGCTTTGGAAAGTTTTAAGCAAAGAAATCACATGATGTGACTTACATTTTCAAGGATCACCTAGGATGTTCTAATGAGAATAAACTAAAAGGAACTGATAATAAAAGCATTGGGACTAGTTAAAAACTACTCCAATTGTCTGACTTGAGCCAGAATGGTAGAATGAATTTAGCAATAAAGATAAGATATAGCCCTAGCCGGTTTTCTCAGTAGCTAGAGCATTGGCCTGAGGAATGAAGGGTCCTGGGTTCGATTCTGGCCAAGGACATATACCTTGGTTGCAGACTCCACCCTGGTCAGGGTGCATGTGGAAGGCAACCAATCGATGTGTCTCTCTCACATGGATGTTTCTCCCTCTTTTTCTCTCTCTCTTTCTCTCCCTCTCACTCTCTCTCTCTCTCGATCTCTCCCCTCCTTCCCCCCTTCTACTCTCTCCGAAAAGCAATGGAAAAAATATCCTCAAGCGAGGATTAAAAAAAAAGATAAGATATAATTTGAAGGTATAGCTGACAATATTTACTGACGGATTAATGTTATACGTGAGATAAAGAAAAGGAGTTAAGGGTTTTTACAAGTGTTAGGACCTGAACTACTAGAAGAGTTGAATGCCTAGTTATTGGGATGGGGAAGATCCCAGGAGAAGCAAGTGAGAAACCCAGAGCTTAGGTTTAGACAGTTCCAGTTTGAGGTGCTTTTCCAAGTGGAGATGTATGAGCAAGGTCTCTGAGGCTCTTTTACTCTCTGCCCATGTGACTTAGGTCAAATATTTTAATTTCTCTGTACTTCCATTTTCTCATCTATGCTGTGCTGATGATAATGATGGTACATACTTTATAGGTTTGTTATGAGAATTAAATGAGGCAATTCATGTAAAAAACACTTAGACAAATGTCTGGATCACAGTAAGGGCTCAATAAATATCAGCTATTGTTATTAGAAAGGGGTTGGTAGGTGGTGAGGAGTGGTTAAGTTTAAAATACACTTCAAAAATGATTGATATGATTGTCTCACAGATTGGATAAAAGGGTGTTTGAGAAAAATGGATAAGCCAAAGATAATTCCAAGATTTTTTTTCCTTGAGCTTTTGGAAAATAGAGTTATTATTTAATGTGATAGTTGGGACTAGGAGATAAACAGCTGGAATAAGTAAGGAGAGAATAAACATTTCACCTCTAGACATGTTAAGTTGGAGATGCCTGTTAGACATCCATGTGGAGATGTAAAGTAAGCAGTTGCATAAAGAAACAGAGTTTTGACCTGAGGTCCAAGTTCAAGATATAAATTCAATAGTCCTCTTAATACAGAGAGAACTTCAAAGCATGAAAATGGATGAGGCCACCCAAAAACTGAGTATTGATTGGAAAGGGAATTGATCTTAGATCTTGGAAATTCTAATGTTTAGAAGTCTGACAGATATGGCATAACCAGCAAAGGTGGCTCAAGAGGAGTGGCCAATAAGGTAAGAAGAAAACCAAGAGAAAGTTAAGATGCAGAAGCAAAGTGCTGAAAGCACTTCATGAAAGTTGGATTAATTGTGTCAAATGTTGATTATAGTTTACAGAAAAAGAGAACTGGGTTCATCATTGTAGAGGTCACTGACCTTAAAAACATTTTTAGTGAAGTTATAGGGCCAGACACTTGGGGTGGAGTAGGTTCAAGAGAGAATGAGAGAAGAGGAATTGAAGATTGACCATCACTATTTACAGTTACCTTAAAATTTTTCTATAAAAAGGAGCAGTAGCTGAAATGGTATGTGGGGGTTAAGGAACTTTGCTTTGTTTTGTTTTAAGGTGAAAAAATATATAGTACTACTTGTAAAGACATACACACACATGTAATATATATATACACTTAAGTAATATAGATATATGTGACTTGTAAAGACTTATTAGAATAGGAAAATCTGATTCAGAAGAGAAAGAACAGTGACACATGTAGATTTAAAATTCTTACCTATGTGAAAGGGACTTTAGTGCCCCAAAGAGAAGGTGGCCTTGTATTCAAGCATATAAAATTCACCTAGAAAAACTGACAGGAATTTAGGTATATACATTCAACTGAGGATTGGTGGTACATCTGGTAAAATTTAAAATTTTAAATGTAAAATTTATCTCCTGATTGCTTCTAAAAAATCAGAAAATTAAGATGCACTGTCCTCAACTAAGAGAAACAGAAAATGGTGTTGGGTGTCTGAGGAGAGAGGAGAGGTTAATGTATTTACCTAGGAGAGGGAGAGACTTTCCTTTTTTTCAGAGAATTGTGCTGGGATGGTTTCAGAAGCACCATGGTCCCACTGGAAGTGTGTGGTAATGAATTTAAAGAAGACTAGTCAGTGTCGGTGAGTGTTTTTTCTAGGTCAAATTTAGATATTCAGGTGCATTTTATTATTTGACATTGTTAACTGAGGCCGCAGCTTCTTCACCAGCACGAGCACTGGTCACACTGCCTTGATTCCCCTCCCTCCTCCACACTGACTGATAAGTCTGCTGCTAGAGGGTAACACTCTTAACACTGAGGAAAGAAAAACAATGCAGTTTAAGGAACTCTAATAGAAACATTCTGACAACACCAAATGTTGACATAGGTATGGAGCAACAGGAATTAATTCATTGCTGATGGGAATGTAAAATGGAGCAGTCACTTTAGAAGACAGTTTGGCAGTTTCTTGCAAAACTAAACGGGCTAACTCTCTGATGCAGCTATCACACTCTGTGGTGTTTACCCAAAAGAACTGATAAATTATTTTGACACAGTATAACGGCTTTATTTGTAATTAACAAAATCTGGAAGCAATTGAGATGTCCCTCAGTAGGTGAATGGATAAATACACTATGGTATATCCAGACAATGGAATTTAATGTTTTTAGCAAGAAATGAATTATCAAGCCATAAAAAGACATGGAGAAACCTTAAATAAATGAAGCCAATATGAAAAGGCTACATACTATATGATTTCAACCATGTGACATTCTGGGGGGAAAAAACAAAATTATGGATACAGTAAAAAGATTAATGGTTGAGAGGATTTAGGAGGGAGGGATGAATAGACAGAGCACAGAGTTTTAGAGCAGCAAAATTATTCTATATGAAACTAAAATTGTAGATACATGTTGTTATACATTTGTTCAAACCCATAGGATGTGCACCATAATGTAAACTATGGACTTCAAATAATAAGGATGTGTCAGCATAGGTTTACTGATTGTAACAAATGTACCACTTTGGTGTATGACATTGATAGTGAGAAAGGCTGTGCATGGGGGAAGGATTTACATGGAAATTATTTGCACCTCCTTTCAAATTTGCTATAAACTTAAAACGGCTCTAAAAGTTAAAGTCTGTTTTTAAAAATACATATGCTTTCTTACCTGGCCTTCTACAGTATTTGCAATTCCACTATTAAATATTATTTATTAAAGTTAAAACATAGCTTTTCCAGAAGCTTCCAAATGAAAGTAACCATAGAGAGGATTAGAAAAAAATAACAAGTAGAACATTTTATACAGATAAGGTTACATACATTGCCAGTTACATAAGAAAGATTTCAAATCCCCTCATTTTTAATCTATTTACTTGGATTCTTTCAATTTTTCAAACCTTGCTATGTTTTGTACATTGTGGATAGAAGATAGAATGCCCTTCATCTACCAGGCTAATCCAGGTTCACTTTTTTTTTTTTAACATATCTTTATTGATTTCAGAGAGAGGAAAGGAAGGGGGAGAGAGAGAGATAGAAACATCAATGATGAGAGAGTCATTGATTGACTGCCTAGCCCGCAACCCAGGCATGTGCCCTGACCGGGAATCGAACCCCGATCGCCTGGATCCTAGGTCGGTGCTCAACCGCTGAGCCATGCCCGGCCGGGCCACTTTTTTTTTTTTAAGGGTAAGTGTAAGGTTAAGGTTATAGGGTGAGTGATAGAGCCAGGATTAGGGTTATAGGGTTAGGGTTAGAGTTAGGTTCACCCCTTCTTTTCCTTCTTCCTAAAAAATTACAAGAACCTAAAAGACATTTTGAGTGGAAAACCAAACTTCACACTCTACTAACTTGTAGGCAGCTCAAAAAAACATTTTGTATAGCTTTATTGTTATTTTTTTATTCACAACAAAATTTGAGTTCCCTGACAACTGTATGAGCATTTCCTATTGGTTTTTTTAAGTCACAAGGGTAGTGTGAGGTACAAAATGAGAAAAACTCATGTTACTGACTTGAAAGAATGCGTACTAAAGACAGACTACCCCTTCAAGAAAACAAAATAGACCTACATTTTATTCCCTGAAAAACAGAGAAGGAAGAAATTTGTCCTTGGAAGATGTCTTATTTTTGTTCTTTTTAAGATTTCCTCCCTTCTTAAGGAATAGATTAAAAAAAAAGTAAAAGAATAAAAGAAGGAGGGTGATCATCTGAAGAGAATAAGTGTGAGTTTTAAAAAATGATGCTCAGAGAAAAAATAATTAGTAAGGGCATCCAGGGGACATATAAAACAGCAGAGCTATAACAGGTTACCATTAGCAAAGGATATAAAGGGAAACGTGTCAGAGATTAGGAGTGATTACAAAGTCAAAGCACGCAACAGGAAGGGTGGGCTCCCTACTTTCCAGGGACAGGAGAATAAGCAGAATGCGTCAAGGTGAGGGTTGAATTTCTTAATAGCTACTTTACCTCAGTCATTGACAACAATTATAATAGGAACAGGATGCTGAGGGCAATAAGAGTTAATGAGAAAAACATGTAACTGGGCAAAATTTGAATCATATTTAGTTAAAAAAAAAATCTAAGTAACTTGGAATGCATTCAAATCTCCAGTTATATGATATCTGCTGTAGAATACTAATGTTTAAAAAGGTAAATCTAGCAAGAGAACCTTTATAACACATTCTATAAAGCTAGAGTTAATTTTTTTTAACTCTTTTTTCTTTTTAAATTACAAAACTTTTACAGGAGCCTTGTGAAAGTATAGTATAAAATAATAAGTCTTTTTTATTATCTAACTTCCTTCAGCTCTTTTCACTCCCTAAACAATTCTACTGTTTAATCCTTAGGTAACCATTATTGACAGATTAGTGATTATACTTCTAGATTTCTTTTGACGTCTTAGGTACACACCATCAATATATGCAGATATCAGATATAAATTTCCATTCAAAAATACAGGTGTAAAAGAAAAGTAACTTTCATTTTCTATAATCGAACTGAAATTGTATAAGGTGCCCCAATTAGAGACTTAACCTCCATTTGTTCCGGCTATCTTACCCCTTTGCCTGGGGTAGTGTCCTAGGTCTCAGAGACTTCTGTAGCAGCAAGGTGTCAGGAGCGGGCATGAGTGCTATCATCTGAGCATGCCTGCATCCACCAAAGAACCCTAATTCTCATTCAGTCTTAGACCTTTATTTTACTGAGATCTTTCCCATGACTTCTCTCATTTTCAATTCCAAGTTCTTTCTACTTCCACTTGTTTTCTATGTCATAGCTCTCCTGGTTTGGAGTCCATATCTCACCTAAATAAGTACCATAATTTCTTAGTCATTTACATACTACCTTTCTTTTCCCTACATTGTATTTTATATATCAGTCCAAGTGATTGTTAAAGCATGGGCCAAATTATGTGAATCCTCTGCTTAATCTCTTCCAATGAATTTCTACTTCACCCTGAGTACAACTAAAGTCCTTATGATGATCTACAAGGTCCTTATGACCTGGCCCCTTTACCTGTAGGACTCCCCCCTTCCTCTCCCCCTGCTCACTCTGCTCCAGACACAGTCTCCTTGTTCCGTGAACCCACTAGGTTTGCTTTCGCCTTAAGGTCTTTCTACTATCTATTCCTTCTGTTTACAATGTTGTTCACACAGATCTCTATTAAGTGTTCATTCTAAAGTCACTTTTTCAATGAGGCGAGCCATAGCTGCCCCATCTAAAATGTTGTCTTTCTATACTTCATCTTTCCCTTAGAAGTTTCATATAACGTAACATGTATTTTACTTTTTACTGTGTTCACTCTCTGTTTCCAACTCTGCAGTGTAAACTCCATGAAGGCAAGTAATTTTACTCATCACTGTTAACCAATGATTAGTGCCAATTCAATGCCAACAGGAATCCCCAATTTGGGGTGCAATGCAAAAGGAAACTATTCAGTGCAAACAGCTCAGTTGTGAAGCAGCACAGCCGTGGAAATGTACAGCTGTGAGAGGTGACTCTGGTGTGAGGTGGGCCCGGATTGAGCCCAGGGGGTGAGGTCCTTCTTTGGCTAAACAATTCTGCTCTGACACACTGGACTCTGGCTTGCTCCACTCCAGTGAGACATCTTCCACATTTTAGCTCCAGCCAGGGAAATGCAGTCTTCAGTGGAAAGGAAAGTTAGCTCCCTGAGCTGGAGGGGAGTTTACCATAGAGAGAAGTTCTGGGCCTGGTCCCTGGCTGGTCCATCCTCAGGCAATGAGGACTCCAAATCCTCCCAGTTTGATCCAAAATGTACTGTCCTGATTGTTTAGAATGGAGCTGCTCTGATTGGTCAAGGAAGATGCTAATGAGGATATAGCTGCATAGCTCCCATTAGACTAGGAAAGCCTCAGTCTTATTGGTTGAAATAGGATTCCAGGAAATCCTTTATAAGAGTTGGCTCAGATGGCAGAAAGTGCAAGCACACAGTTCATTGGTGAGTAAGGCAGCTTGGTGCAGGCTTCTCTGGGAAGTGTGGTTTGCATGAGAGACCCCTATTTAATAATGGCTATTATGTCCTGTTTATAAATTTGAGCCCAGCTAGCCACCATTAACCCTTCTTGGTAGGTCACTTCTTTGTGGGGGTTGACATTACTATTGTTCAAGTATCTAGTAATGTGTTTAACATATAGGAGGCCTTTAATAAATATACTTTGAATGAATGAATGAATGAATGAATGAATGATGGGGAACTTGCAACTGTTCCTACTTTATCTTGAGACCATAAAAAATGCTCAAGTTTTTCTCAGACCTGTTTTTTACTAGATAGGTATTTTCTTTACTGTTACACTCTGTTGAGCAGAAGTTAATTAAGACCTTGCTTCTTTTGGGAACATCCCTGGAAATGGCTAAAGATCACTTCCATCCTAAGACTTGCTAAACATGTACAATAATTACTGAGCCCTAGTTCAGGAAGCTTTTGCTACCCAAATTCTCCTCACTTCCAATCTTTTCCCAGTTCCTGGAATATTTTCATAAAAGGAGGATAGTAAAAGCCTGAGTTATTTTGCTCATGAGTGCTGTAGAGACACACAATTTTCAAATTCAAGAGCCATGACTGACTCTTCTATTCAGAAAAAATTTTGCTACGTCAAGCATTTTGAATAAATGAATAAATTAATGAAAAAACATTGAAGTCCCTAGCCACCCTTGGGGAAGTATCTCAGTATAGCATAAAATAACAGAAATAAACAATAAAACCTACCAGTTAGGATATTCTTCTATTTACATAGTTGGATATGAATATATAATACTTTAATATGACTGGAATTAAACCACTCCTCACTTGCCTTTTTCCCCCCACTTAATAATAAACTTGTGAAAGTGCCCCTTAGTAGAATTAGTGCTCTTAGCTTATTCTCTTGAATAATGCCATGATTCTTAGCATATTATACTAAACATATATTATGGTTGTAACACAAAAAAATTACACAATCAAATTATGATAATTTGAGAATTTAATAAAAGGTCCATTTACAAGAGTCTAACTAAATTATTGGGGAACCAGAAAAGATAGTACAGAATTCTGAAGAGGAGGGGTAGGAGTTTGCAAAATTCAGGGAGCCTAAGATGAAGAAGGAGCCAGGGAACTCGCATCTTGACCTAACTTTCCTTTCTTTCTTGGATCTTCAACCAAGATCCCCTTTGATCAAACTCAATAAGAAGCCAAAGTGAAAAGGAAATTCAATGATTTAATCTATTCTGGCCAGCCTCCAAGGGCAGCTAGAAGGATGAAGAATGGAAGAAGAAATAGCAGATTATAATATATGTTTCCAGAAAAATTTCAGTGAAACATCTTGTACATATATATACCTTCACACTTGTTAACTTCTACACAATATTTTTTTGATATCTAGAAATCTTTCTACATCAGCACAGATAAACTTTCTTTTTTACTACCAGCATAAATACAGCTGTACCATGAAATATTCAATATGACCTATTCTTTGTAGATAGATTTTAGGTTTTTCCAACTTTTTGTCATTAACAAAAAATGCTGTAATAATTGTACATACATTTTTAACTCTTGTGACTATGCCTGTAAGCTGAATTACTAGATATGAAGTTTTTTTGTTCAAAGGAAAAGTACCTTAACTTTGAAAAAAATGTATTCAGTATAAAAGATGTCATACACACAGAAAATACATTTAACAGATATGCAAAATTTTCTTTCTTTTTTTAAAAATATCTTTTTTATTGATTTCAGATAGAAGAAGGGAGAGGGAGCTAGAGATAGAAACAGCAATGATGAGAGAGAGTCATTGATCAGCTGCCTCCTCTAGGTCCCTTACTAGGGATCAATCCTGAAACCTGGGCATGTGGCCCAACTAGGAATGGAACCGTGACCTCCTGGTTCATAGGTCGATGCTCAGCCACTGAGCCATGCTGGCTGGGCCTATATGCAAAATTTTAACTTAATATTCATTTAATCAATAGTCACATTAAAAAAAAAGAATAATGCTGGATGAAGAAGTATCCATTTTGCCCCTCTCCCATTCCCATAAAGGTTAACTGCCATCTTGATTTTTGTAATGCTTATTTCTTTATAGGTATTGATAATTGTGTTTATATATTTTAAACTTCATATAAGTTTAATCATTCATTTTGTGTGCCTTTTTTTGTAATCTGTTTTCACTCAACTTGTTGATGAGATTAGTCCATTTTGTGGCATTTAGTCATGACTTAGACTTTTTAGGTTTTTTTTCCTACTATAAACATGTTAATGTGAATAATCTTGCAAATGTCTAAGGAAAAACAAGGGCAACACATTTTTCTGAGTCATATGTATGAGAGAATTGCTAGGCATAAATATGCTGATTTTAAATTTATTACATAATTTTCCAAGACTTTTATAATTTATGCTTCTTCAGTCAATGTTAAAGTATTTCTATTGCTCTATGCTTGTTGATACTTGATAATGTTATTGTCTTAGTTATATTAACTCATAATACTGCTGCTTCAACATCCATTTTGTGTGGAAATTCTCAAGCTCCGCACTAAATATAAGTTACCCATAGGAGCGTCCTAGGAACTGCTCGGCACCGGATGTGCCATCAGGCCAAGGCACTGGTCCCACACTCTCTGGGTGGAGGAGCCAGCCCTAGCGATCCTGCCGCCACGGCGCTGGTGGAGGCTGCCCCCAATCTCAGTGAGGTTGGTTGGGATACACTAGAGGGGGAAGCAGCCTCCTAGGAGTTTGGCCACTGGGGATATCCGCTGCAGATCTTTCCAGTGACAATTCATGGGGTCAAGTGGGGGGGAGGAGTGTAATAGAGAATTAGGAACTGAAACTCAAAAACTTTACATGTCTGGAGATTCAAAATATTTTAAAAGACTGTGCAGCAGGAGGGAGAAAAAGAAAACTGGCTGTTGAGAGTATTTAATACTGGCTCTGAGGTACTGCTCACCATCGCAGAAATAAGGCAACTTGACCAGCTGTCCAAGAACCCCAAGTACAAAACATTTTAAAAGACATCCAGAGAGGTTACTCGAGGAACTCACAGCTCCCCAGAGCTTGTCCCAACTCCTGGGGGAAATAGTTTAGTTATGACTCCAGAAGCAAAGGAAATGAACTACACAGTTTTGGCTATTTTAGACACAAGAGCACAAGTCATGGCAATTCCAGGCAACATCTCTAAATTCTCCAAAGGAACCTCATTCAGCCTACAAAGTATAGCAGGTAAAACTGTAAAGGGAGTACCAATTTAGCTGGATATGTCTATCGGCACCATACTTCTAAAACATACCTGGGCCCGTTAAATCTGTATAATCATGATCTCTAAGCAAGCTAGTAGGGTGTGTGCCCTTGGGTTCTCTGTTACAAGAAGGTCATGTTGCACAGTCTGCCCTCAATTGGGTCATCAGTGTATGGAATATGGCCAGGCAATAAAAATCAAAATGGTAAGGGGCCCGGCCAGGTGTGGCTCAGCAGTTGAGCGTCGACCTAGGATCCAGGCGATTGGGGTTCGATTCCCAGGCAGGGCACATGCCGGGGTTGCGGGCTGCAGCTGATCAAAGACTCATCATTGATGTTTCTATCTCTCTCTCTCCCTCTCCTTTCTTCTCTCTGAAATCAATAAAGATATATTTTTTTAAAAAAATGGAAAGGGGAGCATTTATCTGGTGACATATGTGAATTCCGACCTCTCTAATATCTCAGGAATAGGAGTTCCTTGTCAGTACTAACAGAGGAGCCTTTGGAAAAGACTGATAGTTGGTGTGGGGGATTTGGATACCTGAGAGCCAGGAATAAAGCAGTATTAGAGCCTGGGGTGAAATATTTGACAATTTGGAGGACCACCTATTATTTAAAAGCTTGGAGCATATCTTTGCTTAGGCCATTGTGCTTTTCTGTAGGTCCAGAAGCCTGGGGCTAGTAAGTCAGATAGAAATTCCACAAGAGTCTATATTCTAGAACCCATGACTGAACAACTAGAGAGCTGAAATGGGTACCTTGATCTGAATCTGTAATGTGTAGGGGGCTAAAGGGGATGAACACATACCTGGTTAAGGAGATTACATGATGGGAATCAGCATTTCTGGAGGGAACAGCCAGCAGGAATCCAGTAAAAGTGTCTGTGATGATGGTTGCATACTTATTAGCTCCAGCAGAGGGTGGCAATGATCAAGTAAAATCAATTGGCCATCCCATATAAGGTCTCTCTCCCTGGGACACATCTCCCTACTGGGCACATTCCAGAATTTTGTTTGGGAGTAAAGGGGGCAATTATTTACCACTTTGGATAGAGCCTGGATGAGGGGAATGTTGAAGCTGTATGCCCAGTGAGTGTGATCACTCCCTATGTGTGTGGGTCTGCTCTGCCAGTGGGTGTAGCAGATATCCAAAATTGCCACCTCCACTCCTCTCCACATCTTATTCATAAGCTCAGTTATGCTCCATGACCCTGACTCCCACACACCTTAAGGTCCCTGATTTATTCCCATGGCTCTCACCATCTTCTGGAGAACAATGGCTGAGAAAGGGGTTTTGAACAGTAGCATCATTTATTGCCTTGATTAAATGAGCTGTACAGTGGCTTCAGAAAACAATACCTAGGTCCTTTAACATATCTGCTACACAGGTGATTGCTATACTTGATCTTGAGGTATCATCACAGGATAAACTGTTGAGAGTTATCTAAACTACTCCATAATATTGCTGCCTTGGCATCCGTTCTTTGTGGCCAAGTGGCCTGCAGGGGCTTTGGACTGACACTAGCCCTGCCCTAGAAAACAGCCTGTAGAGCCACAAGTAAATATAAGTTCCTAATACGACTCCCCTAACCACCCTTGTGATAAGCATTCTCCCCACCTCCCAGGGCCTCCCCTTGCACCTTTAGATAAGATCCCTATGAAGCATACCAAACCCCACTCTTTTTGGTTTGAATTGACCATCCCAGCCTTAGCCCAAGAGCCCCAAACATTCCCACAAACTATAATAAAGGCATGTGCCCAGGTCCTGCCTCTCTCTCTGTCTACACCCTGTCTTGACCTCCCTGTGTGGCCCCTTGAGGCCTATTGTGTACCTCTTCCAGGACCTGTGAGTAATAAACTTCTCTATTTCAATTCCTCTTGTGGTCTTTTGTTGAACCTTGGCTTGCTACCTGGCACTACAGAGCTCTACTTAACAAGAATTAATTTAACGAAGTCACAACTATATGCCATTCTCATAGATGTGAAATAAATTCTACTTATGATTTTAATTGGCATTTCTGAATGTGTTCAAGTAGTTTTCACATGTTTACTAAGAATGTACCTTCTGTATATATTTAATAAAATTTTTTGTCCATCAACTCACCTGGATTTGCTTTTTATGTATGGTATGATGCAAGATTCCAATCTCATTTTTTGCATTCAGATAGCCAATTTTGTTAACTTAATTTACTGAAAAGTTCACTCTTTTTTACTGATCTTGAAATAAGGCCTCTGTCATAATAAGTTCCCGTATATATATGTAAAAGGGTGTTTAGAGTTAATATTTAAGTTCACAGATTTATTTGCAAATACTGTACTTTCCTCATAACTATAGCTCATATTACATTGTGTCCTGATGCCAGCTAAGGCATCATTCATCTTTTCCTATTTCTTCAACAGTGTTCACATATATTTGAGAGATCTCAATATGATTTTGAGGGGAGCTGATATCTTTATAATATTGAATTTTTAAAGCTATAATTATGGCATATATCTTCATTTTTGTAGTTTTTCTTAAATTTTACTGAATAAATTATTTTGATTTTATAAAAATTCTAAGAATGATTAACTTGAACAGTCCAATGTTTTCACTGAGAGCATCTAGAAAAGTGGTTTAAATAAGTTTAAAAAAAAAAAAGGAGACATGGAATTCTATCAAGTAAATCAAGAATTAAGGGGGAAAAAATCTGTAAAGGAACAACTATGAGGGTGTGGTGAACCAACATTTTATAAGAAATTCAGGAAGACAGCTAATTAAAAGGACAAAGAAATGAATGGCAAGTATAGTAAGTCTCATGGGATCAGGGAAAAAATGCCAACATAAGAGATAGAAATTGGAAAACCGATTCCAGTTATTATGTAAATTTCTATTACTACACTTATATTCAGAAGCTTTGCATGCAACGTGGGTAAGATACTAAGCCAAACACCTCTGAAAATTATAGTGTTTTTTGTTTGTTTTTTGCATTTTGATACAGGTGATGACTTAAATTTAAAGTTCTTTAGCACTTTAAAGATACTGTTCCATTGATATCTGTCTTTTACATATCTAATGAGCACTTTTCAGTCACTTAAATCATTGTCCTCATATATATAATGTGTCATTCTTTTCTGGATACTTTCAAATGCATTCTTTATTTTTGGCGATCAGCAGTTTGGTATGATGTGCTTAGGCAATATTTAATTTAAGTTTATAATGTTTCGGGTTCACTGAGTTTTTAAGTTGGTAAATTTCAGTTTTTAACCAAATTTTTGTTTGTTTTGGTATTGACTTTTAACATTAGTTCTTCAAATAGTAATTCTTTTCTCTTTTCCTGTAGCTTGCAAGTACTCTTACGTAACTTTTGTTAAGATTGTTTTTCAATCTCTGAGGTCATGTTAATTTTTGAAAATTCTTTTCACTCTCTTCTTTTTACTAAATAATGTCTTTGAATCTATTATTAATTTCACACTTATTTGTAATTTTCATTCTCCTGTTAGGTTTACCTAGTGGGTTTTTTATTTCAGATATTGTATTTTTCAAATCCAAAGATTCCATTTAAAAAATATTTTCTGTTTCTTTACTAACATCCTCTATCTTTTCATTCATTATGAGTATTTTATCTTTAACTTCATGGAGAATAGTTTTATTGCTCCTTTAAAGTCCTTTAATGATAATTCAAACATTTGGATTATCTTGGGTTGATATTTGTTAATTGTTTTTTCCTTTAGCATGGTTCACATTTTCTTGAATTTTTGCATGTTGGATAATTTTGGATTTACATTATGAATATCAAGTTGTACATACTCTGAATTTTGTAGCATTCTTCCAATGAGTGTTGATATTTAAATTTAGTAGGAAGTTAACTTGCCTAGGCTTAAACTTCAAGTTCTGTCATTCTGATTTTGGTGGGTAGTTCATATCTCAATTAAGAATGTTTTCATCTGTCTCACTCTTGCAGGGCCCAGGAGTCAGGGAGAGAAATGAGCATTGTTTATACACAGAATCTGGGTTTTTCTTTTTGGCTTTCACCTTTCCAGTGTCTCCTCACTATCTGGTAATTTTCCCCTAGATCTTACACACAGAAATATGTTGAACTTCTTATTAGAGTTTTAACTTCCCTTTGCCATCACCACAATTGCAGCTACTGTCTGCAAAGGTCCACAGAGACAAATAACTCACCATGTACTTTTCGCTGTCTATTTTTTGACTCTTTTCCAAAATCTACATGCATTAAACACTTCCTAGAGTACTCCAATAATTAACTTTTGTATTTTGCCAGAAATTAGTGTTGTCATATCTAAGGAAATCATTGCCCTAAAATAGAAAAAGAACTATTTTCCTCCACACTTTACCACAGTTTCTGTTTACCTGTAGGAATTTCTCATTTATTCAAACACGATGCCGAATCTTCCACTAGATCCTTTAACATATTTATCTTATTTATAGTAAAGTTCTTGTCTATTTATCCCAACACCTACAGATCTCCGGGTCTCTTTCTATTAATTCTTTTTTCTCTCTTAATTATAGATCCTTGCTTTTTTGCATGTATCATAATTTGATATTATGCCGGACAGCGTGTATGAAAATTAGAGGTTGAAGAAAATAATATATATTCCAGAAAAGACACAAACCTTTTCCTGACAGGCTTCTAGTATGAAGGGCTGAGTCAACCTAAGTTGCTATTAAGCTAAGTCTGAGCTTTATTATAGCTTTAGATTGATTCATTTACCTTATGCTTCAAATATTGTGAGGGCCAGCTCAGGATTTTATTTTCAGTAGAACTTTGAGCCTCAGCACTTGTGAGATTTTGCATATCTTTTTACACTGTACAGCTCAGCAGCCAACTTTCAAATTTGTAGGGGACCTTTGTCTGCATTACGGCCTAGGCACTAGCTTTTATTGTTCTACTGGGGACATGTCTTTGCTTCCCGGACCTCCCCTGGACTTTTTTTTTTTTTTTTTTAGGAGAACTCTCTTCACCCTACTTTTCTGTCCCTTGCCTTTGGGAAGCCATTTCTATGTCCTTGGTGAAGGCTCACTGGTCCCTGAGGGATT
Source organism: Miniopterus natalensis (assembly GCF_054644295.1). Classification (NCBI taxonomy): domain Eukaryota; kingdom Metazoa; phylum Chordata; class Mammalia; order Chiroptera; family Miniopteridae; genus Miniopterus; species Miniopterus natalensis. The sequence goes on along the minus strand of NC_142081.1, from coordinate 141,059,677 downwards.
TCTCTCAGCTCTCCTGGTGAGTCCCCAGCCTTCAGAGGTATGCTACATTTCATTCAGTGCCCTGTGTCCCAGAGAGATTTCCTTTATCCCTTGACCTGTCACATGCATGGACTTGGGGAAATACACTGAAGGGATGAAATTTATTTCAACTCCCTTACCTTTTCCCAGGCTTAAGTTCACTAAACTTTATCCGTCCAGTGAAGGCCTGTGGAAAATTGTGGACGTGGACTTATTAAATCACTAGGGCTCCTCTAGAGGCTAATCCTTTATGCATGCTACATATTGACATTAAAATATTCTCCCTCTTCTTGCCTGAAAGGAGTCATGGGTATCTTCTCCCACAGGAAAGACACAAGCTTCAGCCTCTTCTGGAATATAGTTATTTTAGAATCTTCACCTATCCTGCTCAATTATGGTAAAACAAACAAATGAAAAAGTTGAATTATTTTTGTTTTATTCAGCGTGTTCACATTGTTAGTATAGAAACAACAGTTCCATGTGATTTGTTTTATATTTGAACTGGGAACAGGATTGTGTCCATGAGTGTTTAATTTCCCTCTAAAGCTGTTTTGCCTGGTAATATGAGAATATATAAAGAGATTAAAACTGTAGTCTTGTACCACCCCCATTTCCCCAAATTCCTGCTTATTTTCTATTCTTAATTAAATGTTTACATACTAAAAACCCTGTTATTTTTCATATTTATTGTAAGTTTTTGCAAAAACAGCAAACTATGAATTGAAAAGAACATGGAATGGCCACTATATTTCCAACATTACATATGAAAAATTGGTTTCCAAATTTTAAATTAAGCGTTATGAGATTTTAGAAAAGTTATGTTCAAGATTAATTTGAAAGAAACTGATACCTATTTAGAGTCAATTTGAAATAACTTATAATATTGTATGTTATAATATTTATAATAACTCAGTTTAATACCTTTATATGTAAGAAAATATTTAAAACAGCAAAAAAACATGCAAATAGAAAAGAAGATACAAAAACTAAAGCTAGAAGTGAGGCAAATATAAAACAATTCATGTCAATAAAACCTCCACAAAATACTTGATAATATTGTATTAGATTCATAGTAACATCTAATCTTGCTTATATAGCATTTTCTAAGAGTCTTATCTTTAACTATTCTGTTACATTTTTCACATATAAAGAAAGAGCCAGCAGGAATGGACAGATTGGGAGAGCACAGCATTTGAATGGTGTTTCAGTTACCAATCTATTTTCTCTCAGCCCCAAATCCACCCTTCACTGTCTTGCTTGTGATATCGGAACATTTCTCCCTCATCGCCAGGCATGATGTCAAGCTTCATCATTAGTACAGCCTCTGGTGTTTGATGTTCCTGGTGGACTCCCACACCTCCCTGTGGGCAACTCCCTCTGCCACCCCAGAGGGTGGTTCCTCAGTGAGTTCCACTCCTGCTGGCATCTCCCCATGGATGGCTTTTGCGGTCATCTACTTAGGTTGCTTCACAATGAGTTTTAAAGTGTGGCACTTCCACATGGGTAGGTTTCCAGCGAATACTGGAGGTGTAACTGTTCACTCACTCACACAGCATCCAGAAGGCCACGCTGTGTCCTCTGCGGGGAGGGGCTGGGTCTCTAGTGTCACGCCTCTTCTCATATGTTTCTTACCCAGGTGCTCTGCATCAGCCCCAGGAGCAGTGACTGCTCCATACTCAGGTTTCCTCCACCCCATCCAAAATCCAAAAGGACAGTGCTTCTGTGAAACTCTTCCTGAGATGAAACAGCATAAAGCAAAGCAGCAATCACCTTAGGACACACCGTGCTAATGGGTGCACAAAATGAATGGAGATAAAGCACAGATGCTCACAGACACAGCTTAAACGATGGTGTCTGGAGACTGAGATGCTGAGCGTGGTTTCCAGGGAAGGAGCTTGCGCATACTCCCTCTATAGTGGCTGCTGCAAAACAAATGCTGAATGCATGTTTTGCTTTTTGTCTCTCTCGTGTTTTTTTTGTGTTTTTTTTTTTTTTTTTTTTTTTGTAGAAGCAAAATAAAGAAAACAGATCCTAAAGTAAATCTTTCGTAAGAGGGAAGTGGCATAAAATAAACTTCGAAAAGCAGAGAATACCTATAACTGCTATTGCTGTATTTTTTAGAATAGCAATTTTGAAACTTTTTTCATCTCATGGCACACATAAACTAGTTAGTAAAATTCCGTGGCACACCATAGAATATATTTTTACTGATCTTACAAAAAACAAACAAGTATAATTTTGATTTATTAATACCGGATGGCTATTGTGTTGGCTGTTGTCATTTTTTTTAATTTGACAATCTAAGGGAAAAGAGGTCAGTGCCTCGGACTAAATAGTAAGATATTGCATGTTTAAAATATTCCTGTGGCACACCAGTGGTTGAAAATTGCTGCTTAACAATAGGCCTTGTGCCCGGCCAGGTGTGGCTCAGCGGTTGAGCATCAACCTAGGATCCAGGAGATCGGGGTTCGATTCTAGGTCAGGGCACATGCTCGGGTTGCGGGCTGCAGCCGATCAATGACTCTCTCATCATTGATGTTTCTATCTCTCTCTCTCCCTCTCCCTTCCTCTCTCTGAAATCAATAAAGATATGTTTAAAAAAACAAAAACAAAAACAATAGGCCTTGTAGCTAGTTCAACAAGTCCAATCTTCTGTTCAAATTAATGCACAACGTCTATCTTCTGATAGAACCCTGGACAAATCAGATGGGAGCGCTACCGAAGAAGTGGGGCAGGCTCTAGCACTGTCCATTTTGGTTTACAGAACCCAGAAGGAAAGAAAATATGTTAATAAACAGCATTATTAGAATGCTGTGGAAATCTAGGAAGGCAACATTGAGACATTGTAAGAATTAAGAAAGATATAACAAACAATCTGAAGATGGAGAATCAAAAAGCAGTTTATCCTTAGAGACACAGGCAGGCAACTTCAGAGAAGTATTTTAGTGGGGATTAGGGACCAAAGAACTGAATTAAATACAGAGCCATTCTAAGTTAGTAAGAATAGGTGATACCCCATTATTAACATGACTGGGGAATTAGTCTAGTTATCAAGGCACTTTTAAGCACAAGAGAAAACTTCTGGGCAAGATGGCTAGAATGACAGGTGATTTTTACTTTCTATTTGCATTTTAATCCATTTTTAAATGTTTCATATAATTAAAATGCATTAGGAACATAATTTTTAAAAACATGCAAATTTAAGACAATTTTTAAACAAATGACCTGAAGTATAAAAATGTTGATTATGTCTCAGAGCCAGGCAAAAGTGCAACAATTAGGACTGATATTCACAGCCTTTGGGTACAAAGAGCAAGAACGCCTTAATGTTGACAATGTGTTAATTTCGACTACTAAAGTATTTTCCACCAAAGGTATGAATGGGACAAGGGTAGGCTGGTAGATGAAAATATTAAGTGTCTCCAGAATTGTCAAAGGAAGCACACATTGGAGATTGAAAAACAACGGGATACCATATCTTCCAGTTTCTTCTTTGTCAACAAGTCTCCTAACAATCTTGTCTGTATGATGTATGAGGAGAGAAAGGTATAATTACCAAAAGGGCCTCTTTGTATCAGTAACAATTCCAATAACGTGAATCAAGGTTTCTTGCAGCACCTAGTACTAAAGGAAAAAACAACAAAAAACATTCATCCAGCTTCCCAGACTTCCAAGTGCGTCTGGTTGTTTTCTGACTTTTGGAATAGTCTTAGAAATTCTGGATCTACTTTTGTGCCTAAATATTCTAGATTTGCTATATTAAAACAGATCCATTGATACTTTCTGTGGCGAGCCTGAATATTTCTGTTAAATAAAATTGACATAGTAGATTGTGATGTCGTTATTAATCCATTCAACAACCACTCATTTTGTAAGTCTGTGTGTACCAGCACCGCGATACCATCTAAAGCAAGGGAAGACATGGAGCCCTCTCCTCAGGAAAGTGTGGTCTTTGAAGAAGATTAGTCTCAAACATATGAAATTCAATCCGGACTTAAAATAGTCTTTAGGTGGTTAGGAAGAAATTTCAGGATTACTAAACTATGCTTGTTTCACAGAATTTGATTATGTTTTGAGAACCATTTTTGTAATTATTAATCTAAAAAAGTATCTAACAGAGCCCATTAAATAGGCAAGAGGCATTAAAGTGTCTTTCCTATCATTTAGCTCCTTAGCTCTTTTGCAAATGCTTCTATATTACCAATGACTGGGTGTGTAAGAAAGCTGCCAGGGTTCTACCCGCCTAGTCTACAAAAGCCCTAGTCTCTGTAAAACCAAAGTCTGCCTCATTACAATTCCAGTGATTCTCCCGTAATAAAAAGATATTCTCCAAGGTAACTTCAGACCCCACCGAACAATTTTTAGATAGTTTCTATTACTAAAACTAAAATAAATCTCTGACTCAATGGATATCCTACCATTATAGGTGATGAACAAGTGGATGAACAAAGAAAGAAGCAGACATTCTAGGAAATCTTTTTAGGTGAACTCTATTCAATTCTTACACAGATTTCTTGCTCCAGAGAACAGTACATTCTGTTGGTCAGTCTATTGAGTGAATAATAATCTAACTGATTTAGCTAACAAATTTGTAAATTTTAAAAATGCCTTGAAAATTGAGCCAAACAACACATTATACAGGGTGGGGCAAAAGTAGGTTTACAATTGTTCGTATGGAAAATAATGAAGTGATTTTCATATGGACAAAACCAATAACATTAACAGTGATGAGGGCAATTATTACAAGATTCATCTAAGTTAGAAATTAACACATTTAAATTAATATATCAATGACTAGCCTTCATAAAGGATATATAAAAATGATCTTAAAAATGTCTTAAGAAGTCAATCATTAAATCATTAAATCAGTCAAGTTCTGCTACTCCTTGGTTATTGTACTGGATAAGAAAAGAATATTGAGCTATGTTAATTTTCTCTTAAGACAGATGTGGAAAGGCCACATTTTATTCATACTCCCCTACACACACATGTTGAAACAAAGCATTAAGCAAGAAGAGGTATCATGTGACTACCTTTGAATGACCTGTGAAAGTTTTATGTCCTGATTACTTTTTCTCAGGGCATTGATACTTCCACTGGTTGGAATTCAACCCAGCTAACATAGATCTTAAACTAATTCTCTCTAGAATGTTTTATATTTTAAATTTGGCCTGAGGTTTTAGAAATGCAGAATTTTAGATCTCACCCCAGGCCTACTCAATCATAACCAGCATTTTAGAAAGATCTCTGGCAATTGTGTATCCACATTGAATTTGATAGTGTAGACTTGCCTTCTCATTCCTCACTCACTTAAAAAAATTGAGCTGAAATTTTTAGTGGAAATGAAAGAGATGACTAATGAAATAAAATATAGGAGATGGCACTGACATAAACCACACAAACTACATTAACCACAGAATACACACTCGATAACGGAGACATGAGCTAAATCTTGTTATTCTAACATATGGCCCTAAAGTTATAGGAATATCTGACTATGTTCTCCCAAATGATTTTGTCTTTCGGTTGTAGTGGAAGTCCATAATCACTGATCACTGGCAGCTATGAGTCCTCCTAGCTTTCTCAACTGATTCTTTTCACATACAGCTGAGGTAATCTTTATTATTTTTTAAAAATTTATCTTTATTGTTGAAAATATTACAGATGTCCCCTTTTTTCCCTACTGATCCCCTGCACCCCACCCCACCCCCAGGCCTTCACTGAATTATTGTCTGTGTCCCTGGGTTATGCACATATGCATATGAGTTCTTTGATTAATCCCTCTCCCCAACCTCCCCACCCCATCCCTTCTTCCCTCTGAGATCTGTCAGTATGTTCCATGCTTCTATGTCTCTGGATCTATTTTGTTCATCAGTTTATTTTGCTTATTAGATTCCACATATGCATGAGATCATGTAATATTTGTCTTTCTCTGACTGATTTATTTTGTTTAGCATAATACTCTCCAGGCATATTTGTCAATGATACATCTGATAAGGGGTTAATTTTCAAAATATATAAAAAACTCATACAACTTAACAAAAGAAAGACAATCCAATTTAAAAATGGGCAAAGGACCTAATAGACATTTCTCAAAAGTGGATGTAGAGATGGCCAAGAAATGCTCAAGATCACTAATCAGAGATATGTAAATTAAACGACAGTGAGGTATCACTTCACACCTGTCAGAATCGCTACCATCAACACACAAGTACTGGCAAAGGTGTGGAGAAAAGGGCACCCTAGTACACTGCTGGTGGGAATTCAGACTGGTTCAGCCACTATGGAAAACAGTATGGAGTTTCCTCAAAAAATTAAAAATGGAGGAGGGCAGGTGGGTGCAGGGGGAGAGAGTAACCAAAGAATTTATATGCATATATGCACAACCCAAGGACATGGACAATGGTGGGGAGAGGCACTGGGGAGGGGCATGGTGGGGTGGAATGGGTCATTGGGGAGAAAAAGGGACATCTGTAATATTTTAAACAAAAAAAAATTAAAAAAAAAAAAAGGAACTGCCTTTTGACCCAGTGATCCCACTTCTAGGCATATATCCTAAGAATCCTGAAACACTAATTAGAAAGAATATATGCACCCCTATGTCCATAGGAGCACAATTTACAATAGCTAAGATCTGGAAACAGCCCAAGTGCCCATCAGTAGATGAGTGGATAAAAAAGCTGTGGGACATTTACACCATGGAATACTAGGGGGTATAAAAAAGAAGGATTTCTTACCCTTTGAGACAGCGTGGAGGGACCTGCAGAGCTTTTTTGAAGTTGAGCTTTGGCAATCGAATTCTCTAATATTTAAAAAAGAATGCATTGTCATTAAAATAGTGGGAGGCAGGCTTTTGTAACAGAAAATATATTGTGAGAATCAGGAGATATGAATTCTGGTCCAGAAAATTCAAATAACTAGTTGTTTAGCATAAGATATACCTCACTTTTGATTTATTATTTATTTATTTACTGTCTTGTGCAAGGACTTTTTTTTTTTTTTTTTTTTTTTACTTTATAAAAGAATTACTTGACTCTCAGCCAGATTTAACAAGTGTCACCCCAGTGAAATGCAGTGAGAAAAACACTGAACTGGGGGTTGGCAATGGGAGAGTCCTGGGCCTGGCTGTATCATTAACTAGTTGTGTAATTTTTTTCTCTTTTAATGACGTTATTGGGGTGACATTGGTTAATAAAAATTATATGGATTTTAGGTATACAATTCTATAACCCGTCATCTGTATGTTGTATTGTGTGTTCACCATGCCAAGTCCAGGCTCCTTCCATTACCATTTATCCCCCTATACCCTCTTCTACCTCCACCTACCTCCCTTTCCTCTGATCATCACCATACTGTTGTGTGTCTAGGAGCTTTTTTTTTCTTAATCCCTTCACCTTTTTCACCCAGCCCTGCAACACCCTTCTTCTCTGATAGCTGCCAGCGTGTTTGCTATCTAGAATTCTGTTTCTATTTTGTTTTAGACTATTTCATTCATTAGATGCCACATATGAGTGAAATCATATGGTGCTTGTCTTTTTCTGACTGGTTTGTTTCACTTAGCATAAATCTCTCCAGGATTTTATATTTCATCTGTTAAGATTCTTGGCTGGCACAGAGTAGATAAACAATTACATTCTTGTTTTAAAGATTGTTTAAATAATGAATCAAACTTAAGATTGGTTAAGCAGGCCCTGGCCAGGTAGTTGAGTTGGTTAGAGTGTCATCTTAATATGCCAAGGCTGTGGGTTCGATCTTAGGTCAGAGCCCATACAAGAAGCAACCAATGAATGCATAAATAAGTGGAACAGCAAATCTCTCTTCCCTCCTCTCTCTCTAAAATTAAAAAGAAAGAGATTGATTAAGCTATTCATTTAATTTTTCTGGGTTTTATTAAATGTTTACTAAAGAGGGGTATTTTTAAGACTGCTTCTGGATCTAGTATTCTAGGATTCTGTGAATCCTGCTATTGTTTTGTGCAGTGACATTTGGTAAAATTATTATTGTATTAAATTGTGAATTTTTAAAAGTCAACATGTAAGTGGTTCATAAGTAGCCAACTTGGAAAGAAAAACTTAAAACTGTATGGCTTTAAAAAATATATGTAGCTTTTTCCCATTTCCTTGTGCAGTTTGTTTTGATTTTTTGATCATGTGTAGACAACGACAATTAAATATGCTAAAAGTAACAGATTAAGACTAAATTCTCGAGCATTTTATTTTGTTGCTATTTGTTACTCATTTTGGAAGTGGAAGAGAGTTGAGCATTATGAAGAATCCAAGTTCAGAGAATCTCACAGATGCTTCTACTGTGGAACAATCCTTCTGCCACCAACGACCTCTTCAAGGAAACATACAAGCAAATCAGTGGGTTTTCAACTACGGCAGCTTATGCATTTAGCAAGACCTAAGTAAGATTCTTACATACAGTCAATTTCTACTAGTTCTACTAAATGGCAGTAAAGTAGTTAATATAAATTGTCACAGGCATCAAAAAGCCTCTATTCTGCATTCCTTCTGTTGTTTTGGCCTCCAGTGAAATGCTGCATTTAGGTTGTAGCATCACATTCCAGAAGAGACATAGAATTAAGTTCAGAGGAGAGCCACAAAGATGATAAAGGGTTTGGAAAATAAGACCTATGTGGAAAGGTTAAGGGAAGTGGGCATGTTCTGTCTGGAGGGGGGAAGGCTGGCGGGAAGCATAACTGTCTGCAGATTCGTTAAGGGATGTTATAAAGAGGAGAGGGACCAATTCTCATTAGTCAATGAGAACAGAACAAGAAGTAATAGGTTTCCACCCCACAAGGGAAAATTTAGGTTAAATATAAGAACTAAGTTGATAACAATATGAATAGTTGGGAATGGCACCAGCTGCCAGGGGAGGCTGTGGAATTGCTCGCCATCACTGGAGAGATTCAAGGCTGAAAGCCCACACCCATTGATCAGGAATGATTTAGTAATAATAAAATCAATCCCGCTGTGATTCATGGGGATAGATTAGTGACCCAGTGTAGGTCCTTCCAATCCAAATGATTATATGATTAAGATACCAGCACCCAGGGGGAATCGATCTGTATATATGGGAAGGAAACAGAAACTCTTTACAAGCCATAGCTGTAAATTTGAAAATTAAGTAACCCACAATGTTTAGCTAAGGGAGAGACTGAATCAGCTTAGGAGATATGTAGGGAGACTGATTTAAAGCACAGCCTTCATTTAAAAATGTTAATCTGACTTTTGTCAATGTTCCAAATACGAAAATTGAGATCCATGGCATTATTAATTTTCCTAACTAGTATTCAACTTATATGCTGCAACAATATATTAAATTATCAATCAGAACTTGGGTTTTTTTCATGGTCTGAAAAATAAAAACTAGAAGTAAGATAATTCTCAGAAAAATAATTTTTCCATGTCAGATTTAGGGTCTTTTATTTATAAAGAGCATTTAAATGATATGTTTGCTTCCTACACACTCAAGAGCTTTCCTTGATGGGCATGCAACTCTAATTAAGATCCACGATGCACATAATTCAATCACAGTGTGGGTCAAAAATTACCAATTCAATTTTTTAATCTTAAATTGATTTCTACGTCTGTGATTCCCAGGGTAAATTTCAGTATGATGCGCAGCATTCTATTTCTCCATGCTCTCTGCTTTATCACATTGCCTCTTGCCAACACTGCGGTAGTTATTTTGAATCTTTGAAAAGGCAGTATTTAATTTGGTAGCTCATTTTTTTCCCTCTCCACCTTTCCAGTTTACCTTTAAGAAAAAAACACACTGCATTTTGCTCCCCCGAGTGGGCTGCGTTATTACCACCATCCACATCATCAGGGCTGCGGCGCTTGCTGTAGACCATCCCTGTGCTGTCGTGGTGATGACAGATGATGGAAAAAGCCGTCCATCTGTAGGTGCCGGCATAAAGGCCGGAGCAATAACGAGGTAACCCAGCACCAGCCAGGGGGGCACAGCAGGGGACGATCCCCCAATAAAGTAGCAGTGGACTACTCTGTAAACTAAGAATCTTTAGATGGAAAGGAAAAGCCATGGAATTTCTTTTCTTCCTTCCTTCCTTTTTTTTTTTTTTTTTTTTGCTTAGAGACCTTTTATATCTCCCAAAACATTAAAAAATAATGGACTCCCGAATTAAAAACCTTTCAAAGCTTCTCACTGCCATTTCCTCCTTTTAGTTTTGCTCTGCCTCTCGAATGTATTTTTCTCTTTCTATTTCCTCTGCTGCCACTCCAGGCTCAGAGCCCGAGCGCCACTCTCCTGGATGCTGCAGGGCTCTCACTCCCTCTGTTCCCTGTCTGCTCTACTACACCTTTCATGGCACGGCTGGGCTGATCCTGGTAAACCCTACATTCATCATATCACTTCTAATCAGGGTGGGTTGTGTGTTTTTTTAATTTTCTCCGTGCTTTATCAAATATAGTTCACATTTCTTTGCTTGTCATTCAAGGCTCTATCAAAGGTAGCCTTAGCTCATTTTTCTAGCTGTAAGGTGCCCTATACTGCCAAAAAGGACTCCTGGTCTGTCAGGATTTGCTTTCTTAGCCATACCCTTCCTTGACAAATAGCAGCCTGGGATTTCAGGATATGCTTTGACTTCTTATTTCTTTGTTTCTTCCCGGGCCCTCCACCAGAGAGGCAAAATAAATAAAGGGACAAGCTTCATTGTAAGACATGCCTGAATTTAAATGTACTGGTTATGGGCTAAAACATGTTTTATCTCTCTGATCCTCAGTTTCTTCATCAGTAAAATGGGGCTAACAATGTTATTTCAAAGAATTCTTGGGCAGGATAAATGAGAAAAAATGTATGTAAAACAATTAATATATGATAGTCAACATAGACAGCTTTTGTATTGTTTTGGCATTATTAATATTTTAGTTCCTTCTTTAAAGGTGCTTCAAATGCCACTTTTCCTGTGAGGCTTCTTTATCTTATTTTCCATTTCAATTGAGCTTTCCCTCTTCTGGTCTTGTATAGCATGCTTAATGGTTATATCCTGCCGTCTCTTATATTTTACATGTAGAAAATGTAAGTCCTCTCCAAAATGTCTTGGGGGTTGAAACTGTGTCTCTTATCTATCTCCCATATCACATAGAAGTGATCAACACATGATAAGTATTCAACGTGTTTTTTAATAAATCAGTCTTTATATGTTCCTTGTCTTAGTGCTGAGCTTAAAGAGGTTTTTGGATTTACTTGGAACAAGATCTAACTATGATTGAATAAAAACTGAAGCACATTTGGGTTGGCAGAACAGATTAGTGCAATTGACTGTTATGCTCTCAGGGTGAAAGTAAAAGTCAAGCTAGTTTTGTGGTAAGATCATTTTCTACCTTCATCACTTAAACATTCTCTAATGGAAAGAAAAAAAAAAAAAAACACCCTGAAATCCTAAAGTCTACTGGTGCATCCTAATTTAAGTAACTATATTTCTTCAAGCTGCTCTGCACTTAGTGGTACTATTTCTAAACCCAAGCAACTGGCAAGCTAGTAAGCTTGTCCTCGTTTCAGGTTTTAGCCTTTTAATTTTAATCTATTTTGCTATAAGAAATATGTGTACAACTCTGCAATATGAAAAGTGCATTATTTTTAAGGGTTCTTCAAGTACGGTATATAAGTTGACTCCTACAAAACCACAATACCGTCGACACCTAAATTTCCCTTTTTTCTTTCCTAGTTCAACACTGGTTTGATTAATAGTAAATGGAAATAGGCCTAGGAGGAAAATATTTTTTTCTAGTAATCAATTAACTTGCAGTACAGTAGTTATTCTCTTAAGATCACTGTTGCCAGCAGGAGTCTTTAAAATCAAGGTTCAATTCTTTTTAAATTTTTTTTACTTTTGGATTACTGGTAATTCTATGCATGAGATGCGTGTCCACCAGTCAGTCTCCTCCACCAGCAATTTCTCCCCTCCTTCCTGCTCTCCAGCAGCATTGACCTCTTTGGCTTCCTGCCACCCTTCCTAGCTTTTGTCATGAGACCACTGCTGCTCCCTGACATTTCTGCACATAGATACTTATCCTCCATAGTTTAACATTAAATATTCCTTCTTAGAAAAGCCTTACTTAACTTGTTACACCCACTCCACTGATCAGTCTAGATCAGTCTCCACTGCTAGCATCATGCTGTTCTTTATGATACATTCTACACTTGTAATAAACATAATTTGCATACATACTTGGTTAAAATATATTTTCCTGAAAAGAACCTAAGCTCAATGAGTGAAAAGAATATGTTTGTCTTACATCTGTATCTCTAAGGCCTATTGCATAAAAAGCTCTCAATAAAATTTTCATGAGTGAACTGAGACAGTGTATCACTAAACTGGTCATTTTCCAAAGAAAAATCAGGTTGTAAGACATTTTATTCCCCCCTGTCATCAGCTGATAAAACAATCTCTTCTTTCTGAAAAGACAACCTAAAGATCCTGCAGAGACTTTTATTTACAATCTTAAAATGAACAAGATAAATCAGATGAAAAGGAAAAGTAGCCAAACTCCCCAAAAATAATTGCTTGGGTAGATTCAAAATGGGAGTGGTACTAGCATTTTGTGGATAATTTAGTGTAAATTTGAACCAGGAAATATAGCAAAAACATAATTTTTCTTACTTATTAGGGACACTTATGTCGTAAAGTTCTTACTAATTGGGAATTTTTTAATAGCTTGATGTTCCTAAGAAGATGACTTAAGAGTTATCAAAACTTTCAACCAATTTGTGCCATTAGTTTAGTGGTTCTAAATTCCATCATTTAAATAATAGCTTTCATAATTTCTGGTTGTATCAGAAAAATGTTGCTTTGATCTATGGACCTCAAATATCTATCTGACACAGCCGTGTTATGTGGCTTCAATTGTCTGAATCTAATTGCTTTTATTTCTTCTGAGTCAGGCAGGCACGGGTGTGGAGAGCAGATAACTGATGGGGCCATGCATCTGTGCATGGGCTCTATTTCCATGACCGAGTTATAAGATTTTCTACTTGGACCTTTTTAGACTAACAATTTTTAGTGTAAGCTTCCCAAACTTGGACACACAGTAAGGAATGTTTACCTAGCTCATACTGAATGACTGAATCACTAAATGTACTATACAAAGAGCATTAGCAATAACTAAATTCCATACGGTTTATTGTTGTCTATGATGACTCCCTCAGAGAGCCATTTTCACTCTTTTTGGAAAGTAATGGGTATAAGTTAGTGATGATAAGAAGGAATTGACAAATGTTCCTTAGTTAGAGATAGACAAGGCCCTAGCTAAGTCTTACTGTCTTGATTAGTTTTATGGTTGTCCCCCCCCCCTCTTCCTCCTGTGTGTGTGTACTTGTGCATGTGTGGTGAACTTCATACCTACTAGTTATTGACATGGTGCCTGGGGTTGGACTGCCAGGCATAATTCTGGGGCTATCTCAGAATTAGGCATGAGGCAGATCACCACTGTGTGCACTGTTTGCCTTATTTGTCCACTAATAGTACCTACTTCACAGAACTAAATCAGATCATCTATGTGAAATCCTTAGCACAGTGCCTTACCCACATTAAGTGCTAAGTATTAGCAATAATAACTGCACATGCTATGGATTCTGGTTTTATGTGTATGTCACCCAGTCCTCCTACATTTATATCTCCTTTTCCTTATATTCTTTATTTTAAATAATATTTTAAAAATTGTCTGCAGTTTTTCTTTCCAGTTGTTTACCCTTTCAGGCCAGTCCAGGCACTGTGCCACTACTCTTTGTACAAAGGGCCTTTTGAGAGCCTCTCATTTTATCAGATGTATTCATCACAATGCCACTTGTAGGTTCACTGGGCTCTTCGTGATTCTGTCTTCCAATGCCATTTCTGGGCCAAGGCTGTGTGTTTCACAGCCACCCATGGCCCTTTAACAGCCCATCTACCAGAGGCTGCTCTTCTGGCTCTGCTTGGCTCCCATGCTTAGATTTACCACTCCTAAATATCTCTCTCCCACAGTGGAAGGAACTATTTGTTTCCTATAAAAACATCCCATAGTTTTGACAATGTTAGAGGAAAGGTAATTATTCCTCAGAAAGAACATATATGTACAGATATTGGTAAGGCTACCCTACCAAATAACATTAGCTGATCTCAGAATATTTCTTAAATCTGTGGAGTGATTAACATTTACTAAGCAACAACAATTTTTTTCATATTTAGAATTTGCATGTGAGCATGTGAGAGAGAGGAAAAAGACCTTTCATTCCCCCCTCCCATCCTTTTATCAAGCTAGACAGCTCAATATTGGCCAGAGAAATGGTGCCTTTGGAACAGAAATCGGCTTTACACAACCAAGGTAAACCAAGGTAAATGTTCCTAAATGAATGCCTCTCAGAGGTATGAAGTTCCCTGACAAACGGTGTAAGAAATGCAGTCTTTGGTATACCTACAGTTTGCTTAAGTTTCCTGGGCCTACAGGCACATTGACAGTTGTGCTAAAGGTTAGAACTCTCATGAATCACATGGGAAAGCCTTCACCATTGCACAAAAACACAGCTGAATTCCCAGCATGTGGTTTTATCATCTGGCTCCTCTAACTCTAGGAAATTAGTATAAAATTCTTAAGGTGCCATAAAATCTGACATAAATTAGTAGAATACACATTCATTGGTCTAAATGTTTGTTGATCCATTTCTTGAGGAAAATGTATCAGTATTTTGAGAAAAAAAATCACAATATTATGAAAGTGAAATTTTAATCTGCCCCAAGGTCCTCCAATAAATTAAGGAAAGACTGAGCTACTAAAATAATATATCTTCAGTTTATGAAGGAATTTGGAATAGAACATATCTTTTAGTTCCACAGATTTAAATAACTATTAAATATTAGAATATGGAAAAATAGAATTCTCCAGTTGGAGACTGCTTTTAATAACAGCCTTGTCAAATAAATACATACAAAAGAAGGTTTTAAAAAAAGGTGGGGTAAAGGAGGAAAGAGAAAAATAAAAATGAAAGAAAAAGTGGGGGAAAAGGGAAGAAAAAAGAAAGAAGAAAATTATGAACATTAAAAAGGGAGTTTAAAAATATATATTTCCTGGATCACAAAGCACACCTTAACAAATTTAAACAACTGGAAATCATACAATGTATGCTCTCAGACCACAATGAAATTAAAGTAGAAATCAATAAGAGTAAAATAGCTAGAAAATCCCCAAATATGTGGAGAATAGACAATACATTTCTAAATAAAGCATGGGTGATAGCAGAAATCTCAAGAGAAATTAAAACTATTTTAAACTAAATAAAAATTAAAATAAAACTACCAAATTTGTGGGGTATAATGAGAAATATATAACATTGAATACATATATTAGCAAAGAAGAACCTAAAATCAATAATCTAAGCTTCTACCTTAGGAAACTGGAGGGAGGAAGCAAATAAAATCCAAAGTAAGCAGGAGAAAATAAATAATAAAAATTAGAGCAGAAGTCAATGAAATTGATGGCAGAAAAACTTGAATTTTGACCTCAAATAAAAATAAAAAGATTTGGTCTGTGATAAGTCTTTAAAGATAAGAGGTAGGATAATGCAATTAATAATATTTCTTAAGTGGCACACAGTTTAAAACTCAATGACATATTTTTTAAAAATACAAAACATTTAGAATGAAGAGTTAAATAAATGGCAATTTCATTAATACCACTTTGCATAACGGTATACAAAAATGGCACTGTCAAGTCTCATCCCCCCAAAATGTAACCACTGCCAGCTTTCAAACTGTTTCTGATAAAAGCACAAACCATTGATTATCTTGAATATCATTACAGAGCATACTCCTTCCTGAATGAGTTCCTACTGCTCCTATGTTGCAGGGGCAGACACTTGGGATAAAGGTGGAAGAACACACAGGCATCTGAAGCTTCAGCATAAACATGCTGAATAATAGCACCACCAGTGCTCACTGCTACGCCTCCCCGAAGGTGGGTGTTTATGAGAAATGTCCGGAGGACAGGACAAGGCATGGAATTAGAAAGCACCCTCATTCATAACTTTCATCCTGAAATAAGAGATTTGATTACCGTTA
The DNA here is from genome assembly GCF_054644295.1 of Miniopterus natalensis. Taxonomy (NCBI): domain Eukaryota; kingdom Metazoa; phylum Chordata; class Mammalia; order Chiroptera; family Miniopteridae; genus Miniopterus; species Miniopterus natalensis. The sequence goes on along the minus strand of NC_142081.1, from coordinate 141,043,602 downwards.
TCATTATCTCTGCTTACTGAGCAGAGCTCCCAAAGCTATTAGTGGCCATAAAATTACCCAACTGTTTTTTAAATTCAACCATTGTATTTGACTCAGTGACCTCTTTGGTCAATGAATTTCACAGGTTGACTATACATATGCATAAGGCATTATTTACCTCAATTTGTTCTAAATTTACTGCCCCTTATTTTTACAAAGTATCTCCTTGTCCTCATTGTATTATGGAACAAGATTTAAAAAAAAAAAAAAAAAAAAGGTGTCCTTTGTAATTCTGAATGCTTCAATCAAAGACTTTTCTAAAATACACTGGATTTTAAAATCCTTTATTAGGAAAATTAAAAATCTAGCTATATTTTAGCTAGTCTCTATTTATATCTTATTCTTACCATGATTTTTTATTACTTGGCTATGAATTCAGTGCTTGTTATAGCCCATCATTCTATTTCCTTCATATTATTAACAGCACAGAAATGACAATCATGAATATATATATTTAATAAGGAAACTCAAATTTGTAATGATGTGAAAAGATTAAACTCTTGCTTATACCATGATCTTTATTAATTGAAATATTTGTCTTTTAAAACAAATACACTCAAAGTCTTAAGTTTCATGCTAACTCAACCAGAGTAGAGCAGTATACTCTTTAATAATGGCATATGGGCCTTATTTTTTAGTGTAGATTCTTTCTGCTAGATTGTTTAGGAGCAGTTTAGATCCACCAAAATTAGAGGAATGGATAACTTAATCATCTAGACATGTGATCCTATTGTGATTCATCCGAATAAATAATTGTGTGTTTACCACAAAGTTGCTCCTCATGAATTGGGCACACGTTTCTTACAATATAGGCAGATCTCAGAGATATGGCAACTTGGGTTCCAGACCAACACGATAAGGTGAATATTGCAATAAAGTGAGTCACACATTATTATTATTTTTTATTTTGATTTCCCATTGCATATAAAAGTTGTGTTTAGTCCTGGCCAGGTACCTCAGGTTGTGGGTACAATCCCCAGTCAGGGCACATGCAAGATTCAACCGATGAATGCATAAATGGGTAGAACAACAAGTTGATGTTTCTCTCTCTCTCCCTCCCTTCCTCTCTCTCTAAAATTAATAAATAATAATTTTTTAAAAGTTGTTTTTACACTATGCTGTAGCCTATTAAGTGTGAAATAGTATTATGTCTAAGAAAATGTACATACCTTAGTTAAAAATACTAACCATTACTTGAGCCTTCAGCAAGTTGTAATCTTTTGCTGGTAGAGGGTCTTGCCTCAGTGTTGATGGCTGCTGGCTAATCAGGGTTGCTGGTGTTGGGGTGGCTGTGGCAATTTCTTAAAATAAGACAACAGTGAAGTTTGCCATCTTGATGGCCTCTTCCTAGCATGAATAATTTCTGTGTAGCATGCAATGCTGTTTCATAGCATTCTACCCGCACTAGAACTTCTTTGAAAATTGGACTCAGTCCTCTCAAACCCTGCCTCTGCTTTATCAACTAAGTTTATGTAATAGTGCAGTTCCTTTGTTGTAATTTCAACAATTTTCATATTATCTTCACAAAGAGTAGTTTCCATCTCAAGAAACAACTTTCTTTGCTCGACCGTAAAACAACTCTCATCCCTTCAGGTTTTATCATGGGATTACAGCAGTTCACACATCTTTAGGCTCCACTTATAATTCTAGAACTCAAGTTATTTCCACCACATCTGCTCCTCTGAAGGCTTGAACCCCTCAAAGTCATCCATGAGGGTTGGAACCAACTTCTTCCAAACTCCTGTGAATGTTGATATTTGATCTCCTCTCATGAATCATTAATTTTTGTTTGTGGAGTAAATAGAAATGCATTTTCTCATAGTTCTGGAGGTTAAACGTTTGAGATCATGATGACAGCATGGTTAGTTTCTCCTAAGGCTTCTTTTCCTGGCTTGTAGATGGTCCCCTTCTCACTGTATCCTCATATGGTGGGGAAATAGCGAGCAAGCTCTCTGGTGTCTTTTCTTATGAAGATGCTCATTTCGTCATGAAGTCTCCATTCTTATGACCTCATTAACCTTAATTACCTTCCAAAGGCACCTTCTCCAAATACCATCATATTGGGGAACTTCAACATATGAATTTGGGGAGGGGAGACACAAACATTAACTAAAAGAAAAAAATGACACTGGCTCCAAATCATTAGCTAGACAACATGGAAATGAGCAAGTGAACTTACTTTTAAATAATTTTAGTTGAGAGCTTCTCTTTGCCTTCCTTTTAACAAGAAAGGAACTTCCTAAAAAATTATGAACTAACACTAATTTTATGAAGCAGTAACTTTTAAAAACCAGAGACAAAAAAAATGAGACATAAATTGTTTTGGTAAAAAACTGAGAAACAGAATGTCAACCCACTGACATGTTAAATAAAAACAACTTTTAACCCCACCCCCATACTTTGTTCCTATATCAACTAAAGATTTTTTTAAAAGTTAAAAAAAAAAAGTCTTTATTAATTTCAGAGAAAGAAAGGGAGAAGGAGAGAGAGAGATAGAAGCATCAATGATCAGAGTCATTGATTGGCTGGCTCCTGCACCCCCTGTATAGGGGATTGAGCCTGCAACCTGGGCATGTACCCTAACTGGGAATTGAACTTTAATCTCCTGGATCATAGGTTGATGCTCAACTGCTGAGCCACACCGGCTGGGCTCAACTAAAGATTTTAAAAGTAGTTTAAAGCATTTATATATTATTTCAATATAATATTATATTGCACAATAATATGTCTGTTACATTTTATAGATATAAAAATAAATAGCAAGTTGCATAATCTTTTATTTAAAATATAGAAAACTAAAATAGTAAAACAAAACTGAAAAAATTGTAATTGGTTTGTGCTGGATTTTACCTAATTTTAATACAAATGACTACATTTATTACATACTACATACATTTGATGATATAAGAAATATATTTTTTTTGATTGTACATAACTCTTCATTGCAAAATACTTAAACACAGCTAGCTAATAACATTTCAGCAATGACCGTAAAGTAAATGGAAAGCATTTTTAAAAAATTGAAGTCAATGTGTAGGGGAAAGCAGTATGAAAGGTGACTGAGATCCAGAAGTTAGATGACTGGCAAGGTCATCTAATTAGCAGGTTGCACAGTTATGGATTAGACCCAAGGTTTTCTTGTCTAAAAATGCTGCAGATTAGTGTATTAAAGAAGAAAATCTAATTATAGTCCAGATCATTTTTATATCAGAAAACAACTTTAGAAACTAAGTTTTAACTTTTCAAAACTTAATAGGTATATGTATGGTCCATTGGTATACAGCTTAACACCTGCCTATTCCTGTAAGTGCCATGTTCCACCACAGCCCCAGCTTCAGCACACTTGCTTTTAGCACTAATTCCTCTTCACATACAGTCACAAATTCAAACTAAAATTCTAATTTCTCTTCTTTCCAGAGTTAGAGTGATACAGCATGTTTTTTCCCTTTACTCCTCTCCACAACACCCATGGTGGCTTGAGAGATTATAAGAATACTGCCAGGGATCCAATATAGAGATGTGTTTGCCATTTTCTGTTTCACTTACTTTCACATTTCACAGTGTATTAACCATTTTGGGGAACACGTTCTTTATCAGCTCTCTTGAAAAAGCACACATAGATTACTAATTCTCTCTATACCTCTACCCACTGGGCCACGGAGTCTCCCTGGGCAAGGTATACTTATAGCCAAGTGTGCAGGCACTGATGCAGAAGTTTCTGGGCCTGAGGTGTCTGGCAGCTCTCAGCCATGGCTTGAGCCTGTGTGGCCCTCCCAAGGGTTCAGGGTATCATGAATGTCCTTAATGGCATCTAAAATAGTGAATCCTTTTCAGAGGTTTTCAATTTACTTTGTCCAAATCCTTCAGAGAAATCACTCTCTTTGGCAGCTATAGCCTTATGAAATGTATTTCTTAAATAATAAGACTTGAAATTCAAAATTATTCCTTGATTTATGGACTTCAGAATAAATGTGGCTGTAGGCATGAAAACAATGTTAATATCATTGTGCATCTCCAACAGATCTTTCAAGTGACCAGGTGCATTGCCAATGAGGAGTAATATTTTAAAAGAAACTTTTTTCTGAGCAATAGCTCTCAACAATGCACTTAAAATACTCAGTAAACCATGTCATAAACAAATGTGCTGCCATCTGGGCTTTGTTGTTCCATTTATAGAACACAGGCAGAGTAGATTTAGAAGAATTATGAAGGATTCTAAGATTTTTCAGAATGATAAATAAGCACTAGCTTTTACTCAAAGTCACTAGTTGCATTAGCCCCTACCAAGAGGTTCAGCCTGTCCTTTGAAGATTTGAAGTTGGCATTGGCTCCTCTCTAGCTGTGAAAATCCTGGGTGGAATATTCTTCCAATAGAAGGCTCTTTCACCTACACTAAAAAATTGTTTTTCAGTGTAGCTATTTGCATTCATTATCTCAGATAGATCTTCTGGATAACTTGCTGCAGCTTCTACATTAGTACTTGCTCTTTCACCTGGCACTTTTATGTTATGGAGAGAGAGAGTTTCTTTATATCTTATAAACCAACCTGTGCTAGCTCTAAATTTTCTTCTACAGCTTCCTCACTACTCCTTGCTTTCATAGAATCGAAGAGAATTAGGACCTTGCTCTGGATTAGGCTTTGGCTTAAGGTAATGTTGTGGCTGGCTTGATCTTCTGTTCAGACCATTAAAACTTTCTCCACATCAGCAATAGGCTATTTTGATTTCTTATTATTTGTGTATTCACTGGAGTAGCACTTTTAATTTCCATCAATAACTTTTCCTTTGCCTCCACAACCTAACTATTTGGTGCAAGAGGCCTAGTTTTGGCCCATCTCAGCTACCTCACTAAGCTTAATGATTTCTAGCTTTTGATTTAAAGTGAGAGATGCACAAATCTTTTGTTTGAACACTTAGAAGACATTATAGGGTTATTAATTGACCTAATTTCAATAGTGTTGTGTCTCAGGGCAAACAAATGCTGAGGAGAGGGAAAATGACCAGTCATTGGAACAGCCAAAACAGAAGCAACATTTATCAACTAAGTTTGCCATCTTATATGGGTGCCATTCATAGTGCCCCAAACAATTACAATAGTAACATCAAAGATCACTGATAACATATCATCATAACAAATGAAAAATTTTAAAATATTGTGAGGATTATCAAATTATGACACACAAACATAGAATGAGCAAATGTCATTAGAAAGTAGTGCTAATGCAGGGTTCCCACAAACCTTCAATTTGTAAAACATGGAATATCTGCAAAGCACAATAAAACAAAACAAATATTCAAAGATATTCCCATAATTCAGAGAAATAATTTTCATATGTGGAATTTATGTGTTTTGAAGTATTGTTTTTTTGCAGTTAAAGTGATGCTGAACTAAAATTAGCTGCTTTCAAATATATAGTTAGGTATAATTCTTTTACATAGTACATTATTTCATAGTTGAAAATACAACCCCTTTGTGCGTCATGTTCATTTAAGTCTTCCTCATTCATGTAATAAATGTATGGCACTACTTTAAAAATAAGGTGAGACACAATGTATGTATACAAACATTTGAAACACAAAGAAACAAAAGAGTAATTTCCCTTGGTCATTTAGCCTCTCTTAAGGTATGGTCCAGAGAATAACTGCTTGATTAAAATACAAGTTTTTGTGTTTCAACTGGACCTGCTAAATCAAACTTTCAGTGCTGTGGGACTAAGGAGTCAGCCTTTAAAACTATAAATATCGAATCACTATATTACACACCTAAAACTAATATAATATTGTATGCCAACTCTACCTGAATAAAACATTTATTAAAAAAACCTAACTATCTGGGCTCATCACAGTTCTCTTTAGATCTCTTCTCAGTTTTAACTTTTCCCTGGGAAAACTCTTTCACACCTACAGCTTCAGCTATATACTTGTGTCCTAAAGTTTTAGCTCCAGCTTAAAGTCTAGTTTTGAGTACTAGGTGTCATCTTCTGGTTTGTCTCAAAAATATTTCATACTCAAACTGATGTAAGGACTTCCCCTTAAAATCTGCCATCATCTAGTTTCATGAAGTTTTCATTCAGCGAATGGTTATATCACTTATTATTAAGTGTTAAAATCAGAATGTGTTGACCGCCCTGGCCAGTTTGGCTCTGGTTAGAACACTGGCCCTCAGATCAAAGGGGGGGGGGGGTCTGATGCCCAGTCAAGGGTGCATACGTCTGTTGTACATGCCCCACCCCAGTGCAGAAGGCAACTAATCCATGTGTCTCTCTCACATTGATGTTTCTCTCTCTCTTTCTCTCTCCCCTCTCCTCTCTCTTTCAGTCTCTAGAAACTGATGGAGAGAATATCCTCTGGTGAAGATTTAAAAAAGAAAAGAAGGTGTTGATGATCTTTTTCTCTTTCTTGCCTCTCCTTAAATTTTTGTTCATTAAAATCTGTCTTACCTATTATTGGATTTTTCTTGGGTTTTATGTTTAGAAAATGTACTCATCCCTGAGAGCGGATAAATCATGCTTCTTATTAAATGATGGAGAATAATTGTTAAATTATGGGTCAGGGTTAGCGATTCAGAATGACATTATGAAGCTGAAAAGCGACTGTATTCAGGAAAAAGCCCAAGACATTTTTTTTTTTTTTTAGCAGCAAACTTACATAATTTAAATGATATCAACAGAGGTTGAACTAAGCAGTTCTAGAACAAAATAATTGTAAAACTTTGCATCTATCCTTAAGAACAGTGGGAATCTATAAATAAAAAATAGGAAAGTTAAAAATACTTAGAAGTGTATGGTGTCTCATCTCTTACAATGGTTAAATCTAAGTATTGTTCTCAGGATTTTTTTAAACGAAAATATGTGTTAATGGCTTTGGAATAAAACAATATTTATTTTTATCTTTTTCTTACAGTTAAATTAGAATTAGGTTGCTTTCAACCCTTTTCATAGGAAATAATTACAGTATTCTAGAGGCCAAAGCATGCAATTGTGAAAGCCCTTGTTTATTCTGCTCTTCTAAAATGCTGGTGGTAATGGGACTCTTGAAAATCATATTCAATTTTAACAGTATTGCAAAGATACTTTTCTTCCACTTTCTCAAGTTAGGCTTTCTCATTGATTTGCTAGTACTAATTACCAAGATGTTTGTCTCAGAAGAAAACATTCAAGGTAGTAATATGTTGTGTTATTACCTCAATAAAAATTTAAAATTGTATTATTGGTACTTGCAGATGAAATTTCTTCATGAAACAATACAGAAAGGCAGTTATTTTTATGGTGAATTCAGAAGTAACATATAACAGTCTGTGTTGTGTGTGTATAGTAGATAAAAATGTATTCTATATCAGATCATTTTAGATTTGTTCTTGTGTGCAGCTTTGATGAATACTCTAAAAAGACTTTAATTGTGTGATGTTTAACACATATTTATGCAGGTGATAGAGCATAACAGAAGGGACTCTTATGAGCCCACCATCTAGTTAGGAAATAAAGGATCATCAATAGTGTGGCCTCACTAGGTATGTTTCTAATTGATCCAATTGATCCAATTTTTCTACCTCTCCAACATAGGCAACACCTGCCTGAATTTTGTATTTACCATTTCTTTGCTTTAAAAAAAAAGTTACCTGTCTTAGTTGCAGGCTCATTCCCCAGTCAGGATGCATGGGGGAGGCAGCTGATCGATGTTCTCTTCTCACATCAATGTTTCTCTCTTCTTCTTCCTCTAGCTCTCTAAAAAAAAAAAAAAGGATGATAATACACTCAAACTCATTCATGTGGTTTCATAATACAGTAGTTTATTTCACTGTAATCTAACATCCCATTGTGTGATTATTTAGTAGTCTACTTATAATTCTCCTGTTTATGTAGATGTTTGGGTTCCCTTACATTTTTGCTATTAAAATGAATACTGCTATAAATATTCTTGTGTAGGTCTTCTGGTACACATGTTTAAAGGTTCTCTATGTTATAGATCTAGAATTGGAATTTCTTAGTTGTAGGAAATAAGAATGTTTATACTTAAAAGATAATGCCTCTTGTTCTGGATTTTGTTCTACTATTTTAGACATGTATCTTTTTCTCTTCATTTTGGCTGACTCCCTCCCTATGTTTGTTTCTATGTATTACGTAGGTCTGCCGCGTGTCCCAGTCTTAGTAGAGTGGCCTTATGTAGTAGGTGTCCTATGGGGCCAGTTGGCATCATCTCCCTGGTTGCCTGAACTGAGTGCTCCAGGTGTGTCCTTTGTGTGTGCTGTGCATGCCTTCCTGGCGTGGTTGATCCTAGATTGCTGTTTGCAGTCAATGGGAGAGCGTGAACCTCAGGTTGATAGAACTTGAGGCATGGCTGTGACTACAGTGGAGTAGGTGTGTGCAGGGGCTAATCGCATGGAACAGGATTTGATTTTGTGGGGCTCTGGTGCCTGCCAAGTCTGCCCTTTGAGTGTTTCATTTGTGGAGGTGGCTGGGTGATGCTCTATTATGGACTGAAGCTGGCAACCAGGTGTGTTGGTTCTGGGGCCTCTTCAGGGGTGCAGACCTAGGTCAGTCACTGCCTGTACCCAGCTTGGGGCCACCTGGTATAAATGGACTGCAAATTGATCTGCAGATGATTGCTGCTTGTGTGGGGCTTTGAGGTACCCAGGAGAAGCTAAGCTGTGAACTGAGGCTAGAGGCCATGAGAGTCAGGTTTGGGGCCACTTTGCGAGAGGTTTGGGGCACACAAAGGCTAGATGCTGCTTGTTTGGGGTTTGTGAACCTTTGAGAGAGTTCAGTGCAGTGAAAGCTGATATAGTTCCTTTGTATGAAAAAGCTACTGCAAGTGGCTTCAGTGGGCCTGCAAATTGATTGGGTGAGGCAGGGTCTGAGAGAATCACCAGCGTAGGATGAATGCTGTTAGCCAGACTGATGGAGACTCAAACTTGCACCCACCTACACCTGCAAGCTGGGTAGGAGGAAGGGCACAGAAGTGAAACATTGATATCTGCCAGCGCTTTTGTCTGGGAGAAAGCTTTTCCTCCAGCCCTTGACCTAAAGCTTTTCTAACTGCTGCCCCAGTGCTGGAGCTCAGACCAAGTGAGTCTCTCAGCAAGTAAAGTTCTTGTAAGGCCCTTTAATGGAAGACCTGGAACTCCAGAAGTGCTCTGTCTCATTCAGCCATACCCTCGCTGGCTTTCACAGCCAGAAGTTATGGGGAATTCCCTTCCTTGCATTGGAACCCAGGGGTCAGGATCCCAGTGTGGGGCCTGGGCCCTTTTCTCTTCAAGCGGAGACCTCCACCGCTGAAACATCCTTTCTGTTTCAAGGGTTGAGGCCTACCCATTCCATGTCTACACTTGACCTACCAGTCTCAATGTGGCTTTTTCTGGCACTTAGTATAGAATTTCTGTTTAGCTATTCTTCAGGTGGTTCTCCAAGATAAATGTTCTGTAGCTGCAATTTTGATATGGTCATGGGTGGAGGCAAGCATAGCATTTACCTTCTCTGCCATCTTGACCAAAAGTCAAATATGATTTATTTTTATCTTAAAATTATTTGAGTAACCTTTTTTAATCTACCAGTTTAGAGAATTTATTTTAGCTTTTTGTCATTGACTTCTAACTTTATTTCATTGTGCTATACAACATAGTCTATAGAACAATTCTTTAAAATTTGTTGAGGCTTTCTTTTGGCATAATCTATGATCAATATTTGCAATTGGTTTTTATGTGCCATACTATCAAAATTACACTTTCAAATTGTAGGTCTTAGTGTTCTATATAATGTGTTTATTAAATTTGTTGTTCTATTTTTTTTAGACCCACTCTATCTTGACTTTACATTAATGACAAAAGTTGAATGTAAACTTTCTATTATAACTATGGATTTGTATATTTGTCCCTACAGTTCTATTAATTTTTGCTTGATATATAACAAGCCAATTTTATTAGTGCACACAGATTAGAATATATATGGATATATAAATGTGCACATATATTATACATATATTATATGTGTATTCATAATGACTTGAACCTTATTATCAGCATATGACAATGCTTTCTCCTTAATTTTATTTAGTCTGATAATATAGCTGCCCCTGTCTTTCTTTTGTTAAAATTTGTCCAATATTAGTTTTTCTAGACTTTTAATCATCCATACCCTTAAGAATTTTTTAGGCAAATATGAGATTTTTACAACTATACTAAGTGCATTTATGTTTATTTTGACATTTTTTATACTTGTACTTATTTCCACCATAGCACTTTTGCTGTCAGCTTGTTCCACTTTTGTCATGCTTTTTCCCCCCTTGTTTTGATTAACTTTTTTAAAAAATATATCTTTATTGATTTCAGAGAGAGGAAGGGAGAGGGAGAGAGAGAGACAGAAACATCAATAATGAGACAGCCACTGATCGGCTGCCTCCTGCACTCACCGACTGGGGATGGAGCCCACAACCCGGGCATATACCCCGACCGGGAATTGAACCTCGACCTCCTGGATCCTGGGTCGATGCTCAACAGCTGAACCACACCTGGTCGGGCTGGATTAATATGTTTGCTTTGTTTGTGTTTCACGTTATTCCATTTTTCTCTATTATTGAAAAAAATTAGAAAATAATTTTAGTTTCATTGTATAGTTTTAAATCTTTTTTAGAGTTTAGCTGTGAAAACATTTTAAGTATTAGTCTTGAAATTAATTATCGTTTGATCTTCCTTCCTAAATAATTTAAGGACTTTTAACACTGACTTGACTTAACTCTAATTATCCATCTATTTCTGAGTTCACATTATTAGTGTATAAACAATAATTCTGGATCTTAAAAAACTATTATATCTTTATATGTTATTTATAACATTTTTTTCAATAGTTTATTTATAGATTTATTTGTTCTTCATTCTTTTTTGCCTTTTAAGCATTCCTTCTGGAATAATCATTTTGCATAATGCATTTTAATACATTTTTTATAAATGCTGTGTTGGTAAATGCTCTAACTTTTCTTGTTTTGTTTTGATAACTTTTCATTTTTTGTATTTATTGAAATATCATTTTGCTGATTATGCCTTTCTAAGTTAAAGTTATTTTCTTTGTGTAGAATTATGATATTACACCATTCTCTTTTGGTTTCAATTATTGCTATGAGCAGTCATTTCTCAGCCTAGTTTTCTTTTTTTAAGTTGAGAAATGATTTTTAAAAAAATTTTTCAGCAGTTTCACTGCATAATCCCTAAGGATGAAGTGAGTGAGTGCATTACCTTTTGATTCCCTAATATATATTTTTGTCTTCCTTTGTCTGTTTACTGATGACTTCCATGACTTTTGGCACATTCTTAATTATAACTGAATATTGTTTTCCTTCTATTTCCTCTATGGCCTTCTTCCTTAGCTCCACTTAGATATATGCTAGACATTCTATCTTAAATATACATAAGTGTTTAATATGTTCATATTTTGTCTTTCTGTCTCATTTGAATATTTTTTTATATACCTTCTATTTCACAAATTCTCTCTTCAATTGTCTCTAACCTTTACAATAAAACAGTCAATGGTGGAGGGGGTATTGGGGGTGGGGAAATTGAGTAAAAAAGGGTTCCTAGACCTTCTTCAATTCACAGATTCAATATAATGGTCAGAAGCTATTTTGGACTAAATGTTAATGTATATTATACCTGACCCATAATCATAGATGAACTATATAGATAATGAAGAAATAGATAGGGAAATTATGCTGGTCTATGTGCTCAGTAAGTGATGTCCAATTTTCAGTAACTTTAATTTTATATTATTAATGTTACCTAGAAATATATTAAAGTTGTAAAATAAAAGTAGTTTGACAATTTTATATGATGTTATTACTGTTCTAGTGAAATATCCTTTGGGGGTTAAAATTCCCAATAAAATCCTTGGAAATATTACTCAACAACCTTGATACAATTTTTAAGTTTAAAACAACTTTTTAAAGATTACTATGTAATTAGTAGATATAGCAAAGAGTAACTAAGCATGTTGAATTTAAGTTATTAATTATAGACATTCCTTTTGTTTATATGATACACAGCAGAAGGCATCTGTGACATTATTGAAATGATTGCCAATATGAAGAAAAAATAATGACTACAAATTATTAATTTTTAGCAATTGCCACATTGAATGTTAGAAATGAGGGCAAGGTTTGTACCTCTCTGTTCTCTAAATTAAAGCATTACAGAATCACTTTGTTGCTAAATATGGCTGTTTTGCAAATTAAAAACACACACAAGTGTGTCATTCTTTTCCAGCCATTGTATTAGGACCTGATCTGAATTTTAAGAATTTGAAGTAATTTATTTTTGCCCCAAATTGATGACAATTTCACTTTAACATTTTGTGGTGGTCCTTCACAGCAATATTCTTTTTTTTTAAAAAAAAATTATTATTGTACTAGGCACTTCATTTCAAACTAACATCCTCTCTTTAGGAATGTTCTTAATGCTTTGAGCCTAGCAAGACAATAACACATTTGAAAAAAGGCAAGACTGGGGGAGAAAAGTGCTTCAGTTTGCATGCTACTTCTTTTAAGCCCTTCCCCCCCTTACATCTGCTTTTTCTTTCAGGTCTTTACAAGTCCTTTCTTCAGTCCTTATTTAGAGACTGGTTTTACAAGTTCTTAGGAAAGAAAAAGTTGAGTGAAGAGTTATTACAAGGACAGCATTGTTCAAACAAAAAACTGAACAAAATTACAGACAATTTAATGAGCTTCTCCCAAATAATATGATTTGGATCATATGTGTGTCAGGCTGTCTCCATTCACACAAATTAAAAGGAAAATAGGCCTTTTCCAAAGAAGTGTCTTTGGACTCTCTTTTTAGAAACTTCTGAACCATAAGTTGGAGTCAGCACACAAGGGTGTGCCTGTGGAATTCAGCACAACCATCAGTATTGCTGTTCTAAAAAATTACAATTTATGTCTATTCCACATTGTGAATGCTAGCCTTTTTCCCCAATAAAAACCCCTTAGAGCCGTGATGAGCATCATGTTGTCCAGTTACTCTTGGAATTGCCCAGCTCTCTCAGGAGACCATGGTGTTCATGGGAGGAAAAGTAGGTTTACCCAACTCGGATTCAGCCATGAGAATGTGTTAATATCTTTCTGTTATAGCTCAAAAGGTCCTCTAATCCCCTGGCGTCTCATTGCACACAGAGTATTCAAATCTCAGAACAAGAAGTGCTTGTGAAGGGGTGCATAATGTTGAAAGTAGGAAATATAGCCTTGGCTTTTGAGTGGATACAGAAAAGGGAAGCTAAGCCATTTGCCTTTAAATTGTTAAAATTCCTGTCTGAAGAATGGAGTAGTACAAATCCTTTCATGGTGGGGAGTAGAACCCAGCACTCTGCCATCGTTCCAGGGAAATGCTAAAATGACAACATTTAAAAAGGCTTCAGAGAACAGATTGAATTGTTTAAATTTTTGGAAAAAGAAATGTCCAAGGAAGTGGGGGTGAAATCAGAAGAGGGCAAGAGGGAGAAAAAGAAAGATAAGAGAGAGGGGACAGGAGGGTAAGGAGGACACCATGGAGCACATAGAATGCTTAAAAGTTAAACAAACCAGTATTTCCAAAATGATTTTAAAAAAGACAAAAGAAAGTTTCTCTTTATTCAATGATCGAATAAACTTCATTTTGAGAAAAATAATAAGAAGATAAAAAAGATATAAATTCTAACCGGGAGTATCAAAGTAACTGAAGTATTAATATGTAAATCACCTTAAATAATATATAGTTTATTAAAACTTTGCACAGTGAACATGTACCAACTCGGTATAAGATATGTTTTTGCAATATTAATAATTATATATGTAGATATATTAATGCTTTTGTTTGAAAAATGTGAGGCACTTTTCTCATATTGTAGCAGGATAGGAAGAAGCTAGGAAAATCCCTGGGCAAGTGGAATGGGGAAACTTGGGCAGCTTGCAGCCAGCTTGTGAACAGCAAGACCTTATCTTCCCTAACCAGGGACATTTGAGAGCAAATAGCTTATACCCTCCTCCCTGTCCAGAGAACACACAGCTTAAATCACCCTGGGCTGGGAAAATAGAGAACAGAGAGCCAATTAATGCCATTTGTGCCAGTTAAACTCAAGGACAGATGAAGTTGGGGAACAAACAACAACAAAAAAAACACTAAAGCCAAACAGACCTAAGATAAAAGTAAGACAGATGAAAGAATTATCCAAAACTCCCCTATACACCCATTTTAATTACATCAGCATATTAAAAATGCACCTGGAAAGCGATGAATATTCTACTGAAATCCTCCCCTAAGATTCTTGCCTGCAGAGAAAAAAATGGATAAAAAGCCCTCAGGACAAAGACTCAATGTGGGCTTACTCTGGAGCAGCCCATACTCTGTCCCGGGCATGAACTTTTTATTTCTTCCTCATTTCTAAGGGTCCCCATGAAACTTGCAGCCAGGGGAGCAGTGGAAGTGGCAGCTTGACCCAGGCTCACCCCCTGATCCTGTCTCCAAGACCCCCTTTTTCTCTGATTCCCAGTGAGCTAAAGCAGCCGCTCCCAGGCTCACTTCTATCACTGTGACCTTCACTTCCCAGGGAGCTAGCAGAGCCCTGCCTTGGCTCACTGCTTTCCTGTAACTTTTCTAGGGAGCCAAAGCCGAGCAGCGCCAGGCTCTCCCCTGTTGTTTCTCCTTCCCTAATTTCTTCCTTTGTTTTTTGTCCCGGCATTAATCAATATACTCTCAGAGTCACCTGGACTTGTCCTGGGACATCCTTCCTGCGTGGTGCAGTGAAGTCAAGGACCCACACATTACAGGCTGGCCTGAGGCAGACCTGCTCCAGGTCGGACCCTGTCTGGTAACAGTATTATTTGGTTTTATTTCTTTTAAACGTGGTGCTTGAACTGGGTACCACCATTCATCAGAAGCACCAAGGATTTTTCCATTAATCTTAGGGGGGAGTTTTGCTATGGCTAGTGAGTAGCCTACAGGTCATTTCATAGAGTTTCATAGACATAGAGGAATTATTTATTATTTGTTTGCTAAAATTAATAAAAATGCTGTTACCAGACAGTGTCCAGCCTGGAGCAGGTCTGCCTCAGGCCAGCCTGTAATGTGTGGGTCCTTGACTTCACTGCACCACCCAGGAAAGATGTCCCAATATGAGCCCAGGTGACTCTGAGAGTATATTGATTAATGCCGGGACAAAAAACAAAGGAAGAAATTAGGGAAGGAGAAACAACAGGGGAGAGCCTGGCGCTGCTCGGCTTTGGCTCCCTAGAAAAGTTACAGGAAAGCAGTGAGCCAAGGCAGGGCTCTGCTAGCTCCCTGGGAAGTGAAGGTCACAGTGATAGAAGTGAGCCTGGGAGCGGCTGCTTTAGCTCACTGGGAATCAGAGAAAAAGGGGGTCTTGGAGACAGGATCAGGGGGTGAGCCTGGGTCAAGCTGCCACTTCCACTGCTCCCCTGGCTGCAGGTTTCATGGGGGACCCTTAGAAATGAGGAAGAAATAAAAAGTTCATGCCCGGGACAGAGTATGGGCTGCTCCAGAGTAAGTCCACATTGAGTCTTTGTCCTGAGGGCTTTTTATCCATTTTTTCTCTGCAGGCAAGAATCTTAGGGGAGGGTTTCAGTAGAATATTCATCGCTTTCCAGGTGCATTTTTAATATGCTGATGTAATTAAAATGGGTGTATAGGGGAGTTTTGGATAATTCTTTCATCTGTCTTACTTTTATCTTAGGTCTGTTTGGCTTTAGTGTTTTTTTTGTTGTTGTTTGTTCCCCAACTTCATCTGTTCTTGAGTTTAACTGGCACAAATGGCATTAATTGGCTCTCTGTTCTCTATTTTCCCAGCCCAGGGTGATTTAAGCTGTGTGTTCTCTGGACAGGGAGGAGGGTATAAGCTATTTGCTCTCAAATGTCCCTGGTTAGGGAAGATAAGGTCTTGCTGTTCACAAGCTGGCTGCAAGCTGCCCAAGTTTCCCCATTCCACTTGCCCAGGGATTTTCCTAGCTTCTTACTATCCTGCTACATTACTATTTTAAGTGCATTAAAAATATTGACGTGTTTTATGCTCATAACAATCTTATGCCATAGCTAGTGTAATTATAAGAGGCAGAGGTTCACTAATTCACCTGACCAAATCACCAGCTAAAGGCAAACCCAGCTTCCAAGCCTCTGGATCTGACTCCAGGCTCTTCTGAGCGCTAAACCATTTCAGTAGGCTGGCCAGAGAGAGCAATGAAAAATAATCTATATATTTTTTCACATTCCCTTTTCAATGTTATCTGACCTAAAAACAATTATAAACAAATAAAGCAAAAGGACAAAAAACATTTGGATGTCATAGCTGGTAACTCCTGACAAATAATCTAGCAGATTACTTTATAATGATTAGGTTTGAATGATCTAAATTTTACACAAACACTGCAAAGCATGCATGATCTAAGTTAGTGCTGAATTCTTTAAAACTAAAACTACAACATTCACATATTTAAATCACCATAGGGCCCCCACCTTTGTTTCATGGAAGGCAATATGGAGAGATTATATACCTTTTATGATTCTGATTTCATTATACTTTGATGTATCAAGGAGCTAGATTTAATTAAAACCAGTTACTATCTAACTTGGGCCTAGAATTAGTTTACCCCTCTCACATCTTAAATTTCCAAAGAAAAAATAACTTAAAAATTATATATATTTCTGGAAAATACCCTATGATTTTCTAATACTAGAAGTGTCTAGAAGCTAAGAAAACAGAGGAAATTATATATAAAAAAAAGGAAGCATTCTATAAAACTAATAATAAATATTCTGGAAGAGCTCTGCTGTTTCTTCCTGGGCATTTCCATATTCTTACTTTTAAGTTTTACTGAATAATTTCGATTCTCAATGTTCCTATAACACAGCATCCTCTGTCTAATCATAACCCCATGCTCAGTGGTTTCTTTATATATTAGTGCTGGGAACATAGAAGTCAAACAACAAATTGCTACTGACTTCCTGTTCTGCACCATCCACATTTTCTCTAGAGACAGTAGTTATGATTAAAGCAGTCCTTTCTAGATCCTGACTTTTTCTATTTTACTCCTATTTATTTGTATGTTTCTCTCGGTAAATCTTCAAGGAGCCACCCGTATTGTCAGGAACAACTATGAGACTTGACCTAAGAAAAGCCCCAAATATGTAGCCTCATTAGATATGTTAACAATGGACAAATCATTCAATCTCTCTAAGTCTTAAGTCCGCTTCCTTAAAATAAAAATAATTATTTCAGTAATAGGGTTATTGTGGGTTTAAGAAAGACAATATATCGAAAGTGCCATATATTCTTTAAAACACTGTATAAAATAAGCATTTTAAAAATGAACAATGGCATTAAATATGGATAGTTTAGTTGACCATTGTCTGTATACCCCAAATTGTCCACACTGATTTTCAGAACAGTTTTCTTGTGATATAATTTGCATATCATAAAACTCACTGTTTTAAAGTATATAATTCATTTGTCTTATTTTTAGTATATTCATAGAGTTGTACACACATCACACTATCTAGTTTTAGAACATTTTCATGACCTGAAAAAGAAATCCCATACTCATTAGTAGCCTTTTTCCATCCCCCTTTCCCCGCACAACTACTGACCTGTTTCTATGGACTGGCCTGCTCTGGCCGTTTCATATGAATGGAATCACACATGTGCTCTTTTGTGACTAGCGTCTTTCACTTAACATTATCATAAATTTGTTCAATTAGCACTTGGTAAGTGGAGCACAGGGTGTTGGACAGTGAGCCATGCTTCAACAGCAGGCCACAAAAGAAGGAGAAATAGAGAAGTTTGGTAAGCTCCACAGCGTTTTATCCAAGAGACACACAGAGGGAGGCATGGGAGACTGCTGACCACCAGAAATGCGGGGAGAATCATAGCTGAAACTTTCATTTACTTGTGACTCTGAGCTGTATCTAGGACATGCGCTTGCACGAGGGGGCCAGTGTCAGTTTAAGGTCACCGCAGCCCACTTGGCCAAACAAGACGGAAGCTGAGTCAGCAGGACCATGACGTAGTTTAGCTAAACTCTCAACTTGATGTTTTCAAGGTTCATCAGTGTTGCAGATGTTTGAATAAACTACTGAAGAGAAGCACCAGAAGCTAGAGTTAATCAATCTATGAATCATAAAATTTCTCTTTCGGCTACATTAGCTTGTTCTGTGTTTGGAAAATCATCTCACTTCTCAAACAGCTTCCATGATACCTTAGGTTCTTAAATTGTTCTTTGTGTGGAATTCGGAATGGGCCAGCTGCTAATTGCTACATATTCACAAGCAGGCTGGAATGCAACTAACGCTGCCTCCTGATATCGCTAGGGCTGGGCTTTAAAAGAAAAAAATAAAACATTAAATTTTTATTCCTCATTCCAACCTGTACAATTTTGATCACTTACATTTGAGATTAGAAGTTTAGGAGAAAAAACAAATATTTTCTGTTTTGTGAATCAAGGAAATAAAATAGTGAATAGCTATACAAATAGAAGATTGAGGCTTGAATATTTTTTTTCTTTCTATTTTTTAAAGCATAAAATTTAAGTTATCTTATTTTTTGCCGATATCCTGCTAACCCTGACTGTTAACTTACTTAAAAGCAGATTAATTTTCCTTTACTGATTCAATTTTATTTATCAACAAAATCTCAGAGACAGGGACTATACATTCAGGCTAAAAACAGGTTGCCTAACTTCTATGGAAAGCTGCTTCTTTGTAATAAATTGATTCTTCTTTCAAAGAGTATCTGGAAATTCTATGTGGATTCCAAGTTCATTTCTCTCACTTTTTTCTGTGGTTCATATAAACTTTTGCTATCTTTTGCTGACTCCCTGCTTTTGTTAATTTAGAACACAATAAACAACATAATTTAATATATAACATACTTTTAAAAGATTTAAAATGTGAAGTAACAATTCATTAGGCTTCTGTATTATGTCACAGTGTACACAAAGAATATTTTATTTTAATAAAATGTCACAAATGTGATTTGGAATTTTGATAGAGACTAAAATGGAAGGCTATTTTCCATTTGTCTTAATGTCACTTTTGTATATTTGGATGGATACTCCCCCCAAAAAAGCCCAGTACCTATGAGATTAGGTCCAGGTGAAATAAAATGCACACATCAGGCAAGGGTAGCACTGAATCCTCTTTTTTTGGTAATTATTTAAAACTAGTTTAGCTCATGAAAAGGCAGATCCAAATTTGAATTAGATGTGACCTTTTCAAAGAGTAGAGTTTTTCCCTTCACTATATACAGGTACAGTTATGCATTTTGTTGTAGTAAGAGACACAACTGGGAATAATTTGAAACACCATGAGTAAGGCAGTTTCTGAGGTATTTATAACTTAAACCTGGAAGTACTATAACTCCTGTGCAAAAAGTCTTATCTTGTACAACTTTCTCTAATATGAAACTCACAATTACATCAATTTCAATCAACTTTTTTTTCTGGAAGGGGTTTGTTTATTTTTTTTCCCTAGCTTTCAATAGTACTTTTGCTATTTCAATGCCTAAAATAATCAGTTGCTGATAATAGATCTTGCTGATGAAGCATTTGTCCATTTAGCATAAGTTCTCAAAATTCAAATTCAGCATTCAGTATCTGTAATGTCATTTGAATGTAATGAGGTTAAAGAAAGTTTGTATAGGAATATCTGAGTTCATTATGAAAGGAACTCACTATTTTGTCTTTCAGATAAATACTGAAGGGAAAGACGTAACACTCACAGAATAACATATCAATAATAAATGCCTTAGAGAATTTATAAGATCTTGTTTCATTAAGTTAGATTTTGAGGGATTTGTTTATATGTAGCCACTAGTAAATACAACAGCTAGAATATGGGCTGGCTCAATCATTTTAGCATGTTGAGAGCTCATTTTTGTGTTTTTTCCCTAATTATTTTAGGAAGCATTGCAGAATATTTAGTCAACATATAGTCACTAAAAGTACTAAGTTTAAGCACTCTGGAAAGATTTTCAAGAACACAGTGGAAAGTAAGGCATGAGCTCTTTTTTTCACAGGCAAGATAAAGCAATATGATAAATCCATAAGCAGTTCTGTGCTGCTAAATGAAGAAGACATATTCTGAGACATGTGTGACTAAGCATTTTGTCTTTGTGTGAACACCAGAGAGTACACATGCACAACCAGGATGGTATAGCCTACTCCACACCTAGGCTATATGGTATAGCTTACTCCTTTTAGACTGCAAGCCTGTACTGCACGTTTCTATACTAAATGCTGTAGGCAGTTTTAACACATGGTAAGTATTTGTGTATCTAAACATATCTAAACATATAAAGGTATAGTAAAATATGGTGTAAGAAATTAAAAAAATATTATACCTGTATAGAGATGCTCACCATGAATGGAGTCTGCAGGACTGGAAGTTGCTCTTGGTGAGTCAGTAAGTGAGTGGTGAGCGGATGTGAAGGCCCAGGACATCACTGTGCATGACTGCGGACTTTATAGACGCTGTACGCTTATGTTACGCTAAACATAAAACAACATGAGATTCAATCAAGCCCGAGAGAAAATGATGTAATCAAGAGATGCAGTAAACTCGAGATGTAAGAGGCTGCTGCTGGCATAAAATACTGTTTTACAGCAAACTCTTTTTTATAACTAGAAAAAGTATGCTGAAATAATGATCAAAAGTATAGCATTGTAATAAATACAGGGTATCTCAAAAAATGTATACACACTTTGAATGATTATTAATTCCAGTGGGTTAGATCTGAAAAGAAAGAGGCATCAGCTGAGTTATCAGCTGTTAAGTGTGTATACATTTTGGGGGGACACCCTGTGCATAAACCAGTAACCTCATCATTTGCTGTCATTATCATGCATTATGTACTATGCATAATTGTATGTGCTGTGCTTTTATAGGACTGGCAGCACAGGTTTATTTACACCAGCGTCACTACAAACAGGTGAGTAGTGAATTGTGTTATGATGTTAGGACGCCTACAATAACACTAGGGAATAGGAAATTTTCAGCTCCATTGTAATCTGATAGGACCACTGTCTTGTATGTGGTCCGTCATTGACGGAAATGTTACGCGGTGCATGGCTGTACACAGTACATACCATAACTGATAAAATAATTCAAAAAGGAAAGATCCCTTCTGGCTGGGTGGTCAAGTTTGGAAAAGACTTCTAGAAGAAGTAAAATATTGAGTAAGGTTTTAAATGTTTATGTTACAATTTCTATGAGTGAAGCTGACACAAAAAAATGTTTTTAAAGAAAAGACAGAGCACTGAAATATGAAAATACAAAGCGTGCATTAAAAAGTGGCATAATAGTCCATTAGAAATGCAACGGCTTTAAGAATCATGAGCAATTTTGAATAAAGCCATTAATAATTCATGACAATGGTTTTGAGAAATTAATATTCTTAATATATGAAGAATTTTAACCAAGGGGAAATTACTAAATTCTATTTTGCTTGAAATATATATAATCTCTTAATGGTTGAATTTAGGCCCATGGCTTTAAAGAGCATCTCTATACTTATGGTTCACAAATCTAAATCTACATATTTGACCTTTTCACAGAAGTTCAGATTTATATATTTAACTGATTACTTGACACAAACACAGGGATATAAAATAGCATCATGGTCTTAGAAGTCCTCGTACACCTCACAAACTTGCCTTTGCACTGTTCTTCTCCAGCCATGAGAGTGATACCACCATCAGCTCAGTTGCACAAGGCCAACATTTATGCATTTTCCTTGATAACTATTTTATTTTACTCCCTAAATCCAATCAATAATCAACTTCTCTCTATTCCAATTCCAAAACATACACCAAACCCATTTATTTCCCTTTATTTCTACTATTAATACTCTTGTCCAACTTAACATAATCTTTCACTTAAATTACCTTAGCCCACTCAAAACTGATTTCCTTACACTTGTTCTTGCACCGTAACCCACTCTCCTTATGGTAACCCCAAATAGAGTTTAAAACCATCACAGTTATTGCAATCACATTGCTTGCCAACTCCCAGTACCTCATGTATTAGTTTTCTATTACTGCTATAACAAATTATCACAAACTTAGTGGATTAAAGCAACACTTACAGTTCTGGGTGTGAAGTCTAACACGAGTTCCCTGGATTGAAATCAAGATATTGGCAAGACTACCTTTTTTTTTTCCTTTTTTTCCCTGGAGGCTCTAAAGAAGCTATTTCCTTGCTTTTTCTGGCTTCCAGAGGCCATCCCACATTCCTTGGCTCATGGCCCTTTCCTCCAGAGCCAGCAATGTATCTCTTTGTGCCTTTCTTTCAAAGCCATATCTTTCTCCGACTGTCTCCTTCAGCTTTGCTCTTCCACTCCCAAGGATACTTATCATTACATTGGATCCAGCAGATAATTCAGGATAATTTCCCTATCTTGAAACCTGCCGGTTGCCAACTTTAATTCCATCTGCAACCTTAATTCCCTTTGCCCTGTACTGTAACATATTTACTGTTTCCGGGGATTAGGGTGTGGAACTTTTTGGGAGTTCATCATTCTGCCTCACACAGTGCTAAATAAATACAGTGGTACCTTGGTTTCCTAATGTGATCCATTCTGGAAGACCGTTCGAGTTCTGATATACTCGAAAACCGAGGGATCCACAGCTGACAGCTGGGCCTCAGCAGGAGCCGCGTGGCGTGTTCGACTTCCGAGGCGCGATGGAAAACCGAAGCATCTATCCAGGTTTACAGCGCTCATAACCCGAGACGATCATCAACAGAGACCTTGGAAAACTGAGGTACCACTGTCTAAACTCTTTACTTTGGCTTCTAAAGTCTTACTTTATTTAGGCTTTTCCTAAATTCATTTTTTATCGCTTCCTTTGTACCGCTATCCCAGCCACATGGTCTTTCTTTCTATTCTTTGGGCAGGACAAACAAAACACGGGCCCGCCGCCCTCGCTGCTGTCTCCGGGTGTATGCCCTATGCATCCTCTCCTAAGTAGGCTCCTTCATAACGCTTAAACCTTATCTTACATTCTGCTTTTTAAGAGATGGTTTACTAAGCCAGCACTAAAAGTATTATCCATCTATAATCACACCATCAAGTATAAGTTGTCTATCAATATTTACTACTTTTCTGATTTATTAATTTATTTTTGTGTTAACCTTTTTCAATCACACACACACACACACACACACACACACACACACACACACACACTATTCTATGCTCCAGTATAGGTGTTGGCAAACTCCTTTGCTTATTCAAAATTCCTCAGTGACACTTCATTGCCTAACAATAGATTTCTAAGAGCCAGCATACAAGGCAGAATCTGACCTTGCCTGGCTCTCTAACACAATGTTTCTTTTCCTTTTGTCTAAGTTCCAAAATCGCTAAGCTTCTGGTAATTTCCTACACATATCATGCTGTTTTTATCATCTGTACCACTGCTCATCCTGACTATCTTTCTAAAATACCCAGCCTCTTCACCTCTGTTCTTTGCCTGTTAACATCTACTTAAATGTGAAACTAAGTTCAGAAGTCATCTCTTTTATGAAGTCTTCTCTGACTCTTCTAGACCTTACTTAAGGTATCTTTCACATTTATGCCAACAACACACTATGTATATTTTAGTAATTATTTTTTACATTGCCTTAGAATTTTCTGATTATAGGTTTACTTCCATAGTAGTATACAAACACATTAAGGTCACGAATGGAACCTTATTTATTTATGTGTCTCTGTCACTTAGTCTATTCCTAGCCCCTAGTAGGTATTTAACAAATGTGTTTTGAGTGAGTGTGAACTTGTTTTCTGAGCCAAGTTTCCTTGGGTCTTCTCTATAGAGGTTTATCATGTATTGTGTTACTAGGACAAGAGACTGCAGCATCCACTGTTTCTAACTCCTCATTTGCTTTTTAAGTTGTTCTATTCCTACATGACATAGGCATAGACATAGATATAAATATAGATATAGCTACAGATATATATGGTTTAACCCTGTCATTGTGAGGTCGGAGGCTAACAGGGAGGCCAAGGAAGGCCTCAACCTAGTGGCAGTAGCCAAATTCTTGTCACCATGCAAGAAAGAATTCAAGATCAAGGCAGAAAGATGCAGTAAAGCAGAGAGGTTTTACTAAAGTGAAAGTACACATTCAGAGAATGTGGGCAGACTCCAAAAGTGAGTCCTGCCAAATGGTCTGAGGTTGGGGCTTATACTGTGGTCTAGTGTGTAGGGATTCATAAAGGGATGGGTCATAAAGGGATTCATAAAGGAATGGCTGAGGTGGAGAGGGTCAGGCACCTGCCTTCCCAACAGGAGGGAGAGTGTTTTCCCTGTTTGGTCCTTTTGGAACTGTCATGATATCAGATGCATGCTGGGAGTTAGTCTACCCGCAATGCTAATAATATTATAGTAGCGTAATTGGCTATGGGTCATCTTTTGGTTCAGGGCACCTGGCCCCGCTGAATAGAACTGGCCCTTGCTTGTCTCTGTGGTTTCTTTTGCCAGGTTGTTTCCTCTTACAAGTCTGTTTCCCTAGATGGAGAGGAAGGAGCGACCACATACCTCAATCTAGCTCTCCTGCCTCAACTGAAGTCACATTCTGACTTTTGCTTTATCTGCTGCTTCTACCCTCCCACTCCTGACATCACTGTAAAGAACTTTGGAATCTATATAAACGTCATAGTTGTGTAGATAAGAATTTGAGTTTAAATAACACATTAGTCAAGGAAGTGCATGGAACCAGTAAAGGGTGTGTTTTCAAAATAGCTACCACTGGGAACTAGAACAATTCCACGAAATGAATTCTATGGACCTGGGCAAAACACACACTTAGTGCTGGTCTGGTCCCTCATTGGTTAAGAGCTTCCAGGAGAAGGGAGGACATTAATTTCCCAGCACTTCTGTCCTAATACAAATAACAAAGCAGGCTACAAAAGCTAGGGAAACTCTCAGACAAAAAAAAAAAAAAAAAAGCGCAAATGTTGGCAGTTAGCAGTGAGGCTGGTAATTGGAATGGGCGCAGGAGTGGGGCAGGGCACTGCAGTGTCAGCTACAGTAGACAGCAATTATAACATCCTTGCTTCACATTTCCCTGATGCCAAGAGCTCTGTTTACACTTACTTGCACTCTGCATCACTCATCAAAAACTGTGGCTACAATTTGATTTTTGTCATTTCCCAGAACTTTTCTGCTTTTGGGGTATAAATTTCAATATCTTGTTTCTGAACATAATTTCTTATTCTCCTGGTATTTTCACTCATTTCCATAATACCCAGCTCTACTTCATAGTGACCTGCAGTCACTGATGTCCATTTTTGCCAGCTTCCTACAGCGTTGATCCCATCACTATAACGCTGGCAATTTGTGGGACATCATTTTGGTTACTATTTATTGGCAACACCCTCCTTCCTTAACATTATTGCTCTTTGATGTCATATACTTTTCGAATGCCCAATCATGGATAATTTTCAACATCTAATTTCTCAGCACCTATATCTTGCTGCTGAATATTGTGGAAAGAAATCTCCTAACAGTGCAGACTTGTGCCATTAGAGATTTATGATTTACTCATAGCTGTGCCTTCTGTACTACAGTATTCTGCAATTCTATTACATTTCTATTACATATACTTAATGATCAACACCTCCCATTTCCCTCAAAAGCTATTTGGAATTTGTATTTCCTTAAGCTTTCAATTCTTCCTTTCTGTCTCCTCCTCAGCTATTAGACTTAACTTTATTATTTTTTTTCACATGGAAAAATCAAGACTTTTTTTTTTTTTTTACTTTTTCAGCTTCTTCTTTGCTTTTAGCATATTTCTTTTTACTTTTA
This sequence comes from Miniopterus natalensis, assembly GCF_054644295.1. Lineage (NCBI taxonomy): Eukaryota > Metazoa > Chordata > Mammalia > Chiroptera > Miniopteridae > Miniopterus > Miniopterus natalensis. Next base: position 141,017,746 of record NC_142081.1, on the reverse strand, counting down.
TCCTTACCTTTTGCCATAGTTTCAGATGAAGATGTGTCCCTCCTGCTGTCTTAGGCCAACTCTGTGTTTTGAGAACTTTGTCCATCATTTCTCCCAAGTTTTTCTTAAATTTTCAGTTTATCCTTATGCATTGATTCCGTCTAACCATTTAGATATGCACAATACTTTTCCATTTTACAGGAACTCATAAAGAAGCATGACAAACACTAAAGAAATTATTCTATGTTATGGCATCCCCCATAGTTCTACAGTTTTTTGTGTTGTTGTTGTTGTTTTTAAGTCACTACACCCTTATCATCTTTACATTCTTACCTCTCATCACCATTTCACCTTTACCTTCTTTGCTCTAAATGGATAAGGTGATTAATGATTTTTAATTCTAAATTCATGATCACTTTTCAGGGATTTTACTTTGAATATCTTGGTCGCATTAATGACTGTTACTTCTTTACTCTTTAAACTGTTTTCATCTGGACTCTTAGGAAGGTATCTTTTTCAAAATTTTTTCTTTCATGTTGGCTATCCCTCAGACTTCTCTGTGAAGAATCTACTTGCATTGTTAGCTCTTTAAAAGTTGATGTTCTTTTTATTTATTGTTCTTATTTATGTCCTTGGTACTATCTATGCCCTTGGTTCTTTACTCACTCAGCTCCCCCATACCTATGACATTAAATGTTACTTCTTTTTTTTAAAAAAATATATCTCTATTGATTTCAGAGAGAGGAAGGGAGAGGGAGAGAGAGAGAGAGAAACAGCAATGATGAGAGAGTCATTGATCAGCTGCCTCCTGCACGCCCACGACTGGGCATCGAGCCCGCAACCCGGGCATGTGCTCTGACCGGGAATTGAACCCTGATCGCTTGGATCTTAGGTCGATGCTCAACCGCTGAGCCATATCCAGCCAGGCAAAATGTCACTTCTATTTAGGCTGAGCACCTCTTAGATGCTGATGGTATGAATGATGATATAAGCCCTATTTTCTAAGAACAGAAATTGGCAACTTACGTTCATGGGTCATATCTGACTCACAGCATGTTCTTGTAATCAGTTTATTGAAATACAGCCATTCATTTATACATTGTTTATGCCTGCTTTTGTACTACAGTGACAGAATTTAGTAGCTGCAACAGAGACTGTATGTTCCAAAGCCTAAAATATTTACTATCTGCTTATTTACAGAAGAGTATACAATGAGATTAGAGTACAGATGTACCGTTCTGTGGAAGATATATTAACAATTTGGCTAAGACTGTTTAAGGGGGAAAAGTTAAGAGACTGTCACAGGAGGCCAGGTGAAAGGTGATGAGAGACAGACCTAACGCAGTGAGAGTAGAGGTAAAAAATACACATATTCCAGAAAATTTGCTAATTAAAATTAACAGGATTTGATCATTAATTGGTTATTGTGCTGAGGCTAGGAGAGGCAGAAATTAAGTATACTTCTCAATTTCCTTGGTGGAAATTGATGCCAACAAGGCATGCAAACAGTAAACACAGTCAGGTTTAGAAAAATGAAAATCTGTATAGGAGGAGCTGTTACAGCATCATTTCTTCTAATTTTAGTTATAATGACCCTGAGCGAAGCTCCTCCTAAAGGCACTGATAGAGATTTTTAGTATACCCAGTTATATAAGTGTGTGTATATTTAGCTTTTTAATAAATAAAATTTATAATTACTAAGCATGTCAATCATACCCACTCACTGAATGATTTTGCATTGTTTTAAATGACAGATTTCAACTAACCCTGTGCTATGGATAGAAATTTATAATATAATTATAATCATGACAAATAATGAAGAAACACAGAAGCACAGAAACAAAAGAAGGAAAATAAACTTAAATAATAAAACCTAGAATTAACTTTAGACTTTGACACTCTTTGAAAAGTGCCTTTCGATAAGAAGCTGGGTCTCAGTTTCCTTATGTGAAATGAGGAATTATAACAATAATATTAGTGGCAAAATTCTATTTGGAAAGCACTTTGAAAGTTATAAAATAGCCCTACCTGTTTTGGCTTAGTGGTTAGAGTGTCGGCCCATGGACTGAGGGGTCCTAGGTTTGATTCTAGTCAAGGGCACGTGCCTCAGTTGCAGGCTCGATCCCCGGGGTAGGTGAGGGAGGCAACCAATCGATGTGTGTCTCTCTCTCCCTCCTCCCTCCCTTCCACTCTCTAAAAATCAATGGAAAAAATATCCTTGGGTGAAGATTAAAAAAACCCAAAACACACACACACACACATATATACATATATATATATATATTTTTTTTTTATGTAGATTTTCCATCTATTTAGAATGTTATTTATGTTATATTTTGGCACTACAATTTTTTTTTTAGTGTTATTCATCAGCTTTACACTAATGTTTTATATTAACAGTGTGTGGTCGGTATCACAAGATGCTCCTGGTCATGTTTTGACAGAGAATATAGCTTCGCCATCTCTTGCTTCCAATTACCTAGTCTATTTGATTTCTATATTGGCATCTGGTGATATCCAAGTACACAGTCATCTGTTTGGTTGTTTGAAGCATGTGTTTGTGATGAACAAGTTGCTGGTGCCACAGAAATCCACAAGCCAATCTTCTGCTACATTCAAATCCATAATCCAAAATTTTTTATGACATTTGACTCTGCTTTATTTCCTACTTTTGTGTTCCAGTCACCTGTAATTATCAGCCTGACTTATTTTGGTGTGTGATCAATTTCTTCTTTGATAGTTGTACAAAATCTTTCAATTTCATCTTCTTCAGCACCTGTAGTGGGAGCTTAGGTTTGAGTGATGGTTATGTTAATAGGTTTTCCCAGGAGCCTGTGCTAATCTTGCCTCAATATTAAAGATACTCTGTTTCTTTTCAGTTTATCATTTCTAGAATAGAAAACTTTGTAGTTGCCTGACTGGAAATATTCCAATATCCACTTTAGTTCATTTTAGTTTGCTAACACCAAGCACTTCAATATTTAGATGTTCAATTCTTTCCTTACACTTTCCAGCTTACCTTGGTTTATTCTTCTTACATTCCATGTTTGCATTGTATGTGTTGTGTAGCATCATAATTTCCTTTTGTCTTTGTGCGTATCACCAACTAGACATCTTTCCAACATTGGTCTTGTTGTGTCACCAGCAATTATGTCATTTGTACTTGTTCTCTGCTCTTCCCCAGTAACTGTTTGAGTGTTTTCCAATCCGGGAGTCTCATCTTTCAGTATTATCTCATGATCCTTTTCAAGGGAAAGAGAAAGTTAAAAGAAGAAAAGGCAGCATTGCCTTCTGGCAGTGGTTCCCCATTGCCTTCTGCTGCTCTGTGTGTGGGTCTAAACCACATGTGCTCAGGTCCATGCTGTTGCAATAACCAAACACAAAATGTAAGAGCTCCTTTGGAAGCTTCATATATATATATTTTACACACACACACACACACACACACACACACACACACACACACACATATATGCACATAATTATACAAAAAGTAAATATTATTACCACTGTAAGTTGCCATTTCTGGAACTGGTTATGAGGCCACAACTGGTCTTCAAAAATCCCTGGTTCTACCATCAGTTTCATGTTCCCTTTGCCTTCAGCCAAGGCCTAAACAGTTTTTTTTTTTTGCCTGAATCCCAGCACCTTTAGCCTTAGAAGACCTGCCATTAGAAGTTTCTATTGTAACATGAAAATCTGAGTTGCCTTAGGGAAAACAAAACAAAACAAAACAAAACCTGGATTCTGGACAGATTCCTCCATATCCCTATCAGGTAGCAACCATCAAATTTCTCCTTGGTAATTATGAAAACGTTTTCCAACCTGTATAGCATCCCTTTCTCTGCCTGATGGTTTGGGCTCTGGGAGACCCACTGGCCAATTTTCAATGTCAACTTCCAATTCAGTGGGAAAAGTTTCTAAGTTTTTTAATGCATATAATATTAAAGTTTTAGGAACTAAAACTATGACATGTAATTGAAGACTTCCTTGCCAAAGGCAGAATAAAAAAAAAAAAAAAGGCTTAATAGTTGTATAAGTATAAACACCTAAGGCAAAGCATTTGGGGAAAAAATAATCGTGCATGTAAATCACAAAATTATGTACAAATATATACACCTTTATCAAAGTAATTTTATTCTACAAGTTTGTCAGCTAGGTTTTGTTCGTGTAAACTGCATCTATAGGCTTGCGACACAAGGTGGGGATTGCAGTTTCCATCACACTATAGTAGAGCGTGTGTGCCTGCGTGCTACCGTATATGACTTGGTACAGGCACATGGTTTACATATTTCAGTGAAGTGCAGAAGAGGCAATCCGCATAAAAATAGAATGAATAGGAAAGAGAGATTTTTCTCTCTAATATGTAAATGAAATGAGATTCTCTGATGTTGTTAGTTCAGTCATGGGAAAAATATAAATTCTGTACTATCTGACCTCATTGGTCTTCTTTATGTATGAAGAACCACATGCAAAAGGGTATCTGAAATTAAAAGCACATACTGGTTGAGATGGAGGAATTGGTTTGTATCCTTGTTTGTTATTTTAAAAATTCATTTGTATTCTTGTTTGCTTTTTTTTTTTTTTAATTGTATTTTTAGCATAAACACTAAAAAGATGAAAATATTACATGGGGAACCTAAGAGAAACAAAGTGATGTGAAATGTAAAGGAATAAAGTGGACTTTTTCTTGGAGTGACGCTTTCTTAAAAGAATATCATTTAATAATGTAAAATGGTAGCTCCTTTTTACATGAAATTTTCATGACACCCGAACAAATTGTTCATGTCTCACATAATAGTTTTTCCCCCAAGCTTATGGGTAGAAGTCAATCTGACTCCATAATAAACTGAAAATATTTCCTAGCTCTGATCATTGAAAAGGCCTAGAGAAATTACCAAGTAATCTGAACAGGTACCCCTAGGGCTTGCTCTGGCATGGGTTATAGATAAAAATGATTGTCTGGCATTGATAATGTATAAAATTGAATGATCAATATATCCTCTCTGCTTTTTACAAATGTTTGAAAATTCCAAAATAAAACACTAAGGAAAAGTGAATAACCTTAGTGTATGGGTCAAATATTAGACAACAGAATCAGAAAGAGGCTGGTGCCAAGAAAAGACTCAGTGAGAAACTGTGATGGTCTAATTGGCACTTAGGATGCTGAGCCACCAATTCACTCTGGTATTCAGCAAGTGCCATTCAGCAAGCATAGTCCCTGGCCATGAGGCATATATATCTATATATGACTGCAAGAAACACAATAAAAGTCAAAACAAAAGTTACCTGCCTTGTGCCTGGTGCCATCTGCATTTACATGTATACAACAGCTCATTGTACTTAGACATTTTGTTCACAAAAAGCAAACTTTTGACTACAGAATAGAAAGAAAGAGATTAGTTTTTAAGGTTATTATGCTTTTATAAAATGTTAACCAAGAAATCAATTGAAGAAGTAGGTGTCAGTATCTCTCTGGGTATAGTACCTTTCTTGAAAATTATTATGTTATTTCATTAAATAAAATACATTTGATTCACAAATTGTTCCAAAAGAGAATGGGTGGTTTTCCCTACATGCTTTGGAATGGGTGGTTGCTAGTGGGTTAGTAGTTGTACCTCTTTAATGTGCTGGTCCAGTTATGTCAAGTTATAATTAACCTCTGGTCATAAAAGGCAATATTCATTAAGCAATATTGCTATTTTAAGGTCTATGCATGTTCTTTAATTTTTAAATTTGAATTTTTAAAACACATGTAAAAGTAGAGAGAATAATAAAAGGAATTTAATTTATTTATCATGCAATTTAACAATTATTAAAACACAGGCAACATTTTTTAAGTCTGTAACCCTTGCCCCACTGGGCGCTAGGTGATTCTTGTTACTGGGTTGTTTCTAGGGATTTTTAGTGAATAGAGCAGAAAAAATATATATATTTTTTAAATAAACTTTTTATATGAAAATGGTTTTAGGTTTAGAAATATATTGTGAAGACAGAACAGAGAGTTCTCATACCCATACCTAGAATTCCCTATTATGGACATCTTATATTAGTATGGTATATTTGCTATAGATAATAGAACAATATTGATAAATTATAATTAACTAATAGCTATGTTTTATTCATTTTTTCTTTAGTTTTACCTAATGTATTTTTTTCTGTTCCATAATCCTGTCCAGGATGCCGTATTATACTAATAGCCATGCCTCCTCAGGCCCCTCATGGCTGTGACAGTTACCATTCTTCCCTTGGTTTGGATGAGCTTGACAGGTTTTTGTAAAATGTCCCTCAACTTTGACTTGTCTGATGTTTTTCTCATGGTAAGACTTGGGTGTATTTTTTTGAGGAAAGGAGCCATAGAGATAAAGTATAATTTTCATCACATCATTATCAAGGGTAGATGCTATCAGCCTGTCTTACAATTTTTTAAAAAAAATTATCTTTATTGTTGAAAGTATTACAGGTGCCCCTTTTTTCTCCCTCATTGACCCCCTCCACCCTGCACCCCCACCAGCCTTTACCATACTCTTGTCTGTGATGCATACTTTGATAAACTGGGTGAGATAGTGTTTGTCAGATTTCTCCACTATAAAGTTACTCTTTGACACCAAAAACATAATTCAAAAGTAAAAATTAAAAAACTGGATCTCATCAAAATTAAAAAAACTTTGCTCTGAGAAAAACAGTGTGAGAAAAATGAAAAGCTAAACTAAAAAATGGGAGAGAATTTTTACAAACCTCAATCCAACAAACCATGAATGTCCAGAATATATATGTAAAGAACTCTCAATTTATGTAACTTTAAGGAGGCCAATATGTAACTTTAAAAAAAGTTTTCATTTATTTATTTTGAGAGAGAGAGAGAGGTTTGTTGTTCCACTTATTTATGAATTCATTAGTTGATTTTTGTATGTGCCCTGACCGGGGGTCGAACTCATAATGCTGGTGCATTAGGACGACATTCCAACCAACTGAGCTACCCTGCCAGGGCTTATGTCACATTTTTAAAATGACAATAGTATAGAAATGCAAAACAGATTACTGGTTGCCAAGGACTAAAGAGGGCTTAGGGACAGGATGGAATTGGGTTTGGTTATAAAAGGGCAACATGAGTGACTCTTGCAGGGAAAGAAATTGTCTGTATATAGACTGTATCAATGTCAACATGCTGGTTGTGATATTTGCAGGATGTTACCATTGGGAGAAACTGCGTGAAGGGTACCTGAGATCCTTCCGTATTATTTCTTGCACCTGCTTGTGAATCTGTTTCTAAATAAGCGTTTAATATATCTAATTCCTGTTTTATTTTTATTTTTTTGGCAATGCATTCTATAGAAATATATTGGTTAATATCCAGACACTTTGAGGTATTCCAGTTACCATCCCAACGGTGCTTTCTTATATGTATCCTGCGTTTGGGTCCTCCAGTAGCCTTGAGATTCTCCTGGGCAACCAGGCTGTTTATAGATGCCAGGTAATATTGGGGAAGAGTCTCCTCACATTTATGTCAGTGTAAAGGGAGAATAAAGTTGAAAGATTCAAGATCTTTTCTTGATCCCTGTAGATGATATTTTTGACTTTGAGCGTAGAGACATAGGCATTTGCAATTCTCTTGGATAAATTGATTTCATTGCTGCGATGTTGTTGATGATGTGATGGTGCTGTTTTCTCTAGTTGTCTGGCATGATGCTAAGCATATAAAAAACAACCTTTTCTTCATCACATGAAGGGTATGCAGGTGGCAGGAACTCTATAGGACCTTCACTGAGTCCCACTTCCTCTAGGGAGAAAATTTTCTCTAGGGAGAAAATTGAATCAAATTTGTATTTGTTTAGGGTCTGTTTTCAAATATTAATTTTACACTCTAGAGAAGTTTTGACACAAATTAAAATGAACTTTGAATCATTATTTTAAACCATGCTATCAGATTGTTTTTCACCCTTATTCAAGTTTAGCTAGAGTTGATGTCATTTTGCTTCACTTACCCAACCAGCTTGCCCTTGGCTGCTCAGTGAACTATCTTCTAAAGTCTAGCAGATGTTAGATAAACTCAGGAATACAGGGTCGCTGTGACTCTCACACTTCACCAAGAGCGCATATCCTGCTAAAATTTGAAGAGGGAAATTAGCTTGCTTTACTGTCTAGGCTACTTGATACCTTTTGTATTAATTCACATGTAATTTATAAAATAGTTATATTTTTCATGAGTTTACATTTTAATTTATTTAAATATATAAATAATGGTAAATAACAATAATCTCCAAGCGTATCTTTTTTTCACAGTATAATACATCATTTAACATCATTTCTCACACCAAGAACACAAATGGTTCCTGTGTGATATTGCTGACCATGTGAAGATACCCGATAAATATTACTAAGTAGTCTCACCTAGGATATTTATTTTAAATCCAAAATTTGTGAATAGGTATGGACAAGATTACAAAGCTATTTTCATTGAACTCTTAGAAATCACAAAATCATCTTTAAAAAAAAATCATTACTAAAATTCATGTTAAAATAGTAAAATGATTCTGCTAGCAGACTATGTCCCTTTAGTTTTCAGTATTTGAAATAAGTAAAAAATAAATATACCAACTAAATGTCCATTTATATTTTCTAAATAAAGCCTCATAGCCTTAAGCAGTTGTACAGGCATCATAATACACGTGCCTGATTAATGCCCGCAATATAATCTGTCACACTTTGAAATGAATTGTTGCCTAAGGAACCTTGTCCACATGTTTCTTGCTAGAATAGCTGACTTTTAAATTCCTGGAAGTGAAGTCATGAGTCTGATCATTTCTTTTTTCTTTCAGGTATGATATGACCACTGGATTTTTCAAATACACTTATAAAAACTCCGTCATCTACAAAGTTTCTAAGTGAATATGTTAATTTTCATATTTTTGAATTTAATATACACAGACTTTTACAAAGATCTCAATAATCCTTTGTCCACACAATTCTTTTTGGCCGGTCAAACTGTTCTTAGTACAGCCCACATTTCTCAATGTCTCAAGTAAGAGATTCAATTTATCACCCTTTGTTCTCTTCTTCATATCACTAGACTAATATCAATTCTCTAACAATCTGTGACTTTGTTTTCTTTTTAACATTATAGGAAATTGAATTTAAACACCACAATTCATTGGTCTGAAATATGTTTAGATGGTATTTTGCTTTGAATTCCTTAAGTTTATATTCATTCATTCATTCATTCACTCATTCTTTAATCCAATATAAGTAATCTGACTTTTCCAATGCAGGGTTTAAATTTCAGGAAAGCACAATTTCTATCAAGAAATGAGTCTCATGATATTACAAAATTGCAGTAAAAGCCCCTATGTATTTTAGATATGTTTTTGAATTTGAGTGTTAATCTGAAAGGTGCTGATTCAGTCATATGACTGAATCATGAATATCAGTGTATCACTGATAATTCCTAAAGGTTGAACACATTCAGGAGATTGTCAATGCAGAAGGGTTCAAGTTTTTGAAAAGTAAAAAGGAAGAGCACCATTTGTATGCTGTGATATAATCAGGCTTCATTCTTAATAGCTATTAAAAATTGGTAGAACATAGTATAATCAGTGGGTCCTGGCATCACTGAAATATAGTGTTACCTATTTCAAGAGCTGTAATAAAGAATTATAGATCATGGTTCCTAAGCCATAGCAGGCACCCAAAATGTTAGCTGTATAGGTGTTATTCCATGGGAAAAAAGGACATTATGTTTCTCTCTAAAAACACAGTCTAATTATAAAGGCAGATACCTGGGTATGGTCTATTTCTTCAGAAAACTAGAGATTTGTATGCATCAAATTTATTAGAGAGTGCTCTGATCACAACTATAAAAGCAGCATTGGGCAGAAGGTGGAATTAAACTATACAGTGTAGTTGCCACAGCAAACTCAGTCAGTCCGCCAGGGAGTTCTGAAGCTTGGATGCCCCTTAAGAGTTATTTCCAACTGAAGCAAATGGGCCAGGCCTTTGTACTCCTGCATCAAACAGTTATTGAATGTGGGCTTCCCTGGGGATGAAGGTAAGGCAGTTTCATTCAGCTGAGAGCCATTCTCGGAGAGGGACACAGTTGTAAGTTGTAAAGAGGTGGACCTTCCCTCAACTGGAAGAGTAAGTGTCTCAGTCCTGAAGGGATATCCAAATAGTGCACTACAAATCCACTGCACACATTCACAGGTGTCAATGTAATGATACCCACTAAGGCAGAAGTGTGAAGAGTACTTACTGTGAACACCCAGAGGAAAGAATGACTGAATTTATCAAATGGAGGAAGGAAGAGCTTCATGAAGGAGCTAATATTTGAGGTTGATTCTGAGTCCAGTTCAGTTTAGCAGAATTAGAATGTGCATATATTTTCAAAGATGTAGAGGTTTAAGGAGGCTCAGGTCTTTAGTCAATAACCAAGCATGGTTACTTCTCCCTAAAGAACATGACATCTGAATGTTCTCACTGCTGAATTTTACATGTAACTGGACTATGATGATGCTCTTCTAGTTTTTTATTTTTTTACCTTATAATTTCATCATGAGGAACACATTTTAAGCTCATAAACCCACAAATTTATTTAATCCCTCTTAATAATTTATAGGAAGTCTATCCTCAAATTGTCTATGAATTCTTCAATAGGAATCAAAATTAGTCCATTTATTATCCTGCTAGTTGATTTACCTGCTCACATTGTTATACCTCATACATTTTCTTTCTTTTGCAATACCTTTTGCCTTTTTCTATAAGACAGATTACCACTATTGTTAAGTGCACAGACTCTGACACTGTGCTACCTGGATTTAAACCCTGGCTTAGCCATTTGCTAGCTGTGTACCTTTGAACAATTTGCTTAATGACTCCATGCTATAGTTTCCTGGGTGTAATGGAAATAATAATAGTTTGTTGTTAGACTTAAGTGAGTCAATATACGTAATACATTTGGAGTAATGTCTGGCATGTAATAAATATAATATATGGCCTGATCATATTACCTTCACTTTTTATTCTATTGTGTGTGTGCATGTGTGTGTGTGTGTGTGTGTGTGTGTGTGACTTCTGCCTTTTAAAACAGACAAAAGCCCATCTCACATGTCCCTTGTCAGAACTCTCACATAACTGCATGATCTCTACATAGCTAACACTCTTCCACAGTTTTATCCTGTGTTATTTCCATCAGCATCATAATACCCTGTCCTGTCAAATGTTCCATCAATATATTTCACATCACAAAAGTCAGCCTGGTCATTTGTGCTGCATCGTGTGCTGTCAGCGTGACTCCCCGGCTCCTGAATAAGGTTAAGCTCTAGGTTAGAACTGGCCAAGAGAGCAACTCACCTGACATAGGCAAGGTGGAAAGCGAGCAGAAGCCATTGCTGTCAGCAGGTGTAGTGTCATGCAGACAACCAACAGGCCAGATGTGCTCGGCAGGACCCAATTTTCTCTTGTTCCCCCCCACTCCTCACCCAGCTTAACTGCCTGACTGCTGGCGGTGACAGCCAACAGCAGCACCAAGTCTATCATGAGGCTTGACTCCAGGCCACAGAGGTAGCCAGGTTCCTCCACACAAGCAGCAGTTTCAATCGACCTCCTCATATCCTCACATCAGAGGGCCCCGCTTCATGCCCAGACACCCAACTCTACCTTTTCACCCACATCATTGATGTGGTTAGTGACTGTATCTCTAACACCCAAACTCCCCTTCCCGAACTTGATTCCCCCAGTTTCTCTCATATTCAGGTGAACTCATACTCGTATACTAGATCCCTTATTCTTATAATACTTGTAACGGACCTGTTTTTCTTATTGAATTCTGACGCATCACTCCATGATAGACTAAGGAGAGCTGTGCACATCACAATGCCCAAAAAAAGGGCATGTGATTATTATATGCATGTTATGTTTCTCATGTTGCATTTGTTACACCCAGGCCAACCACAAGCAAAAATAGGCCTCTTGGGTTTATAGTCCCCATCTGCCCAGTGAACCATCCTTTCTAATTTCTATCCCTATAGCATATATTCCAATAAATTGTATTAATCCCAGGTCATTCCACACTGCTCCTGAGCTCCATGACCTGCTCCAACAATAATGGAGGCAAAATAGACTGACTGCTGGATCAGTGTTCTTAAAAGCTGGTGTCTTACTTAAAGATAACAGAATTGAGTCCTCAAATGCTGAACATGGCACATCTCTCACGTATGCAGATTCTGGAAGGCAACTAAGTAAGTTGAAGATCATCTTGTCCTTTCAAGGTTTGTGTATAATCTTTGTTAGCATGCATTTCATGAGCTCCAATTGCTCTTCACTCTTTTTGGGTTTTCTGTTTTTGCACTCTGTCTGGGAAGTGTCTCAGGCAGAAAGCCAATGGAAGTATAGGATTCACCTTGTCTATTTCCCTTTTCTCAGAAATTACAGCCTTATGATACTTCTTACTCAATGTTTGAAAACAACTGTTTTAATACACTTTATCCAGGTTTTTAATTGTTTATGGCAGAGAGGTTAAGTCTGGTAAGTGCTGCCCTATTATTCTATTATGTCCGGAAGTAGGAGAGTTTCAACCCTGTCTTGAATCAAATTTCAGTGTTCTGAGGGAGAAGTCTTTCCCTCATTATAACCACTGCTTTTGACACAGTTGCTAAATCTCAACTTTGTGAAGTACTTTATTCGGCCTTTTGGACACCACTCCGGTTTTCTCCTCCTTTACTGAACACTCATTCTGAAACTCTTTTGTTAATATCCCTAATCTTTAGAGCTGTCAAAGATCAGTGTTTCCAGGGTCTAGTTCTTGCATTACTTCTTTGGAAACCTCATCATCCGGTTTCATGACTTTGAATCTTTGGTAATTATGACAGTTAATTTTATGTGTCAATTTGACTGGCCACAGGACATTGAGATATTTGCTCAAACATCATTCTGGATGTATCTGTGAGGCCATTTTTAGATGAGATTAAAAATGAATCCATAGACTGAGTAAAGCTGATTTGCCTCCCTTAATGTGACCCTTGTCCAATCAATTAAAGACTTTGCTGAAAAGAACAGTAAGACTGAATAAGAGGGTTAGTTAGGCCTCCTGCCTGTTTGAGCTGGAATACTGGCCTTTCCTGGACTTTGGACTTGGATGGCAACATTGGTTCTTCTTGGGTCTCAAGCCTGCTGACTTTTAGACAAGAATTTATATCATTGGCCCTCCTGGTTCTCAGGCCTTTGGACTCAGACTGGGATTACCTGTTGACTATTCTAGGTCTCCACTTTGCCAAGTTCAGATCTTGGGGCTTCTCAGCTTCCATAATCATATGAACCAATTACTTATAATAGATCTCTGTATATACACACACACACATATATAAAATATATATGATATATATTTGAGTTTTCAAATGCTGAGCATGGTATATCATGCCATGTGATTGTTTTATTGTTTGTTATATATATATGTATATATAGAGGGGGGAAGATTGGAGGAGAAGCAGGCTGAATTTAGGAAAATATATTTAATCATAGTAGGTGAGAGATACTTATTACATCTTTAAATGCAGACAACATATTAGAAGCTGGGTAGGTAAGTTCCAGAACCAATAAAATGGCTATATCTTCCCACTCTCCCCAGACAGGAAAGTTTAACCCATGGTTAAAGATAATTATTTTTCTGGAAAAAATATTCTTTACTTTGGGATGTCCAATACAAAGAATAAAAATACTTTAGACCTCTGTCAATCAATTTAAGTATATCCCTTATGAACTTCATAAGTCTTTCTGTTTTTTATTTTTTTCTCTAGCACTTCTTGAGACCAGTTGCTTGGTGCTAGCCTGTTATCATTAACTTCATGAGATTGTGTTCTCACGTTCTAAAAACACATTATCAGTTTTCATTGAGATATGCAATAAGCATTTTGCGTATGTTACTTGGTTTATTCTTTACCAAAAGTTCATGGTGTAGGTATTATTATCCTAATTACAAATTACTCTAGCTCATGAACTTAGGAGGGTCACTCTTGAGTAGAAATAATCAGGGATGCAAAATACCAAATATCAAAGATGTACAGTTTACAGACCATATTATCCTGGTAGAAGAGCTGTGTCTATACAAGGCAAATATTCTGAATTTGTGCTGATAACCTTTCTTAGTTTTTAAAAACATATTGTTATATGAGTTTAAATTGAAAAATTTATCAAACATAAGGCAGATGGAGGTCTGTTACTGACAGTTAATTGCTGCAAACTTTGATCTTAAAAGCATGCTTCAAAGTGATAGGAGCAAATATTTTGAGGTAAAAATGAAAACATAAGCATTAACAGTAATTATAAAACTTACCCTGTACAAGGCTTTATAGTATCATTTACAAAGCATATAAATTTATTGCGTTATCTCATTTGAATCTCACAGGAATCTGTGAAGTAGGGATTATCATAACCTCTCTTTCACAAAGGAGGAAAATGATGTTCAGATCAGATAAATGACTTACACCAACTCAGTAGGTAGCAAGTAGCTGAGTTGGATATTGAGTAAAAATTTCTGACTATGCCTGATCGGGTGTGGCTCAGCAGTTGAGCATCGACCTAAGATCCAGGAGATCTCTGTTCAATTCCTGGTCAGGGCACATGCAGGGTTGTGGGCACGATCCCCAGTCAGGGGCATGTAGGAGGCAGCCAATCAATGAGGACACTCTCATCATTGATGTTTCTATATCTCTCTCTCCCTCTCCCTTCCTCTCTCTGAAATCAATAAAGATATATTTTTAAAAATTTTTGACTCTGTTTTATATGATCATTTTATTATATGCATGTTATTGTAGAAGAGCATGGGCTATTGGACTGGTTCTAGCCATAATAGTATGCTCTGGTAGTTTAGGTTTCTATAAAATATGTATGTTTGATCTTAAAAAGTTGAGATTGCATTCCTTATTAGCTGAATAACAATGAATAAAATCATCTCTAAATATACCACTCCTTAGCTTCAAGAATTTCTAAAACTCTGCCCGGCCGGGTGTGGCTCAGCAGTTGAGCATTGACCTAGGATCCAGGAGACAGGGGTTCAATTCCCAGTCAGGGCACATGCCCTGGTTATGGGCTAGGCAGCCCATCAATGACTCTCTCATCATTGATGTTTCTATCTCTCTCTCTCCCCCTCCTTTCCTCTCTCTGAAATTAATAAAGATATGTTAAAAAAAAAAAAAGAATTTCTAAAACTCTGTAATAGCTCTGTTGCTGCTGTTAAAAAAATAATATTGAGTTCCAGCCAAGATGGTAGGGTAGGTAAATGTGGTATTCAAATCCTCCCACAACCATACCAAAATTACAACTAAACTACAGAAAAACCATCATCCAGAATTGCCTGAAATCTAGCTGAACATTTCTTACAACAAAGGATATAAAGAAGAAGCCACATCACATCCAGAAGGAAGAAAGGGCAGAAATGTGAAGCTGGCTGGTCCCACACCCACATGTGGCAGATAAAAATCAGAAATGATATCTTGGATATAGAGATTTCCTCTGAGGATGGAGGGGTTCCAGCCCCACACTAGGCCCCTCAGCCCAGGGGTCCAGTGCCAAGAAGAGAAACCCCCATCACTTCTGGCTGTAAAAACCAGCTTGGATTGGGATTGAGTGAGACAGAAGGCTGCTGGAGTCCCAGGAATTTCTCTTAAAAAGCTCACCCATGTAAGGACTTTAAACTCATTCACTCTGAGAACCAGCACTAGGGCACCAGGGAATTACCAGAAAGAATTGACTTACCTGGCATCATGGAGATAGCTGGAAGAGCAGCTTTTTCTGGGACAGAAATGCTTGCAGAGGCCATTGTCATATCTGAGTCTCCATCAACCTGTAACACAGTTTGCCCTGCCCTAGAGATTCTCTGACACCCTACCCCATTCAACTTGCAGTTCTAACCCAAGCTATTTCTACCGCCTTTTCCATACAAAGGGCCTGTATTGGCTTATGCTTCAGACTTTCCTAAAATCTGTTAAACAAGAAGTATCTGGTCTCAGTGTGTTGTGTGTGTCTCACTAAGTAGCCCCAGACTTTGTTACTAGACCCTACAGGACACCTATTACATAAGGTCACTCTACCAAGCTAGGATATGTAGCAGTTCTAATACATTAAACAAACACAAGGAGGCAGCCAAAATGAGGAGACAAAGAAATATGTACCAATTGAAAAAACAGAACAAAACTCCAGAAAAAGACGTAAACAAAATGAGGGCAAGAAATCTATTAGATGCAGAGTTCAGAACACTGGTTATAAGGATGCTCAATGAACTTAGGGGAAGAGTAGAGGTGCTTAGAGAGATCTTCAACAAAGAGATAGGAAATATAACTAGAAAACATAAAAAAGAACAGTCATAAATGAAGAATACATTAACTGAAATGAAGAATACATTACAGGGAATCAATAGAGGAGTAAATGAAGCAGAGGATCAAATCAGATATTTGGAAGATAAGAAAGCAGAAAACAACCAATCAGAACAACAAAAAGAAAAAAAGAATCCAAAAAAAATGAGAATAGTATAAGAATCTTCTGGGACCACATCAAGTGAACCAACATTTGCATCACAGTGGTGGCAGAAAAATAAGAGAGCAAGGAATTGAAAACTTATGTGAAAAAATAATAATAAAAAACTTCTCAAACATGATGAGGAAATAGACATACAAGTCTAGGAAGTGCAGCATCTCAAACAAGATGAACACATAGAGGCCCACACCAGGACACATAATTAAAATACTAACGGTTAAAGACAAAGAGAGAATTTTAAAAGCAGGAAGAGAAAAACATTTAGTTAGAAAAACATTTAGGGAGCTCCCAAAAGACTGTCACATGATTTCTCAACAGAAACTTTGCAGGCCAAGAAGGGGCTGGCTTTACTCCATTGTATGCTCTTGCCTCCTTTGTCAAATATTAATTGAGCATAATGGCTTGGATCAATTTCTGGGTTCTCTGTTCTGTTCCATTGATCTATATCTTTTCTTGTGCCAGTACCAGGCTGTTTTGATTACAGTGGCTCTGTAATGTAACTTGATACCTGGTATTGTGATCCCTCCAACTTTGTTCTTCTTTCTCAAGATTGCTGCTACTATCCAAGGTCTTTGTTTTATTCCATATAAATTTTTGGAGTATCTGTTCTAGATCTGTGAACTATGTCATTGGAATGTTAATAGGGATTGCATTGAATTGCTTTGGGTAGTATGGAGATTTTAATGATGTTAATTCTACAAATCCATGAACACAGTATATTCTTCCACTTGTTTATATATTCCGCTATCTTTTTTTTTCAATGTCCTGTAGTTTTCTGAGTAAGGTCTTTCACCTCCTTGGTTAAGTTTATTCCTAAGGATCTTAATTTTTTTTGTTGCAATGGTAAATGGGATTATATTCTCAGCTTCTCTTTCTGAGAATTCATTATTGGTGTATAAAAATGCCACCAATTTCTGGGTGTTAATTCTTGTATGCTGCTAATTGTCAAATTCATTTATTAAACCTAGTAGTTTTTGGTGGAGTCTTTAGGTTTTTCTATGTACAATATCATGTCTTCTGAGAATAAGGACAGTTTTACTTCCTCTTTTCCAAGTTGGATGCCTTTTATTTTTTCTTCTTGTCTGATTGCTGTGGCTAGGACTTCCAACATTATGTTAAATAAGTATGGTGAAAGTGGACAACCCTGTCTTGTAAAGACACTTTTCAATAAATGGTGTTGGGAAAATTGGATAGGTACATGCAAAAAATGAAATTAGACTACCAACTTACATCATATACAAGGATAAACTCAAAATGAATAAAAGACTTAAATGTAAGTTGTGAAACCATAAAAATCCTAGAAGAAAATGTAGGCAGCAAAATCTCAGACATCTCACATAGCAGAATTTTCACTGATACATTGCCTAAGGCAAGAGAAACAAAGGAAAAATAAACAAATGGGACTACATCAAACTAAAGAGCTCCTGCACAGTAAAAGAAACCAGCATCAGAATGTAAAGGGAACCCACTACATGGGAGATCATAATTGTGAATGATACATCTCATAAGGGGTTAATTTCCAAAATCTGTAGAGTACTCATACAACTCAATAAAAGGAAGACAAACAATCCAATTAAAAAATAGGTGGAGAACCTAAATAGATACTGCTCCAAAGAGGATATACAGAAAGCCAAGAGACACATGAAAAATGTTCAAAGTCACTAATCATAAGAGAGATGCAAATTAAAATGACAATGAGGTGCCACCTCACACCTGCCAGAATAGCTACATCAATAAACCCACAAACAACAAGTGCTGGTGAGGATGTGGAGAAAAGGAACCCTAGCACACTGCTGGTGGGAATGCGGACTGGTGCAGCCACTATGGAAAACACTGTAGAGTTTCCTCAAAAAATTAAAAATTGAGCTGCCATTTGATCCAATGATTCCACTTGCCTATATTCTTAGGGAATTTATTCTAAGAATCCTGAAACACCAATCGGGAAGAATATATGTACCCCTATGTTCATAGCAACATTATTTACAATGGCTAATATCTGGAAACATCCCCAGTGCCCATCAGTAGATGAATGGATAAAAATATTGGTACATTTACATAATGGAATACTTTGCAGCTATAAAAAAGGAAGGATCTCTTAACCTTTGAGATAGCATGGAGGGACCTGGAGAGTATTATACTAAGCAAAATAAGCCAATCAGAGAAAGATAAGTATCATATGATTTCACTTATATGTGAAATATAATGAACAAAATTAACTGATAAACAAAATAGATCCAGAGCCATGGAAGCATGAAACGGATGAATTTCAGAGTAAAGGGGGAGAAGGGTGCAGGAAGAGATTAACCAAAGAACTTATATGCATATATGCATAACCCATGAACACAGACAATAGTGCAGTAGGCGGCGGGGGGGGGGGGGGGGGGGGGAGGGTGCAGGGTGGAGGAAGTCAAAGTGGGCAAAAAGGGGACATATGTAATACTTTGAACAATAAATACAAGTTTTTTTAAAAAAAGAAGGAATTGGCATCAAATATTCAAAGCGGTGAAAAGCAAGGACATACAACCAAAATTACTCTACTCAGCAAAGCTATCACTTAAAATTGTAGGACAGATAAAGAACTTCCCAGACAAGAAAAGGCTAAAGGAGTTCATCATCACTAAGTCAGTATTACAAGAAATGTTAAGAGATCTTCTTTAAGTAGTAGAAGAAGAAGAAAAAAAAGATAAAAAATAGGAATAACAAAATGGCAATAAATACAAATTAATAATTTATGTCCAAATGGGTTAAATGCTCCAATCAGGATACATATGGAGCCCAGTTGGAGTGGCTAGTGGTTGAGCATTGACCTATGATCCAGGAGATCGAGGTTTGATTCCTGGTCAGGGCACATGCCCCGGTTGTGGACTCAACCCTCAGCTGGGGGTGTGCACGAGGCAGCCGATTAATGACTCTCTCATTATTGATGTTTCTCTCTCTCTCTCCATCTGTCTTCCTCTCTCTGAAACCAATAAAAAGATATATTTTAATAAAAATATATATGCAGGCTGAATGAATAACTAAACAAGACCCTTACTTACATATATTATCTAGAAGAGATTCACTTCAGATGAAAAGAAACACACAGACTGAAAGTAAAGGGATGGAAAAAAATATTTCATGCAAATGAAAATTTAAAAGGCTAGGGTAGCAATACTTATATCAGACAAAATAGATCTAAATCACAAAATAAACAAAGAAGCAGAACAGAAATAATACAGAGAATAATATGACAGCTGCCAGATGGGAGGGTGGTTAGGGGGCTGTGTGAAAAAGTAGAGGGATTAAGAAGTACAGATTGGTAGTTACAGAATAGGGAATAGATTCAATAATATTGTAATAATTGTCTATAATGTCAGATGGGTACTAGATTTATCGAGGTGATCACTTAGGAAGTTACATAATGTCTAATCACTAGGTTGTACACCTGAAACTAATATAATATTGTATATAAACTGTAGTTAGAAAATAAAAAAATATTTAAAAGTAAAAAAAAAGAAGTATCGAGGGCTACACATTGTTACTAGAAACGGAGTGCCTCCCTTGTGTAAATGCGATATTTTTCTCATCAGTCAAAGGAAAACCAAAATAAAAATGGCCAGATATGTTTTGATAACCGTTGAGATAGCTCACAGTAAATACTGATTCATAATTATGTAACCATTGAAATATATGATACTCCCTTGTGCTAGTTTACTGCATTTTACTTGGGTAGGCAAATACTATTGTGGTCATTCGTATTGATCACAAAAACAATTTGAATTTTTGCAGGCAACAGACTTACTAGAAGTGTGAAGATCCACAACAGAGCTGAATTACTGGACAACAGTGGATTCTGAATAATGCATTTCAGTCTGTGTTATTAAAAATGCAGCATGTGTCAGTCACACAAAACCCTGTTTTCATGGAGGTATATTTTTCTATTCTCCACTGTGACTTACAACAGGCAGAGAAATTTTTCACAAATTAAAACAGAAATCCGTAATATTCCTCTCGCTCTCTTTCCAACTTCCTGGCAAAGAGATAAATTAGGTTCTCAGTTTTAGTATGTTAGTTGAGTTTATCTAAAATATTCTTTTTCTATGTGTCAAAGTGCATGTTTGTGAATATCTGTGTTTGTTTACATGTGTAGTTTGAATATAAAGGTGAGTTAATGGTTGTAGATGTGCACATAAGAATGGAAGCAACTAGTTCATTTGTGTAAACAAGTTTTGCCTTTATTTCTTACTTAGCCTTAATAATATAGATTAGAAATAAAAGCATTATTGTATATAGATGCTCCTCGAATTACCATCGAGTTCAGTTACAATAAACTCATCATAAGTTAAAAATATTGTAAGTCGAACGTCATAGCTTAGCCTAGCCTGCCTTAAACATGCTCAGAACACATACATTAGCCTACAGTTGGACAAAAACATCTAATAAAATAAATACACTGTAGAGTATCATTATATACCTTGGAAAAGACCAAACTTCAAAATTTAAAATACAGTTTCTACTAAATGTATATCGCTTTTACACCATTGTAAAGTCAAAAAGTAATTCAGTTGAACCATTGTAAATCGGGAGTGTTGGAATAATTCTTTAAGAGACTGAAATTTAAGAAAAAAAGAGCAAAATGATGGTGGAGGTTCTGGCTTATACCATTCCTATCTTTCTTGAAAAGATATTTAAGGAAATCAGAACTCAGTTATAGAAAGTAGTAGTAGATATAAATATATTCCATTTACAATTTTCTGCAGGAGTACTGTTTTCACTAAGGACTATTTCTAATGTTTAGCAGTTTCCTAACACTTAACTGAGTCCAGAAATTGTCTCCCGCCTCAGCATATCCCAGGGCTGCCTTCTGCACTGTGGATGGCCCAGCCCTTGTTCTGAGACTCCCTGGCTTACTGCAGGCCTGGGCTGGCTCCTCTCTCAGCAGTTACTGGCCTTCTCCCTGCTTTCCTCGCCTAGATATGTTTCTGCACTTTGCTCCTCTACTCTGAGCAAGCAACCAGCTTGTTTTTACTGTGTGATGCTTAATAAATTGATTACGATTTTTTTCCTGATTGTTTCTTTGGCCACAGCAAAGTAAAAGGAATAGAATGAAGAGAATCTTTTTCTGAAAAAGAAAGGTCTGGTGAAAATACTGAGTGCCATGGGAATCTCTCTCTTGATTTGTAAAAATCAGGGGTGCTGTATTGGCAGGGCTTTGGATCTCATTGTGAAGGTTTTTTGTTTGTTTCTTTTTGTTTATTTTTGTCACCAACCTCCTCTTCTAAAAAGAAAAGTTCGTGTATGGAATTATTCCTGTTTACATTAGCTCTGCGTAACAAATCTTTCACCAAATTGCCTTTACCCAGCCCTCTTGGAGAACACATCTATTTTTTATGATCAGCTGAAGGAATATAATTTACAGAATATTTTATAACCCTCCCATATAGAATTTTGAGACTTCTCTATTTAAGTCTCCTTCTATACCACATTCACATATTTACTATATCGTTTACAATGTCCGTCTTTATTACATATGTGATAGCCCAAACTAAATTGCGAACTCCTTAAAAACAGAAGCAACATTTGATATTTTTCTTCATGCCAGAAGCCAATAACACTGTCTGGCACTTAGAAGGTACTTAATAAATGTTGTATAAAGACTGATGACAAGGGAGAATATTTGAAAATTGGGGTCAACAAAGATACAGATCTTTTTGTAGAAGATTAAGGGGCCAGTAAAAAACACTTTTCTGTTAGAACAATTAAAAGGAGAGTAAAAATACACTGTTAAGTTTCGTACTTGCATTTTCTCACCTATTATTGAAGCTCAAAAAAGATGTGCGTGCTGGTTAGATACGTGGCTTACCATAGCATTCTTCTCTGCTCTAAGTGCATGAAACAGGAACAAAAATGATGATGACAACATTTACTGAGTTTTTTTTCAAACAATTTTATGACCTAAGACCACTACCATAATTCTCATTTTATAGATAAGGGAAGTGAGGCTCAGAAAGTTTAAGCAACTTACTCCACATCACACAGATATTAAGTGGTAGAAGTGTAGGATTGAAATAAGGCATTGTTGTTTCAGAGCTTGGACTCTCAACTCCCAAGCTCTACTGCCTCTTGAACAGTGACAGACTTTATGCTATCTTTGTCTAGTGTAATAACTCTTATTACTAAATGATGGTACAGGTATTTGGAGTTTTATTCTAAACAAAGCAACAAGACATTTATGTTCATAACTTGAATATTTGTTCATTCTTTCATGTGACCTGTGGTATAAAAAAACCTGGACAATGACTAAGTTTAAATCTTGAGTTCCTAAATATTGAGCAACAATGAAAGTTTAAATGAGGAAATTCAGTTCAGTTAAATAAAATAAATTCTCATTTTTGTACCTCCATGTCATAATGTGTATTCAACCTTGTATTGATGTTTCCTTACACAGAGAATATTGCTTGTATTTGTGTACCTAAAATTAAAGAAGAAACGTTGATGCACTTTTTATTAAAACCTTGATAGCTAAAAGAAAGAAAAAAATATACTGTTTTAAAATTTTTAAATACTTGTGCAACTTTTAACTTTATATTTACCATGTCGATATGACACAAATAGAGTACATTGAGAGCTTTCCCATAAAGTGTCAATGTGTTCTTTAAACAATGATTATCTGACCAAATAAGACAGCACCATAAAAGCACTACACTGTGATACATTGCCTTTTTCTAGAAGTGAATAGCATTACAGAATTCCAGCATGTTCTCTTAAGATTAAATTAATGCCATAAGCACTACGAAGTCTGACCTGAACAAGAGAGACATATAACCTGTGCAGGAAATCCTTGCTCAGAAAGGGCAGTGCAGAACATGAGGAGTAAGACAAATCGTCTTTTTGCCATGGAGTATTGGCCTTTGTGAGAGCTATAACACCTGCATACGTTCTTTCCAAACAGAAAAATTCTTGAAATTTTATCTGTCCGTCATTGTCTTTGAACTTCCTTAGCCTTGACCAGTTTGAGAAAAATTTTAAATTCTTCTTTACTACATGTGGCAGAGGCTGTAGTTTACCGCCATGCAAATATAAACAATAGAGTAGCAGCTGGCTGAATTCATGCACATTGATATGAAGAGAAAAAAGGACATGTGACTTCAGTCTCTGACTCTATCTCTGCCTTGTTCTGTGATCCTAAGAAAAAATGATATTGTTGTCCTCTACTGGCCACATGTAGTGATGGACCACTTGACTAATCACCTGAAATGTTATTTTTAATTAATTTAAATTTAAATAAAAAATGGAAGCAGTGTAAAATGGTTTTCCATTAAATATAATCTTATTATTTTGGTTTGGCTACATTTCACTCTAAACATTGCATCAGGTCAGATAATGTTGTATTATAGTGTGTGTTGGATAAATGTATCATTTCTAGTATCACATATAACAAGATGATTTCTACTGTTACACATAATTAGATCATCCATTATCAAGTGATCAATTTAGTTGTAATGATTATTTGTAGGTTGATATAACATTATTAAAATAGAAAAAAAATAGTTTGTTTTAATATACACACAATCTAAGTTATAGTGATACGTAAATGCAAACCATTGTATTAAATATCTATTGCTGTGTAATAAGTTACTCCAAAACTTAGTGGATTAAAATAAGTTACTTATTCAATAATCACTTAATATGTAAATAGATTAAATGCTCCCAATTAAAAGACTTAGGGTAGCAGAATGAATAATTAAACAAGGCCTATATATATGTTGTCTACAAGCGAATGACCAAAGAATAAAAGATACACACAGACTGAAAGTATAGGGGTAGAAAAATATATTTAATTGCAAATGGAAACAAACAAAAAGCTGGGATAGCAATGCTTATATCAAACCAAATAGACATTAAGACAAAGGCAATAAAAAAAGACAATGAAGGTCATTAAATAATGATAAAAGGATAAATTCAACAAGAGTATATAACCCTTATAAACTTGTATGCACTCAACATAGAAGCACCTAAATATATAATGTAAATATTGTACATAAAGGGAGAGATCAACAGTAATATAGTCATAGTTGGGGACTTGAACACTCTATTAACATCACTAGCTATAGACCTTTCAGACAGAAAATCAATAAGGAAACTGGCCTCAAATGACACATTGGACCAGATGAAATTTTTTTTTTAAATAAATATATCTTTATTGGTTTCAGAGAGAGGAAGGGACAATGAGAGAGAGAGAGAGAGAGAGAAAGAGAGAGAGACATCAATGATGAGAGAGTCATTGATGGGCTGCCTCCTGTACACCCCCGACTGGGGATCCAGCCCACAACCTGGGCATGTGCCCTGACTGGGAATCGAACCTCGATCTCCTGGATTTTAGGTTGAGGCTCAACTGGCTGAGCCGCTCCTGGCCAGGCAGACCAGATGAATTTAATTAACATTTTCTGAGCATATCACCCAAAAACTGCAGAATATACATTCTTTTCAAGTGCACATGAAATATTTTCCAGGATAGACAATATGTTGGCCACAAAATAAGACTCAATAAATTTAATATATTGAAATCATTTCAAGCATATTCTCCAAACACAATTGTATGAAACTAGAAATAAATCACAAAAAAAGAAAAAGATAAAGATAAAAACACATGAAGTCTAAATAATATGTTACTAAACAATGAATAGGTTAACTATGAGATCAAGAAGGAAATCAGCCCATTGTGGCGTGGCTCAAAGGTTGAGCGTTGACCTAGGATCCAGGCAACTGGGGTTCGATTCCCAGTCAGGGCACATACCCAGGTTGTGGGCTCGATCCCCAGTCAAGGGTATGCAGAAGGCAGCAGATCAATGACTCTCTCATCATTGATGTTTTTATCTCTCTCTCTACCTCTCCTTTCCTCTCTTTCTGAAATCAATAAAGATATATTTAAAAAAAAAAAAAGAAATCAAAGGTTACCTTGGGAAAAATAAAAATAAAAACACAATCCCAAATCTATGAGACATAGCGAAAGCAGTCATAAGAGGGAAATTCATAGCAGTACAGGCCTACCTCCTGAAACAAGAAAAAACTCAAATAAACAATCTAACTTTACACCTTAAGGAACTAGAAAAAACAACAACACAAAGCCCAAAGTGAGCAGAAGGAAAAAAATAATAATAAAGATCAGAATGAAAATAAACAAAATAGAATCTAAAAAAACCCCCAAAACACAGAAGATCGATGAAACCAAAAGCTATTTAAAAAAAAAAAAGAAAAAAAAGATAAGATTGAAAAACCTTTAACTAGATTCATCAAGAAAAGGAGAGGATCCAAATAAATAAAATCAGAAATGAAACAGAAGAATTTAACAACTGACACCACAGAAATGCAAAGGATTATAAGAAAATACTATGAACAATTATATGCCAAGAAATTGGACAATCTAGAAGAAATGGATAAATTCCTAGAAACATACAACCTTCAAAGACTGAATCAAGAAAAAACAGAAAATCTAAACAGAACAATTGCAACCAATGAAATTGAAGCGGTAGTAAAAATCAGAAACAAAACTCACAACAAACAAAAGTCTTGGACCAGATTGCTTAGCAGGTGAATGTTACCACACATCCACAGAACTAATGCCTACCCTTCTCAAACTATTCCAAAAAATTCAAGAGGAGAGAAGACTCCCAACCTCATTTTATGAACCTAGCATTATCCTGAGTCTACAACCAGATAAGGACACTACAGAAAAAGAAAATTATAGGCCAATATCCCTGATGAACATAGATGCAAAAATCCTGAGCAAAATATTAGCAAATCAAATTGAGCAAAACATTAAAAGATCATGCACCACGATCAAATAGGATTTATTCTTGGGATGCAAAGATGGTTTAATATTGGCAAATCAATTAATGTGATACACCACAAATTAAAGAATAAAAATCATATGATCATATCAATAGATTCAGAAAAAGCATTTGACAAATCTAGCACCCATTTTATGATAAAAGCTCTCAGCAAAGTGAGAATAGAGGGAATATACCTCAACATACTAAAGGCCATATAAGACAAACTCACAGCTAACATCATATTCAACAGGGCAAAACTAAAAGTGTTTTCCTTACCATCAAGAAAAAAATCAGGAATGGCAACTTTCACATCTCTTATTCAACATAGTACTGCAAGTTCTAGACACAACAATCAGGTGGGAGAAGAGATAAAAGCTATCCAAATTGGAAAGCAAAAGATAAAACAATCATTACTTGCAGATAACATGACATTGTATATAGAGAACCCCATAAATTCCACCAAAAAACTACTAGAACTGATCAGTGAATTCAGTAAAGTAGCAGACTACAAAAGAAATATTCAGAAATTGGTTGCTTTTTTATACAACAATAATGAACTATCAGAAAGAGGAAGTAAAAAAGCCCCTTTTACAATTGCCTCAAAAATAAACAAAAACACCTTAGAAATAAATTTAACCAAGGAAGTAGAAGGCTTGTACTTGGGAAATTATAAGACATCAAAGAAAGAAATTGAAGAAGATACAAATAAATGGAAACATAGACTGTGCTTGTGGGTAGGCAGCATCCACATCGTTAAAATGTCTATACTTCTCAAAACAATATATAAATTCAATACAGTTCCTATCAAAATACCAATGGTATTTTTAACAGAACTAGAAAAAACATAAAAGATCTGAATGGAAACACATTAATAGCCACAGCAATCTTAAAAAATAAGAACAAAGTGGGACTTATCACACTACTTGATATTAAACAATACTACAAGGCTATGGTAATCAAAACACCATGGTCCTGGCATAAAAACAGACACATCGATCATGGTTCAATGGAACAGAACAGAGAGCCTAGAAATAAATCCACACACACATGGTCGATTAACCTAAGACAAAGAAAGAAGAACAGAGATTCGATAATATAGAATATTAGTTTTCTATACAATACAAGCTAAAATGATTAAAATTCTACCAAGTTACACACTCACATATTTTTTAAAAAGGTCTACATTTCAAGATTGTGATATATCATAAAGTATAAAGAAAAAGATAAAAAGGGAGAGTTAAAGTAAAATTGATATTCCAGATTTTATATAAAATCTTGGTTTGAGTATTTTGTTAACTGAAATCACCTGATGATGAAATTTGAGCATTTTTCCCACTACAAGACTGCAGCCTCTATGACTTATCTCTGACCTCCATTATTTGAAAAAGTAAACCTAGCCTATATCCTGAAGCTGAAAAAAATAAGACATTGATGAATATGTGGTGAAATTTTTAAAGTATGCATTGACTCTTGGGAAATATACTCTCTCCATTAGCAAGAAGAAATGAGAGAGAGAGAGAAAGCCAAAAATCCCTCTTTTTGCTCCTATGAGTTACCAACAAACAGCAGTCTTAGCAATGTTCTTTATGACACTATCTTAGCTAGTTTCTATTTTTAAAGTCCTACTATGCCTCGGAAACAGTCTGGTTGCTTCATTGGTAAAAATATTCTTATTACCTCTTCTCTGCTTCCTGAATAACCATGATAAGCAAGCTTTTGACTGTTTGTAATAATTAACATTTTCTCATTTTTAATCATAGAAAATTCAGTCGCTACTTCCAAATAAACAAACAAAAATATCTTCAAAGACAAATTCTTTATCCAGCTAGTGTGAGTCATTAAATATAGACTGTGCTGAGTAGACCTTCCTTTGAGCCATGGATATTTTCATGTTGCTAGGGAACTTTCTCCCTAAAGTCATATTTTATTTTAATCTAAGGTGCGCAGTCACAGTTATGTGAACCCCTTTAACCTAGAAGAATAATAGCCTGACCTGCTATGATGAATACACTGGGATTTTAGACAATAGCATTTTAGAATAAACTGGCAGCTCAGGGATTTGTAGACAGGTTTTGTTGGTTCACATAATATTTCTTTGTTTGTTAAATTTAGCCAATATTTTAAAAGCATATGACTTAATATGAAAATCTACATTTCTAGTGTCTCTTCAAAAACTAAAAATCCCACAACTGTATGTCAGAATTCCTATCTGGCAATCATTAATAGAGCTGAGGAACTGCTTCCCTCCTTATATAAATAAGACTCTCGTTTTTTCACGAAGAAGCTTCATTCATTGTGTTCTTTACCTGACTCTTATGGGCTATGGTTTCTAGAGTCTCTAAAGAAAATTTCCAAGGTGCTGGAGAATTAAAGAGGAAATACAGCATGTGCTAATCCTCCCTGCCCCTGAGCTCATAACCCTCTGAGAAAGAAAAAGAATTCAGAAGCAAAAAGGTCAAAATACCAGCTTTAGTTTTAATAAAAACTGTTTAAAGGGTGTGGCTTTAAATGTGTGTGCAAATGTGTTTGCAAATGTTTCCACCATATTAACTACATCTCCTATAGAGACCATGGAATAGCCCATGCAAGGGTCTAAAGAACAGACTCACACAAGATCCTTTCCTCATATTGGCCTCAGGCAGAGAGGGGAGAAAAGAAAGCTAGTCTCCAGGGTTTTCATTTTCCTTTTATATTTGCTCTGTCCAAAAAAAAGAAACTTGGACAATGAATGTCAGACTCTTGCCAACCACCAATTAGCAATTTATTTCTTCCCCAAAGAGTGGAAATGGTGTGAAGAGAGGCCATGTGTAGAGGGCACTCCATATGGAAACATGAGTCAAGGAGAATGGTCTTTTCTAAAATTAGTATTTCCTAGTAAAACAATAAATGGATATGAATCTTCATAAAAGGACACTATAAGAGAGGGTAGTGAGTGATATAAAGGCAGCGATAGGAAAAGGTCATAGCAGAGATTCCTGGATACCTATCAAATATACCTTTCTTACAAATTAAAATAATTTTAATTTTAGCTTGGCATATTGCAATGAAAGTAAAGGACCAACTTCCCTTTCAACTGTTTGATCATGCGAGTCTTGTCACTGAGGTATAAATGAATATGTGCTGTGGAACTTCCAAGAAGTCTTCTCACAGGGATGGAAGAAGCATATCCCTTTTTAATCCTTGTTTTATGTCCTATCATTGGTAACACAAATGTAATGGCTACAGCTTCAACAGCTGTCTTGGGCCAAGATGGTGAAGCAGTGAGCTGGGAAGAATCCAAGTTCCCAATGCCCATAGAACCATCATGCCAGTGCTGTAATAATCTATCAAATTATTTCACATTAGGAAGAAATAAGCATGTATCTTATTTAAGCCATTGTTGTTTAAGATTCTGTTTTATGAAGCTAAGCTTAAATCAAATCAAACTGTAGAGTTATATATGAAGCAAATTATTTCAAAGGAAGAAACCATGAATTGATAGCATAAGGATGTTTTACATTATTTCTCTGGGTATAGTCAAATCATAGGACCACTGAATGCATCTGTTAAAAAACAATTACCCAATTGCATACTTAATATCAGACTGAGTGTTCTCCCTGATTTTCAGGTTTTTTAGTAAAAAAACTTTTTATGTTTTAAGTTACAGCGTTTTTGTTTTTTTTTACTGTGTGTAAGATACAGATGCTATTCTAAGATCCATTAAAAGTACTTAATAAGCACCAATATTTTCCAAGAAAGTTCTATGAACTGGAGATCTAGGAATTAAAAAAATATCGCCTTAGTAGAGCTTGTATTGTACTGTGAACAATAACACAATGAATAACAGATTTATTTTGAGAAGCTTCTTTGAGAAAAATGAGATTTGAATAAAGTCCTAATAAAAATGAAGGAGCAAGTCATATGGATTTCTGGGGGAAAAGAAAATGGCAAGTGCATAGAACCTGAGGTAGGAACATGCCTGGAGTGTTCAAGGAACAGTGAATGAATGAACACAAGGAAATGCCTTGGGGGTGAAGTCAGAGAGGAATGAGAGGGTCAGTTAAGATGGCATGAGGTCTTACAGGGGACTCAGGAAAATGTAGGAAATTTGGCTTTTACACTAAGTTAAACAGTCAGGCTTTGAAAAAATTAAACAATGAGAAATAAAAGAAAATATTGAATCTGAAATAAGAACAGAAAATTATGTAAAAAGTAAAATTCAGAGACAAAAGTTATGGAAAATTAAAAATATGGCTAAAAGTATAAATACAGTAAAAGTGTGGAAGATAAATTTGAGGACATTTTCTAAGATGTTGAACAAAAATCTAAGAGAGATAAAATTTGAAAGAGAATATAAATCAACAAACAAAATAATTCTAGGAAGTCTAATATCTAAATAGTACATCCAAGAAGGTGTGAGAGAAAATAATTAAAGAAAAAAACTCAAGAACTGAAGGACATAAATTTTCAGTCAAGTGGACTGCAGATTGCTCAGAGTAAGGATACAAATGATCCATAAAAAATATGCAACAAAGAACAAAATGAAGACCATACACAAAAAAATAGTCATATACAAAAGATCGAATATCAGAATAACATTAGATATCTTACCAGCAACTCTTGGAGGCAGAAGACAATGGAATATGCATATTAGTTAAGAGAGGTTGATTTGTGTAACAAACTCACAGATGCCAGTGGCTCAACACAGAAATTATAATTCTCTCTCATGACTCAGCCTAATCTGAAATGGTAGGATTCAGGAGCCTAGGTTCCCTCATTGAACGCCTCTGCTGTCATCTAGAGACTCAGAATACTCCCTGCATCAGGTGCAATTCAAAAGAAGGGGGGGATCGTGGCAATTCATGATGAGGTTGTAAGGGCCAGAGCTGGAAAGATCACTTAATCCCAGGAATGTGGCCTCTTCTCATTGCAAAGAAGGCCCAGAAGAAAATGAAACGGTGCATGACTTTGCCATAGAATCCTTCCATAATTCTAAGGGAGTGTGATTCCAAACTAGATCCCATCATCTATCAAGTCTGAAGGTAGATTAAAGAGTTCTTCAGACATGCAAGTTTCAAATTTACCCTCCTTGTGCAATTTCTCGAGAAACTGGTGAAAGATAGTCCAACACCTTGAAAAATTCAATCAAGAAATAGAAATCAGAGTGTTTGAGAAGACTATTGAAGAGAAGCCCTAGGCTCACAAGGAAGGGGATCTCAAGATGGCGTGTGTGTGTCAGGCTTAGAGGGAAACCAGTATATACAGGAGAACAGAGGGCTTAAGGAAGGATGTATCTGAATCAGAAAATAAAACTGAAAGGTTAGTAATGTATTTAAACTTATTGATAAGAGATTTCTTTTTTCTTGTGGGCAAAGAGTTTAGTAATGTATTAGTGGTGTTTTCATGAAAAACGAAGCAAATAAAAGGAAGATCAATATTAATTGTACAAAAAAGCCTAAATTTTATGGGGAAAAGTGCACAATTATAGTAAAATATTTGGATTAGCTATGGATTAAAATGACGTATCTTAAGAGTTAAACTCTCAGCATTGTTATAAAAACACATAATGATATAACTACAGCATGGTGGGTGGGAGAAGTATATGTGCATGCATGGGGAGGTATTTAAGAGAACAAATTATCTGAACTAATATCTGTAAACACATATGTAAATACAAAGGCAAATATCAGAAGAAAACCTAAAAGGGCTGAACTTTGTGACCACTAGGGAGTAGGATGTAGTTTTGTTGAAAGGTAGGGAAATTGCTGCTGGATTTTCTTGAGAGCCTTGTCAAACCATGATCTTAGGAAGGAAAAGACATGCCCTACTGACAAGCATTTGCCATCCCTGCTTTACAACTATACAATTTAGGATAAATGCAAAAAAAGATTAATATGGTAATTGCATTGGGAAAGGATACTTAGGAGAAAATTATTTGACTTCAGTAGATTTTATTTATAACTCTATGAGTTAAAGTCAATACCTAACACATAAAATCAGGGAGTGAGAAGTACTCTTTTTCATTTAGCAGATTACTAGATTTCATTACTAGGATTACTAAAGAGGCTAAAAATCCATATACAATTTATACATATGTATATCTAGAGAAATAGAAAGTGGAAACATTCACAGATGAACAGTTATGAACTATGAGAAACCCAACAAATGTTAAGGAATTAATTAAAAATGTATGTATTTAGTAAAGTCAACCTAACTTAAGAAGGAGAGCAAAGATAGTCAAAATAAAGTGTTCTTAGTAAAAATGTTAAAACACTTAAAAACCTGAAGTAAAAGTGATTTAATAAGCTATAAAATAAGTCAAGTAAAATTATTTTTTCTTGATTTTTTTTATTATTTATTGAAGAGAAAATAGCTAGGTGAAAGGAGTGGTATTCTCCTTAAGATTTAAAAACATTATAGCATTTTTAAAATGAAAAGTGTAAAATTGTATGATGAAGCTAATGAGAAAAGCTAAAACTCTTGAGACACAGGGTCTTTTATAGGATTTTATATATTATTTATAGGATTTTTATCAATTATTGCCTGTTTTGGTTCTCCTTAGGCAGAAGTATGTACTGCTGTTGTAGAAAGGTAGAGCACAGGCTTGTGAATCAAGAGAACTTTGTGAAATCCACAACGCAGAAATGAATTTAAATACTTTTTATCATGGAAAAGTACTGTATAGGAAGGAGACCTGAACTTTTGGCTTTCTGATCAACTAAGTAGTCTTCTTTCTCCTCTCGTGTATATGGAAGAAGATGGTAAACTACTAGATGATCCAGTTCTGTGGCCCTGTATGAACATTTTTCAGAAGAGTGACCTTAGGAAGTGAAGTCATCCATAGCTGAATATAGTTGAGACAATTAGGGGTTAGAGTGGGGGTAGATGTTGACATGGTAATGTGTAGAGTAGACATAGATTAACAGCATAGCCAGGCATCCTGTGTTTGGTGATGCTTTGCAATTTTTAGGATTTGTTGTTGTCCACTCTGGGCTTTATCATCTCTTTCATTATTCTCTTCAAACTGAGTTTCTTGACAAAAATGCTTTATAATAATGTCAAATATTAGACTTGGATATTTGGTTAATCTTCAGGTTTACCACTTACTGTGGTCCTCTATGTCCTGAAGAAAGTGGCCTGTACTGACTTCATTTAATTTTTCTCACTTGGAAAATAGAAGGAGAATGTTTGGCCTTCTTCCATGACAGAATGTATTTATATTCATTGCATTCTCTATTGTGAATGATTTCTATTGTTAAATGCCACCCAAGGCCACCTGACACATTTTGGCGGTCAAACAATAAAAAGTTCAGTCTATTTCCCTTGCTTCAGCAAGGTGACAATGTCCTGTACAGGAACCCTGGGTGCATTTCAGATAAGAATTAAGGAGTGTGGCCTTGTGTGTGTCCTGCTGAAAACATTTTGTTCTCTTAATCTCGTCATATCTGATTGCAAATATCACTGGTGTTTTGTTAGAGATAAATGATTCCGAGCAGGACCGATATTCACATTCTTACTGTAGACTCCATTCTTTCTATAACTACACCTATAAAATTACTTCAATCATTAGCTATATTCTAGAGATAAGGAAACTGTAGCACAAGAGTTGGAGTAACTCACTCAAGGTCACAAGGTCAGTAGAGTGTGGAATATTCTCTTTCCCAACAACTCAACTCAGTCTATTAAACATCTCTTCAATCCTTCAAGGCCCAAGTTACTTATCACCAAACAATGAAGCTCTTGCATGCCTCCAAGTCAGAATCATTTCTTCTCTTTCTTTACTTAAGCACTTGATACTCGTGTAAAATCACCATCTCATACGGGAAGGGGATTTATCTCAGTATTTGAGATTTGCCTATTTTGGATCCAGGATCTAAGTTCCTTAGTTCTGCCTACTTCAATCCTAGAATTTTATTTCTCTAGCTTGTGAAAGCCCCCAGTATCCCTCTAGTGACAATCCTCTTCCCTGTGTGCTTGCACAGAGTTAATTGACCAAAAAAAAAAAGCTATAAATTATTTCTGGTCACTGGTTTTTTTCTCAGAGAGAGTTTATATCCTCAGGTAAATATAACCAGAGCTCTTTTCTGATGTCCTTCTTCCACTGCAATGATTTCCTCCTATTCTGACTGTCCTTCCGACCTGCTGAGGTGCTTAGATTAGTCTTTGCTCTATTATTTATTAGGATGTCCAAGCAGCTATTTTCTTTTGTTGTTGTTGCTTTGTAAAATTTTCTTGTAACAATCATTTCAACTGTTACTTATAACATTATTTTACCATACATTGACATATATAGAAAATAATATATTAACCTAAGAATTCCTGGGCAGGAGCAAATGATCCAGCAGAAATATTAATAACCCAAATTTATTGACTCAATGCCTCCCAACTCCTGATGCAGGACCTCAGTTTCCAGGTCAAAATTTCTCCCAGTTCTTTCTAGAAGTCTAGTGGGTATTGTATATGTAGTGAAGACAAATACTTTACTTATTTTTGCACTTATTAAATCATCAAAAGCCTTGTGTTCAGCACATATATGCTCAGGGATAAATTTATTCAAACTTCCCCATTTAAGTTATCCACTGATGTTCACTATCAGAAGTCCACTTAAGGGAATGGCTTGCCCCTTCCAGAGCTGACTGTGATCTCCAATAATACACTGAACATTCCCTAGAGCAGTGCTCCTCAAACTACCTGTGCCGAAGGAACAGTTTTCTCCCATAATCAGGCAAAAAAACCAATACATTTAAAAAATAAAATAAATTTCTAGAAAAATAACATATTCTTGAATGACAGAGCAATGTCAAATTACTATCAAAGTTTCTGAATGTTTACTCTCAGTCTATACCAATACTGCATGGATTGGGACCAAATATAGGCCACATTTTGAGTAGCACTGCCCTTGAATGTGGTCTTCTAAGACACTCCAAGCTGCCTCATCTTCACAGGGACAATTGCCCTTCAATTTTCAGCCATATTGCATAGCATGAAAAAAATCAGGAGAAAGCTTATGTCTCTAAGTCTGTGTTGCACTTTTGTCCTCTGGACCACAGAAGTACCATTGTCTGTGCATGAGTCCCATAAAGCCCCTTAAGAAGAAAGGTAATTTAAATTACAGTATTTCTCCTTCTTCTGTTGACTCAGGCCTGGAACGTAAGGCCCAGTGGAGAATTGCCACCATCCTATCATCCCTAATTCTTCTGCCTCTTATCTTCCTTTCCTCTGAGACACTTCCCCAAAGCACAGCCTTCCCTCATTTATAAACTCATGAATAAAGATAACTTAGGAGTCACTCACCCATCAGTAGATCAGAATTTTATGTTTACTTGAGACTCTGTCTTCATATGATTCCAATTCAATATATGGTAATGCAGGCACTGTGTTACCCATTGTGTGAAAAAGTACAGATTGTAGGTTATTTTGTCATTCTTTTCTACGTAGAAAAGAAATTGAATCTATGTTTACTAAGGGCCATGTTCTGTGCTGAGTGCTTTACCTGGATCAGCTTCTTCTATCCTCAAGCAAGTTTATGAAGTGGCAGAAGCATCATTTCCATTTTACAAATGAGGGCACTGATACTTAAAGAATTAGTAACTTGACTAATGGTACTCAATCAGTTATCAGTAGAGCTGGAATAATTAGTGTTGCCTAGAAAAACAGGAACAAAAGAAAATAATGAATAATCAAGGTGTAAAAATAATGTTTAAAGGTTATGCAAAAGTATAGGTTTCTTAATTAGGTGTGGATATATGAACTTACAGGAAACATATTCCTCTATATAAAAAACCACCTTGGGAAAAAACAGAAATCAAACACTTATTTTGAGCAATAGTATAATGTTTGCTTATCTGACAGGTCCATTGAATTCCCTGGAAGTGACTAAGTAATCTGAAAGGGGAACACATGTCATAAGGAGGTTTGTGACTCTGTTGCTCTGTTTTAGGAATGCACCCTGCTTACTTGGCCCATGATTTTAATTCCACCCACACTCTATTTCAACTCATGTATGTCAACTCAGGCCTTGAGAAGGAAGTGCACAAAGAGCCCATGCCTCCAAAGTTTTTGGTTCACTATCAATTTCAGTTTACAGCTGGTTTCAGATCCACTGTATAGACTTCTGACCCCTGTTATCAATCCCATAGACTTGGTTCAAAAGGTTCTGGAGATACTAACCAGGACATTCTTTCCTGGTTCTGGCTCTTTATAGCCAGTGTTTGTCTCTGCCCCCCACTAGTAATTATTCATATTCATGGGACTGGCTCCTATTTCCTCCAGCTGGTTTGGAAATAATCATCTTGAAATGGGCTAGAGGTACTGCATATTTGTTTGTTTTCCCTTCCCAGTGTCCCTACTGTGTTTAGCTAACAGAGCAGCTCATTCTTCATGGAGAACATTTCACACAGGTTGGGATTGGGCTCACATCACACTATTCACACCACATGCACTGAGCTTATTTAAGAAACAGGCCTGTGACGCAGGCTGGACCAAGTGCTCATGAGGATGCATTAGTCTGAGCTCTCTTTCTTCTGAGGTTGTTCTTGGATTTCAATGCCTTCCCGCCCACCAATTAGAAGGGATGAGGTCACTGGAGACATTACTTGAACTCCTGGTTCTACACAATCCTGAGTGTATTTATGCCAGCATTTTTAAAAAACTAAATTAGATTCATTAGCATTATTTACTTGCAATGAAAGTATTTCTGGTTAATTACTAACCCAACTGGAAACCTGACGGTGATCACCTAGACTCTAGATTTTGTGTGTCTACCTAGATCTGTGATACTTTCAGGCCCATCCTAAACCAAGTCTATCCCTTCTTTTTCCATGTTTCTGTGTTCTTTCTAACATTCTTGTCTGACCAGGCTTCTTTTCCTGGATTTCTGAGGCTATTCTGTCCAGCTGCATAAGATCTGATGTGAAAAGTGGTGAAGAAAGTTCATGAAGCACTCCACTATGCACATTAACAATGGATTTCCTAACAGAGCCAACTTAACACCAGTGTAGTAAATCATAAATTAAAGAACTTAATTTATACACACACACACACACACACACACACATATTGATGCCAAGTTCATTATTCACAAATACTGTGAGAACAGAATCACCATGATGATGTTAGATGAGAAAAATTTATGGGAACAAAATAAAGGCAAATGTTAGTATTCACAATCAATAAAATAACTGGTTTAGAGTGAATAGAAAATAAAGTAAAATGGGAATAAAAAATAATTATATAAAATTTATATAATAGTATTTATTATACAAATTATACATTTATAATTTATATTATATATAATATATAGTATATAAATATATAATATATATAATATAATTTTTAGGAATAATTTATGCACTAAACTTGTAAAGAAGGACTGTAATGTGCTTATCAATTAACACCTTTATTTGGATGCTTAATATATGTATTTTGATGATGATTTAACATGAAAATTTTAGAAATTTTCTTAGAAACACACCTTGCAGTAGAGCAACTTTAATCCTCTATCTTTTCTTCACTAATTATGTTTGTCTACTACCAACTGGAGGAAGGGTATCTGTGAAGAGTTTTTGTTTTTTTATTGCTTTATGGAACAGTAAGCCTAAACAATTGAAAGGCAGCAACTGAAATCATTGTGGAGGAGATTCAATCTCGCAGCTGGGATTGTCGATGCTGCTCAGAGGAGATGTGTCGTTGCAGGGTGAAATCTTGCCAAAGGTGAAAATGTGGAAAGGAAAAAAATAAAGATGCAAAATTACCTCAGCTGAGGCCACTGTTGAAGGGTAAGAGGTTTGGAGGGTCAAGGTATAAAAGATATTGGAAATCTACAATTCAAGATGGTTGAATATAGGGAAAGGATTTTAAACCAGTTAGCAACAGAGATTAAAGAATCAGCTGTAATCAATAAGGTAGCGATCTATTAAGGCTTTTTAGAATAGACACAATGTACATTTTGAAAATAGGATTAACACTGCTATGAAAAAATTCCAGAAAGAACAAATATGCAACTGAGACACAAAGTGAGGCATGAAATAACTCAGGAGAAAGGCATGCTTTGTTTACAATTACTCCTTAACATTGTGGTTTTGAAAGAATAGTACATAACTGACCACTATGTAGATATAAGACTGATAATGTAAAAATAGAATGAAGCATGGGTAATAGAAAAATAAACAAATGTTCATGTTTTTATATGCCTCATCAAAATGTACTAATAAAATATATATGCACATACAAAGGGAGAAAGCATGTGAAAGTCTTTGGAAAGCAAAGTGCTACATAAATGCAAACCAGTACACTATTACACTTTGAGGCCCTTGTGTTTGAAGGTGAATGTTCATACACACAGAACCGATATCTTGTGTTGAGTAGTTTCTCTCTCTCTCTCTCTCTCTCTCTCTCTCGGTGGAGAAGTGGTATTTGAAAGAATTAAAATGAGAGTTATATAGTCTACACCTGAGTATAGATTTTTGAGCAGCACTGTTGAAAAATGACTAAAAACAACTAATTGAAAAAGGCTTAGAAGGTAGTGAAAACCTAAGAGAAGAAAGTCAGGGAATAAAAGGTATATATTAGAAAGATATAAAACATATACCCACTACCGCCTGTATAATATACTGGGTTCCAGGTAATACATTTTGGTCCTCGGAAGAATGTGCATTATACAGCACTGGGAACACACATTAGTTTTCTATTATGATACAAATCCTGACAGATCGACCCAAGTTGCCATACCAATTTGGAAGGCAAGGTGAATCATTGTGCAAAGGGTTGTAACCCAGTGGAACAAGCAGCCAAAGGGTAAGGGGATGTAGTGAAACTGTGAGGGTGTATATTAGGAAAAGCATGTAATTTTTATGTATGGTTAATAAAGTGATCTTTCATTCTTGTAAGACAAACTAAAGAAAGAATGTGAGATTTCTTACTTTCACTAAAAGGTCATCTTGAAAGGAATTTATTTAAATATATCTTGCAAGCCTACTTTTAGGCAGGCACAATGCTACATGCAGGAGATACAAGATTTTGAAAGTTTAGTGTTTGTCTTCCTGGAACTGCTAGGCTATCTTAGTTAGTTGCAGAAATACAATACCAGACTGGTGGGCTTAAATACCATTTATTTGTTTGTCACAGTTCTGGAGGCTGGGAAATTCAAGGTCAAGGTGAGAGCCAATTCAGTTCCTGATAAAAACTTTTTTCTTGGCTTGTAGAGGGCCACCTTCTGGCTGTGTCCTTACGTGATCTTTCCTCTGTGCTCAAGCTGGGAGAGAGAGCCAACTCTCTGGTACTTTTCCTATAAAGGTTAATCCCATCAGATTAGGACCTTACTCTCATAACCTCATCTAATTTAATTATGGTCCAAAGACCCCATCTCCAAATAGCATCACATTAAAGGGTAGGGCTTCAACAGAGAAAGTGAGAGTGGTGTGGGGGGGTGCAGGGGCGATCAGTCCCTAGCATGGGCTAAAGAAGACAGAGTGAACTCAGAAACTGGTGAGTCATCACAAAGTGGACAAACTAGTAAAATCTGCCAACAAAGAAATAAAACATTACAAAAATTCCTGTAAATCCAATGTGCCCCTTCCAGCCACAACCACACTGCCCATCTAAAAGCAACCATTAGTATGTGAGTATTCACATTTGTAGATATGACTGTGCAGTTTTTGGAGTGGTGGTACAAATTTAAACCCCCACCAGTGGTTTAGGAGAATTCTAAGTGTCCTACATCTTTGCCAGTTTATGGTGCTGTTAGTCTAATTTATTTTTGTCATTCTGGTATGTGTGCAATCATATCTAATTGTGAATTTAATTTGCATTTCCCTGAATACTTTAAAATGTATTTTTTGTATTTGCTTCTCTGGGGATTTTTTTATTGAGTTTTAGCAGTTTTTTATATATTCTGCATACATATAATTTGTCAATTACATATGTTGCAAATATATTTTTCTACCCTGTGGCTTGTGCTTTACTCTCTTAATAGTAACTTTTAATCGACAAAACACCTTAATTTTAATATATGTAAATTATCAATCTTTTCCTTTATAGTTAGAAATAATTTTTCTTCTGTTTAAGGAATATATTCACTTATACCCAACTCATAAATATGTTCCATGTGTTAGTTTCTAATAGATTTATACTTTATCTTTATATAAAAATATAATTTAATAATAATTGATAATTATAATAGTATAATCCACCAAAAATTTGGGTGCATTTTGCATGGTCTTAGAAAGGGTTAAAATTTATTGTATTCCAAAGGGATGTCCAAATGAACAAGCATCATTTATCCAACAGACCATCTTTTTCCTACTGTTCTAAAGCACTCTCTTGTTACGAGTTAAGTGGCTTTCTATGTTTTGGTCTAATTCTGGACTCTAGTCTGTGTCAGTGGCCTATTTATTTGTATTTCCACCCATACTCCACATTATCTTAATTACTGTAGCTTAATTCTTACAGTCTTGTAGTATAAATCTTAAAATTTGCTCTGCTTCAAGCTTGTCTTGGTTAGTTTGACTATTTGCACTTCCATATAAATTTTAGAATCTTCTGAATTTCTACAAAATAA
Organism: Miniopterus natalensis; assembly: GCF_054644295.1. Classification (NCBI taxonomy): domain Eukaryota; kingdom Metazoa; phylum Chordata; class Mammalia; order Chiroptera; family Miniopteridae; genus Miniopterus; species Miniopterus natalensis. The sequence goes on along the minus strand of NC_142081.1, from coordinate 140,976,898 downwards.
AACTTCTGAAATTTCATTAGTATTACATTTAATCTTTGGATCAATTTGGAGGAAATTGATGTTTTTATTTATAAATATAGTTTCCCCTTCCTCATATTAAGGCTTTCTTTGGTCCTGGCTGGTTTGGCTCAGTGGTTAGAGCATCTGCCTGTGGACTGAAGGGTCCCAGGTGTGATTCCAGCCAAGGGCACGTATCTCGGTTGCAGACTCGATCCCCTGGTCAGGGTGAGGGCAGGAGGCAACCAATCGATGTGTCTCTCTCACATCGATGTTTCTCTCGCTCTCTCTCCCTCCATCCACTCTCTCTGAAAAGCAATGGAAAAAAATCCTCAAGTGGGGATTAAAAAAAAAAAAAAAAGGTTTTCTTTAATCTCTCAAAAATATTTTGTATTTTTTTGTGTAACATTTTTGTACAACTTGTGAAGTTTAATATTGTATATTTAATATTTTTGATGCTATTGAAAATATAACAATTTTAGTAGTGCTTATGGTTGGGATATAGAAATACAATTGATTTTGTTACTGAACTTATATCCAAAAACTACCTTAAATTTAGATATGAATTCCACCAGAGATTCTTTGCGATTCTCTACATGCATACTGTATAATCTGGAAAATATATTTTTGTTTCTTCAGTTTTAAATTTTCATATCATTGTCTTTCATGATATGTTGCTCTGGCTGCAATCTTGAGTACATATTTGAATAGAAGTGGTGATAGTGGAAATATTTATTCTATTCTTGATTTCAGGTGGAAATTTTATAATAAATATTTTTTGTAGGTACCATTTATGTAAAGCAGAATATCTTCTATTTCTAGTTCACTAATAGTTTTTGTGATAGCTGTTTTTCTTGCATCTTTGGAATAATCATATGATTTTCCCCTTTATTCTGCTAATATGATGCATCACATTGGTTACCAATTATCTACTCAACTTTGCATTCATAGAATAAATCCAACTTGGTTATAATTTTTTTCCTATGCATCACTGGATATTTTTTAAGGACTTAAGAGAAGGTGATGTATATTTTTCTATTCTTGTAAAAATAAGTTGACCTTATAAGACAAATTGGAAATTGCTCTCTCTGCTTTTTTATGGAATAGCTTATATACAATTATGTTACTGCTTCTAAATAATTTGCAAAATTCACCACTGAACAAAACACAGTCTATAGCTTTTCTTGGAATAAGGTTCTTATTTAAAGATCCAACTAATTTAATTGCTACAGGACCACTGCTTTCATTTTTTATTCTTTTTGTGTCAGTTTTGATATATATTGTCAGGGTTTTTGTTTTTGTTTTAAGGGGGAGACTTTGTCAATTTCATCTAAATTTTCTATTTCTTTGGGAAAAAGTTGTTTTCAACTTGTTCTTATCATTTAATTATCTGTGTTTAGTGTGTTAGTGGCATCCTCTTTTTCATTTTTGACAAGCTAATTTGTTCTCCCCACATATTCTTGATCAGGCTAAGCAAGTTTATCAGTTTTATTGATATTTTCATAGACCCAATATGGATATTCTTCATCTTCTCTGTATTGTTTTTCTTCTACATTATTATCGCTATTATTGTCATTTTCCCTCTTTTTTTACTACCTTTGTGTTTAATCTGCTGCTGTTTGCTAACATCTTGAGATGAATGATTTTAGAATATCGATTCTAGTTTTTTTCTTTTATAATATAATCATTTTATTGTTATAGCAAAATATATGTAATATATTTCCACTAAGTATGTTTTTAGCTGCTTCCTACTACTTTTCATAGGCCATATATGTTCAATTATCAATCATCTCAAGCTAGCCTCCAATTTACATTTTGATTTCTTTTTTATTCATTGTTATGTGCCAATTAATTGCTTAATTTTAAAACATTTGGTGATACTCTTATTATCTGTTTGTTAGTGTTTTATTCATTAATTCTACTATGGAAAACCACATTCTGTATTATTTTAATTCTCTGCTATTTAAGACTTGTTTTATTGCACAGAGTACTGTAAATTTTGAATAAATTTTCCATATGCACTTGAAAACAATGTATATTCTGTGGGTACAAGTGAATTAGAAAGATACAGATGATAGATGGTAGATGCTAGGTACATGATAGGTAGATAGATGATAGATAGATGATAGATATAGATGATAGATGATAGATGATAGATGATAGATGATAGATAGATAGATAGATAGATGATAGATAGATAGATAGATAGATAGATAGATAGATAGATAGATGATAGATAGATAGATGATAGATAGATAGATAGATATAGATAGATGACAGATGATAGATAGATAGAGATAGATGATAGATGATAGATAAATGATAGATAGATAGATACATAGATAGATGATAGATAGATGATAGACAGATAGATGATAGATAGATAGATAGATGATAGATAGATAGATAGATAGATAGATAGATAGATAGATAGATAGATAGATGATAGATGATAGATAGATGATAGATAGATAGATAGATAGATAGATAGATAGATAGATAGATAGATAGATGATAGATAGATAGATAGATAGATAGATAGATAGATAGATAGATGATAGATAGATAGATGATAGATAGATAGATAGATATAGATAGATGACAGATGATAGATAGATAGAGATAGATGATAGATGATAGATAAATGATAGATAGATAGATACATAGATAGATGATAGATAGATGATAGACAGATAGATGATAGATAGATAGATAGATAGATAGATAGATAGATAGATAGATAGATAGATAGATGATAGATGATAGATAGATGATAGATAGATAGATAGATAGATAGATGATAGATAGATAGATAGATAGATAGATAGATAGATAGATGATAGATGATAGATAGATGATAGATAGATAGATAGATAGATAGATAGATAGATAGATAGATAGATAGATAGATAGATGATAGATGATAGATAGATGATAGATAGATAGATAGATAGATGATAGATAGATAGATAGATAGATAGATAGATAGATAGATAGATAGATAGATAGATAGATGATAGATAGATAGATAGATGATAGATAGATAGATGATAGATGATAGAGGTAGATAGATGATAGATGATAGATAGATGATGATGATAGATAGATAGATAGATATAGATAAATAGATAGATGATAGATATAGATAGATAGATGATAGGTAGATGATAGATAATAGATAATAGATAGATAGACAGCAAACATTAATTAAGTGGTGTGTATTTGTATGGTTTAATTCTTCCTTTCTTACTGATGGAAATGTTCATATTGTCAGTTAATGATAGAGGTGTTTAAATGAGTATTTATAAAGTTTTCCTTTTAATTTTATCATTAGTTTGGGCTTTATACATATTAAGCTATACAATTAGGTGCACAAAAATTTATAACTATTTCCTCTTTGAGATTTTCCTTCCTTGTTATAAAATATCCCTTTTTATCTCAAGTAATGCTTTTACCTTTAAGGTCTGTTTTTTCTAATATTTGTGTAACTCCACCACCTTTTTCTTTTTTTTCATTTTACTTTCAATCTTCCTGTATATTTGCATTTATATAACATACACTATATTTACATTTATATGACACTTATATTTTACTTATCTATTTATTTATAGTACTAAGGGCTATAATTCCCCTCCCCCCCAAATCTAATTTGACAATCTTTCTTTTAGAGTGGGGGGGGTGGGAAACTTTTTATGTAAAAGGTCAGAGAGTGAAGATTCTAGACGTTGTGGTCCACATCCAGTGTACAGCACAATTACTCAGCTCTGCTACTGCAGTGCAAATGCAGCCACACACAACATATAAATGAATGGGTGTGAATGTATCCTCATAAAACTTACCATTAAAAAGGCAATGAGCCAGTTTCAGCCTGTAGTCTCATTCCCTAATCCCTTTAAAAGTATTAATCACATTTATATTAATTATTTTAGCTGATACGTTGGGGATTAATTCTAACATCTTATTTGTTCTCTCTTTGTTTCACTTGCTATTCATTCCTTTTTTCTTTCTCTTTTTTTGGTTAATTGATAGGTAAGATTTTTTTATCATTCAGTTTTCACACTATTCTTTTACTGTTCTTTAAATGGTTTTGCTGGAAATGATGACGTGCATCCTTGAGACTCATTAGGCTCTTATATAAATCAGCTCTTTGTTCCTCTCTGGACAATCTTAGGATTCCATCTCCCTCTTGCCTTTTCTGTTGTCTAGTGTCATGTCACATGTGCAGAGGTAGGTAAAAGCAGGTTTATAGTTGTGACTACGTGAAACAGACTTTATTCTTGAATTATTATTAATCTATTATCGTATTATTTATTTGCATTACAACTGTAAACCTAATTTTGTCCACCCTGTGTTAATTCTTCATATTTTTTCCTCCAAAAGACATTATTATTTATGCATTCGCAATTCAGATTAAATCACATTATTTCTTTCCATATCTCTTCTCTACATTCCTTACAAAAATTCCATGCTTCCATAATGGAAAAATTTATTTTTGCCCCAGTAACTTTTTTTAGTTTTCTGTGCATATTGTCGGGAATGGGGACAGGTGGTGACATCTGGTACTGATATATTGACTCAGTATATATCTATTTTTAATCTAAAATCATGAGAACTACCTCAGTTAAAATGTCCCTTCTCTTTAGGATAATTACCTCTCAACTTCTGGCTAATGTTTGATGGCTTCAAACAGACTGTATTTTTGAATTTTTGCTGAAATGTCCTTTTTCTCTTTTTTTGGCTGTGAGTGTTGATCTGCAGCAAGCAAATGTAGCATAACTAAAATATTTTTTGGTCTTTTTTCTTTCTGTATGTCTATATAGTCTCCTCTTCCCACTAAACACAGATGAGGGGAAGGAGATTCACAGCAACATCTTCTCTCCTATATCCTAAAAACACTGAATTTAATGAAAAACAACAAACATTTCAGGTTACTTTTTTGTTAATTTTTTTTTTATACCAGCAGGATCCTGAAATCCCCTTTATGCTTACGTCTTGTAGTTTTCATGTAAGCTTTCCTAATGTTCTATTACAATCTTTTAGCTTGATTTGCACTACAGTTCCCTTCCCACAGCCACACCCATTCAAAGGAGCAGGCACCTTACCATATACCTTCTTAATGGGATATTGAATTGCTTATTTGGCCACTTAGTTGTAATTTCAAATGCCTGTAACTTCGCTTTGCAAAGTAGACCAAATTACTTCAACCATAATTAATCAGAATAAGTCCACATATCCTGCTAGGAAGTCTTTCAACTATAAGACATTAAGAAATAATTCTTTTCTCCCATCTCATATTTTCCATGAAGTACCTTTATTTTTTTATTTATTTAATAAAAACATTTTATAACCAAGATACTTATTTCCTAGCTATTCTTTCTTTCCTTTTACTCTCTAATTGTATAATTTAACTGTCATGAAAATGTTTTTTGTATGAAGTAATAATAAATTTCTCTGTATTTTTTCTCACATCATTTAATACTATTTTATTCATACATGATCAATTTTATCCAAAATTTTAAATAAAGATAAAAGGCAATGATGCAGGACATAGCCAAATATTATCACCTTTCATACAAATATCCCAAGGTACTTTACAATGTTTACATAGTAAATGTGTAAACTGAGGCACAGGCAAGGTGATTAAATTGCTTAGGGCCCTATAGGAGAGACTATGCAATACATTTCATGCTAGGTCAATCAGTTCACCTGGTAATCAGTGTGTACTGTGTCCAATGTTGGTCGGGGTGGTAACTCTTAGACAGGACAGTACATGATATTTTCTTGTGATGGTTTTTAAACAAATGCATCCAGTGTCTTAACCCCTTCGGTACTCAATCTGGTACACGCAGCTTATTAAAGAGCTCTGCCAATGATTGGGATGCACAGATACTTATGAAACGCTGCTTCAATCATTGAAAAATAAAGAAGAAATGGGATTTGACTCAGTCAGGTTGAAAAAAAAACAACACTGAAAACTATATAAAATCACATGTAATTAAAAATTGAATTTTCTGGCACAGTGTGAGGACAGTTTCATTAAGAAGATTAGAATTGATCTGTACCTTCAAGAATAGATGGGATGTGCAGAGCTGGTAGGAATGCCTGCAAGGGGGAAAGTTTTAGAATACCAGCAACAGCACAGAGCCAGAAATAATCATTGTTAGGTAATCAGTCACCTCAGACTAGAAACTGCTTCTACTTTGTTCACTGCCTTCTACACAGTATTATCACCTGTTGAACAAACATGGGAATAAGTGAATACACCAGTCAATCTATCAATAATAAGAGTGACATCTTTTCATGATGGAGTAGTGGGAAATAAGTATGAATATTTAGAACAAAATCCAATCATGGATGACCCTGAAGGCACGCAAAGCAGTTAAAAAGGGGGTCAATAACTAAAAAGAATATTTGAGCTAGATTTATCAGGGTATCACAGACATGCTCTAGGTGGGGTTCCACACTTGAAGTGAAGCCAATTGAAAATGTGTTGCAGTAATATAGTAACCAAGGTCTTGCACTATTATTTTTCTTTTTTTCATATGGTTTTATTGATTTGAGAGAGGGAAAGTAGAGGGAGAGAGAAACATCGATGGGAGAGGAACATCGATTGGCTGCCTCCCACCCCACCCCCATGGGGATTGAGCCTGCAAACCCGACCATATGCCCTAACTAGGAATCAAACCAGTGACCCCTCAGTGCATGGTAAGACATTCAACCCACTGAGCCACACTGGCCATGGCTCTTGCACAATTCTCATAAAATAAAAGTAAAGCATACCTACCAAATAATGAGTGCGTGTGTAATGATAAAAAAATTCTTCAAAGCAGATTTTAAATATTATATAATTATAATATTATTGGATTGTTCAGTTTAATACTGTGTGTTATCTAATTCAATGATTTTTTTACCCTTAAATTGCACTTGTCCTCTGAGTCATTCCTCTCTTGCTCCTTCCTTATCCTCTCATACCTATCTCCTTATTTGGGGGCTTTTCCTCCTTAAATATATTTAGCTAAAAACATTAACTACTACACAATTCTGGTTGCTGAATTTTTTATTATAACTGGCTATATTCTATCTGCATGGCATTTAAAAAACTCACTTTAGACTTTAATATTTTATTTTATTTTTATTTTTTAAAATATATCTTTATTGATTTCAGAGAGAGGAAAGGAAAGGGAGAGAGAGAGATAGAAACATCAATGATGAGAGTGTCATTGATCAGCTGGGGATCAAGTGGGGATCAAGCCCCCAACCCGGGCATGTGCCCTTACTGGGAATCGAACCCCGATATCCTGGATCCTAGGTCGATGCTGAGCCACACCTGGCCAGGCAAGACTTTAATATTTTAGAGTTGACTTACTCCAGCTAGAGTGAGAGTGGAAGTATAAAAATGAAACATCAAAATTTTGCTTTAAGAAAGACAAGAGATGTTAATATTCTTAGACATTTGTTTAAGCATATAATGTACATAGTTAAGTTAGTTTAGCCAGAAATTTATGGTCTGTTATTTGAAACATTTTTTTACAGCCTGGACAATATTTCATAATTTGTGTCTTCAGATATATATGTTTTATAAACTATTCATTTTTTTCGCCCATGTTTGATTAGCTTTTCATAAAAATTCTAACAACGATATGACTTACTATGCATACCTGCAGAAATATAGGTATTTCATAAGCTGAGAATGTCTGAAAGGTTGACCATACAACATATTATACAATATTTACAGTATATAGAATGAAAACTGAGTCAAGTTTGAAAATATAATTAGCAGAACTTTAATTGATGGGACTATAAAAGAAAGAAAAGAAATATAAGCTGCAGAATATCCCCATCCCCACAACTACCTCAAGAATGACTGAGGAAATTCTAAGACAAGAAAATACAATGTAAGTCCATCTCCATAGATAATTAGATACTCAAAGGAGTCACATTCATCCCTTCAGGCCAATGGGGGAAGGATGCAACTAATTCAAGGAACTGCCGTCCATCCTAATGGACTAAATGGGTGCAGGGAGATCTATTGCTTCCACTTTGCATTACTAGGAAGTTCCAGCTACAGTGAAAATCTATTCATCAGGAGAGCAGAAAACTTACATTATTATGGTTTAGGCAGGCTGGAAGCAACAAGAAAAAAATGTTTTTTTCTGATGCAGGCAAAAAAAAAAAAGGTCAAATGCATAATTATCACTGGATTTTAATGGGTTGAAATGGCCTTAGGAAGGAGAAATGAGTTTCCAATGGACCAAAGAATATCTACCTCTAAAAAGCTGAACTGCACCAGTGTTCGCTGGATAGGCTCCACACCTTCACCACTAGCCCGGATGCTTGCTTTGACACCCTCCATGGATTAAACAATTAACCTTTGAAAATCCATGGTTATTTGAAAACTAACCTTTCTATCTGACTGATGCCGATTTACCCAGTCTTAGATGAAATGGGGAAAAATAACGGTTTGGCATATAAAAGCTACATTAGCTTGCATGTTTGCATGTTTGTCTTCAAGTAGAGGCATCTATCGAGGATTCAAACCAAAGTGGGAGAAGAAGAGTATTTAAATCAAGCCCGGATCTTAGAGACAGAGAGAGACATCTACTGGTCCGTTTATTACCCATCCCTAGCACCTCCCCCTCCGCAGTAATTAATGTAACGTTTTCTCTCTTTACAGCTGACAGCCAAGAGCATAATTAGAGTCTAATAAAACACGGGAAAGTCACCAATGCAAAGTGGAATAAACAGTAAACAGTGAGGGGAGAGGGGATCCAGGAGTGTGATGGCTGGGTAATGCCTTAGATAAACTGTGTGCACATTGACACTGTCACGCTCTCGGCAGCCCCAAGTGTGCTGGGAGCCGGTGCAGACAGACAGCTCGAATTAATCCCAAGAGGGGCGCATGACAGGCGAGTGAAGCAGACAATTAGAATGAAGGAGGAAATTGGAAATGGCAAAGGTGTGAACATATGTCAAATTACAACTAAATGATAAATTACAATTCTGTCATTGGAATAAGCGGTAATTAAGAAAGATTTCAGCTATCCCTCTTGGAAAAAAAAAAAAAGAGAGAGAGAATCACATTTTCCCCCCTCCAGTTTAGATTTGTTTGCTGAATCGTTTCCATCCATCTCACACGTGAGGCTGGATCTTCCTGACTTTGGGGCTGCATTATTTGTGTACATTAAGGATAATTCTTTTCTTCCCTCTTCCCCGTTTTCCAGCCTGGCAGAATGATAGTGTCAAAATGAACAGGAAGCTGATAGTATCTGATATAAAAACCTGCACTGAGGTTTAAATAAAAAAAAAAAAAAAAAAATGAGGGTTGCTGCTGAAGCTGCTGCTGCACTCTAATTATTTTAAACAAGCACTGCACAGTCCAGCTGACAATTAGGAAAGCCTGCTTTATGGCTTGGGGGATTCGCATGAAACCTCATAATCTCTGTATACACGTCCTTCCCGTTTAGACAGTAATGAATGTGGGTGGGGTTTCTTGGCAGTTTTCGGCCACTTAACCACAATTTAAAACAGCTGTGTAATTATCATGAGATTTTTGAATCCAGCATCCAATTCCAATTTAGAGTTTATAGCACCTGTGGTTGGTTACAACCTCTAGGACCAAGGCAGGGAAATGACAGAAGCCAAAATGCAGCGTTGGCAACAGCAGCCCTGGCGAGGGTTCACGGTCCCACGGGGCCACTGCGTTCCAGGACAGAGGCGAGAACGGGACACTCACAAGGCGAGCGTCATGTAAACATGAGGTGCTGCGTGCAGGGGGTGTTCTCCAGCAGAGCCACGCCAGCAGAGACTGCTCGTCAGCTCCTGAAAAAAACAGACATGTCTCAGACTTACAGGACTTTGCAAACCCCTTAGAAAAGGGGGGAAAGAGCTTGACAATGGAAAGGGCCGTACAGGTCCTGGTGCCAAGGTAACAATCTGAAAATTTAGTCCCTTTCAAAACAGAATTTTATCTGATGATCATTTTCTACCTATTATTTGGTGAAACCGATAAATTAGAAATGCAGCAACAGTCAAAATAGTAATAATAATAGTCATTTACGTGAGGATTTGGACTGAAATAAAATTTCCTAGCATGGTAAGCAAAACACCCACCGCATGTTATTCTAATATTTAGAGGATCAGCTAACTCTAAATTTTCTCTGCATTATACACGCTTTTACAAGTGCTTATAATATTAAATAGCCATAGTCCTATATTTATAGAATGATGAAATGCAATCATTTAGTGTCTAAAAAAAGGAGACTGAAATAGTGAAAGTCCCCTTAGAACTTATGCAAATATTTACATCATTCCTTTCTCACCCTCCCTCTAGGGCAAAAAGGAGACAAATATCCAAAAAGGTAAATAAAATGCTCCAGCAGAGAGGTCAGAAGCCCCAATGATCTTCCAGGATAAATCAATTTCTAGCAGCTGTGGCCAGATATTGTAGTTCAAGGCCTTGAAAGCTTAATTGGGGAAACATGTTAAAAGTTAAAGGGCCAGAGTCACGTTAATTACATGAGATTTTTCTTGTAGAAAATCTCAGCACAATGCCACCTCCCTCTTTCTTAGATAAGGGTAGAAAAGTGCCTACGTAGGCACTTCTATATTTTGACAAGGTTTATTTTAAAACAGGTTCTTTTTTTTTTTATAGTCATCCATAAGCTTCACAAGTAATAGAGTCTAATGTGTTGATTTATTATATGCCTAGTACAGTTTAGGTTAAGAAGCTTCTGACTTTGTATGCCAGAATGTCTGAAGGGTTCAAATATGGAACAAATTAAGAGCTGGGTTTCAATTCTTTCTTCTCTTGTAAAGGGTAAGAAAAAAAATTTAAATTATTGCTCGAATACTGTTTCCCCCCAGAAATAGAAGTTCTCTTAGGAAACATGAATACAGGAGTGTAGGCTGAAAGTATATTGGACTTTTACTCCAACCAGGGGAAAATATTTATAAAATATAATCTGGCAAAAATGTAATTAAATATTCATTAAATATAATGTAGCAAATTAATTGTCTACATAATAAAAGCTGAATGGAGGATGATGTCAGTCTTCATATTGGTTACTTTGTAAATATAAAAAAGAGCAAATCTGAACCTTAGAAATCATTTTTCCAAACATATAACATTCCACATTCAATTTATTTTCAAGGTACATTTATTATGTATGTATTAAAGCTAAAGACATTCAATAAGTTTCCTCAACGTTAATGGCAGAGCATAAGCTCCCTTCCATGAAATAATGTAGTATATAATAATGGTTTCTGGAAATTATGTTTTTTTAATAACAGGTTAAATTTTCATATTTTCTACACCTGTTAACTTTCCAAAGAGAATACTTTGTTTTAATAAATATAAGAGGCTATGGAAATTATTTTGTTGGCAAAGGATGCTGTTATAATGCGTGTTGATTTAATATAGACTTTACATATGGATGTTATTTAGAGAGCACTTTTCCAAAGATTCTCAACCTATGGTATACATAAGATCTGTATAGGGACAGAAAACTGCATTTTGGACAAGCATTCCAGGGTTTCATGCAGACTTGAACTCTTCGCATACAAAGTTTCCACTTCGCTTAGGGCTGGGAAAGTCATTAGCACCAGAGTGAATACTAGAGCAAGATAGCTGGGAATAGAAACAAGACTTCCGACATCCTGTCAAGTTTTTTGTCTATGAAATTATACTCTTTAATAGATTATTGATATATAAATAAAACATAAACCATGTTTCTAATTTCTATGTTCAGTTCTATGCTTAAAATGAGAAAAATTTGACAATGATAATTAACCTAAGCACATTATTTTCACTACAGATTTTAATGCCAGGGCTTTACCAATTGAGAGACACATAAAATAAGAGTCATAAATATAGCAGTAACTGTTTTTAGTCTATATGAGATACTGAAGAATAGTAAAATATGGAACTATGTAAAAACATTTTATTAAAGATTAGGTCAGCCCGTCCGGGTGTGGCTCAGTGGTTAAGCGTTGACCTAGGATCTAGGTGATCAGGCTTCGATTCCCGGTCAGGGCACATGCCCAGGTTGCGGGCTGCAGCCGATCAATGACTCTCTCATCATTGATGTTTCTATCTCTCTCTCTCCCTCTCTTTTCCTCTCTCTGAAATCAATAAAGATATATTTTTTAAAAAAGATTAGGTCAAAAGTATTTATAGTTCGTAATGTATTCATTTAAATACATGGCTTTTCTAAAATATTAAACTTTGAATTTTAAAAATTTTCTTGTACAAATTTTGGAACCATTGAATTTTTAATTGCTTTACACTCAGGCAATGATATTTCAGATATAAATGTACCTTGAATTCATCCTGAATGTCATGGTGAAATATTATTCAGTGGCCAATAGCCAATAAGCATGGTAAAATATTCTACAAGTCTAATCTCAGGAGATCTGACTGCAGTCTTATTCAAAAATTTAAGAGTGTGTGAGATAATAGAAAATATACATATTGATCTCTACCCCTGGTTTCTGGCACAGAGTTCCTAAAACCTTTGTATTTTTCTAGTGATAAGAGCACTAGGAGCATCTTTTGTTCCAGTATTTGGTCTTTGATCTCAGTTCCTAAATCCCTTGGGATTTCCTAGGTGATAACATGTGTCTTTTATTCTAATGAGTTGACTCTTGGTGGGCTTTTGGATGTGGGTGGGTTGGTCAATAGAAAGACCAAGCCATTGTTAGAAGCTTGGAATTTTGAGCCCCACTCCTATTCTCAAGAGAGGGAATACGGGCTTGAAATGGAGAAAATGGTCAATCATGCCTATTAGCTCCATAAAAATCCCAAAGGTACAGGGTTCAGAGAGCTTCTGGGTTGGTAAATATATGAAAGTGCCAGGAGGCTGATGTGCCCAGAATGGGCATGGAAGCTCTGCAGTCCTTTCCACATACCTTGCTCTGCACATTTCTTCCATCTGGATGTTGGACTGTATTCTTTATCATCCCCTTTCATAATAAACTGGCAAATAACAAGAAAACTCCTTTTTTCTGAGTTCTCTGAGCCACTCTAGCAAATTATTTGGCCCCAAGGAGAAGGTTAATAGAACCTCCAATCTATAGCCAGTCAATCAGGAGCATAGGTGACAACCTGGATTTGCATCTGATATTGGGGATTGGGGGCAGTCTTGGGAGATCTGATCACTGAATTAAGTTAAACTGCAGGATGCCCAGCTGGTGACACAGGATTTCTTGGTGTGGGAAGAACCCTCATCTGCTGTCAGAGTGTGGTCAGTATGCAGCAGTGTGAGAATAAAGGACAAACACAAAGGAAGTGCAGGTTTTCTACACAGAGTGCGTTAGCAAAAGCTCATGAATTTTCACTTGCAGACTTGACAGAATAACTGGTACTGGTATTTTTCTTTCACCAAAAGAAAAACAATCTATAAACCTGGAAAAATATATGCAGCAACTATTTGCAGGTATTAAACAATAGGCAATGCAAGTCAGTAAACTTGAGATAATTATTGCAATTACCATGGTTTCTGTCTGGAGTATGTTACTGCTTCAGTGCAGAGGGTTGTTGAATCCAAACTGAGTAACAATTCAAGGATCACAGTTCAAATCAGCAACAGTGGCTGGAATTTCAAAGCAGAGCACTAGATAAGAAGGAGCAACACAAAACTAGAGAAGAGAAGTCTTCATGAGGATTCAAAACATGGGCTTTGGCTAAAGGCTGGCCTGGATGTGCACAAATAATTCTCCGCAATGCTTAAAAATAATCATTTGATGTTAGGCTGATTGCTGAATGGTGACACCAAAAGTTATAGCCAGCCTAAGAGACCTTGCTGAGCTATTTGACTGCTCAGAAGTCTGGAAAGCCCATACATTAGGTGCAAAAACCACCTAGAACTAAGTTCAAAACTGATATAGAGCCATCAAAATAAATACTAAACAAAAAGTGAAAGGACAAAAAGATTTGCCAGTAATCTAACTGCCCACAGTAATAAAACTGAACACTATTTACAATAAGGGGTGAATAACCCACATCGCACAGGCATGCCACCTGTTTTTGTAAATAAAGTTTACTGGAACATAGCCATGCTCATGTGTTTAAATATCTTGTGTTGCTTCTTTCACACTACAAAAGCAGAGTTAGATAGTTATGGCAAATATTGTCTAGCCCACAATCTAAAATTCTTAGTATCTAGCCCTTTAAGAAAACATTTGCCAATCACAGATCTAGACTCACTACAGTGTGTTACCGTAATGTCTAGCACACAATAAAAAATTTGTAGACATACAAATATGCAAGAATGTGACTGATGCTCAACAAAAAGCAGTCAGTGGAGAAAGACCCTGAGATGACCCAGAGACTGGATTAGTCATTAAAAACTTTTAAAGCAGTTATTATAGATATATACAGAAGCTTGTAGGAAAAGGGAAACTATAAAAAAGAGACAATTGAAAATTCTCATATCAAAAATACAATATCTGGAGTAGCATATCCACCAGATAGGTTAAACAGATGATAGAAGCTTAAGGAAAACAGAATTACTAAGCTTAAAGATAGATGGATAAAAATTAACCAAAAACAAAACAAAGCAGAAAACAGATTGAAAGAGAAAATTTCAGGGATCAATGGCATAATATCAAGCAGTCTAACATATGTATAATTCAAATCCCAGTGATAATAGAGCAGAAAATAATGGCTGTGAATTTCCAAGATCTGTAGGGGGAAAAGAAAACATCAATTTGCAGATCTAAGAACCTCTGCAAAAACTAAGCAAGATAAATACCTAACCAACCACATCCAGGTAAATTATAATAAAAATGATGGAAGCTGAAAATAAAGAGAAAAATCATGTTCCAGTCATGGGAAAAAGAGGCATTTTTCATAAAAAGTAACAATAATACAAATAATAATGGGCTTTTTACAAGATACAATAGAAACTGGAAGACAATTTTTAAAAGTTCTAAAGTACTGAAATAAAAATATAATTTTAAGGCCATCACTTTATATCCTGCTAAGAATTCTTCAAAAAATAAGATTAAAAGGAAACCATACTAGATGCAACTTGGATACATAAAAGATAAAGTTTAGGATACAAAACTGGTAACAGTCAATGAATTGAGGGAGCACAAATACCAAATGAAATAATTCTTGATGTTTGTGATTCCATTGCTTTACATTATAAGCAGTGCTGGACTAGAATGGTCATCAGTTTGAAAACAATCATTAACCAAAAAAAAAATTATTCATTTCTGTAGATTCTTTTAAATTTTAAAATGAACTGTATGTTGATAAACACTGACTTTATAATCATTCAAAGTGTAAATACATTTTTTTAGGATACACTGTATATAGACATGTTAGTCAAAGGTCAAAGGATAAATGAAAATACAATGCATAACATTAATTGGTATATAGTGAAATATAATAAAATATTCTTACCACTAGGAATACTTAAGTTAGAGTTTCAATTTTCAGAGAAATGTAAAATGATCATACAAAGATAAATCACAATAGAATAATCAAAAGAAGATCCTGAAAACATTTTAATAACCAAAATTAAAGACAAAAAGTGAGGAATTGAAAAAGAAATAAGGTGAACAGCTAGAAAATAAATAGCAAAATGACAAACTTAAATACAAACAGATGAACAATAAATGGACTATATTCTACAATTAAAATGCAAAGACAGAAAGAGTGGATTTTTTTTAAAGACCCAACTGTATTTTTTTTATAAAAACAGGAATTTAATACAAACACACAAATAGGTTGGAAGTAAAATTGTGTAAACAGGTATACCATGCAGTTGATAAGCATAAAAAAAGGGTATGTTTGCTATATTAATACAATATAAAATACTTTAAGACCAGAACAGGAAACATTTATTACATGTCAACCTGTGAGAAAGACTGGAATATTTCTAACTGTATATGTACTTACAAACAGTGCTTTGAAGCACATGAAGGGACCAGCTGGTGTTGCTCAGTGGTTGAGTGTAGACCCATGCACCAAAAGGTTGCTAGTTCGATTTCCTGTCAGGGTAAATCCCCTCGTTTAGGGCTCCATCCCCAGTAGGGGGCATGCAGGCGGGAGCCGATCCATGCCTCTCTTTCATTGATATTTCTATCTCTCTCTCCTTCTCTCTTCCTCTCTCTCTTAAATCAATAAAAATATATTTAAAAAGCAAAACCAAATAAAACTACTACTTGTATGCTGACTATGCTTTAAAATGCAAGAAGGAAAATAATTACAGAACTAAATGGAGAAATACACCAATACACAAACATAGTGGGAGTATTTAACACCCCTATTTTTTAATTAATAGAACAAGAAAGTGTAATTGTTGATAATATTGAGTACTTAAACAATACTACCAACAACATGACTTAATTGACATGTTGAGACATTGCAACCAGTCACTACAGGATACACCTATTTTTAAGTGCACATAGAATGTTCTAAGTGATAGGTCATGTGCCAGCTCTAAAAACAAGCATCAATAAGTTTTAACATCTTGAAATAGCACAGAATATGTCCTCTCTCCAAAATGGAATTAAATTATAAACAAGTAACAAAAATATATTTAGAAAACCTAAGATATTTGGAAATTAAACGATGTGCTAATAAATAACACGGATAAAAGAAGTCACCTGAAAAACACTTTTCCACAGGCTGGAGAACAAGGCCAGGGCATTTGCTTTTTCCACTTGCAACTCAACATGAGGGTCCTCGCCGTGCAAACAGGCAGAGACACAACATAAAAGTCGTAGACATTCAAACCGAAAAGCTAAACTCTCTTTCTTTACATACAACGTGATTATTGCAGAAATCATCATACATTATCTTTATAGGAAATGCAAAGAAATATAGAATAATACCACTAGAACTAATAACTAAATTTTGTAGGTTTGGAAGTGCAAGATCAGTGTTAAAAACTCAACTGTATTTGAAAAGCTAAATACTAAAGTTTGATTGACCATCAAATCAAAAGGTAGATATAAACATTTTATGAGATCAAAATTAATAGAAAGATATACCATTATTGTGATTCAAAAAACTTAACTTTGTTACAATATTAATTTTCTCCAACTGATTTGTAGATTGAAGGCAATCTCCACCAAAATTCCAGCAAATTGTGTGTGTGTGTGTGTGTGTGTGTGTGTGTGTGTGTGTGGTGTGTAAATTGACCATTTATTTCTAAAATTAACAGAGAAATGCAAAGGTCCTAGAAGAGCCAGGTAAACCTTGAGGAAAAAAAAAAGAACAAAGTTAGAGTTCATACACTGACCATTTTCAAAACTTATTATAAAACTACAGTTATCAAGTAATATGATACAGTTATGAAGACATATAACTAGATCATGTAATGGAATGTAGAGAACAGAACTGATTTATGTTTATAGAATGGTGCTCACAAGTGTAAGTCCCAAGGCAATTCAATGAAGAAAGGAAAGTCTTTCAACAAATGGTGATAAAAATAGATAAATATATTAAAAATAATAAGCATCAACACCTATATCATCCCATACACAAAAATTAATTCAAGGTATCATAGACCTATATATAAAAGCTAAAACTAGTAAGAGACTATCTTTGTGATTTTTGTATAAGCAGATAATTCTTAAATTGTATAAAAATCTTACCATGAAATAAAAAATCAATAACATGGACTTTATTAAAATTAAAACTCGTGCTTATAAAAAATCACTATTACAAAAAATAGAACAATTTACAAATTATAAACCCAACAAGGGACTTGTGTCCAGAATACACATTAAAATTCTACAAATCAAGAAGATAAAACGGCAAACTACCAATTAAAATATAGAAAACTGATCTTGAACAGTTACTTCTAAAAAGATGTATGAATGGGCATCAGTACATGAGAAATACACTCAACATCATAGTTATTTTTAGTTAAAACCAAAATGAAAATACTACTCCACAATACTCATTAGATTAGCTAATATGAAAACACACTGGTAAACCTAATGCTGGTGAGAATTCAGCATAACTGGACTCTCATTCCTTGATGCTGGGAATGCAGAAACTCATGAGTTCTTACACAGTTAAATCTATACCTACTACATTATCCAGAAATTCCACTTCTAAAAATTGCCTAAAAGAAGTGAAAATGTATATTCACAAAAAGACTTATGAAGAATGTTTTGAACAGCTTTATTCATAATATCAGGAAACTAGAAAAAAATCTGAATATCTATCATAGGGGACTAAAAAACCAAAATATGATACATTTATATGTTGGAATATCACTTAGGAATTGAAAAATGCTACTGATATATACAAAACCATTTACGTATTTCAGAAAAGATTATGTTGCACAAAAGAAGCCCTGCTCAAAAAATGCATGCTGTTTGGTTACATTTTTTACAAGTTCAAAAATAGGCAAAACTTATCTTTGGTAATAGAAAACAAAACAGTAGTTACCTCTGAGATAGGGGTGCAAATTACATGAGATGGGGCACCGGTAAATTGGGAGATATAAGTGTTTACCTTGATTGGACTGGTAGTCACAGAGGTTTATATGTTTGTAAAACCTCACTGAATTATGCCCCTAAGACCTATGTTTACACTGTATATAAATTTTACTTCAAATTGTAAAAATGCTTGGACAGGGTCATTGGTAATTAGAAATCCTCTGCCACGTAAATGTAATAGATTGTCCTTCTACTTCTTGCTGGAGTTTTAAATGTTTCCCTGAAAGCAATCAGGCACTTTGGACAAAGCAATTAACTTTTTCTGGTGAGTGGGGTGCTGGTGAATAAAAGTGCCGTTGATTTGTTCTGATCTATCATATGGATACAGTATTATGGTTGCCCAGCTGCTGGCCAGACGAGAACCCTAACAGACACGGCAGTAAAACACCATTTTACGTAGTAATAATCATCACACCTTAGAGCTGAAGTAGAAGCTTGTTTTAATGAATACGATTACAATATCAACTTTTTAAAAATAACAAACTACTTTAACACTCTACCCAGTAACACTTAACTTGTTTTGATTTTCTGATGTACATATAAAGAAAACCATCACATGTGATTTTTAAAATATTTTATGTTTGGAAAAAACAAAATTCTACAGAGTCCTATTGAAAGAAATCTATAAATGATAAGTATTTTGATTAACATTTCCTTTTCTTCCTCTTTACTAGGACACACATAAGACTGCTGACCATTTAGTGAATGAAATCAAGAAGTGATGAGAAAGAAACAAATATAAATATATAAGAGAGGGACAGAGAAAGAAGGAGAGGAGGCAAGCAGATATTTACCATAAGTTCTAAAAGTTGTCAATGCCTGGTTTTAAAACGCTTATGCTTAGATCATCTCAGAATTTTAATACATGGAAAAATGCTGTTAGCTGGTATGTGCAGAGCTCAGTTATTAGAGCATTAAAACTGATTGTTGTGCCATAAATTGCTAAGAATTATTTATCAATATTGTTTTGCCAAACTGACTTAGCAATAGTTATACATGGAACTACTTGACTGAGATTCAAGAATTATATTTTTACCAACTGACTAGAAACCTAATATCCTCTACCACTGTCATATTATTGCAGCACATGTCAAGAAGTATGCTTGCCACTCCTGTGAAAAGCAACCTCAGTAATATTTCTTGCACCCAGTAACTGCTATGCACAAATACTGAATGAATAGTCGTTAAAGTGTAATAAGAATCTTTAGGAAAGATAAAGATCCACGAAATACACTTATAGCAGAAAGGTATAATAATATTTTTAATGAAATAGTTGTAAAGATCTCAAAAATATACATATTTCAAACACTCCACAAATCAGTATTGTTTGTTATTACCAAACAAAATTTAAATTATATCTAGAAATTAAAGGACAATAGGTAATACAGAGTTCAACAATGCAGCAATATGTTTTTCATTTTAATGAGTTCTGAATTAAAATATTACAACTTTCCTATTCCTTTGAGCTTCTTAAAATAGAAATATACCTTTACATATTTTTCTCTTTAATTAATAAACTGATGTTAGAGCAGTTTTAGGCTTACAGAAAAATTAAGCAGAAAGTACACAAATTCTACATGCTCTCAGATTTCCTATTATTAGCATCTTGCAATAGCATGGCACATTTCTTATCAATACTGACACATTATTATTAACTAAAGTCTATAGTTTACATAGGGTTCATTTTTGAATTTTTGCAAATGTATAATCTCATGTATCCGCCACTAGAGTATCATACAAAATTGTTTCACTGCCTTAAAGTTCTCCTGTTCTCCACCTATTTATTTCTCAACCTCACCTTCCTACCCAATGGTAACCACTAATCTTTTGACTGTCTCTATAGTTTTTCTTTTACTAGAATATAATGTACATAGAATCATAGAGTATGTAGCTTTTTCAGGTTGGCTTCTTTCATTTAGCAATATACATTTAAGGTGATTCCATGTATTTTTGTGGCTTAGTAGTTAGTTTTTATCACTGCATAATATTCTCTCTCAAGATGCCAAAAAGACTTCTTGACAATTATGAATAAAGCTACCAGAAACATTCATATTCAGGTTTTTGTGTGGACATAAATTTTTCAACTCAGTGGGGTGAACCATGGAGCACAGTTGCTGGATTACACAGTAAGGCCGTCTTTAGTTTTGTAAAAAGCTGCCAGTCTTCCAAAGTGGCAACACCATTTTGCACTTCTGCCGCCAGTGAGTAAGAGTTCCTTTCGCTCCACACCCTGGCCAGCATTTGGTGGTGTCAGTGTTTTGGATTTCAACCATCCTCACAGATGTGTTTTAATCCTTACTGATGTTTTAATTTACATTTCCCTACTGACATATCCTGCGGAACATCTCACACGCTTATTTGCCATTCTGCGTATCTTCTTCAGTGAAGTGTCTCTTTAAAACTTTTGCCCACTTTTTAATTTAGTTGTTGAGTATTAAGAATATGTTTTATGTACAAGTCCTTATCAAACATGTGTTTTTCAAATATATCTTCCCAATCCATAGTTGGATGGAAAATGTGGTTTCTAGTTGGGGTTTAAGCCATGTGCCTAACTTAAACTTAGGGTTTTCTATTACTCAAAGGAGAAGGGGAGAATGGATATAGCAGTCTCCAAAACACTACTTATTTGCTGTGTGACCATAGGTAAGGCATTTAACCTCTGTGACTCAGTTTCCTCATTTGTAGAATAGGTATGTTGATTAAACATGCTGGGTCCGATGCATGTTGATGATTATTGTTAATGTACGTCCTTCATTTGAAGAACAGGTAGCTAACAGGAGGCTTTGTGGAAGTTTTGCTCCATTCCCCACTAATAATATAAAGTCAAGTCCCAGGAGGTTTGTCAGGATTTCTGAGTTCAGGATTTTACCACAGTATGCATCAAAGGTATTTCCGTAGATTTAAATGGAAAGCCTTTAGCCAAGAATTGTGCTTATTTACCAAGAGTTGAAATGTATATCACTGTTTCTGTTGGTCTTATTAGCTAAAGGTATACATTTGTGATACTAAAATACTTTCACACTTCTAAAAATGAATTTACATGCTCTTCATTTTTGCCTGTCATTTAAAGATAAAGCATTTAGTGCCAGTCTCTCTTAGATTCTGATATGTTCTCACAGAAATATTTATGCAGACCACTAAGAATTTAGATTAACTTAACATTTTTGAAAATTTAACATATGACCAAACTGCATGAAAGCTGAAGCTCTTATGATATTTATATTTTTTATTTTAACGTTGGCATCAATTAAATCACAATTTCTAGCAAGCATATTTAGCCCATAGAAACAAGATTTTTTTTCCTTCTAGAAAATTATAATCATATTTAATTACCATTAATTTCATTATCACATTTAAAATTTGGGTGGGGCACTGAAAATGTGCCAGATATTTCAAAAACAATTTTTATTTGAGTGATAAAATTATTCCAATACAAGCCTCAAACCACAACAATGTAATGTCTTCGATGACAATGATTCATTTACCATGAATATTCTCTGCACTCTGACAGAATCATTATTCCAACTTCAACAACAATAACTGGTCCATATTAGATTACATCACTTTGCAGAATATAAGCCATGTTTGTACCTTGCTAGGGCATTTGAGGTTATTATATTGGATGCACTACACTGTAAAAAGTAAATCCATTAAATAAACCACAATTGATACACACTCAAATTTGTATATATAACTTCCGACTTAATTCAGAAAGCTATTTTTTATATAAACACCCTTCCTCTCCTCTCTGTTCATAATCCATTTTCTAGCTATACCAATATAAACAAAATAAAATTCAATTCAGCATTTTTTTTTAAACTTTCTAAATCTAGATGTCAAACCTGGAAAACAAACTGTTGTGTCAAGTGAGAAAAATTAAAGCAAAAAAAAAAGATAATTTCTAGTTTATAAATAAATTGATGTATAACTATAACTGTGGCAAAGAGTGTCCCTTCTTTATTTTAATTTGCTGCAAGACTCTTTATCTAGTCCAGCACTGTTCTGCTTACAGTTGAAGAAAAATCTGTACCTGATGTTGACCTTTTAAAGAAACCAAGGACAATCTCCTTCACAGATTAAAAGTGCTAGTTCTGCCATTGCCAGAAGCACTAACTGAACCTCTAAAGAGAATGATTTGCCAAAGTAAAACAATCCAGACAAGTTTCTATAATATGCATCATCCTTAACAAGAAAGCTAGGAGAGAAAGCACATCAAATCAGCTATTACGTAGGATGAATTAACAAAAGTGGCTGGGTGCCTCCGAAGCCAGGCAATGCTGTATTATGGTTATTCCTTAAAAGAAATTCCTCATGTGTAGTCAGCAGGACTCTGGCCTTTTAACTTTTGACATGCTTCTGCAGTTAAGCTGCTCTGCTCTATACGCAAATGGCTGTCCAAGCTGCTGCAAATTGATTTATCCCCAGATAATGGCTGCAGCTGATGACCAAAATGTCACCGTGAAACTCTTTAGCAATATCAGGGGTGCTTGGCCTAATATAACCTGATTTTAACCCTATTTTGAAATGTATTAGCATCTGCACAAAAGCTTAAAAAATGATCATTTTATTTAATATTCAACTTATTTTTTTTTAACCTCAGATTGCTTAGAGATTGTTTTTCTCCTGTAGCAAAGTTTATGACATAGCCCTCAAGTAATGAAAAGCCACAGGAAAGTCACCATGGCATTGGAGCTGAAAACATGCAGATTATGGGCAATACCAGAGCTAGATTTTGTGCGCAGAGCTCCACTTCAGCTCAGCAAGCACTACACAGGTCGTCACAGTACCCGTGAGATAAGCTAATCACAGTGAGTCTGGAGTAAAACAAAACAAAAAAAAAGTACCATATTCTTCAAATAACATTTAAACATAAATATATTTCAGACCTATGTGTAATGTCTATGTATGGTGGTAGAAATCTATGAATAAAATAGTTTTGCAAGTATGAACATATATATGATTATTTTCATTAGTCATTAAATGAAATACTTTCAGTGCAGGCCTTTAGGAATCTTTACCAAAGAAATTTGTCATAAATACACAATTACATGCAGAGTGGAATCAGATTGGTTAAATGTTTATCACTCAGACCGTTACGGGTCTCAAGGAACTTACTTATGAACTATTCACAAATGACCAATTTGAACCCAATGAGAACTTTCTAAGTAAAATGTAACATGTAATTGAGGATGTTGATCCAATTTGGTAAGAGGGAAATTCAACATAGACTTCAGTGTGCCTTCAATATTTCTGAGAATTTCTTAAAACATATATAGCACCATTTCTTGCCTCTGTCTTTTTTTTTTTTAATATGTCTTTATTGATTTCAGAGAGAGGAAGGGAGAGGGAGAGAGAGAGAGATAGAAACATCAATGATGAGAGTCATTGATCGAGCCCGCAACCCGGGCATGTGCCCTGACCGGGAATTGAACCTCGATCTCCTGGATCCTAGGTCGATGCTTAACCGCTGAGCCACTCCACCTGGGCTCCTGCCTCTGTTTTTAAGCAACAATTTACAGAATACCATACAAAATCTATCCATTAGTGATATCCAAAATATCGGACAAAGCAATTAATATATTACTAACAATTCACAAAATCACTAAACAATACTTGCGTAACATGCATTAAAGAAAAGGCTTATGTCTGATCTCTATATATGAACCAGTTTTTTTCTTTAATGGTTTCTCAGTGTTCCTAAAATATTTGTGGCTAAGGCAGTTTTGCACACAGACTGAATTAAACCGTTCTTAATAATGAACTAATTTTATCAGAAAGATTACTCTTGTCCAGAACCTTCTCTTTTTCTTCACATGTGCATGTTTATGTTCTTCAAAAAATGAAAACAAGGGTATCATCAAAACATTCTACTGTAGAAAAATTGTGGCAATTCTCCAAAAGCACTAAATTAATTATTTCAGAACTATTTCACGTATACCATTCCTATATAGAGACTATCTCCAATATAAGAGCTGTTTAATATATACCACTCCTATACAGAGAATATCTCAAATATAAGATGAATGACTTGCCAGCTGATAAGATCTACAGAAATTCCTAATTCTTATTGTAGTAAAAAAAATCACCCCCAGGTATTGGTCATTGCTGGAAATAAAAAAATGTTAAAGGTGTAAATGAAAGAAATACCTGCAATGATAGATGTAAAGTAGAGAGGAAATTAGGTCACTAAATGGAAACATGTATAATGAATCATTTGATGTCATATGTAAATAATGTTTGGTGTTTATTGATAAATTATTTTTAAGTAGAAAAGTTCATATACAAAAACATTAGTTTTATTCTGTGAAAAATAAGTGATTCTGTCATAATTAAGACATTTATGTGAAGAGATTATAATTCATTTTAGCTGCTCATGACAATATTAACAAATATCCTGTCCATTGAATTGCAGGCTCTATGTCACAATGAAGAAAGCCATTGAGAGGTTATAATTCTGAGATGAATGGTCATCTCCAAGAGTCAGGCACATTTCAAAACCTTGACAGTTGCACATAAGAAACTCATACACTTGGGGAAAAATGATTTCTATAAATAATCTAACAGTTTGTTTGTTATTACTTCAAATAGCTTGGAGTCCAAAAAAACCTAGGCTATGGGTTCAATTGTGTAATTGCTTTGTTTGAAGTTTAATATATTGAGAAGTAAACCCCTGTATGTTTTGGTGTACCTAAGGAAAACTCTCTTTTTCCTTTAAATTGTAAACTAACATACACCCCTCATCAATGAGTGATCAACAACATTATTTGCAGAAGAAAAATGTATTTAACTTTTTAAGTAATTAATTTCACTCTATAAAGATAATTTTACTTCATCATTTTGGATGCCAATTCACTGGAATCAGGAAATTGGTGGGATTTTAATATAGAAGTCACATAACTAAAAAAATGTTTCCAATGTTAAATTTAGAATCATACAATGTCACCCTTTATCCAAGTAATGTTTAGTTGAAGTATATGGGAAGGATGTTCACCTACGATAAACAATAAAATCTCAACCATGTTAACTGTATTCTTTTTTATTCTTCTACATTATAAAAGAGCAGGACTAGAAAAATCCCCGATTTCCTCTCTATTTAGCAAACATATTCCCCTTCAAAATAAGTCCATGCCCCCCCCCCCCATTTGTGGTTCCCAGGACTGCAGCGCCTGGCGCGTGTGCATCAGCACCTGAGTGACAGGGCTGATGTGTGTCTTCTCGCAGAGCAGCGCTCATGGTCATGAGGGAATGGATGTGTAATGCTGTGCTGATACCAGCCAAGTAATATAATGTGGTGCCGTTAGGAACATTATTCATAGTTGATGAACACATACCTTTTCTAGTGAAACACATACATTTCAGAAAGAAATGCATAGATCATTTACTGAAGCACATTTATTATAGCAAAATGTGTACCTCAACTAATGAAACACATAGATCATAGAGTAAAATGATTATACTTATATAGAGCAGATTTAACCATTTATGGATGTTTTGGGGACAAACCAGTCCTGGTTAGCAGGCAAAACTGAATTTACAAATAACAAAGTAAACTTTTTTGTGCATTAAACCTTTATTATTATTATTTTGTATTTTGCGTGCCATTTAAAACAAAGGAGTTCTGTGTGTCTTTTGCTCTCCAGTTTCTTCTACGATTACTTACGCACAATTACAGGATATATGCCCTTTCACATCCTTACTGGTGTGTTAACCAGCACTAAACATGAGGAACAGGGAGAAATTGAAATATGATGTTAAGGAAAGGCAGGGATTGTTTGGGGGTGCCAATTTATTGCCTCCCTTCAAATAAAATTTAGCGCTTGCATTTTGACACAATTGTATTCTAGGACCAGCAGCACATCTTGACACAATCTACCTTTATCTGCAGTAACAAATGCCAAGAAAAGCCAGAAATAGGATGTGAGTCAGTGCCCCTGCCCCTCCGGGGTCAGCAATAAACTATCAATTTCCACTGTATAAATTCAGTTAGCTCCGGCTCTCTATTGCCCTGAGGAATAGAGTGGTGGGTCAAACACTTTGTTTATGGCTAAGGAATCCCTCAGTACACCCAGCTCTGACCATAACCCTAACTCACCAGTGCTGGGAACGGATGTGATTCCAGGCTCTTGCTTTAGTGAGAACATAATTCACGCGGATGCACACTGCATTGAGAAACTTGGTGGGATTGATCTGATTTGTGTCACTGTTCTGTATTGTGTGTGCAAGTCTGTCTTAGCCTGGGCTTCTCTTAAAACCTTGCAGATTGTCCCCTACCAGCGTGTGACTTTCCTTTAAGAAGCAAAACTGAGTTGGAGAATTCTCTTCTTCATTTTGCTTCTCTTTTATCCAGGAAATACAGGTGTGAACAAAGGTACAGAAAAATAGAGAAAAAACAGTCAACTGCAAAAAATGATTCCCAAAGGAAGGTATGCAACGTCTTCCTATATGCATAATATGTGTTTTTGTTCTTCATTATTTAATGCAATGACTCAATCCAAATTTTAATTGCCTATCTACATTCAGAGAAAGCCTATCTTCATTTCATCCCTTCTCTATTTTGGAGATCTCCTTGAGATTCAAGACAATCTTCACATCAGAATTAGACATTGACCTTCTGATATTTGCAGTTGACTTTAGAACTACCATCTTTTCCAACTTTGACCTAAAAACTTGACTACAAATGATCACTACATTGAAAGTTTATGTATCTGAGTATACTCACACCGCATCGTCATTCAACCTTGCATTTGTTGTTTGTTTATGCCCCTTCCCTCATGTTGTACAACTTTGATTCCTTGGGTACAGGAGGGGTAGGAGATAAAACTGGATTAAATGGGATATTCAACCTAATGCACAATGGGTTTTTCACTGAGTTACTCCACTTTTCCTTAAGTTATAGGAACTCATTTCATTATTCAGTGAACTCTCCAGTGACCCTGGGATTTCACTATATAATTTATGTTTCCTGATACAATTCAACAGTGTAATCTTATGATTTATGTGCTTCATTTATAATTTGATCATCTCAGTATAATGCATGTTTTTCTGCATGATTTATGTACTTTGTTCCATAATATATGTGTTTCCCTGTGTGATATATATATTCATCAGCTATGTATTATGACCCTGGTGGCACATTCCTAGAAAAGGAGGTAGAATACCCCAGCCTGAGGGTAAGTCCTGAGGTTAATTGCAATCAATTCACCTTCCACACAATTACACTTTTATCTGCAGGAGCCTGTGAAGTGAGCATGCTTAACATGGGAGCAGCAGGGAGGCGAGAGTGCCAGTTGCTTTTTCCTTAGATCCAAGGAAAAGCAAATTCCAGCAGCAGATAAGGGAATCAGAACTATACATTCCCGGAAAAAAAAAAAAAAAAAAATTCAGGTACCATTAATTGTATTTCTATCTTTCTGATATAACCTGATTCCATCTGTAACAAACAATTATTTATGGGAAGACTGACAAAAAGTAAACTTTCATTTCAAAAAAATCAGTTTTTTAAAATAATTATTTAAGAATATTGAAATAGCTCATAGGAAATTCTCCACAAAATATTTTTTCTAAAGAATTTTCATTAAACTAATTCATTTAACAAATACCATTGTAACATTAAAATAATTCTGTTCATATATTGTGCTTTTATTATATCAACACATACCTCAAAAAGCAATAAGTTAAAAATGTAAATAACATTAGACTCCATCCCTCAATGATATGAGTAAAAAGACATAGAAAGAGACTTGTTAATATTTTCTACTTAAAGCAGAATGATGTTTACTTAAGAAATTAAAATTATTTTAAATATAATTGTATACAGATATGTCTTAAACAAGAAGTAACATTTATTTTTTACCAAGAAATAAACCAAAAATAATGATACCCAATTTGATATTTTCATCTAAGTCAAATTTATTTTCAAGCCAATTATAAATTCCACTGATGTCACTATTGTTTCCCGAACCCTAAAGATAATGCAAAAATCAAACATTTTCTAAGTCTGAAAAAAGTTAATTCTATGACTGTTTCAAATCTGGACTTCAAATATGAAATTCTTGTCTTCAGAAAAGGCCATAATCATCATTTTCATTTTGATGAATAGGTTTGAGGAAAGAATGAGAAAAAATTGAGCAATGTTTCATTGTTATAAAATTAAACTGAACATGTCTTGACTAAGATGATCACTTTATTAGGAAACTACCTTTAAAAATAAGTGTTACTAATCACTGTTTTTTGAGGTATCCTTTAAAAATATTGGTTCTGAATTCATAAATCAATGTCCACATGTTTTTAATTTTTAGCTTTAAGAACTGATTTCTTAAAATTACTGGGGTTTTGTGTTTTGAAATAAAAAGTATTATTAATAAGATTCCAAAGGTATGTCCTAATTTTTAAATGAAATATTATTCAAATCCAATTATAAGGTATTCAAAGGATGATCACCATTTTAAAATAATTATTAGTTACATTAATTAGTATGATAAAAGTAAAGTAACTGACAGAAGGTAAAAATATGCTAAAATGATTCTTGTTTATGTTTGTTTCCTTTTATTGTCCAGTATAAAAGTGAAATTTAATATGATTTGAAAGGACACTGGTATAACCTGCGTGTGTGTGTTTGTATGTGTAAAACCATTATAACTAAGATTTTGAAGATTTTTAGTTTTGCTGGATTTGAGAGCATAATTCCCGGGGTGCAGGCCCTCTTCTGCCTGTTCTCCGTGAACTGGGGCACAACATTAATCTCACTGCTTCTTAACTTATAAAATAACAATAAATAAAAAATGTAATCTATATCCACAAGGAGTGGTTTAATGGAAAATCCCTGTGCTTTACTGAGGTAGATAATTAGTAAAACCAAAAAGACAGGGTCAAGGCATTCAAGTTTCCATTCAACAAACATAATTTGAGCACTTACTGCATACTAATTATTGTGTTAAATTTTCAAAGGTAAGATTCCCTCACTCTTGAATAATATTCACTTGCTAGGGGATTTAGTTATTTTACGATGGTGTGTTAAGAGTTATGACCAATGAAAGGTTAGGGTACTGGAGAGTATGAAATAAAGGCACCCAACCAGTTTGATCATGTGCGAGTGAGAAGACGACTTCCATGATGCTTCTTGGAAAGGATGGTACCCAAAAGGAGACATAAAGGAGCCAAGCCAAAAGAAAGGAGATGCGGGACATTCTAGTAGAGGAAATTAAAAGAGCAAAAGCCTAGGGGTAATCGAAATGCTAGGGCTTTGAATGCCTTAAGAGTGAGCAGTTTGAAATTAACCTGGAAGGGTAGACAGATCAAATTCCAGACTTAAATTTTATCTTGTAGGTCAGAAATCTCCACCTCTTGTGCTGAGACACACACATGAGCTCCAAATGGGCTACACCAGTGATCCTTTCAGCTTCTGGGTGATGGGTAGGCCCGGAATCAGCCAGATCTCCAACATGAGTCACCACAGACCTTAAGCTGCTGTGCCCATTTTCTCTAAAAATGTGATTGTTTCCTGTAATATCTTGACATGGAAAATTTAGGAATCTCTCCGAGATAAAATTAGGCCTTACAGAGATCCCGCCAAGGGGCAAATTTGTGTTAACCGGCTCTGCCTGCTCAGAGAGGAAGAGCCCAAGGGCAGAGAGAAGACTAAATTTCTCACTGTTGCAGGAGAGAACACAAAAGCAGCTGAGCACAAAGGCTGGCCGAGCACTCAGTCTCCACGGTCGTGGCATCACAGGGCTGCGAAGGCCACACAGCCACCTCTGAGGTAAAGAGGAAAGCTGACAGCCAGAATCCTACAGAACACATTGGAAGGAAGAAAAGCATCGAGGGTAATGCCTCGGATAAAAACTGGATATTTAATGGGAACTTTGAACAAATGTATCTGCTAAGAGATAGGAATGAGGGGCCTGAAATAACAAAAAGCATTCCAGCACAGGTGAGCATGATGCAGTCAGAAAAAGCCACATGTAATTCAGAAAGCTCAAGAAGAGAACTCACTCCAAAGGAGCGAGAACAGAAACCCATCTCTTAGGTCTTTCAAAGGGGTTTCTCCAGTTCTCTGGTGGTGAAAAATGTGTTTATTTTGTATTTAATGTTAGTTAGCAAGTACTTTTATAGTATTTACAAGGTTTCAAGAGCTGTTCTAAGTATTTTACAAATTTATTTACACTTATGGACCTTGAGAAGGAAGATACCTGCCAAGAAGGACACCTCATGGTGAACTGGGCTCAAATTCATAACCAGAGTTCAGCAGCCAGTGCTGGCAGAGGACTCACCCACACATGGCATTTCAAGGAAAAGTCACAGGCTGAGCTACCAAGCCTCCTGTGTTGTGTTCTTTTGGCTGAGCTGACCCTTAAAAAGGAGTTCCTGGGATTATCTTTTAACCAATGTGCTGGGACCTGCCCAGTCCAATTGGAGCTAGGAACTATACCCCCATTTGTACCTATACCAACCAATAGGTGTGATTCCACAATGACCAATCAGAACACAAGACTTGTATTAATCAGAACCCTGCTATTTGGACTAATCAGAATTGTGTAATTTGGATTTCTTATATGCATAAAAATAAGCCAATTTGGAACCAGTGTGGGAACTTTCTCTATAAGAGGCAGGCTCCCTGTTTGTTTTCTTTGTTTTGGACAAGAGCAACTTCAGTTTCCCCAGGAAGCTGTGTTTCCCTGGTTTGCAACTGTTCACTTGAATAAAGTTTCTCCTTTTTCTGCACCTTAGATTGGGGACATTTGTTGACACACCTCATAACAACCCAAAGAGGTAGAGTTGATAGAGTCTATAATTATACTAATTTTACAAAGGAAGAAACTGGGATTCAGAAAGCTTAATTAAAGTTCTACGATCACATTGCTATAGAGTCAAGATTCACCCATTTGTTTGGTTCCATAATCTGTGATGTTAACAACTATGCTATACTGTCTCATAGAACTCCACTGACTTTCTGTGACTGTAACATATCATAGCATAATAAATCTAATATAATTTGATGCACATATGTTTAGGTGTATGCAATTTACATAGCTTTCGTTTCCTGGTGTTGCTTCCATCTTCTTGCTCCCAAGGATTCATTTTCCACATAACAATAGGGAACCCTTCTTAAAATAAAAACAATAATAGTGATAATACAGATCAATCATTACCTTGCATGAAATCTTTTAGAGGTTTCTTATCTATCTAAAATAAAACCCACAGTTGCTACCATGGTTTACAAGATAATCAACCCTTCCAACCCCCACCTCCCAGATTATTGCCCACTTACTTCATAGCCCAAAGCCTCCAATTCACTGTTTTCTTTCTTCTCAAGACTCTTTGATGGTTGGCTCTTCATTATTCAGTTCATTCCTCTAATGCCTTCCCTGACCACACAATTTAAGCAGGTCCTTCCTTGGTCTTATAAAATGCCATCTTGTTTTATTGCTTCCAAACTACTTATCACTCTCGGAAACAATTATTTTTGTGGGTTTTTGTTTTGGTTTTGGTTTTACTTTTCTATTATTTATCCCCTATGTCCATAACAGAATATTAACACAGTGAAGGCAGGAGATCTTCATGCTGTTCACTTAGATTTGAGGCATGCTAATATCTAAAATAGCTGACATTACCCAGACAGTTGGTGCTTTGTACTTTTTGAATAAATAAATTGATTAAATGGATGGATTATCGAAGGAAATAGATTCACTAAAAGCTTCCATTCAATCAATCATAAAATTCTGTTTACTTTCTGAGGAACGGTCACTCTAATGACTAGCATAAAGTAAATGATTTATGAAATTTCCTAATCTTTAGAGAATCAATATAACATAATGCACAAAACTTTGAAGTCAAGCAGATTGCTTTGAATCTTGACATCTTTAATTACGATCTTTATGAATTTGGGTAAGTTGTCTAATCTAGCTATGTCATAGTTTCCTTAAATTTAAAATTAGAATACAGTATTAGTGCACAGCACCATGTGTAGACTAAATAAAATCATATATGAACCATAAATAGAACCTGGTACTCAATAATGTTAACTATTATTATCATTATCAAGAAATTAAAGTCAAAATCCTCCCCTTTCACATGGAATCAATGGATAATAAATGCATAGCCACCACTGAAAATTTCAAAATAAAGATAAATAATACATTAGTCATTCACTTATTTGTCCAAAACATTTTTTACTTATTATTTTTGCTAAGTTAATAGGATAAAAGGTATTTTGTTACACTATCAGTTGTTTCAGATTTGTTTTGGTTAAGATAATTGGGTAAAAAAATGTTTTGCTACACTATCACTTGACACTTTCTCTGAAAATGTGAGAATAAGAAAATATTTGCTCAATTTAAAAAATCAGTATTAGAACCCAGCCGGATTACATTTTTTTGGACAATGTTAGAATGAGAAGAAAAAATGAGTTTAATTTTTTTATATTCACTTAACAGTAAACATGTAAAAATTAGTCAACACTTTATTTTGACTAAAGCTATGAAATCCACCTAATTAAATGGATCCTACCAAATGTTTATACTCTTTCCCAATCCCAGAAATACCCCACTGGTTGGTTGTCAAATTATTCTAAATGAATCATAATAAGGATAGAATTTTGATTGACAATTTTCAGTACCCTCTCTTTTAGATTGGGCTCAATTGTCTCTCTTTCCTGCAGCAACTCCTCTCAAAATAACACTTCTTAGTTAACTTCACCCCAAACTAGAATCTTAGAGGGATTGCAAGTTGAGAAGAAAATCCCAGGGTATTGAACATGATATATGTATTGATTGACTAATAGTTTTTGCCAGATGTTTTTATAATAAATAAATGCAGGAAACTATTCACCTTTTTCACTATAGGTAATAATAACAAGTACAATTTTAATGAAATCACACTTAGGAAACTCATCAAAGCAACATATCCAGGTCAGATAGCAAAGATCCCTGTTTCACTAGAATTAGAAAGAGTGCTCCTATCGCTAGTTAGGTGGCTTTCTCTATTAGAATACAAAGTATCTGTATTTCTATAATTATTTCCAATCACGAAATTTTTAGAGAAGCTAAGATTTTAAAACTAAATGAGGACATGACTTAGAATGGATTTTACCCTTTCCTACGGGTTATTAGTCTTTTGGGGAAACCCATAAGAGTGAATAGGCTAGGTGTGTTTCTGTAGCACCAAATTGTCCCTCTGGGGAGCACTATAGTGAATGAACACAAGGGTCATCAGCTATTTTCACCATTTTATACCTAAGGGGCCTTTTCTTAGCTTGTTTCTTGGCTTTGGGATGCAAGATCTTGCTCATCACAAGACAAACTGCTCCTAAGGGGCAGTCTTCCCGCATGGACAGCTTCCTTTCCAAGTTAAAAATCCCCAAATCATGTATAAAGTGTTCTTTAAAAAAAAAAAAAAAAAAAAAAGCCTACTTTTTATTTCTCATAGAAAAGAAGCAAAGAGGGTAAAAAAAAAAAAAAAAGTGAAGGAAATGAGTGTGGGGGAATGCTGTGACCACACCAGCTATGAAAACTCTGGGGTGTAAGGCCTGCTTCGCTCTCCTTCTTGGACTTTCCATACTGGCGGCTGTGTGGAGATTTAATAAATCTAAAAACATCTAGATCTTCTTTCATTGATAAGATTGACCTCTTTTCCTTTCAGTTTTCATCTCCTTTTAATGTGAATCTGAAGAAGGTTTGTTGAGGCAGCCCAGGAAGGGAAAAAAATATTTAAAAGGCCCAAGCAAACAAACTGTTAAACTGTAAGCAGCGATATACAACACTGCTCTCTTTACACGAGGCTTGGGAGGCATTTTACTGAACTGTCTGAGAAAGAGCTATGTAAAGCTAGGGGATTGAGGGAGTTGAAGTGAGAAGGCACAAAATTGTAATGCTTCCCAGAGTGGCCGAGCTCGGCTCCATCCCCCAAGGCGCCTCCCCTCCCCCTCCCCAGCCTCCTCTAATGAGAACACATTAAGCCTTTCTCAATGCCCTGATGTGCTCTTACACTGCAGAATCCTTGCATTGCAATGCACAATGCAGTCCGAGGATTTCTAACATTATAAAGAGAGAGAAAATGCTTTCTAGACAGCTCATCCAACCCCTCCCCAGCGCTCAGCAGGGATTTAAGTGTGTCTACTTCTACTGAAAGTAAATGCATGTTTTTGCCCCCAACTAAAAAGGACCTTTTCCCTGTTTCCTGCTCACAAAGGCATCTGTATATTTTCTCAGCATCTTACTCTTACACTGTGGACATTGTCAGAATTTGGAATTGTAGACCACACACATATAGTTTATGCTCTTGGTTTATAACACCTTCGCATTTTATTTTCTCACACACATTGCCGGTTATTGTTATTTTTAAGCTCTTCATGGACATAAAGGAAATATTTAACCCAGCTAGAAAGACTGGAAGCCCAAGTTAATTTTAGGAATAATTCCATCACTTATTTTCTATTTTATTTTTTTATTCTCTTAACTATGTAGAGATCAAGTATGAATTTTCAAAAGAAATCATCCAAAAATGTCTGCCACCCAGCTTTTTTGACTTAGGTATAGATTCCAACAACTAATTAAAATAAGGGTGCCTGTTCCACACAGATTTCCAAGATTATATAGTATAGTCAGTGAATAAAGACTCTGAATTTTCTCCCCATGATAAATGCTGTCCAAACACCCACATGCTGCTGTTGCTAAGCCCAAGGACAGTTTCCCAGTCACCAAACAGGCACTTCAAATGAAGGCCAGCAGAGTGAAGCCCCTGGTCTGACCAGGGGTTAAATGATAAGACACCAAACCAACTTCACACCAGAGTCATTGGCCTCTCCCCTACTAGCAGTTTTACCAACATTTATAACAAAAATAAATGCAAAGTAATGATGCTTTTACAATAGGAGGAAGTTTTACTTATCCGGTGGAAGGAGGGTGCACAAAGGTTTGTAGTTCTAGTTTTTAGGTAATTCTTTTGTTGTTCTAACTAGAAGTTTAACAGATAGCATCCCCCATCCATAATTCATCTGCTAAAACAAGCTCAGAGCTGAATGTGGAAGAAAGTTAATGTTCAACTTTTAAACTTCCATCCGGACAGACAGCTAGCAGTGTTGGTGCCAGATGGGAATATGTGACAGAGAGAAATGTAGTGCGGGCTCGGTGAAAAATGGAATGTAAATTGTTAACCGGTACCTGGGCAGTGGAACTCCAATCAAATTCAAGAGATCAACCATCAATACTTGCCCTTCCCTTGCCCTGAACTAACATTAATTTGTTTCTGAGAGGGGAAAATATGCCCCTCCCCCTTCAGGCCCAAATGAACAGCTTCATCAGTCTTAGGCTGTCTACCTAATTCAGACACAGGGTCAGATAAGAAAGGAGCAGTCAAGCAGAATATTGGGCACCTTGCAGATAGAACTGCTGGGTGCATAACTTGCTATTTTTTGCTCTTGCTCTTTGCCAATTATTTTTTGGTTTCTGTCTCCCAGGTGTAACTTTTATCTAACATAATTTATTCAAGTCAGCTAATATTTATTGACTAACATCTATGCACAAAGAAGTTAAGAAATGTGCTGACAACCAGGAAAGGTGTGTGCTATTATATTCAAGGTCTCCTTGCCATCTGTTGTGCAAGGTTTCTACCCAGAGCTGTGATAAAGGTGTTTGCTCCCACACAGTTCTCTAGCTTTTTTGATAGATTTGCACCCAGTCCTGAGGGTGGCCTTGCTTATTCAAAGCTCCTAGTTTCACAATCACCCAATTTCCCGTTTCAAACCAGGAGACATCTCCCTCAGTCAAAGGTCGTACACAGATCCTGATAGTCATTTATTATAAAAGTTGGTACAGCATTCAAAGAGTCCCCAAATAAGGGAGGGGCCACCTCCACCAGGAGAGAGGGGGACTTGACCAAAGACATGATCCAATCTCTGGTCAAACTCTACCTTGGGCTTTGCTTTAATTGGTTGTCAATCACGTAGCCTATGATCAGTGTCTGAAAACATGACTGGTTATACCAAACATTCCGCTTTGTCATGTAGCAATTTAAAATTAAACCAAGTTCCTGAGAAGATCGCACGCACATACACACACTCTCTTTTTTTCTAATGAAAGAAACTTCTAGCTTCTACAGAGTTCCATTCCTTCGGTTTTCGTCATCTAGCTAGCTGATCCAGTTCCCTCTGGATTTTCTGCACCTGCTTCCTTTAACCTGAATGTTTTTGAACAACCTCTTCACCAGAGTGATCTGAGCGAGCACCTCTAGGATTATTCAGCATCCAGGTACTTCTTAAGCCTATACTTTTCTAGTTGCTAAGAAGAACCATTGTTTGTTCCAACTTTGAGGACACTTGCAATTCCACAAAGGAGCCCATATAGAAAGGAGAAGCAATATATATGTTTTAAGTCTGGTTTTTAGGAAGCAATATAGCCAAGCATTTCTGACAGGGGGCATTTGCCCAAGGCAGATCTTCAGACTATCTCCCAAGTTTTTAAATTGTGTTTGAGGTTTTATTTTTTTCCCTCCTTCTCCAAACATAATGGCTCTCTTTTATTGGCTCTTGCTCAGTTTGAACATGTTAGGAAATAAAATAAAAGTTAACATATATCATTGGAAACAGGCCTGAAAAACTAATCTGATTGTTTGACATACTTTCATTAGATATTCTGACAGCAAAATTCTAGGTCTTAATTGGATATTTTAGTTATTTCTCATTGGTAAAACAAATATTTACTAATAAACACAAAACTCAGATTGATAATTTTATGTAATTACTGTTATATTTTGAAAGCTAAGTCTTGATTGCTTGTCCCTACACTGTTGTGGTTTTCTTTTTTCAGTCTTTTATGCTTGTTTGAGGTGACAGAGAAAATAGTTAGATTTAAAAAGGCACTTCACAGATACAGATATTTTTTGGCCTGATTATTAGTAATCATGGGAACTTTTTATAGAACACCTAAAATTTAAATGCAGTCTAGAGGAAGACAATGAGCCTTTGTGTCTGTTGAGTGAAACCTCCTATTTCCCTTTGTTGTCTGAATGTATTTCACCCTTCTGTCAAAGTGTGTCCACTCTAACCTTTCCTTTCGCACCACTGGCATCTCTCCAGTCCCCAAAACGCCTGTTTGACTCTCCTCTGACACCTTTATCTGATACAGTCACAACACTCCTTTGCATAATGAGCAGGCATTCCCTACCCAGCAGAAAGGTAATTTAAAAAATGTTTAGATTTTTGTTTTCATAGACTTAACAAGATAAATGCAACTTCTACTCAATTAAGCCTCAGTGTCAGGGACTGGGGGAGGGGAGGAATGGTTCTTTTCATAAAAGCAGGTTTTATGCTTATATCATAAAACAGGAGATGTGCATTTGTGATTTCCCCTCCCCCATAGAAAGAAATCTTTAAATAAAGATGTCTTCATCTGAATTGACCACCGTTTATAAAAGCAAATCTGGTTGGGGCTCTGCTGCTTATGCTAAAGGAACATCCCTCCCCATTACTGTGGCATTTGCACATTTATAGAAGGAATAAAGAAAAAGATGCATGATCCATGTGAAGGAGCCTTCTCTCTGCCATCCAGAGAAAGAAGAACTAAAAGGATTATAAAAGTTCAGATTAAAATGATATAAAATCTAGCATTTGGCTCCAACACTAGTGCCTTGGTCCTCTGAAGCTAATCTGTATGCACTCTGTGACCTCCTCGCAGCGAACCCTGCTAAATATATTATTCCCACGGGGGCTTTCACTGCTGCTTGGTGTCAGAAATCAATATGTATGAGGCGCGTGGATGGGAATTTCTAATAGATCTGCCTGGCCCTGTGCTGCTTTTCAATATCTGCCTTGGACTATTAGTGCCGGCTCGGTGCCTGTGAAATAACCGAGATAATCTTTTAAGGTGCACTGTTAAGGTGGAACCTAAATGTTGCTGTTTCAATTAAAACAGAAATTATATTCATAAATCAGCCAGGTCTGTGTAACCTTGTACAGTCACTCCAGAAGGCTGATTAGAAACAAGGTGGAATTTAAAGCTTTAAGGAGTGAAATGTTATTTTTAACTTCTATTTAGACTTTGGAGGAAGATAGTGCGTTTTAAGGCTCACGATATATTCTCTGAAAAAAGGTATCAGATTGGAAAGGAATGTAGGAAGCTCGGAGTTCTAAAACTGAATGGTGTTTAATTTCTTCAATTACCATATGTAAAAGAGAAAAAAAGTCATAGTATATGGAAAGCAAAGTCATTTTTCCCCATAATAAATGCAACACGTTAGTATATGGGCCTTTTTCATATAATTTATTCCCACTAAAATTATTGCATGAGTGATTATTTTTGGATAACTGCACAAATTAATTTTATCAGCATCATACATTTTATGTCACGTCATCATTTGTACTTATATCTGTCTGTATAGTTATGTGGAGATAAAAGTGGGCAAGAAAGTGGCCCATTAAAGTTCCATGTTATCCACCCTCACTGATGACTATCTTCCCTCTTTCAGTAGCCCAGCAGTCTGAGGGCCCGGCAGTGTCCTGGGAACACTGTGTCAGTCTCTTGATTCTGATTTTCCTCTTTGTTTTCAGGTTTGTGCTCAGAGGAAGCTGTTCCAGCTCATTGCACAGAGGTGCAGCTCACAGAAATAACTGGCTCAGGTGCTTCATTACTATTAGCATGAGTGGAGAAGAGGGCGGTGGCCTCTAACCCACGTACACATTCATCTGCCTTTTCCCCCAGCAGGGTTGGGTTCAAATCCCCCTGAGGTGTGACAAGGACAGAGGCCTCACCCAAGAGAGTCACTTTTGGCGGCCTTCAGCCCTGTTGCCCTGTGAGGTTGTCACCCTACCAAAGGTTGAGGAACTGGCATATAACTGTTTTTTTCTCTCCTTTTCTGCACACTTCACTTAGCAGAGCACAATCCACCTGACAAGCCTCTGAAACCGCCCTGCCCTGACGGCTTGTCTGGCCTTCTCTGGCTTGTGTGCCAGGCTGTAAAATGCAATCAGGGATGCTCGGCTGCATGGTGGAAACATTAAAAAGGAAGTACCGGGCTGGTAACCCTCGGGTCATTAGGAAGCTGCTTCCAAAAAATATCCCAACCTGCTTAAACTGTGTTTATGGTAATGTCGAAGCAATTGTTTATTTGACAGGGGGTGGGGGTGGAAGTACATACTCCTCGTAAGAAATACTAATTTTTCTCATCGTTTACTGAATATTTAAAAATTACAATAGGAATTAAGTTTATTAAGCTGTGAATATTACTCATTGGTATAAGTTTCCTAGACAACATAAGGACAACTCCCTTTTGAGGCAGTTGCTCTTGCATGCTTACTTTGTTTTAGAGATGTTGACCACAGATAAATCCTTATGTGTTCTGCAACGGCACTTCAGAATTATTAGAATAAAAAAAAAAAACCTAAAAGCACAAGAAACCAAACTACTCTTTCACTTCTCTGTTGAGCAAATGGAATTCCATGGACCAACTTTATTTAAAATAGCACCAGAACCCATAAATAAAATGTAAATGTTCATAAAGCTTTGTGCCATCAGAGTAATTTTTTCCCTTCGTCCAGCTTGGAGAAAACAAGCCAGCCAGCTCAATTTTCAAATGGGCATATCATGCAAACAGTTGTGATCTAGCAGGAGAAATCCCCAGCAGCTTAATCTGTCTAAAAGTTCCTCCTTACCCGAGTTTCTCCCTCTCAGCCCTTCAATTAGAGATTTGTGAAAACAAACAATCTATGTGTTTTCTGCATCTCCCAGGGAGGTGTAATGTTGTGAAGCAGTGGTTATAAGCTTTCAGCAATAGTAAAGGGGAGTGAGGATGGAGTTTCATAAAGGAGGACTTTTAACAATTTTTTTAAAAGCTGGGGAGGAAGAGAGAAACAACCAGCCAGGCAGTAGTGTTGAACTGCCTGCTTCTAAACTGGCTGAATAAGAGCAATTGTTCTTAAGAAATTTCACTAAAGGTAAAGTTAGGGTCAAAAGGAATAATTTCTGAAGGTGACTTTTCAATATATTGTCTTCTAAGCCTAAATCAAGCAAAATACACAACATAATAAGCGACAATAGCAATGGCAAAATGCCCAGTAAAAATGAGCACAGGCATTAGAATGTTAATGGAAAGAAGAAAAAATAATAATATTTTTGTTTAATAT
This sequence comes from Miniopterus natalensis, assembly GCF_054644295.1. Classification (NCBI taxonomy): domain Eukaryota; kingdom Metazoa; phylum Chordata; class Mammalia; order Chiroptera; family Miniopteridae; genus Miniopterus; species Miniopterus natalensis. The sequence goes on along the minus strand of NC_142081.1, from coordinate 140,936,328 downwards.
TCATACTCATACCCCATAGTTGGAAAAAAGTAGCTTGTCAATGGATTTGCATCATATTTTTAGGTATTTTTTTACATCATCACCACAATTATACCGGTTGGGGCAAAAGTAGGTTTACAGCTGTTCATATAGAAAATAATACAATTAATAAATAATAATACAAGAATAAACTCTGTTTCACGTACTCACAACTATAAACCTACTTTTGCCCACCCTATATCTATCATGAGAGTTACAGTTAAGAATTACGTTGTATAACATTCATATCTTCATTAAAATATCAATTACCTGTAATAGCAATAACTCAATGAGAAATAACTAAACGGAATTTCTCATGAATCTGTACATCTAGCCAAAGAAACAGAACCTTTTTTTTAAATGGGTAATAGATCCTCCAGCACAGTAGTTAAAATAATCAAATCTTTATTTTACAGTCAACGTTATTGATGTAAACTTCACCACCCAACCAAATTAGGATAATACATATTCAGCCATTTCTGCTCCTACCTAGGATTAGAGATAATACAACACAGAGCACCAAACCATTATATAGGAGGAGTCTGAGCTTGAATCATAAAAGGGCAGCTTTATACCTTGACATTTCCTGCATATCTAGAAAAAAAGGCTCTGTTCCACAAGCTCTGTGCTTCCTTCTAATGAGATAGGAATATCCTATGTAGAGATTTGAGAAGCAATATTAATTTCTGTCTTAATTGATTCTCTTCTGTTCATTTATTTTCCCTTTATCCCAATATCTTGCCCCATAAGAATACAGTGTTTGCCTAAATAGATCACAAATACAAGGAAAAAGAAAAGAGAAGAACCAGAAGTTTAGGGGAAATGGGCTGCCCCTCGCTGTGACATGTTAAACTCTTGAGAACATTGAGCACCCATTGTCTTCCTTCACACCCCCATGGACCCAAGTAGAAAGCTTGAATTTGGTATATTTAAGTCTCAAGTCAGTGTGACAGGCAAATCCAAGGACTAATAGAGTTTATGTTCTCACAGAGGAGAATGACCTGCAAACAATATTTAATGTATTGCACAGGAAGTTCAATGCATTCTCTGCCTCTATGAGGTCTGTTTTCAGTCTGTTTGACTTATCAATAACCTCCAATGCGCAGTCTTGCTCTGACACATAATTTAGTCATCAGCCAATATCCAACCAGAAAAAGAGAAGCCACTCAAGGTATTTCCAGGAGATGGGAATTTAATATCAGAATCTCATTACAGAGGGAGTTAGAATAGCTGTAGGAACTAAAAGAAGAAAGTTGGGTCTGGTGAAACTACACAAAGAAGAGGATTACCCCGAAAGCAGGGAGCTGCTGCTGTCCCAGGCTGAAGCCAGGAGCGTGGCCTCGCTACTGCTCTGCCCTGACACTGTTGGAGATGTACCACCCGAGAAGAAATAGACCCAGGAGCATATACTAGTGCAAATCCCACTGGAGAGCCGGCCGAGCCTGCTGTTAGAATGGGCATTTCCTGAGCAGGAGCTTGTCTCCCCTTGTCTCCCCTTGTCTCCCCTTGTCTCCCCTTGTCTCCCCAGCTGCCACGTCACTCTGGGAGGCATCTCCTGCAGCTGGGAGTGGGGAGCGGGCAGGCTTCCTTTTTCCTTTTGTCTTCCAAACTCCTGTTAATGCCTCGCATTGGCAGAACCTAACTAGAAGCCAGCTGACAGGGAGTCTAGAAAAGTAGTTTACAGGCTTTCAGCCTGCTGAATGCAAAGGAGATCAATGAAGGGTGGGAATGAAGCAAAGAGACAATAGACAAATAACCAGCACAGGGGTAGCTTTTCAAGTAACATTTGTTGAATGAACAATAGAGGTATATAAAATGTACACATGTAACAAAGAACTGGTCATTCAGCCTAGAATCATGCTTAACTCCAGTGATTTCCAAATGTTTTTGGCAGCAAAATCAATATTTTTTCAAATGAAATTTTAATGAAAAGTACTAATATACATTAAGTGACCAAAGCAGACAAGTAAAGTATACATTCATATGTATTATATTGCAAGTTACAAACTACTAAAAAGTTGTTAAGAATAAATAAAGCTGTTTGGATAAGGAAAACTTTTTATATTAAGAATTCTAGATGATGCTTGCAGTCAGGATTCATGTAATTCCAATTGAATCTTAGGAGATTTCCTGAAGCACCTGTGCACAAGTCTACTTTCAAGGAGCATTTAGAAATTTCTATTCTAATAAAAATGGTATTCACAAATTATAACAGTTATCAAAAAGTCCATAGCACTGACAGCATTTCACTACACCTAATCTTAATTTTAACATAATTCATCATAACGGAGATGTATATATACCCAGGTGATATTTAGTTTATCAGAACTTAATCTCTACATGCAGTCAAAGCTTTGAAATACAATGTCTTCTAATAGGCAGTCAAATTATATTTACACCATTTAGCATAACTCATCTCCACTTATAGGACCTGGTAGGTAAAGAGAGCCTGGCTTTGCCTATATCCCTCCCTTGCTCAAAGAATTTTAATATTTCTCCAAAGCCCACAAGATAAATCAACAAGTGCCCAGCTGACCTGGAACTCAAGGACTTCTATGTAATTAATATTTCAATCCTATCTTTTAATATTTATTTACACGAATACTCTGCTCCAAGTCATTGGTCCCTGCATATTACTCACATTTTCCTGCCTTTTCACCTTCCATCAAGTCATTCTTTTTATCAAATTATTCTCCTCATTGTACCCCAGGACACCCCAAATATCCACACCTACGTAACTACATTGCAGTGGCCTTCACTGGAGTTTCTCATCCAGTGTGAGGATGTGTGTGTGCATGTGTGTGTGTGTGTTGTAAAATGTTGAATTGAATTTGAGACCATCTTGTACCAAAATTCAAATTCAAGTCAACTTTACACATAAAAGATGACAAACCTATAAAGCCAGGAAGCCAACTATGGTATATATTTTACTCACAAGCACCTATTACATAGCTTTGTACTTAGAATTTGAATGAATGAAATAAAATAATAATATTTCTTAAGTTCTAGACATTCTAAAATTTGTAACTCAGAATTTCTATGCATGGACAGGCCTCTACCTCTTTCTCCTCACCATGGATAGGCATCAAAAAGGAATCAAGGCCCTTTTTAAAAATAACTGAACTCAGGATTACTTTGATAATCCTCAACACAGTGTTCGAAGCAGCCATTATTTATCAGAATAGGATAGGAGATGTTTATTTGCTCTCGACATTCACCTGGTCTTTAGAATATGGCAACTAGTATTTTCACTTAATATTTATTGTTAGCTTAACATTTTGCTCACCAATTGGACTAGAATTCCTGTGATGACACAGACAAAATCTGTCTCCCCAGACTATGAGGGATCTACACATACTAGGTAATAAACCAATATTTTCTTAAAATTATGAAATCCATGCAGAAGCAGAAAGCTGTAGTTCCAGGATATTCTGATTTATTTCTATGATGTAACCACATCAATAAGTGTGCTCAGGAGATTCTGAAAAATTACAGTAAATCTTATTCCTGTTACTGAATGTTATAGAGCATGCTCAGTTGAAATTCCTGACACAAATCTCTTGAGGATCACAGCCAAATATAAGCCCACTTGTAATGGTCATATACTCTCCTGCTGCCCCTCTCCCATTACCTCTGTATTATTCTAAGGCTTGAGATTTCTTTCCATGCTCCTAAAATATAGCAGAGAAAAAGCTACAGCATTTGTGTGTGTGTGAAAGTCAAACACACGTACAGTTTTGCAAATGACAGTGTAATCAGCTCTTCTTTAAATGCCATATAAAAATAAGCCTTCATTGAATAAAGCTGTAACTAAATATTAATGTAATTAGCAGGACATGGGAAAGTGATACTGACTTTTATCAGCAAAAGTCAGATGTAGGCTTAGGTGTGAATGTTCCAAACCTAATCACATTGTCACTAAGCAAAACACTAACATTAGTCTTTGTAGCTAGGGCTTCTTCATTTTTACAAGAGCCACAAAATGATAGCAGCTGCACTAGGACTGATGAACTCTCTTTCTGTGTTTGAAAATGGCACAGCTCTCTTAGAAAAAAAAAAAAAACCACCTTCTTTTTAATCATCTTTCCAATGGGCCTCTAAAAAAACCCGGAGGAAAGGGTTTGACATAGGAAGTTTGGAACAGACTTTTTCTTCTATATTTTTTCCTTCATAAAAATAATGAGTTTGATATCAGTTAAAGTTTCAAGATGAGCCTAGCCGGGATCCTTCCAGCAAACTCTCATTCATCATGCTTGACTTCTCTATCATACCTCCCTGTAGCTAGATAAGCCCTTTCCCCTTTTGGCTCCAAGAGCTTCATGCATACGACCTCATTAACTTCACAAAAGGCTGTGTGAGCTGGGGAGAAGACAAGTAAACCAAAGCAAACCTGGGAACAGGCTTCCATGTGTCAAGGGATGCACATGTGGCAGTTACGTGATCGAGTTCATAGACCAAGATTTTCAATTGTTTCTTTTTCTCTTACCTCTGTTAGTGAGTCTATAGGGCTTCATATACATGTACTGCAGACAATCAAACTTTAACAGAAAGTGGATTAATTCTCTAGGGATGAATGTTCATTAGTATATATACCATCATCCATGATAATTCCAGCAAAAACAATTAGAATTAACAAGTTACTCTGGACTAGTTTTGTACCAAATAAAGTGAGATCAGTAGCAACAAGAAAACATTTTCCTAACTTACCAGATATGTGAATTTACCAGAAAACTGCTCAGTCTTCAGGATGACTTCTGTTGGTAAACCTAAACTTTTTAGACATATTTTCATTTGTAATTAATCTTTATACTTGATAAAGTCTCCTTGCTTCATTAGTTAAACTCAATATCAGGGAAATAACTTTCTGACAGATTCAGATATAGTCAAAAATACAATTTCAAGAAATAACTATATACATGGAACTATAAATAAATATACATGGTAATGTTTCCATTGTTTCATATATATAAGTATGGAAAACAATGAAAACATATTGTAAGAAAGAATCCCAAACAGGTCTCCAAAAATATAGAACAGATGTTATCTGAGCTTACTTTCTGAGGTTATGAACCATGTTATTAGAATACTGGATATAACACAGCTATAAAATGAAGGTAGTAGACTTTAACCAAGTTTCTGCAGCATGTGTATTAACTTCCCTGTGACAAAATCTTTTCTAGATGCTCTCTAGTATACTCATTTTTCTTTCAACTTCACTGAATTTTTAATTCCATATAGCCAATCAGATCTGAGTGAGTAAATCATTCCTGTAGCACAGTCATCAAAGAGTTTAATTCTCTTTGATTTCATCATCTATATCTCCACTTTTCTACCTACCTCTATTTGCTCCCTGTCTTAACAAATGCTTTTATCATTATCTATCCAGTTGGCTCAAGCTATTACAGGTGACTCCTCCCTCTTCCTCATGACTCCCCACACACCTTGAAAAGTTCTATTTGTAATGCCTCCTTATTAGTTCTGGAGTCACCCTCACTGTCACTACCCATGTCCAGGCCATCATTGTCTAGATTAGAATCTGAATTATTTGCCAGCTTTGAGCTGCTTCTCTCCAATTCACTTTTAACAGTTGCATACAAATCTGTCTATTCAAAGTCTAAATATAATATTGCCTCACTTTAACTCAAAAATTTTCCTTAGCAATGCATTTTCTTAAGGGTAAAATCTAAACAAGAAACAAAATGTCCTTCATAAAATGACCCTAGCTCTACTCTCCAACCTTATGTTTAATTCTGTTACCCTCATGCCTGGCAGAGGCTGCTATATGTTCATTAAAACCCATTTATTTTTCAACTGTTCACAGACCTAGACTACATTTCCCAACATCCTTTGCCATTAGCTGTACCATATGTCAAAATCTAACCAATGGAATGTGAGCAGGAACGACCTCTCTTCTGAGGCAGAGTGGTTAAGACACGGATAAGTCTTTCCCGTTGTGCCTTTTCCCATCTGCTTGATAAATAAAGAGGACTTTGAAGGCTTATTATATAAGGATAATTATATAAGACAAAGAAAGCACAGATCCCTGAACTATTACATGGGAGACTACCCCACCAGGAATAGTGAAGTGGGTAAGAATTTGTGGTTTCTCTTTAAACTAAGCACTTAGCATCCCCTTAGTTTCTACATAATTTTATAGCCTGATCCCAGGAACCACTTTTCCTGGGATGTTAGAGGAGTTCATTTCATTCCAGGTTTGGTACATGTTGTTGAATATCTAGAATTCTCTGCCCTCCTTGTTCCTTTAATTTCTGTCATTTGTGACCATCTGTCAGATTTTAGACTAAACTTCACTTCTAAAAGCTACCCTTCTCCAAGGCCAAATCTATACTCCTTGCATAAAATTTCATAACACCTTGTGCCTACCTTATTTAAGCACTTACTTCATTCACTGTATTATAATTGCTTATTTATCCGTCGATTCCGCCAGATCTAGCTAGCTATCTTCTCAAAAAGTGGGCCTGTGACTTGTTCATTGTTGTATATTTACTGAATATATTCCTGTATTTATTCAATTCACAAATATTTATTGATATTTTATATGCCTGGCACTATGTTAGACAAAGCAAAATAAAATCCCTACCCTCAGAGCTTAGTGTATAGAGGGAAAAGTGATATAAATTGTGATAAAGACAAAAAAGGAAAATTGCATTATAAGTAAAAGAGCAGCAGGGATGGGAGCACTAATTTGCACAGTCTTGAATTCTGAAATACTGTTTGCTTTAATTCTGTGGGCAAATTGCCATGTCAATATAACATGGAAGCTGCATTGGTTCATGCACAGTTTTTCCTGCAGTGTGTTACTATTTTGTTTCTCCAAGTTCTCACACAGCTGAACCCAGCAGGAGTGTACTGGGTATTATCCTGGGAATGATGCTCATTCACCCCAAACTCTTGCTCTTAAGTCAATCTGGCCACATGCTGTGTCTTGGAAATATATTGCACCATCTCTGATAGTTGTGCATATTCTCTTTATCTCAGTAACCTCAACCATTTATTAAAATCCTTCCAAAAATCTACCCTCACCTACTTTTGGAAGGGTAAATTTCCTGTATTCTCTCTAGTAATTTTACATGTGTAAGGAACGTAACACATTTTTTAAACGGTGTTAGTGTTTTTATTGAGATTGGTACTGGTTTTTGTTAGTGCATTAATTACACACGTTTAAAGTTTCTTAGTTTCACAAAACTATGAAAGTTTAAAGTGGTCTACCCCAAACCTATCCTCTCATATGCCCTGCTGTTCTTCTGTAAATGTCATGGAGCACAAGGTTTTTCAGGAACCTATATATTGTGTTTTAGCAGAAACTCCCCTTCTTTGCCCAGTTTTCTTCTTTCTTCTTAAACTGATTCCATGGAGTTTCCTCTGGAAATTAATAAGTGTCCTGCTCTTGCCATACACCAAACATTGGGCATGTCATTTGTTTCCATCTGCATACAGAAAACCTGTCCAAATCTACCTGTCTAGCTGTGAACTTGGCCTCTCCACCCAACTTGGAGAGAGTTTTCTGTACTAGGCATTTCAAGCTGTATCTACTGTCACTAACAGAAATGAAATGTGGAGAAGACAATTCAGCTTATCATCTTGCAGTGACAGAGCTTTGTGCCTGGTGTCTTTGTCACACTGGGTAATGCCACTATATCAGCAGCCAGCTACACAGGAAATCTTGGAGTAATTGTCAACTCATCACTGTCTTTTGTTCTGTAGATCCATTTTCTTTAACTCTCACTGTAATTGTACTTATACTTCCCAAATATGGTCCTTCCTCACTATGCTTTCACTTTATCCCCTTCTTGCATGTTCCATATTAAAATCCTCTCATTATCAGGCTTTGTGTGTCCAGTTACAGTGTAACATTGGAAAACGAACAAGTTCTGGAGCCAGACAGACCTGCATCGAAACTTTAGTCTGAGGGACATAGCACCGATTATTCCACCTGTCTGAATATCTATTTTCTGATAGGCAAAATGGGAATAATAATGCTTATTGTGCACAATTGTTATGACATTTGAGTGACTACATATAAATTAAAATGCATATATCAAAATCCATGAATAATAAGATTAAAAAACAATTGGACAACTATTTGTCAAGAAACTTAAAGAATTAATATTATATTTTAAAAGGTTTTATGAGCTGTTAAGAAATAGCCTGAAAGCTCAGTACAAAAAATAGACAAAAGATATGAATTGATACCTACAAAACTAAATATAAGCAACTAAACTTAGGAAAATATTTAATCATACTAGTAACCAGACAAATGCCAATTAAAATATCTAATAGATTATTCATAAAATTAGTGAATAACAAATAAGGAAATCCAGTATTGAGGTGAAGATGTATTAAACAAAGACACAAATGTTTAGTTTAATTGGTACCCACTGTCTTGAAATCATTTTCACAAATTTTATTAGGGCTTTTGCTTTTTAAAAATTTTGGCTTGGTAAATGCATTCCCAGAAAGCTCATACCCCTGGCATTCTCAGAATACTTCTTTAATAGGAGAAAATGTAAAATCTAAGGCAACCTTTCCAAGAAATTATGATATATGGGATTACATAGCTAAAATAATTTCTTAGCTAGTGCCCTTTGAAAATGAAATCATTTAAAATAGACATTTAGCATGCCTTGGTCCCACTTTATGCGATAGGTTTACTATGTAAAAATCAATTAAAATCTAACTGTGAGATGTTCGTGCATTTATATGCATGAAACATACTCACTTTGTTTAGCAGATAATCAAGAGAATACTGTTCAAATATGTATTTTAAGCTAGGTTACCAGATGTCTAGCGCAAAGAGAAAATGTCTCTTATGTCTATCTTCAAACCCTCTTGTTGCAATTGTCTAGGATAAAATTTTAGCATCTAGAGTATTTGCTATTCCTTTATTTTTTTAATTTTATACAATTCCTCACTTGGTAATTTTAAAATTTAAGGTAATTATTTTTTTAATCCACCTCATTTCCTAAGGTAGCCTCATTCCAACATTTCTGTGAATTAACCACCAATTTAATCTACTGAATATTCCAATTTTTACTACCCTTGATTCCTCATACCCTCTTTCTCCTTAACTAACTTAGATTCCGCATTACACCTTTATGATCACTATACAACATGAATGTAGCTCCCTTGCCCCTTTTATCTCTTCACAGTTTTTTCTTCTAAATCTACCTCTCTGTTGACTTTAGATTACACTCCTCTGGTGAACATGGATGAAGGGAAACCCAGAGCCGTGTTGACAGGTTTTACTTTTAATCAATGACCACAAGTTAGACTTTATTCCAGCTTCATTTTTTAAAATATGTTTTTACTGATTTTAGAAAGAGAGGAAGGAAGAGGGAGAGCATGTGTGAGAAACATCAGTGTAAGAGAGAAACATTGATTGGTTGCCTCCTGTATGCACCCCAACCTGGGATCAACCGGGGTATGTGCTCTGACAGGGAATCGAACCAGAGACTTTTTGGTACGTGGGGTGATTACACTCAACCAACCGAGCCACACTGGCCAGGGCTGTCCCAGCCCCTTAATCTTTACATTTGCTATCAATTTACCTTCCTGTTCTACACCTCTACCTGCCTGTGCTTTCCTCTCCTTTCTCTTCCAGTCACCAACACCACACTCCTGGCTCTCAGATGAAGATTTTGTTTCCTCTTTCCTAAGCAAATAGAAGCATTTGGAAAAGAGCTTTCTTATCCTATTGCCACCAAATTTGCATATAATTTGATGATGGTGGCATTCTATCAGATTCATTTCTTCTCATCTGCAGAGTGAAGCAGGCCCACATGATGAGTCTACTTTTATTCAATCTGTTTCCTGAAAGCTAAGTGTAAGGCTTCAGCAAAATACTCAGAAATTGGCATTAGAGATGTAGAAGGGCTTTTCTGATTAACTTTTTTTTTTTAGTAAATCATGAATGTCTCTAATGGTTCCTGTGAAAGTCAGCCATAAATTATTATATCATGGTATCATTTATCTAGGGAGAATATTCCAGTTTATGGGTCATGTTGCATAATGCATAACATTAACATTAATCTAAGAACCCTTATCTTTGCATTTTCCTTCACAAGGCATTTCCAATTCATTGCCTTAGATTACAATTCAGGAAACTACTATGCAAGTGTGAAGCAGGAACCTGGTACAAATGCCCTTTTCTGTTTCCAAATTAGTTTCAAGATCTATACCCCTATGTAATACTGAACTATAAGCGAAAATTGTGGCCAGTCTTTAGAGCTCTGGTTCTTTTAACTTAGCTGCAATGTGCAATAGTCAAATGATAGTGAGCAAATACTACAGTGGCAGTCAGAGTGAGCAGAGAAAGGACAAAGTAGGTTTAGGTTAAAAAAATAAAAAATAAGAAAGTTAAACAAATGAAATTTGAAGCAGTTTCCAAACACGTGAAATAAATAAGGTTGCATTCCTCAAAATAAAATGTTTTCAACAATGACATTTCTATCACTAGAACCATTTCAATGGATCCCAATGGTCCTTCATCTATATTTTTGTGATTATTTATTCCTTGCCCTATGTTCATAAGCATTGCTAAAAGAAAGCAATCAGATGTCAGTGTGAGTACTAGAGAAAAGTTAAAAGGTTTGCGTTCTAGTCTCATTTGTGCTAGGTTATGGTGTTGTGACCTTAGCTAACTCTCTAAGCCAGAGGTTTCTTTATTTATGAAATTAGAAAACTGAGATGTCTATAACCCTGCTATATGGTACAGATCAAAGATATATGAGAAATTAATTATCAAAATGCTTAGCATACTCTGAATATTAAATAACTGCTTATTTTTAAAATAATTACATGAATTTTATTGGTGTTATTCTTGCTCTTCTCTTATTAAGTGAAACGCCCTTCCTAAGCAACCTCGCCACTTCCATAGCAGCAGCTACATTTATTTTGGGGCAATGCTCAAATGCATAGCATTGGTCCAGAGCTCTTCTGAACTCCAGTTCTTACATGTGAGTGTTCCCCAAAAGCTCAACCTTAATGTGAACTGTGTTTTCTTATTGTTTTATGCCCAATCTTACCCTTCCCTCACGGTTGAAAGTCTCATGAAACTGTGCTCCCAACCACCAAGCCAGAAACCTGGCATCATCCTAAGGCTCTCTTTTCTCCACCTCAGTTTCCAATACGCTGACAACTGTTATCAGTTCTGCCCTTTCACCACCTTTTTATGTTATTATTTCTTTAATCAGCCTCTTTCCTCTTTCATTGCTTCTTTGTTCTCCACGTCATCAGTCCTGTTCTTCAAATGTCACTAAAGTGCTCTGTCTAGAGACAAACTTATTTGTGTACTATTCAGAGTTCCAGCTTCTCTCCCCATGACATACAGAATGAGATCCAAGTTCCTCAGCATGACATGTTAGACCCTCTATAGTCTGCAGACTTTTCTGGACTTACATGCCCCTTCTCCCACGGAAAGTGCTGGTTGTCAGGAGTTTGCGGCTGTCTGCACAGATGGTAATACCCCAGCTTCCTTGCTGCACCAGCTCTGCACTCTCACCTAAGAGTGGCCTTTCTGGCCCAGCCTCACCCACCTATTGATACCCAGTTCATGTTCCCAGGCATCACTCAAACTTTCCTCCAGAAAGCCCTCTCTGATACCCCTTCCCAGATAGGACTGATCACTCTTTTTCTGTGTGACCTCTCTGTATCTTATACCCTTAATTTGCAATCCATTTATGTGTTTACATGGTTGACTCCATTTGTACAGTCAAGTTTCTTAAAGGCAACACCTGTACCTAATTCCTCCACACAGCGTACTCAAAGCCTGTATCAGTCAGTTCAGAAGACAGATGTTACTCTCAAAGTTTGTGATTTGAGGAGGGTTTAACAACGGAACTTATTTCAAGAGATGTGGCAGCAATTGGAGAGTCCAATAATGGATAAGTCAGAACTTGGAAGCAAGCATAGAGGAGAGCCATACTGAAACATAAGAGGAGGAAGTAATTACAGAACCCAGAGGGGATAGTTGTATGAGGAGGGCCTCCTATGGCACAAGAACTGTGGCCTTGTCTACAGAGATGCGACCACTCTGAAGCAAACAGTGCAGGGAGAGAATTAAGGTTATAAATACTCTTGCTTCAGTGTCCTCCCTCCCTGCTAGTATCTCCTCATATTCTGAACCCAACCCAGAAGCCAGGGGAAATGCAGCCCATTGATGTAATGCATATGGTTAGCATTTGGTGGGGTTGGGGTGGGGGGCAGAGCACACTAGAACAGCCAAGAAAAAATATAATGCAGGGTTTCAAAGGGCTGACAGATCCTAATTGCTTAAAGAGTGTTGAGTGGAAATTTATTGAATGATTATTCATGTGATTTTGCAACTTGTACAAAACGGACAGTAAGGAGTTAAACACAAATGCTCTGAAATAGCATTTCTGCTAGCTTTATACAGGATTATGTTGTGCAGCCACTTAGCTGCTTCAGCAGAGAAATGTTTTAAAGGGACAGAACCGGCAGCATTGGAGAGAAAGGTTTTGTCACATTTCCTGAGGGAGAAATGTATTCCTGGTGTTTTTTCCCAGAAGGTGGTCCTTTCTGACAAAACGGTGATATTTACGGGGGTTAGATGGAAAAAATTAGGAAGGCCTGCATATGCCCACCAATAAACAAGTAGACGTAACGAGAATGACATCTAAATGCGAATGCCAACTGCACAAGGAGAGAGGGGAGTGAGTTTAGTGCTAGGTGGGCTGGGGCAGCGGCCGCATGACTAGAAAGGCAGGGGGAGGTGGAGAAATAAGGGGAGATAATCAGGATTTACTGCAAGGAAAGCAGGCAGTGGAATCAGCAGGAGAATGAGATATCTGCAGAAGGAATCTGTAAATCTCCCACAAAACTCATAACAACTGTGAGAGCCTTGGAATAGCATGTCTGCCAGCTTGGAAGATTGTCCCAGAAATGACAGCCTGCTCAGCCGACAGCATCTGCAAGGACAATGTAGGCTCTTAAGGGAGACGAGAAAATAAGACGGAAGGATGAGAAGACCTGGACCCAGGCGGCCCATATATAAACGAATACATTCCCAATAATTAGTAGCATAGCTTTTATTAACTGTACATGTACAAATTAATTCCTTGCTAAACTGGTTATCATTTTTATGTCCTGGAAATATGGAATTAGTTGAAAATAAATCAAATAATTGATTAAGGTTCTAATCATGTGGTATAAAACTATCTTATCTATGAAATAAATGTATAAGTTTATCAATATGCTACAAAGAAAAAATTATACGAGGCAATGTGACACAGTGCTTGAAAATGTGGGCTTCATATCAGACGTATCTTTAGGTCAATTCTTGCTCTACCAATGAACAGTTATGTTAACTTGGTTTCTCTGTCTTAGTTTCTTTTGTAAAATGAGGATAATGCATTCCCTCCTTCAGAGGTTTCCTAGGAGGATTAGAAGAGTTAAGATATTTTAAATTATACATAGTTAATGGATGTTAACACAATGCCTGGCCCATGTTATGTGTTGAAATACTAAACTATTATTACTTCTAATGGAGCCTACACTTCACTTGTTTTGCATGAAGCTGAAAGGAAACTATAAAAATTGTTACAGTTTGAAGATTGCATATTACACAATTTAAGATATTATTACATATAATTATTTATGGCATAGACAAATTCATTTATAAAGTAGTTTGAACGTAGCAATTTCTAACACATCAGAATGCCACATCTCTACTGGATTGTTGGATCATCATATAGCATTATGATTACAGTGATAAGTTAATTCATAGTATTATCTTTTCAATTAACTCTATGCTAGTCTTAACCTACAATGTCAAGTGTCCCAGTTTTTTAAATCCTATTTTATTTTGAGTTATATGATTTTAACAAATAAAATAGAGTGTAGAATACCATATTTGTATGATCTAAATTTTAGTTTTAAGATTCATTCCATTTTTCAAATAAAGTGACTACCTGTATACATAGGGGATGGTTAATATTGAAATTTTCAGACTATCTAGGTGAGACGCATTTTTATAAAAAATATGGTATAAGTCAGAAATCAAAAACATGGAAATAAAATCTTAATAATTAATCGCTTTTAGCTAAATGAAAGTCTTTGTAAATATAACTGATGCATCTAGCTGTAAAATGAACAGGTTTTAAATACTGAATTAATGAGTCTGAGCCATGAAAAACATTGTAACACATTCCACATTCCCACACCATGCTTCCCAACAATTTCCTCCAACAAGCGAAAATTACAAGCAAGCCAAAATTCATTCTTGCATAAAGTAGTGTTTATCATTGTGGAATTTCTTTGCCATACTTAAAAATTATGATTTTTGAGTCAAAATGTTGGATATTTTGCTGTTCATTTCTATTTTCTCTCAAATCATTGTAGACAAACATTTTTAAAAATACCACCTTTTTCTTCAGAAAATAAAACAAAGGAGTAGCTTGATTATGGAGTACTTACTGGAAGTCATTGAGTCTGCAGTGCGCTCAGCAAGTGTGCCTCCTTGGTATTTTCCTGGTCCTTGCCACAGCACAAACTGGCAAGACACGAAGAGACCTGAGGTCAGGTAGTTCAGGTATTTTAATCTAAAACTGATCTGTGTCTGTTCTGTACCTAGAATGTCTATAATGTTAAGTTCAAAGCCGTTCTTCTGTCTCAACATCCCTGAATAAAATGCCGTACTACACACTCCCCCCACTAATGGCAATTCACTAAAGCAGTGACAGTACTTCTGAAACTGGGGAGGAAAAGGGAAGCCAAATGAATATGTAATGTTATAAGAAAAGCCGAGCGACTCTACTGATTTCCTAGGAGAATGGACCCCTCTTCCTGCTGTCTCACTACTGAGAATCTCTGGATTACAGACAAGAATCTCAATGACGTTAAATAGGAGCTACTTCTTATGAAAAGTTGCAAAAAAAGAAAAGAAAAAAGAAAAGAAAAGAAAAGAAAAGAAAAGAAAAGAAAAGAAAAGAAAAGAAAAGAAAAGAAAAGAAAAGAAAAGAAAAGAGAAAGAAAATGATACTTAATCTGTATAATCTAAAAGTTATTGAGTACTTACTCTGTTGGGCACTTTAAAATATACATATGTCTTTATTGTTGAAAGTATTACAGATGTCCCCTTTCTGCCCCATTGTCCCCCTCTATCCTGCTCCTGCCCCTCCCCAAGCCTTCACTGCGCTATTGTTTGTGTCCAAGGGTTATGCATGTTTGCATATAAGTTCTTTCATTAATCTTTTCCCACCCATCCCCTTCCCTCTGAGATTCATCAGTCTGTTCCATGCTTCCATGTCTCTGGATCTGTTTTGTTCATTCGTTTATTTTGTTCCTTAGATTCCACATATGAGTGAGATCATGTGATACTTGTTTTTCTCTGCCTGGTTTATTTCGCTTAGCATAATGCTCTCCAGGTCCCTCCATGCTATTGGACACTTTTGAACACTATAAATGTATTGTTCCATTTAAAGTACCTAACAACATTAAGAGGCATGATTTCTATTCTTACAGAGGGAGTGCCCGGGCTCAGAGAGAACAAAATAATTAAGGAAGACCATAGAGCAAGTTAGAAAGTGACAGAACCAAGATTTACACTTAAGGTAGCTGGCTCCAGAGTCTATACTCTAAACCATGATGGTATTGCACAGAAATTGTATTTTGGCTAAAGTATAAACAAACCTGATTTTTTATTTATTTATTTTTTACACAGAGCACATAATTTTTTTTGCTTTATCCCACCATGTTCTTGCTTATACTGTCAAACTTATCACCCTACTGTGTTTTCCTTGCCTGGCTGCTGCTCATCGTCTGAGACTCAGCATGGTCACAGCCTCCGTCAAGACTTCCTTGGGATAAACAAAAGACGATAGGCATGTGCTCCCAAGTAGCAGCGTAACTCCATCAGCCTTGTTTGGTGTTTATTTATTTCTTCCTCAGCAAAGTTTTCCTGGCTGGCATGTGTCAGGCTCTCTGCTAGGTGTCCCTGTCACTTAAATTGCTTGTTTTAAGAATCTCTATCTTTTATGGCACTTATTCAATTTTGCATCTCCCAAGTCTGGTAAAATACCTGGTACATAGTGCACTTAATATTTTTTAACTGAAATAAAGATTAATATGTTGTATCTAGTTACATCAATATCAATGATTCATGGCAACAAATAAGACCTGATCAGAAGACCAAGAAACCATAGGTAGAGATTCAGACAGATCTGCAATCCTTGCTATAACTGACTTCCTGTAATTTGTTTAGTACGTTCAAATATTTTTAAGTACTTCTATGCATCAAGCCCATGTTAGTTAGGTACCAAAAGAATATAGGTATGAAAAATAAGTAAGGTTTATTGCCAGCTCATAAGCAGCAGGCAGTGTAGTAGAAACAATAGTATAGGTACCAGGCCATTTAAAATGAATGTGGTAACATCTACATTAATAAAGTTGGAAGGAGAAAGCACTTTGAGCTAGAATAATTAAAGTATACTTCCAAGAAGAGGAGGCACCCAAATTTCAACTTGAATATAGGGAAGTCTCATTGGTAGCAAAAAAGAATTTCAGGAACAGAGAGGCGCCTAAACAGAAACATTGTAGAGGAAAAATATTTTGAGATATTAACTAAGATTTGCCTCTGGTAATGTATTTCCTTTCACTCTTTGCCCCCATCCTTGTTTCTTCTCTCACATTAGGGGAGAGGTAGGATATCACAAAACACACACACATACACACAAACCTTTTGATTTTCAGAAACTAAAGCTTTTAAACCTCAAAAGGCAAGGCTTTTTCAGTGAAAGAAACTAAGCCCTGAACCATTCAGGGCATAACGTTTATGCCATAAACAAGGAATAAAGGACCAGACCTCCCCACTCAGACTAAATAAAGATTCCGCAGACTGAGGAAAATGGGAACTAACCCAGGAGGAAGCTGGGGCTTAGATGCTGTTAGGTTCCTAAAAAGGGTCCTGTACTCTACCCTGCCTTAACGTTGGAAGGTATAATTAAACCCTTGGGGTTAAGATACCCAAAACAGGATGGGACCTATTCAGACACCAGGATGGGAACAGTAAGAGCCTTGATCAAGCACTTAATAGGGTCAGACATTATGCTCACCTGGTTTTGAGTCATAACCAGATTATGAGGGTTTTACCTAATAGTATCACCATTTTAGAGATAACAGAACTTGGTTAAAGATAGGTTAAGGAATTTATCCTAGGTCACTCAATTTGAAATGGTAGAGTTGGTATCTGAATTCTGACAGCCTGATTCTAAATAGTGCTCATAATCATCATCCTATCTAAGGAAGACACAAAATTACCTGAGATTTCGTTTCTAGCACCGGCTTGGAGTATGGATCAACATGAAACCAAGTTCAGTAACAGGAAAAGGAAGAAGGCTGCATTTTCTGAATGGCTGAACTGTGGACATTATAATGATAATGACAGGTTTTACATGAATGATCCCTTTTAATCCCTCGAATGACTCTATGAAGAAAATCATTATTATAAATTGAAATATGCAAAAGTGGAAGATCATATATATTAATTTGTCCAAGGTAACACACTAGGTGGCCCAGCAGTATTTGAACTCAGTCTAACTCCCAAATGCATGTTCTCAATGACTGTCATCCCGTTTGTTTGGGAAATGGCAACTGTGGTGTCCATGAAGATGCAGTGCTTACATCTCTTGCTATGGGGTACAGAATTGACTGATGGCCCCAACTATGGTCCCTCTAGGCCTATCTCTCATTCTTTGTAATGCTACACCTCCTACAGTTACTTTCATGTGGGACTTCTCCAATGTGGATTTTGTCTCAAGGACTCCTGTTGGCCTAACCAAATCTTTATTGGAACTGTCTTGCCATCTGACACTCTTCCTACTTAATTCTCCTTCCTTGTCTTTTTCCTACCATGGTCTGAAGCTCTCCCTCACCTTCTGCTACTTCTTTACCCATTAAATCTCTTGCATGCCTAACCCTCTGTTGGCATTTGCTTCTCTAGGTACCCAAACCAGTGCAAATAGTAATGACAGTGGTTTGAGAAAACAAGTGGTAAGATAGGGGTTTGGTTAGGGCTCACTAACCACCTGTTCTGAGTGGAAGGTGGCACAAGAAAGCCCCTGGCACAAGGCCCAGTTGCTAAAGTCTTCAAGGGGGGGATGATTTGCCTTTCAGTTATCATGGTTCAGGGATCTGAAAGAAGGTGGAGTTCGCTGCTTACAGCTAAATTGTATTTATGTTGATACTTTAGAGAGGGTGCGACACTAAGGCCCATTAAGAAGTGGTTAGTTAATAAGTATGACAGCCAGACACTCTTGTAGCCTATAATAAGCCCTGTCTCCTAGAATGGAAAAGCAGAACAGCTAAGTAGCAGATCAAATATCTGATAGAGTCACAGAGTTCTAGAGACCTTAGAATACTCAGAAAAAGAAGATCTGTTAAGCTAAACTCAGGGCCCTGGTGGGAAAACCCGGGGTCTTAAAATATGGGATAGGGACACATGGCTGCCCCTGAGGATGCTGGCTTTCCATTGGCCTCTCAGAGCTCACAGAGGTAGTTTATAGGTCCTCCCTATGTTAGAATATGTGACAGAAACCACTCTTCTGCAAAGCAACAAGTGTCTCCCTAAGGACCTATCCCCACCTCCTTTTCTGGCTTCCAGGATGGTGACTAAAGTTAAATGCCCGAATTACACAGCTGCGTGTTGATAAGGGAGGAAAAAGACCATATTGGAATGTACTTGTAAGATTTAGCTAGCATGTACCAGCAAGTGCCAGGAAAGTAACCCTGGGATTGCACTGAGAAAGTGCTTAATCAGGAGAGTCTGAATGTAAGACCGGTTAATAAATAATTCATTGACTTGGGAAGAAGGGGCACTTTCTTGAGACTTCACTTTCTCCAGATTGTGCATCCCGACAAAGGCCCTCAGGGAATGGGAAAATTAGCTGCTCGAGTGGATCAGCCTAAGCAGATCCTGTTTGGACCCAGGCTAGGATTCACCACTCATCCTACAGATCTGCAATCCCGCACTCTCTTTACCCAAATGTCACACCTCCATTGTGTTTTGAAGATTCTCCCCACCTCCTTCTACTCCTTTCCACAATAAATTTCCGGTACCTCTAATCCTGTCTTATTGTCTGCTTCTAGGTGGAGCTATACTAACACAAAAAGTCAACACACCGGTGGGTTTAATAGGAGCAAAAATAGGAAATGAGGCTGAAAACTAAGGTCTGGACCTAATCATGCACCTTAAAAACCAGCATGAGAAATCATGTTTTCACTTCTCACTGAGAAAACTAATGAAGATTTATAGTAAATAGGTAGCATCAACAAAGGTTGCTGTGAGTATAATCATTTGGGCATCAGGGCAGGAAAAGAAAAAAGAACTGAGAATCAAATATTTTAAAATTATTTATTTTTTAAAAAATTTGAGGCAATAATGCATATAGCCTTTGTGTTGATGGGTGGGATAGTTATATTCAAATGCTTGACTAAGCTAATGTCACATGATAGGAGGTCTGTAAGTGCCTTTTTTATTCTCCTTGGAGCAGCCCTAGAAACCTGAAGGCTTCACTAGGAGGCTCTATTATTCACCTTTTTCAGTGTTCTGGTGCAATAAGACATGGGACAAGGGTCTATTTAAGTTAATAAATTGTCACTTGATTATATATATGGAAGATGAATACATTTACAAACAAATGTATTTAATTTTGAAATTAATCAATACACACGTGTCGATATCTGATTAAAAATCATTAGGTATTGGTTAAGAAAGAATGATTTGCCCGACCGGGCATGGCTCAGCAGTTGAGCATCAAACAAGGATCTAGGAGATCACAGTTCGATTCCGGGTCAGGGCACATGCCCGGGTTGCGGGCTCGATCCCCAGTTGGGCGCGTGCAGGAGGCAGCCGATCAATGACTCTCTCATGATTGATGTTTCTGTCTCTCTCCCTCTCCCTTCCTCTCTCTGAAATCAATAAAGATATATTTTTTGAAAAAAAAAAAAAAGCAAAAAAGAAAAAAACGATTTGTCACTAGGTGAAAGAGCATTTATAGGGCTGAGGCAGAGTAGGAGGGAGACCCCAATAGAGTTCGCTTCTTTCAAAGTTGTTAAAGTTTGTTTTAGTTTTTCTTGTCCTAGTACTTCTGATTTCTTGAAATATTTCCTCTCTTACAATAAAGAAAATAATTTATAAGAATGGTAATCATTCCTTTAAAAAAGCAAAATAAACTAAAATTAATGTCATGCTGATACTGACAACATGTAATATAGATGAGGCTTATTATAATGTATGTTTGTTGGAATCTACTTTAGTTGTATACTTTTTTCATTGGAAGCTTTTGAGGAATATGATATTTGATGTCATTACCTAAGTTTGTGAGCTATTTGTGACATCACCGCTAAGGAGTTATCTTTTTAGGAATGAATAGAGCAGTGGATCCTCTTAGTTCATTTCTTCATCCTGAATAAGAGATAGGCAAACAAGTGACTGAAGATTAATTTATGCTAAAAATTACAAAATAAAAGTAGCTGCTGCTATTTGAACTTTCCAATATCAAATGATGCAAGAAACTTTTCTGTCAACTAATGTTAGACTTTTAAATATGTGAATTTGTCAGTGTTACCAATGTTGTAAACATAAATGTCTTGCCTTTAGGGTGAATGCTACCTCTTTTTAAAAAAAGAAAATCTGTGTTTGTATGTGTATGCATTCTACTAATGACTCAGGAATGATAAATAATTTGAAAATTCATAAATATGGATATAGAGTCATTATTAAGTCTAACCATTTATTTTAAATAAGATGTTTCAATTAGATTGAAAGCATTCATTGTCATAAGTAAAATAAAACATCATTAAATTTCCAGCAAGCATATTTAAATGTCACACTTCTCAGATTTCACAGCAGTGTCCCTGAATACAATTTTTCATGTTGATATCTGTAATAAAGTTCTTTTTTAATCCAAAAAATTCTCTTACTATTCAAATATAAAGAGAAACCTAATTCAGAATTTACAAAAAATTCTTTTTACCATTGCCTATTTTAGGTGTTTTATTTTTTTATACATACATGTTTTAATCCCTCTACATGTTTATATAAATACAAAAGGTCAAATTACCTAACATTTTACAATCCTATTTTTCTATTTCAAGTTGGAGAGCAAGTATTAAAAACACATATATGTACAAGAACCAAATATAAGCTGAATCTTCATAAAGCAAACATATATTTAATTACTTGAAGAATGTTTCAATTGAATGTTCTGTGTTTCCATGTTAATGAATAATATCAATTGATTGACCTATATAACTGAAAAGCCCAGCAACAGGCATAACTGAATTTGGTGATTTAGGATAACTTGTTAGATGTCTTTCCCTCTGTCTCGCTTCTATGCTTGATTCTGTTTAGGTTTATTTCCAGGCACATTCCCACTCTTGGGAATGAGTAACATAACCATCAGTAGTTCCAGTCATGCCATATTCCATTTTGGCAACCTTAGCAGAAAGAATGTTTCTCTTTCTCCAGTGGTTTCCAAAGAGAGAGAAAAAATCCTGGTTTAGTTTGACATGGATCTTCTACCTAGTCCTGAATCACCCATCCGTGCATTTATTAATCAAGATGGGCTCATGTGCTCAAAGCTAGGGGTATGAAATCAGGCCACCTGAACCACACAGACTGACAGGAGGTGAGGATCATGCTCATGCTGGCAAAAAAATAGAATGTGGTATCAAACACTTGGGAAAACAGCCTTGGTTCTCTGACATATCACGGCCCCGCTTCGTCCTTCCTTCTCTAGCTAAGAGATGGAAGTGCCAGCAATGATGAGAGTTTCCATTTCCCCACGTAGTGAAAATTTCTTGCATTTGCCTGCCCTGCTCTACTCCACCTTATTGTGTTTTTTCACATCACTTTTCCTCTGACACTGATCTTCTTCTCCTCTCAGTAAAGTTGGGAGTGATAGGCTTTTCAGGTCTTTGTATTCCCAGGTGGAAGCCAGAAAAGGCTTTAGACTTCCTTTTTCAACAAAGAACTAACATTACACTACCACCCATGGTCCACTGTCTCCAATTGTACTGTCTGTCTTCATAGCAATGTTGTTATAATCATTTAAATATTTTATTACATATAGTTTTCTTATTTGATAAAATAATAGCATAAAATGGGAAATGTGACTTTGTTGTTCACAAAGGAATGACAAATAAGAATTTTCTCATGAGCATAGAGTAATTGAGTCCGAGATGAAAAACATTAAGTGTGCTGAAACCAGGAAAACTTTGGCTTCAATCATACTCATTGGGCTGGATCCAATGAAATGTTCAATGATGAGTCAGCACTTACAATTAAGAAATAGGTGTGAAATGCGTGCTAAAGTCGATGGCTAAGAAATGGTTTGTATTTTGAGATTTTGTGATCTTGTCTTAGTTCTCTGAAACAAATCTCATATAAAACCTGTAGCTAATCTTCTACACCATCAACACTTGTACACATTTCTCTTACGCAGTGGGGTAGCAGTAAGGAATAGAATTTTGCTGGAAAGTCTGTCAGACTCATTGCAAATTGTCTTCTTCATCCCAGAAGTAGTGTTGTGCTCATGTGGACCCTATCAGAGACATTATGGCACTGTGGCCTGCACACTCTGTGTGTGTGTTTATGCATACACATGACTAATTAATAAAAGTGGATCTTTCAAGTTAAACAGAGCTATCACATAATTATACAGAAATTAATTATCCTATTAGAATTCCAGGGAAGAACTCAGTTTCTCTCCTTCCTCTCTCCTGCTGCTTCCTTGCGAGTTAACCCTTCAATAAAACATACCATTTTATTATGTACATGTGGATCCTCCATTACATAATCTATGTATGCATTCCTTAGATTGTTAGTAGAAGTCGCATATAACACGTAAATAAATCAGTTTTTGACTTACATTAAAAATGACTCCTGAGCCATGGCCAGTGTGCTCAGTTGGTCGGGTGCCCTCCCGTGGACCCATAGGTTGCAGGTTTGATTCCTGGTCAGGGCACATGCCCAGGTTTCAGACTAGATCTCCTTTCCTCTCTCTCTAAAAAAATCAATAAAAAATGACTGTTGATCCTTTTGATAATGTTTGTCATTTCCCCATGCTCCTTTCCTTCCTTCCTTCCTTCCTTCCTTCCTTCCTTCCTTCCTTCCTTCCTTCCTTCCTTCCTTCCTTCCTTCCTTCCTTCCTTCCTTCTCCCTTTTTCCTTCTCTTTTACTGTCTCTCTTTCTTCTCTTCAGTCTTTGCTTGCTTCTTTGCCTTCCTCTCTCTTTTTTTTTCTTCTGCCCAATATCAATATCCATTTTTGTTTCTGGTAGTCATACCTCAATTTTCCCCAAGAAGACTACTTTTCTTTCATTCTCAGTAAATGAAGTTGGGAGAGGCTTATCTCCATCCGGATCTCAAGATTAACCTAAACGTCCCTCTTCAAAGTGACTGGCTAAATGTTGGGCACATAATCTAATTTAGACCAGTTGAATCCACCAATAATTAATTCTGGAATTTTTGCTGGACCTGTCAGGAAAGAAACGTTTCCCCTATTTAATTCCTAACAAAGGAAAATAAATGTTTAGAGGTGCTAGAGGCCACAACATAACTAGATAAGGTCTCAGAATAAAGCCAGCTGGAGAGGAGACAGTAAAACAAAACAGTGTGATCATCGCTTTAGGTTCTCCTCAGGATTTTTCAATTATCTGAGATAAATGTATCCTTTATTGTTTAAGCCATTGTGAGTAGCTCCATTTTCTACCTTTTTTAAGGAGTAAATGACTAACTATGAAAGAAAAGATTCTGAAGAGTGCCATTCTTGTGGAAACCAGGATTCCACTGACTCTTCTAGAAAACAAGGAGGCTAATTATGTTCAATCTAATCACCTGGTTTGGTGAGTTCAACTTTGCTAAGACTGAGAAAGACTGAGAAAGAAAAGCCCGAGAAAGTTGGGAATAAGGTTATGAATTCACTGGGATATGGATACATTCGTCTTTAACATTACCTGTTGTCTTTCATCCTTTCCCTGTACAACTCTGCTACAAATTGTGGTTTGACCATGAGCATAAAGGAGTGACACAGTTCCTTCTGTTTTAGGACTTCTAGTGAAATGCCTTTTTCAAATGATAACCCATCATCTAAAAACCTATTTTCTCACTCCTGAGTAAACCAGTAGTCTACTAAACTGAGTGGGCTACTAAGTTAGGCTCAGCTAGAAGTAATTTATTTAGTGCTTCCCTTTATAAAAGTGAGCAGCTGAGACAGTTACCTGCAAGTATCAAAATGATCAAAAGATGTTATTCAGGGACACTCTAATGACATCCAATACTGTCCCTGTCTTGAAGTCCACAAAGTAAGACATATTAACTTCATGTCAGGAGTAAAATGCAAATTTATCTTCCAATTACAATTGATATTCTAGAGTTTACTATCGGTGGCAGCTGTAGGGACAATTCAATAATTCTAATTAAACCTATTTGAAGCATGTAAAACCTACACCAGATCCTTCCATCTCTTACAGTTTCTCTCTCTTAACAACAGAAAAGAAGTCATTTTTAATGTAAACCAAGAACAGGCTTATATACCTATTACACGCGGCTTCCACTAATACCATAAGGAATGCATACATAGATTGTGCCATGGAGGATCCAAACGTACAACATTGGCAGCGTGTGTGATAATTACCGACAAGAATTAATCAGCATTCCTCATGCCGTACACAATGCAGTTAGAATAGAAACAGCAAATCTGTTCAAGTAATGCAAACAAGCTGCATAAGAGGCTAAACAAGTAAAAGTATATCATCAGCCATGACTCAAATTACATCTTTAAATTGTGTGCCAGCTTCCTTTAAATTAGCCATGTAGAGCTCGGTCCCTGCAGACTTTATAAATGGGAATGTACTACATCTTCTCCTGCGCACAGTTTTGCCATGGTATGGGAATACATTTAATAATGCAGCGTGTAAATTAACTCCACGTGATGCAACAGGTACAGTGCTATGGATACTTATGCGATGTTTTTCTTAGTTCGAGGTGAACTTTGTTGATAAACCACAGTTGTTCTACAGCCATCCATGGTGACTATGTTGCCCAAGCTCCCAAAAAAAGTGTACATTGTAGTTTTATTGCTAAATTCTTTCAACTCAGCTTCTGTTATCCTTGACATTTCCTAAGATTCTTACCATTTTCTACCAAACTCTGAAATCAAGCAGTTCAGTTTTGTTGTAGTCATTGCCTGTGGTTTGTTCATTTTGGTTTTGTTTTTGTTAAGAATATATTGCGGGTCCTCAGGATTTTAATGCATTGGAATAATTCACATTCAGTTCTTTCAGATTTGAAGCTACTCTGTGTCCAGTCCTCAGCACTCCGATGGCGAGGGTTCAGTGGTGAGCTTATGGTATGCAGAGATTTCTGTCAAATGGTAGCTTTGAAACTGAAACTTTGGTCTAAGGAAATTCTGGTACAAAATTCTCTTCCATACAAAATATAAAGGACCACTTCTCTCCTAACCATACTCCCTGTAATCCATTTAGGCTATTAATGAAAATGTGCACGACTACTCTGAATAGGATCAAGGGTAAAAGAACAAAAACAATAAGTATTAAGAAATTTGCATTCTAATATCTTTATAGTCATGAGCCAATGTTTCCCCTTGTGAGGGAAAGTGTGGGGAAATCTGCAATCTTATAATTCTTTTCTGTGACATAGTCAACCAAACTTAATCCCAATTTGTAGCTTTAACATTTATTCACTTTCTGCTCATTTTAGTCCCTAGAGAATGTTAAATAAGAGATAATGGTTTCATCTTCTTTAATAGAATTGCCAACAAAATGTATATGAACATAAAATATATATAAATTATGCTATACTAAATGCAGAGAATTATACTTAATTTTTAATGCAATAATTCTGGTTAGAATTAAACTTTGAACTTGTATTTATAATTGTGTTATCAGAAAAGGCTGTGTCATATGTAATTGTTGCATTAAAATATATTTGGATAAACGTAAATAATAAGCTTTTCCATGCGGTGGAGATGGGACAAACTGAGAGGGAAGAATAGTCACCTGTGGGTGAAGGGTAAGGCTTGGGGTAACTAAAGGCCAAAAGAATATAGGCCACCGGGAAGCAAGGGGAGTGGAAGAATTCACCTGTAGAATTTTTCCTGGGTTTTCATTTCTTCTCTTCTGTGGTCAGTGTGGGTGATCGACGCTAATAAAATAACGATTAGAATGAAGGTGAAAATACAACTGTTATAGGTGACTCCCAAATCTCAGTCCTCACCCTTTCTCTCCCTTATCTGGCCACACTCACTCTTTCGATAATCTCATCTAGGCTCATTATTTTAAAATATCCTCTATATCCCCAGCTTATAAGTCTCCCTTGAACTCCAAGCCCATGTATCTAATTGTATGCTTGACATCTCTGCTTGAAGGTCTGACAAGCAGCTTAAACTTATGATGTTCAAAACCAAAATTCAGTCTTCCCCATCTCATTAAGTGGCAACCTCACTTTTCCAGTTCACATACAACAGCAACAACAACAACAGAAAAAAAACAGCCCTGGAGATTCCTACCTGTCTACAAATCCTACTGTTTCAAACCATATGCTGAATTCAACCTCTTACAACCTCAACTGCTACCACTCTGGTTCCACGATCTTCCTTCACTTGGATCATGGCAATGGCCTCCCCAAACTGGTCTCCCTTCCTCCATTCTTCACCTTCTGTAGTCTATTCTCAACACAGTAGCCAAAACAGTCTTTTCTTGATATAAATTGCGACGTATCTCCCTCTAATCAAACCCTACAAAGACTTTCTTTCTCACCCTGAGTAAAAGTCAAAGTCCTTAACATGACACTACATAATCTTGTCTCTCTTACTTCTCTAACCGTATTTCCTACTACTCTCCCTTACCCAGTGCAGTGCAGATATAACAGGCTTCATGCTGGTCCTTAAAAATCCCAGGCTCCTTCTTGTCACAAGGGCTTTGTACTTGCTATGCCCTTTGGCGAGTAGGCTGTTTCCACGTGGCTTGCACTTCCTTGCCTCCTTCAGGTCTTACCTCAAATGTTACCTTCTCCGTTAGGCTTTCCCTAACTATCCATTTAAAATTCCAACACTCTTCATCATCCTCTCACCCCACGGGCATTCCTAGTTCCCTTTTCCCTCCTTAATTATATCCATAGTATATATTACCATGTGACATTTGTATTTATTTATTTACTTCTTTGTTTATGAACTCTTTCCACTGGAAAACAAACTCTATGGGGGGGCAAGGATTTTTGTCTTAGTTGCATATGAATATGATCTAGTTGCTTAGATTAGCAACTAGAAAAATGTATAATATATACATTTATGAAAAATGTATAATATATATTGACTTGATTCATTAATAATTGCTATGAAGAGGTACAAGCGACTTTGAGAGCCTGTAACAGGTGAATTTGACATAATCGCAAAAGTGGAGGTTTGCCCTAGTCAGTTTGGTTCAGTGGTTAGAGCATTGGCTGGTGGACTGAAGGGTCTCGGGTTCGATTCCGGTCAAGAGCACATACCTGGGTTGCAGGATGGATCCCAGCTCCGGTCAGGGTGTGTGCGGGAGGCAACCAATTGATGTGTCTCTTTCACATCTATGTTTCTCCCTCCCCTGCCGTCCCTCCCTCCCTCTGAAAAGCAATGGAAAAAATATCCTTGGGTGAGGGTTTAAAAAAAAAATCAGTGGAGATTTAGCTAAGTTCTGAAGAATGAGGAACCATAATCCAGGAGAAAGAGAAGAAAAGGAAATTCTAGGTATTAAAAAGAACATAAAATTTCCTGAGGTGGGAGGGAAAACTCATTTTGCAAGTGTAAGGATTGGAAGAAAGTCTAAGTGGCGGGAGCACCGAGAGAGAAAGGAATTATATCTTGCCACCCCTCCACTGTTTTTATTTGTGTATTTATTTCAACTATTTAACTGAGTTCCATCATGGTGGTAAAGGTGTCAGGAACCATGTTTTATTCAACTTGATATCCCCAGTGGCTGATACGTTGAAGAGACACAATAATAATAGTGGAATAAATACAAAATCAAATCAATTTCTGATTTTGCCAACAAAAATATTCACAATATTTCTCTCTCTGCTGCTCTGTAGACATCATGCAATTGGGGGCCAGAGGAATAAAGGCCTTTTCCTTAATGGTCAAAGTATAGAAGCTACACATTGTCATCTATTAGTGGTTGGCTGTGCACCTGAAGTTCAAATATACATACATATAAACAGACAGCTCAGTAGGATACAAATATACCTAAAATGTTCAAATCATATGAAAATAAATAATGCATTTGGGGAACAAGTTGTACACATAATTTTCAACACAGTTGCTTAAATGACCGAAAGTAGGACACAGTGTTAATTCATTAAAGAGCCTTTAAAAGGCCCAAAAGATTCCATGTAGCTTTCCCAAATTCTCTGATTCCCAGAGAAAAAGTTCAGTATTATAAGATGCTGAGCCATCATATTCAACTGCAACCAGACAATGATGACATAATCTTTTCTAAGGAAGATGTTCCCTAACACGCTGTTCCTTTGCTCTTGTGGGGCATGACTTCAACTCTGTTGACTAAAAAAGGCACACACGTGAACACGGACTGATCTCTCTCCACCCACACACATATTAATTCAATATTCACAAATAAAATTATATTTATAAATAAATGTTATAAGTAAAATTAGAAGGCAATTTATGAAGTGGTGAGAAAAGTTCTTGAACAACACAATGAATAAGAATTTTCTGCTACATGTGTTTTATGATGGTTCAAAGGTTCAACAGTGCCATTTAAATGTTCCTTTCCAACATCCCTTCCAACTCTCGGTTCTCCTGAAGCCGTATCAGTTTAAATAGAAGATCACTTTTCAGAAAAGTCATAAACAAGTAATAATTCAAACCAAGTAACCAGGGTCTCCTAGCATCTTACTATTAAAGAAGTTATATAATTCAGTCTCATAATGAAAATGCTTTGCATGTAGTTTATACATGATAAAAGTGGGGTAGAAGGGGTCAATGGGAAAAAAGGGGACATCTGTAATTCTTTCAACAATAAAGATAATTTTTTTTAAAGTAGCTTTTAGAAGTACTATTATTGAAAAGAGATCTGTATGCTGGTTCCAATTTGTGAAATTACACCACCTGTTAAACAGAATGATTTTTGTCATAAGTAACATGTTGTAAACAAAGCACAGGTTTAGACTAAAAAAATAATTTGGTTGACATTTCATTTTATATAAATACATTGCAAATAAAGAAATATTGATTTAAAAATTGGCCAAAAAATCTGAGTTGCAAAGGACCCAAAGATAGATCTTAAACCAAGATACTAGAATAAAAGATTAAAACAAAATTTCCAAGTAAGCAAAAATTTCCCATACAACTATGTTACTTATTTAGTGTATAAAATTAAAATCTTAAATTTGTGTGCATTATGTTTACCTCAAATCACATATCCTCTCCATTAAAAAAGAGACAAAGAGTGGAAATGAAATGAAGAATAGCTTCTTCATAAAACATGCAAACAAAAACAACTTTTACCAATAAACACACTTGAAAAAACCAGAAACAATACAAAACTATCATCTGGCTCAATGTCTAAATCAGTTATAGAACCCCTGCCCCTTCTCTTTTTGGTTAAACTATTCTGAAAAATTGTATTCATCATTACATACAAACCTTCAAGTATCTGTATCTTTGAAAGTTGCAGGTAAAGTATTATGTATGAAAATCCAGTTTTATATTTTTGCCACATTGTTGTTTACACCAAAATATAATAAAAAGCATAGTGACTCACCTGAAAGTTGCTGAGTATCCAGAGACTTTCATAATTCATGTTAGCTAATTCTTCTTTATTACCCTATGTAATCCAACTCTGTGGCCATGGCCAAGATACTTTATATTTGTGATATTATACTAACAGAATACATCTTGAAATTTGAAAAATTATGAAAATCTTCTAATGTGGTATTATTTTCTGTGGACATGAACTCTTTCAATTGTTTGAAGTTCCACATTTGCAACAATGTCAAAGACTTCCAAGATATAAAACTGAGTCCTACATTTCTTGTGGTTAAACAGTCATTGAAAAAAACTAGATCTTTGTTCTGAGAAGCAGTGAAATAAGGATTAAGCACATTCACTACCAAATAATAAGCAGCAATGGGTTAACCACAATATTCCATAATTTAAAAAGTAACAATAGAAATTTAATCTCAGAGAATTGCTGGGAGTGGCTGAAGGCAGAATTCCATTGTAGATTTCTGCTTCCAAGTACTATCACCAGGGCTTTTTGTCCACAAGAAATTCATGGGTTGCTTTCTCCTGGCACATTTATGATGGAGAGGAAGGAAAAAAACATTTTGATATACTTATTTCTCCCTCTAGGTAACCTTTTACAGCTTTCAACAAAAATATATCCTTTGGAAATGTGAAAACAACCATGGTCTTCTTTTTTCCCCTTCTTTAAATATATGAGAAAGACAAAATATATGAGGAAAAACAAAATGAACAAACTGGTGTATTTTATGAAAGATTTATATACAGTATTCATTTTGCTAACATAAGGGCAAATGTAGAATTATAAACGTTTTTGTCATAAACAAAATTAGATTTTCAGGATCATATGCTCGTTACTTAAAAATCCCACAAATAAAAATTTGTTCATGGAAAAATAGAGATATTTTGAATACTAAAGTCCTTTATTCAACAACACATAAATTTCACAAAAACAACTTTACTGGGCAAATTGAATGTGTGTTTTTTACAGTTTTGTACATGCCCCATAAGTAATTTTCTTTAATAAATACACTGTTTTCCAAAACTGCTTTTTTAATAATTGCACAAGCATACATACACCTTACACAAATATCTATTAGAAAATTTAATAGATAACTGCACAGTTCAGAATAGGAGAGCACTGTGAAACGAGTACACTTTGTGGCCCATTCCTGAAACTTCTCTGACTTCCTTGCAGTTGTGAAAATGGAACCCTTCCTAACACAGTAGCTGTCTTCTACTCACTAGGAATACAGATCTCAGTGTGAAACCGCCAAATTTAATAAAAACAAAATCTGAAACATTTAGCTGTTACATGGGAGCCAACTGTTTGATATCCCCGTGATCAAAGACCCACTACGGCTTTTTGCGGAACATATTTGACCCTGAATGGTGTGTTCATTTAACCGTTTTCCTTTTTTCATTATTTGATTACAGATACTATCAGCTTAAAGACTTTCTATGCTTTAGGATTAATTGTACAATTTACATGCCAGGGGTTCTGAATAAAAGGAAATGAATATTCTTTTCTTTTACTGATTGCTCAATATTAATTCATAGGAAGCTCACCATCTCTTGCTCCCTATAAATGTGTTTAGAAGAAGGAAGTTGTGTATTTGGAGTTAAGCAACTGGGAGATGTTTTTATATACTCTTAGAATGGAGGAAGACTTGCTGTTTTTTTCTCCCAAGCATGGATACATTTCTGCTTTGTATATATGCCTCAACTTGTACACAGACAGGTAGAATCCATCAGAAAGGATTAGTGTGAAGCCTGGAAAGAGGTTTTACATTATGATGTTCTTGTGATGTTAGGGTGCTGAGTGACAGCTGACAAGCACATTGGTGCACTATTGGTGCACAACCCAGGGATTTCCCAAGCTCTCCCCAAATGCTGACGGAATATGGCATCTCCGCGTCTACACCCAGACAAAGCAAGACTTCTGTGTAAGTAGACCTCTCTTACAAACTTTTTTATTTGGCTTATCTGATAGGTAATTTTTAAGGTGTATTGATAGTCCGCCCCATCTATATCTAAGTGTATATTCTAAATTTTCTTGGTGCTGAATATAAAACATACAGTGAGGAATTTTAAAAGTTACATTTCATTGGTATTTTAAAATCATGAAAATGTAAACCTTTAATTCACTCCCTTAGGATTATAATGATCTGCTTTACAAGCTCTCGGTACATAGACTTTGAGGGGAAAGAATTAGAGTGAGGCCTGAAGAGTAATATCTTTCTTCAACATCATCAACGAGAACTTTTTATGCACCCTACACTTTATAAATAGAGTTTTAGCAAAAACATAAGAAAATGGGTGGTGTAAAAGAACAATGTCAAGAATAAAACCATGTAAGAGAATTAAAAAAAAGCTACACGTTTCCATTTTAATAATCAACAGATTTTCTTTCATTAAAAAACTGAATTGACATGTAAAACACCACATTTTACAATATACAGATTTCATAAGTTCTTTAAGAAAGCGAACAAACAAGAACACATCAAGACATGCAACACTAGCATGTATTTAGACTCCAGGTACATTGCTATGAGATCTCCGCTTGTTGTTTTGTGCCTAATGTAGTCTGAAGACCAAGAAGTTTGTTTCACTTCTGTAATAAGCATCATCATTTTCCAAAAAGCAAAGCAAGCTTACCATTCCAGTGTGAAAGCAAGTTTTCACTTACTTATAATTAATTAGCAAAGTGGTTAAAAAAATAGGTAAAATAAAAACGGAACTAGAAAGAATTTATATAGCTCTCATTTCCCACAGCTGAAATAGAAATTCTAACCAGAAACCCCCCAGGAATATAGGGCAAGTAGAAAGCTACCTCAAAACACGTACACAGAGTGTTTTAATTGGTGAGCATTGAATTCTCTTCTCTAAACATGGATAGGCATAACAGAGAATGAATTTTCCTCACAAAGGTGAGTGGGCCGTGACTGCAGGCCTGGCATTCGTATCGCAGGCAGGCTGAGCACGGTGGTTTCCCACCCTGGCATTGGTTAGCACCGTGGCCACCCTCCCTCCAGAATTCTTGTGATGATTGCTCCTTCACACTTTTTAAAATCTCCTTTGTCATATTACTGCCAATTCAAAACTACAACAAGCCTTTTAAAATTACCCATCTGCTAGTCTTTCTAAAGTTTTGCAGCCCTTTTCATCACCCTTTCTCAAGTTATTTTTCTTCGCATGATAGATACATTTTGCTAACATTTTTCAAAAGGCTAAAGGATGCCCTAGGTTGAAATAATTGGCTAGTGGGTAAAGAACAACAACAACAAAAATAACAGTGACACGGCAACTTTGATATTCTGTGTGTTTTTGCTAAACTCTGTTTTATTCCTGAAGCTGAAAAGGCTCTGACCAAAAAAAAAAAAAAAAAAATTAAAAAGAAATAAACTTCTTGGGTATGATGTCATCACAAATAATATTTGTCCTACTGGGACAGCCCTAGGAGCCCCGACTGCCATAGGAAAACCAAATTCTACATGAAAAGGTGGCCCAGGTCTTAAGAAGCATTACTCCTTTGTGTTGGGGGCTGTTTGCATTTATAGAATTGCACAGACCAGGGCCCTGCCTGCTCAGGAATTACAGCATCCTTGAGTGACAAGAATGAGAATGGGAGCAATGGGACATTCCACTGAGGGCCTCGGGCAAGGCCACTGGTGCAACTGGGAGGCTATGAGAAAGGAAGATAATAAAAGATTAAAAAGCCTTACTTTTATGAATGTTTCTTTTTACATAAAAATATACCTAGCCATGCCTCAATGCAGAAGCCTTGATGTGTTTAAATTTTAAAACAAAACTACCCATTTAATATCATACATGGAATTAAAACATTTGGATACATTTTATTAAGTGTTTATTTTCCCTACCAAAAAAATAAGGCAAAAAATAAACAAACAAAAAATACATACAGCCCATGCTGGGCTGGTGAAAAACTCAGTCATGGATTTCTCCCCTCTAAAATATGAAACTTTATTCTGCATCCTAGAAAACACTGTTTTTTAAAAAAACAAAAAAACCCAAAAAACTTATACAACTGATTCTGCATGTTCCAACTACTCAGAGTACTCCGCCTTACAGTGCAACCCAAGACAAGTCAACTACACTAAGTATTTGGGAGGTATACCCTTCTGTACAGCTCGTTTGGAAGCAATGCAAGTGCATAACCACTACTCTAATATAGTGCTCAAAAGATTAATTGAAACTTTCATCACATCTTCCCCTCCTATAACAATACAACTGCAGGTAATTGCCGGATGCATCATCATCTTTTCTTCTTGTAAAACTTGGCATCAAGTCTCTACAGAAAGATGCATGGCAAAACATGCCACTGCTGTTGCTGCTTCTAGAAACAACTGGCAAAAAATATTTAAAGCTAAAATTTATTGCTCCAGATTTAACTCGCAGAACCATACTGTTGTGTACAAACTGTTAATCTCCATAGATGCTCAGACATGATTGTCTCCTTGTGTCTAAACACACAAAATACAAGCTGCTATCTGTACAGTTTACAGTACTGAAACACATATATTTGAAAATGAAGTATAGATATGTACTTTGCAAAGATACATGATTTTACAGCAGGGGTTTACCCAAACTTATTTTTTACAGCCACTTTCAAAATAGACAACAACTTCACTAGGATACTAAATTACATCAAAGAATCAGTGTATCCAAAGTAAATAGACTGGCCAATTCCCCAAGCTCCCAGATAATTTCAATATGTCTTTTTTTCTTTTCTTTCCCTTTTTTTTTTTTTTTTGAAGAAACCCCTATACATAAAATGAAAATAATATCTGGATATTTTCTTCAGTGGTGGACTAAGCAGTTTCTTAAAACAAGACATTAGTTTGCCCTTCACTTCCAAATGCCTTGAAAATAAGATATACTACTGCTTTAAAAGAACCATCGGAATGCTTCAGCGCTGGGAACAGGTGTTCTCTATAAAAAAAGAGCAAGAAAACAAGTTAAGCTTTCTTTCTATGCCAATGCAAGATCAGAATTTTCTCCTTTATACTTCAGCAATATTTTTAGTCAGTAAGATACAACACAATGACCTACATATTTCAACATTTAATAAAACAGAAATGTTCAGTCTTAGAACAAAAATTAGAATATTGAATTTAATGCTAATTTACTAAATATAATGATTAAAACACATTGGTCTAAAA
Organism: Miniopterus natalensis; assembly: GCF_054644295.1. Lineage (NCBI taxonomy): Eukaryota > Metazoa > Chordata > Mammalia > Chiroptera > Miniopteridae > Miniopterus > Miniopterus natalensis. Next base: position 140,901,334 of record NC_142081.1, on the reverse strand, counting down.
AATAGAGGAAACACATCTAGAACATGGATAGCAATCAGAATAAATGGGACGGTTCATGCTACTCATCAATAGTAGGAAGATCAGCCAGTGTACTCAAAATCTGTATCTGCTACATACACATGCACCCTCTGTAAAACCGATGTTTAGAATTCAGTGATGTAATTTTTTTTTTTGTTCTAGAGAATTTCTTTTATGACAGGACTACAATAAACATGATTTCTATCACTTAACTACTAACGTTAAACATTCCCACATATAATCTAATCAGAACAAAACTGACAAAATGTATCACTATTTTAAATTTGATAAATCACTATTTGATATATCACTATTATATTTGATAAGTTAATATCATACATATGAAACAAACTTATACTAACCAGTGATATCCAATGGACCATAACTATTCTTTTGTGCCATAAAAATACTACCATATTCCAAAGGAGTAATAAACTAGAACCAAAAGTTTGAGCAACTATTTAAACAAGAAGCTTATAGCTACTATGAGTTTTCCTGTTAAATAGTAGCTAAGCTATTGAATTTTCCTGTATATATTAACATTACAGCAATTCATCATGCCACATTCTTTTTTATAAAACAGAATCGCATAGTACATGTTGAAGGTACATAAGAAACAAGCTAAGAGTAAATTTTCTTACAAGGTAAAGGAGAGTTAATTTTAACCCTTGTTAGGCTAGTCCAACCAGTCTGTGCAGACTATAAGATGGCTGCTGAGGATAAATAAGTATGTTAATTGCATGTTGACTATTACCAAAACACTGAGTAGGTACAGAAGAACGCACACACATGAACACACACACATTGTAGAGTGTTAACGCACAGTGTTAACAGTGCTTGAATTTCATATTTCAGAAAATACATAAAAAGTTCTACTACAAATACTTTTTGATAACTGAGGTTAGCTTTTATTTACTTTCTCACACATGACATATTTGATTGATACAGTCCTACTGTAATAACGTCATCTAAAAATAAAAGTGTCTTAATTGATTCAAGATGTCAATTGAAATTTAAATACATAAAATAACCATTTTGGAAAGCAAAACTGTTTTCACTGTCTGTACTTAAAATATTTTTTTATAATTGTCCTTAGAGTCGACACAATACATTTGAAAATGAATGTGTTAAGAACAAACTAATGGTATCTAATCCAAATTTGCATATAAGTATATACAAAAATAGTTAATTTGTGAAGCATTTTCTAAAAGCACAAACTAAAAGGGCCATTGCTCCCATAAAAATGGTACTTATCTTACTGATATTTTATTCCTCACTCCTCACGGTTTCATCTGTTTTCTTCAGCTCACCATGCATGCCTGGATCCCTATTATTTGCTTGGTTGTTGAGAAAAACCCCTCTACTGTTTTCTAAAATTAACTTTTGAATGATAAATGCAATAATTATAAATGCCCTTACATGTATTTAATCATTATTAAAGGAACTATATGAAGTAATAAGAAACATAATATATTCATTCTAATATTTATGCTTCACACACACACATGCAATAAATGAAAACTTAGAAGTTTATACCAGATGCTAACTTGCTGCCTGATGCCAACTAAGAATAAATTTTATTTAAGTATGCATACTTATATAAATGTAGTCATTTTTAACAAGTTAGATGCAAGCATACCCATGCAATTATAGATTCACATATGAAAAATAAACATGTGCATATATATTCATATATATTCACATTTATATGTATAGTATGTGACACAGAGATGCCAACTTACTCTCAATGCCAACTGGAAACAAGATTGTAAATATATACTTAAATAATTTTGTATCTTGATAAACATATGTTTATGAAGATAAACAAAAAATATATGGAGTACATGTTTTAAATGAGATGAGCTCCTTATGTCTTAGATACATTTTAAAATTTCTTTTCCAGCTCTTTGCTCTGCCTGTGACCCTTTCCCCTACTCAATGTATTTATAATATTTAGAAAAAGCAAGCTTTGTACAATGCCACCTGAGATCAAAGGTCATTGTTGTGAGAAAAAAGACAGGCACTTCTCAATGCTTGTTAGCACAGAAATTGGATAATGCAATGAGAAAAGCAGAGAGCTGTTTTCTATACTAATATGATCTGTCACAAAACAGCTCTGTGATGTGTGTATATCACTGTGCATATGGTGAAACTAGTATGTATCTCCATATATAAGGATATGAGCAATCCACTGCTCTGGGGGAAGGAGCAAGATAAACAGGGAAGCATCTCTTACAAATAATTTCTCTCTTATATTAATATATTTGAGGTCATAAAGCCTAAAAATTATTAGTTGGGTAATCACCCAAAACGTGAGAAAACAGGAAAACCACTGGCGAATCAGTTAGAACAAATTTTCAGGGCATCCTCCAGAAACTTGAAGTGAGAGTTCCCTAACACTTTTATTTCAGAGCTAAAAAGTAAAGAAGCTCCCTAGTGTCCCATAGGCCACACAAAACACAGGATGCAGAGCCAATCTCTTGCCCAAATTTCAATGGGCTCACTAGAAATTTACCTTAGGCCTGGAATGAGTTCTTTTCAAAATGGGTAAAGCAATAGTATAATATAATCGGTTAAATTCACAGGAAATATATTGGGTTAAATGACAGGTTTCTGATTGTACTAATCTGGGGATAAATCTTCTCTAATTTCATCAGCTAATGAGGTCGTCTTTGTCAGAGGACTTCCATTTTAAACGGTGCGGGAGCTCCAGGGACCAACATGTGGGACTCATCCTGACCAGCTACCTTTGGGTGATATAAATTCGAGTCCCAGCTGGGGAATCACACCCTTGATGAGATTACAGTGACTTTCTGGATCTCAGTGGTGCTTGCAGGAAATCGTTATCCTGAGTGACAGGAAAGCCAGATTCCCCAGGAAGAGAAGGGGGCGGGAGGTAAGGAAGAGAATTGAGTTGATCAGCATTGTTCAAGGCAGCCTTCACTGCTCATGCAGGTGCAAACACTGACAAACAGCAGTCTTGCTCCCAGGAGGCCTGGGGAGAAGCCTGCAGCCCCCCTTTCTCCTTCTGGCTCTGCTGTAAAGCATGGTGTTCCAGAGAATTCATCCCTATATGAGCCAGATATGAAAGGATCTTCAAGCTTAAAGGAATGCCTTCTGTTTCCCTCCTAAATAACTGTAAAACACCAGCGTATTTCTTTGAATAGAAGAATGATATAATCCGAGCCCAAGTACATTTTACACTTACTTTAAAAGAAAAAAAAAAAAGAATACATATCCATGTCCCTGGAAGAAATGTATTTCAGTCTGATTTTCATCAGATCAGCAATGAAGAAATAATTAAACAACATAAAATAAGATTCTCCAAAGCTTACACTTTAAGGATTAAGCATGTTTCTCTTTTTTGGTGCCTACTAAGCAGTCACCAGAACTATGGTATCTTCTGGCTGATCAAGCTTCTACACACTCTTGTTAAAAATATTTCAAGTCTGCTTGGCCAGTGGCTCAGTGGTTGAGCATCGATTCATGAGCCAAGAGTTCACCGGTTCGATTCCCAGTCAGGGCATATGCCTGGGTTTTGGGCTCGATCCCCAGGAGGGGGTGTGCAGGAGGCAGCTGATTAGAGACATCAATGTTTCTATCTCTTTATTCCTCTCCCTCTCTCTAAAATCAATTTAAAAACTAAAAAGAAAAATTAAAAATATATATCCAGCTTTAATAAAAATTCACCTCCTAAAAAGTGAATTTGGAGTATTTATAACTCTGTTTATATGAAGATATGTGAGACTGGCTATTAGTAGCAGTATTCAGTACACAATAAAATGAATAATTTTTAATAGAGCCAGACACGAGTTTTCAAATATCGTCTCAATGCTAAAATTTACTTCGGAATGCATAAGTTATAAACTGAGATAATAATGATGACATTAGCAAATTCTGCAATTAAAGTTAAATATGTCTTCCCAATATTTACTCATACACTTTCTAATCCAAAAATGTCAGTGATGTGCCTGGGCCTTCAGAATTCTACTTTGAAACAAAAAGGTCTAATGCAGTGATTTCCAAGCTGAAATCGGTATTTTGGGGTACCATTATTCTTACACCAATAAAAAAATTTCCTTCAATCCCATTTATTATTAATGAAAGAAATATAAGTAATCTAATACTTTTCTGATTCTCATATATAATGATGCTTTTTCCAACCAAAAGCAAGGTGATTTGAAACTGTAGTTAGCCAACACAGCCTCTTGTAAACTCTTTTAAAAAATTGTTCTGTGAGTTTTTAAACTCCTAGGCATCCAAGGCCTTGAAATTGGAAATGCCCACCGCGTTTGATTGGCCTCTTCACATTAGAACTTGGAAACCTTAATGAACCACTGAGTTTTGCAATAAAAAGTATCTGAATAAATATGACAAAAGGTAATAGTAAGTCCCATTGTTTGCTTTTAGATATTTGATTATATTTGCTTCAACCTTTGGGATGTTTTAGATGAACAAAAGGAAAAGAACCCCCGATGGTGGAAAAATACTACCTTTTTCATGATTTAATTCACAAAGAATGCTAAAATATCAAGTTATGTAGTTTAGCTTTTTTACTGACAAAATTTCAAAACCTACTGGGATAAATGGAAAACTGTATTATATGTAATATTATGAATGTGAATGCACACACATGCACATTAATACAAATCTTTGGACGATTAACTGGTCTAGCAACTCTTAGAGATTCCCCAAAATAGTTTTAGCAGAATTATTTTTCTATATCCTATTTATAAATAGCATATTAAAAAAAATCATAGGCCAGAAACTATATTAGAATTATTAGCAAGCACAGATATAGCTCAGGTTAATAAGTATGAGAGACAATTAATTTATGATAGATGATAATCTCACAGTTCAGTAATTGACTATTATAATCAAGAGCAACTTTATATTTTAATAATACCTTAATTTAAAAATATATGGATTGATGTATGTATGAACTATTTCCACTTTTTAAATTGTCTAACTTACTTTTGCCTTCTTTTCTGCTGTAATGTATTGTATCATATATTATACATATATCAGATTAACTGTTCTCGTAAATCAGATCCTTCATCATATAAACTGCATAAGGCTTTGGTATACTCACATTTTATTGTGGTCATTATCCATATGTAAACTAAAAAGCACCTATCAAAATGACCACTAATTGGAATGTTAGACCCCTCTTTAAAAGGAGGAAAGCACAAAATAAGTCACTGGATAATTTTATGACCCAATTTTAGGGGGCCTTAAATATGATTATAAGCAGCAGTTTACTTTTTTGGTTTCCAAACTGACATTTGTGGCCAGAATTTCTCTGATTAATGATGGAAAACTAGAGATGGCTTTTTCACTAGTATCACTTCTCTGTGGGCTGTAGGAAAGCTCTTCTCTTCCTCCCTCCTACTCGAACATGACCACCCTCACCACTGTGGTGACATGATTTTAGACTGTGATAACATGACTTTAGAAGGTAATGCTAGTTAACTTTGGTAAGTGGAAAGATGAGTTTATATAGTATGTTGGCTCAGGTACTAAGCCAAGTCAATCTGACGGTAGTGCCAGTTAGGAAAACAACTGTCCGAAGGGAATTGGTGCACAGGGTAGGAGTGAGCCAGAAGGAAGGAAAGCACCAGCTTAACAGCATGATTTACACTCAGCAACAATTGGCCAGGAAAGGTACCCACTCATGGCCTAGTATCAAAAGTAGCTACTTTCTTTAGGCAAGTCTCTTGATTAATGCAATATATTATTATATTTCAATTAATTTTGGTAAAATCACTTCAAACCACATCATTTCAACAAATAAGTAAATTTACTGTACTATAAATAGGTAGTTTAGTGATTAAAATGTTCTTGGACTTATAAAAATTAAATAAAGAGAGGAAAAGTTTTCAATGATCCACAAATTAAATAGCTGAATAAATTCGAAAAATTATTTTAAAAATTACTTTTAACCTTATGTATAAGAGGGAGTGTGAAAGGAAATTAAAAGTAAAATTGAGATTTAAAGAGAAAATTTAGGCTAATGAAATCAATATTATACCATCAAGAATGATTAAAATACCTAAAGTTCATTTCATTTGTATATGTTTATATGTCATTTATGAATATATATAAATATAGATGGCTATATTATAAATCTGAATACACATGCACACAAGCACACAGGCGTGCGCACACACACATACACACATTGCAGAGACAAAAATTAAATAATTCTATCTCCCCTCAAGGTCACTCTATTAATTCCTGTTGAATACAACAATACCTTTAGGTGAGATCATTGCTAATCAGCTACCGAAAAACAAAATCATTTTTTTCATGAGCGTGTTGTTGGACAATTTTGAAAATTTTGGTTAATTCTAAAGCAGACAGTGAGCTTGTTTTTTATTGAAGATAAAAAGAAACATTCATGTAAAATGTGAGGAAATAGGAGGAGATTTAAAAATATTAAGACGTGCCCTGGCCGGTGTGGCTCAGTTGGCTGGAGCTTCGTCCCATACACCAAAAGTTGGCCAGATTGATTCCTGGTCAGGCACATACCCAGGTTTCGGGTTCGATCCCTGGTCAGGGATTGTGTGGGAGGCAACTCATAGATGTTTCTCTCTCACATTGATGTGTTTCTCTCTCTCTCCCTCTCTCACTTCCTCTCTCTAAACATCAGTTTAAAAATATTAAGAATTGATATTTTAAAACTACGAAAGCTATGGTTTGAACAGCCTCTAACTTATAGTCAAATAAAATGCAATCATCACACCTAGCCTCTTTAAAAGCAATTCAAATTATGGTGCTTCACACTGATTATTATAGATCGGAGAATTTTTTTAAGTATGCATTTTTTCCATATTATATAACAAGTGAACATAAGTTTAATAGAAATGTTCTCTTAAGCTAAGTTCTGTAACTTTTGAATTCAGCCACTGAACTTCATTTGGTTCAGAATCTTCAATAACAAAAATCCAATACTGAGATAGACCCTGCCTAGAAGCCAAAGTATGTTTTATGTCCATGAATCACTTGGAAGAATTCAGAGAAAACTTCAAACATTCCAGTCAATTAGACCTTATCACCAAAATAATGTACATGACTATGATTATACCTATGAAAATAATATGTAGCTTTCAGAGTATTTCCTTAAAAAAATTTTTTTTAATAACTGCTATTGCCAAATGTTCAGATTCATAGTCGCTCTTTTTGGTCTCTCTCCTTAATATTCTTTTTAAATAATACAAGTAAAAGGTATACGGTCCACAATTATCAGAATTTAATTTTATCATGTTAGTATACATTACTTGGCTCTTTAGAAACATATTTTGGTTCATCTGTCCCATTCAGAGGACATACACTCTTAAGCACTCTCCGCTACATGACATCAGCAAGACCTCAAGCATTTAGATTCCAATTCCTCCTCAGGGTATTTGCATGAACTACTTTCTCTGTAAGTATCAAGTCTTCCATCTTTGTGCGGACAAAGTCACCTCAACAGAACTAACAAAATAAATTAATAAGCTAACACTTTTTCAGCCATAGGATTTATAAAATATAGTGATTAACATTCCTTCTGTCATTTTTTAGAGTCTTTTCTACATGCACAATTCTGTATTTTTCAGGAGGTTCTCCTTACAATCATTTAAAAATTATACTACTTTTGAATAATTAGTTGCTTATGGATGCTGAGTAGCCTTTGTCTCCCCTAAAGGCCATCATTAATTTTGAGCCCTAGTTTTCTCATCTTGTCCTTTCTATGTTTCTAATTGCAGGCTTGAAAGAAATCCTCTTAAAACAAAATTAGAAGGAAAAAAAAACACTAGTTTCTCTGAAACTATTTTTTCCCACTATGGTAAATAAAAAGAAACAACGCTAAGTGGTTCTCGTGGGTGTATACCCAGACTCATGGCATCTCTCCAACAATTTTGAGACATTAACTGAAATTTCCACTAATTTCTTATTTAAAGCAGACTCAAGAAGATGACCTTGAACATAATAATCCTTTCTGCCAACAGGCTCCTTTCTGATTTCTCTTTAATCTGTAACACTATGGTCTGCCTACCCTCCCTCCCTCCCTCCCTCCCTCCTCCCTCCCTCCCTCCCTCCCTCCCTCCCTCCCTCCCTCCCTCCCTCCCTCCTCCCCTTCTTTCCTTTACTTCTTCCTTTCAACATGGTCCTTTCTCTTATTCAGGTCAAACAAGGGTTTCCCGTACTCTTTAAAATATGTTTGAAATAACAAGTCATACTGTAGATTCTCAGTATGTTCAAATGTCCAAGGCAAGTATTCTTTTTTTCTTATTCCTAGAAAAATTCTGGAATACTAATAGAAAACTTAGTACCACCTTATAGAACCACAATACAGCCAAGTAGAGACCATAGGTAGCAGTTTGTATTTCTTATCTAGGTCTGGAAAGGAACTAAGCCAGGGATGAATCAAGGAATCCCAAGATTTTTAAATAGGTGTGAGATGTTTCCAAAGTTTTTTAAAATTGTAGTTATATAATTTTAAGTGTACTCATTTCTTGGACTGAGAATTAAGATCATAAGTGGGAAACTAAATATCTTGGATGAAATAAGATAGAGTTAGGAAATTTACATGGATATTGAAAAAAAGCAGTTAGGAATGAAGAAAAATTTGAATTCCTTAAGCTAGGGTGTGCATGTGTGTACATGTGTGTACACATGATTGTGTGGTTTTTAGCCACAATACTTACTACGTGTCTTAGAAGTTAACAGTCTCTACCTATAGATTTGTTAGTTGAATTGGCCAGTGGTTTACCACATGCTTAGTAATACCATGTATTCATGAATATACAGAAAAGGTACAGGTCTGCCTAGGAAGAGTAAAGACACACTATTTAAAGAAACACATTTAAGTTTTACTCTTTATCTTGTTAACATTGTTCCATTCACAAATATAATTTCTTTCCTCACTACAGACTTGTTTGACAGTGTTGTTGCTGTCACTAAACTAGTGTTTTTCAAATGCTTTGACTGCAACCAACAGTCAGAAATACATTTGACACAGCAGCCTGGTACATGCATACACGTACATCTACAGATACATACATAACTGAAACAGAAGTTTACCAAAATGTACTCTTACTATACAGGATGCACTCATATTTTCTGCTCTTCTCTAATCTACTCTACTTCGCAAAAAATCCTGGTGGTAAGCCAACACATCGGTTTCATGAACCACTAATGTGCTGTCACCTGGAGTTTGAAAAACACAGTTCCATGCCATATAAATAACATATTTATGTGAAAAGAATCACATAAGGAAAATCCAAAACCACTCCACTTCATAATGAACTTAACTCTCTATATAGCAGCTTTACATAGAATACCCAATATGTATTTCCTTTGGGATGAAAAAAGGCCAGTGTTCTCTACTTTGTTTTTCATGAATGAAAATTAGAGCAAATGAAGTATTTAGAGGGTTCCACATCTTCTTACTCAACATCCACCTACATACAACTGAGAATTTTATGTCTTTTCTTTATTTTTGACTCCATTAAAACCATCACTGAACTCATTTACCCTTCTTATAAACAAGAACACTTCCCATAGATAAGTTTTTCAGTTATTTTTCTGCCACTGATTCACCATCACTCAGAATCATCACTTCCATTTCTGCACAATTAAATTTACATTGTCTATCCTTTTAAAAATGTATTTCATCTCTTCTCACTATGTAAAGTTTTGGAGAGAATATATCTTCTCTGGAATTTGCCAGATTTGCTGAAATACACAGAAATGCCCATGGCTCTTCCTGACCTATAAATATATATCCCTTTCTCTTCTCACCAGACTTCGTCTCTATTCTTTGACATTCTCAATCATCCAGGATGTTTTTAAGTCCTTGAGCAAGAAATAGCACTTTCAGCAAAGTTCTTCCCACAGTACGACACTATCGTCATTTTCGCAAGAACATCTTTGGAAATATGAATTTAGATATTTAGATGCAGATGAGATCCAAATGGGACCCCATTTCCGCCCATACTGGATGTATTCTCCTTTAGTTACACTTTAGAATTATTCTACTAAATGTTTCAAAGGCATAAGTAAAACTGTCAGCTATGACACAATCTGTTTTCCCTTGTCTCTAATTCAGGTGCCACACCACTGAACTTGAACCTCGACTCTGACTCCCAAACCAAATGTACTGAACAAGTCATGAAAATCTTCCTTGTCTTTATAGCTCCCATTCTCTGCAAAACTTTTGTATCCTATCTTGACAATGTCCCACTAAATATGTAGCACATTGCTTTCTGGCTTGAAAAATCCTTTCTCCTTTGCTTCTAATGCTGCCTTGGTCAGTATTCCAAATCTTTTAGGGCTTATCACAGTTTTCTCCCTGAAAACCAATAGCCTTTTCTATTATACCTCATTAACTTTTTTCACATCATAAATACACTCTTATTAAAAAGAAAAAAAGAAAGCTCTACATAGTCACTTCTTTCACTTTTTTTCTCAAAATGTATGTCTACTTGTATTATTCCCCTACACACACACCTATCTTCCAAAACAAAAGTAACTTTACACGATTCCAGTATTTGTTAACTATGTTCTCCAACTGGAATTCACCATAAGCATCTAACCATTTATTCCTTACCATGATTTTCTTAAACTCCCTAATTCAAATTTAGAATAATTCCTATGTCTTTCCAGATAAAGAAAATAGTAGCCAAATGAAGGTACTGAGTGAGTAAAGTGAAACACACATACACACACACACACCACAATCTATTAAAAGATAAATGAATGGTGCTGGTGTGCCTTTGGTGGAGAGAGAGAGAGAGCACTAACTTGCCTAAATTGGCTCACCACATTGACTGACTACCCTATGTAATTTGAACAGTTTTCCTGGGCATTTGACAGATACAAGAACAGGAAAACTTGTTTATTGAGTTTATCTCTTTCCAAGTGAAAACAGCCAGATCTTTGATGAACTGGATGATTAAAACAAATGTTCAGAAAGTGCAAGCCACAAAATAGTCTACCTGAGCTTTAATCTCTAACTACTGTAAGTAACCTGTTGTTGCACTGAATTACCTCTAAATACAATTGTTTTCTACTCTACTTTTTACTGATGACTTTAAAATAGGAAGGAGAAATTGCATAGCTTCTTTGAGTCGGCAAAGAACATAACCTACACACAATATTCAAAAGTTGTAAGGTACACTGCTATTACTAGCCCCATTTTACAGATGAGTAAGTAAAGTCAGAGAAGTTCTGCTGATGTATATAACATTGTCCAAATGGTAAGTTACTTGATACTAGTGACTCTTCCCACAACTTATCATTTAAATGTGGCCACATGGCCCACATGTAATTTTTAATTATAAATAAAAATCCAAAAAACTAACTGTATTTTCTGATTATAATTTATATTTGGTATATATCAGCCAAAGAAATACATCTTTAATATTAGGTTTTTTTAATAAGTAATTATTTGCTTTGCCATTTTCTTTTAAACAAAAAATGTAATGTGAAATAGGTGGGTTAAATATTAAGAGAGAGAAATACCGAAAAATGTTAAGGCTCCTTCTCATACCTGGCCATGGACGTTATGCTCTCAAAATAAATTAAGAGAAAGCCCCAAAGTTTCACAGAGGAAACAATATTCCTCATAATGTTTTAGAGTAGAAGTTAACAAGCCTGCTGGGATCCTTTGAGCCCCTGCAGAGCTAAGTCTTCAACATTATTAAATGGCTGTCGCATCTGAAGTATGGTGCAACATAACTCAATAAACAGCAGAAAACATATGACGCCGAACGCGGGGAGGCCTTTCGATTACCCCGCAGAATAATCCAATTTCAGGACAGGTGTCTGCACGCGATGGAACAGGATACGGCTGAAGGGAAAACCAGGGCGGGCCCCTCGGCCAAGACGGGAAGCCCTGAGGATGCCAGCCAAGTGCTGCAGAACAGGACGCGAGGAGGGAGCAGAAGCGCCGCCGCACAGCCGGGCGCACCAAAGCAGCCCAGGCAGGGCTCCAAGGGCTCCAAGTGCCACTGGTCGCAAAGTCACTTTCCTGAAACCGAGTGTTTTGTGCAAAATGATATTGTCTGGAGTGCTCTGCTTCCCCAGCCAGGTCATCTCACAGTCTAATGAGTGACTGAGAATTACACTTATAAAAACGAAAGATTTTGCCATTCCTTTGGGTCCATTTTTGCTTTTTAAAATTCAATCCAAAACTAAGAGGAAAGCTAAAAGAGAAGCCGTCCTTTCGCTAATTTGTATATTTACATAGGAATTTTAATCACTCATGAATTTAACCTATTAATTTAATTAGATAGTTTTATGCGAATGCATGAGTTTTTAGCATTTTTCCTAATCAGAGTAAAAATAAATGTCAGAAAATGGAAGCAGATCTATTCTTGTAAAATTTATTGAATAGTAGGACATTTTGTTATGCTTAAAAAGGGAATTGTTTCCTGATAACAGTGAACTACATATTCAGACAATCTGACCTATTGGGGTTGAACAGTAAGTTCTAAGAGCACCAACCACTTCAGAACAGTTTATGAAACCCTGCAACTGGTTTCTGAGGAATTCTCATAGTTTTATGTTTTACGTTTGTATCCATAAAGAATATTCTACCATTGTGTCCAGGGTCACCTCAACATACAAATTCAGTCTCCAACCTGGTAAGCCAATGTGACTATTGATGAAAGGCCCATTCTTTTGCACACCTTTCAGTTTTTAGTCTTACAGACTATTTTCATTAAATTGTTCGGCATTTATCAGTCTGTAAGCCTGACTATACAAAACTCTTAACTATTCACCCAGGAAAACAGTTGGCTAAGTCTAAGCAAAATATGCAGCAATACACTAATCCATTCATTAAAAAGTCTAAAAATCAAGAAACTTTTATTTCCCTCATCATAAGATACAATTTCCATTCTTATTTAAAATATCTGACTATTTTTATCTGATTAAAGTCTACAGTGTGTTGTTGTTTATTTGTTCTGATTGGATTTCTGATTGTATTTTGTTTGATGATGACTGAATTTCAAACAAACATTCTTATAGGATAATTTACAAATGGATTTTAATTGCTTTTATCTTACCATTTCTAATTGCCACTTACAGATTGCTTATAATTTACTTGGATAGGTGGAGGTATTATTTTCATTTAGGAATTATCAAAAAATGTATGTTTTTTTTAAGAACAACTTTGACTACCTTGTATTAAATCTGGTGATGGGAAGAGAATTTCATTGAACTTATATTATGGTCTGATATCTTGGCTACAGATAAATCTATTTTGTAACTTTAGTCTAAGCTAAACTTTTCTGTGCTTTTTTCTTATTCGTTATGAAATTCAGTGTCATTTTCCTACATTATTTCTTTATTATATTTTAGTGTTAATATACTAGTATTTTGTTTAAATATATTAAAAAGTTTCCTCTCTCCCTTTGATGGTTATGGATTTGCATTTTGAGATTAAAGCACAAATTTATATTTTATACTATCATGCTTTTGATTCTTAAAACTGAAAACTGGAGTCATTTTTAATTGTGATCTAAAATGACAAACTACTAAATGTTTCAATTTAAGATATAAAAGGTTTGTATTTTACCTATACAAATTTTTAAGTCACCAAACTTCAAAAACTTACATCATGTTCAGTTATTGACTGTTTTATTATTTAACTACAAGACTCTGAATTTAAATGACACATCTGTTTTTACTGTGATCATCAGATAAATTTCTTCAGAAAGCAGGTGCCATCTTCCTGCACAAGCTACAGACAATGCTTTGTCCACAATTTTCACTTGCCATTCATGTGGTTGGGGCTCTTAGAACTTAATAACATGTAGATGAATTATATCCTTTTCTCCTAAAACACTCTTAGTTATCAACTTTGGGGCAGTATCTGGATGTTTTCCACCAAACCCCTTAGAAAGTCAACCTAACTTGTGACAAATTATTGTTGGCCTGTACGTTCAGCAGATACATTTTAAAGAGAGAAAAGAGAGAATGGAATTGTCCCTTTCCTGACTTTCCAGTTTCTCTGTCTCTTCATTCTAATGTGTCCCTTTCAAGTCCCTCCACCAACACAAGGAAAATCTGGGCAGTGGCAGAGTGTAACTCACTGCAGAGAGCCAGGAGTGGGGGCAGGGAAATCTCCTGGGGCTCTGCTTACTAATGTAATTCCATAAATCAGCTAATGGGAGAGAAACCAGATCTGTGTGGTCTCTAATGCTGTCCCACAGAGATCAATCATGTCACCTGAACAATGTTCAGGGCCTAAGAGGCTGGGGTTGCTCATGGGACAATTTTATCCCTTGAGCTATACATACCAGGTCAGGATATTTAAAAAAGTTAGGTCTTAGTATCAGAAATAGAATCACTGTGAATATAAAAACTGAAAGATTACCTTCATATGAGACAAAGTGCTATTTATTACATAACTTATAATATATAAGCACATGTTTCTTAAAATATGTGGAAATATGGATCATTTAGTATACAAGTTTTTAAGAGAAGTTTTGTCACATAAGAGGCAGGTAGCATTTGAAATAACTGCGTTGAATAATTAATGGTGATTTTTAAATATAGTAATTGACTAAATGAACAATGTTATATGCAAATATACAGTGCACAATAACAGAAAAACTAAATTAATTTTGTGTGCATTGTTATATGAAATATATTAGGGGGAGGTGACTTAATATATATATTTCTGAGGCAGTAAGATGGTCTTAACATGAGACTAAGCAGAAAATATGGAAATAAGAAAAGCAGTTTTAAAAGGAATGCTAGATGAGAGGCTTTAAACAAACGTGGGCAAAAATCCCAATAGAACCATGTGAGTATATCTTAATTTTAGTTTACTCACCCTGAAAATCTGATTATGCCTCCAATCTTTGGGATGAAAATAAGGCAAAGACAAGAAGGGCACTGGAGGTTTGAAGGAATAAATAAGAATATAAGTAATGATTATGATCCAGTTATTAATTGGTGTCCATAATTTAAAGCCAACAAATACTAACTACTGAACTTAGCCCTGGAATCCACAGGTAATATCCATAATAAATCCCCAATCACTATCCTCAGCTAAAGAGCTTTCCCAATCTCCAAAACAGTTCCACAGATTACGAGAACTAAAAGAATGAAAGCAGAGAGGGAAGCAGGCCAGGAGGAAGACTTTTCACCACCCCACAACCATGCTGCAGCTTTGGTTCACCCATGCAAACCCTGTCACTCTGACACGAGGCCAGCGGCTTTCCTAGAACCTAACTGTGTGGTTACATATGGGCTTAAGGCAACCAAGCCACCATTGCCTTTTATGAGTGACCTAGATAGAATCTTAGTCAATTAAACAAACCAGAAACTTCACAATCTCTTTTTCTTTCTTTCTGGCACATAGCATTCCACTTATAATCTTAGTCTTGAACCATGGCCCGTTCTCTGGTGGGAAGAGTATATAGTTAGGAAAACACCTTCAGAGAGTTCTACAAAGAGAGAAATGTGTCTCCCCTCCCATTTACACCCCACCTTCTGAAGAGCAGCAGAACTTTTGAGCACGTGGATTTTAAAAAATGAGAAAAAGCAATACTAAGGAACCATGTGTGATTGAAATGCCTAAGGCATCACAAGTTTGTGGGAAAACTCTCAAAAGTAAGATAAAGGAAATTTATGAAATTTGTTTAAACTGACAAATCAGTGTAGAAACTTGCACAGAAAACCTACTGGCACTCACATTAAGCTCTTCAGAGTGGTTATTTACTAAGTAAATCAGAATTATTCAGTGGTCCTATGAACTACATATCCTAAATTTGTACGCAGGCAATGCTATGGGACTGGCTAAAGACGAGGCCTACTAACGCCACCAAATCTATAATTCTAGGTACTATATATCATTCAAGAGGAAAAATAAAAGCCATGTAATACTTATCAACTGGGTATTAACAGGAAATTTCAGGATGAACTGAATTTTCATTTCCAATAGGCCTTAGAGACCTAGAGAAGTTATAATGAATTGATCCAGAAAAGAGAATTAAAAAGCTAAAAACTAATTTTTGCCGTCTAAGAAAAGACATGGACCTGCATGTTTCTAATTGTTATTATCTTTGCTTAAACAGGGCTGCCAAAGGAAATGTAATAAACTGCTCTGGAGTAAAGTCAAACTTTCAACAAAGGGATGGGTTCTCATACAAAGAGGAGTAAATGCAATATGTTGATGGGACCAATCACAGTCAACAGTGCTATCAATATATACTGATTATTTTGGGAATCTCAAAGTGCTTTTTGTTTTAATTGATATTAATATTAATAAAGTTTCTGTTAAAAATTCTGTATCTTATTTGTGTTCAAACCTGCAACAAAGATCTCCAACTCTTCTCTTTTATTCTCTTAAAGACCATTTCTTCATGGAGAAAACTCCCTTAAGCAGTATTCACAATTTTTTTAAAAAATGTGCAGGTGCCCCTCTGATGATAACTTGTGAGAGCCACTGTCACCCTACAATCCAGCCCTCAGAACACTCCCAAATGCTAAATCTACCACCTCTGGTCTCATGTACATATAACCATCTAGCCATCTACTCTGTGAAATTTATCAAGAAGCTAATTATGATTATTTGTCCGTATTTCTTTGCTAAATATACCATCAAAACCATTTATTTACCTGTGGTTTTCCACTTTTTCCCTTTTCGTTTTGATCACGTAACCATAGGAAATTTCCACCAAACACATCAATCTTTGTATTTAACATAATTAAAAGCCCAATTTAACAACTACTTTAGTGATAATTAGTACATTGTCTCTTTGAGGGACATATAGGAATAGGAAAGTATTATTGACAAAGCTGTGCTTAGTGTATAGAGCAATTCTGTGACCACAAAATGGTTACTTTGTCCAATGCAGAGCCCAAAGCATGTATTTTTTGATAACCGAGTTTTCCGAATCATTCATTTCTGAAACAATTCTATAAAATTGGGATCACCTGCATTACACGAACAAATCATATCACTTTATTCTAAGTCAGTATCTCCTTAAAAATTGCAGGCGGTGTTCAGCTTTCTATACTATTTCTGCTTTCTCAAAAAAAATATCAGATATGCAGAAAATAAAACGGGAAACAGAAATATTTTGTTACGGTGAAGAGAAAAACGACTCTAGAGGCTGGTAGAAAATCCCCTTTAGAATTCATGTATTGCAGCTTCAATGATTATCTGCGTGTGTTTTAACGGGCACATAGGCTTGTGTGCCACAAACTGTGTCCTCACTGTTATAACTGGGCCACCAGCAAGCCTCTTAGCCAATGCAAGTATATGAATGGGGTGTGTCCAATCCTTGGGGCAGAGATGCTTTTAAAAATAATCACAAGGGGGAAGGGCATTTGAAACCACCCAGGGAAATTTTTAACCATGTTGAATGTGCAACTTCTGATTTTTCAAACCAATTACATTAGGTTTCCCCCAGAGGTGAAAAGGAGGGGCGCCCTCCCCGTCGGGAGGGCGGTTCCACAGGAAGCGCAGCTGGGGGGGGGGCGGAGAGGCCATGCCCCCCTCACACCGCCTGCAATGGTCGCTTACAACCTGAGCGAAGCTTCAGGAAAGGGGTACTGCATCTTGAAGCCCGACAAGCAGCCCTGGAGGGGAGGGGAGAGGGGAGTAAGGAGGGAGGGGGGCAGACTGGGAAACAAGAAATCATCTCCTCTGACCTCTAGCGAAGTGCCAGGTTTTTTCTTTAGCTCTTCACATTTTCTAAATTTGCAGATCTGGTGTCCCGTTTTGCGGTTCCTGCAACTGCTGCAGACGCCACAGTTGATGAGCCTCTTGCAGGGCACGCAGACCCCGCACCTTTTCCTCTTCTTCTTGGCCGGGTTGGCTCCGCCAGCGCCCCCCGAGGAGGACGAGGAGGAGGAGGAATGATTCTGCGGGCAGTCTGCCAGATTGGCAATTTGAAACGCACTGTCTGTGACGGCTGCTGAGGCTGCTGCGGGGGAGTGAAGGGCTGTCATGACGATGACCCCTGGAGGTAATGAGATGCCCCCTAAAGCCGGGATAGCGGAAAAAGTCCCCACGCGCTCGGGGAGATTCATTATCTCTGCTTCAGCAGCGCCGCATTTGAGCTTGTTCATGCATTCCCCCGCCAAAGGTCTGCAGTGTTCGGGGGATAAGGTGGAGAGGAAATTAGTATTTGCCATTTGCAACGACGGCTCTGGCGGGCAGCCAGCCTTCCCCAGCCGCTGGGAGTCGTTCCGGTGGTGCATGCCGGTCCTGCCGCCGCCGCCGCCGCCCCCGCCGCCGCCCCCGCCGCCCCCGCCGCCGCCGCCGCCCCCGCCGCCCCCGCCGGCGGGGAGGATCGCCGAGGAGGAGGCGGAGGAGGAGGCGGCGGCGGAGGAGGATTTCCTACCGCCCCCGCCTCCGCCGCCGCCGCCCCCGCCGCCCCCGCCCCCGCCGCCGCCCCCGCCCCCGCCGCTGCCCCAGAGCATGGCGGTGGCGGCGGCGGCGGTGGCCGCGTTGTCGCAGTTCCAGGGGGACATGCCGATGCGCGCGGCGGCCGCGGCGGCGGCGGCGCTGCTGGGGAAGATGGGGGTGGTGATGCGCGCGATCTTGGCGGCCTGCGGGAAGGCGCCCCCGTTGGTCTTGTAGAAGGAGGTGGCGAAGGAGCGGTAGCGCTCCATCTCCGAGTTGTAATCCACAAGGCTGTTCAGGGCCCCCTCGGGCAGGTGGCTTTCCTTGGGCAAGCCCGGGGCCTCCGGGCTCGGCCCGGGCTCCACGCAGACATTGGTGTTCATGGTGCAGGGGGGGAAGAAGGGGTGCAGGGTGGAAGTGGGGACCGCCTGGTCCGACACCTGGGTGGGAAAGGGGGAGAGGTGGGGGGGAGGGAAGGGGGTGATGGTGGTGTTGGGGTGGGGGCCGAGGCGGGAGGGGAAAGGGGGTCCGAGTAGGGAGAGCAAGGTGAGGACTGCTTTATTCCTCTCTGGGGCGCATTTCCACAGATGGTGAATTCCCAGGCAGCGTCTTCCTTTGCATTATCCTCCAACTGTTACAACTAAAATAAAGAAAGTCATTCCAACGAGCTGCACGAGGAGAAAGATTAAAAATAAATAAACAGTCTCCCTCACTACCCCGCCACAGACACTGAAAGCTCCCACATTCTTCGTCAGGTCGTTTGCATAACAATCATTAAGACACGGACCCCCCCCCACCACCTTCCCAACCCCGCTCCCTCCCGCCCTACAGCACCCCACAGCTCCTCCCCCCTCCCCCATTCTTATAACCCTCCTGAGAAAATGTATTAATAGCCTGGATACCCAAGGAAAGAGGAAAGACCGGGGTGACAAATGCCGAGGGAAAAGGGCAATTGGAGTGCTAAAGACATGCAAATCAGGGGTGGGAGGGCGATACTACCTATAAGCAGAGGGCATTTAAACATTATGAAATGTGTGAACAAGTGCCTGGGCATGCAAATGCTGGAAAGTAGAAAACAGCAATGTCTCTATGAGGAAAATGAACAGGAAATTAGCAAATGAAGTACGGAGAAAGTCTACAATACAGCCGAGTATAAACTGTAAGCAAACACAATACAACTGAGAGCTAAGAGACTGCCCACATACAATCTGAACTAAAGAGGCAGGGGGAAAAAAAGAACTACCAGCTGCCACAGTGTCCTTCTGTGTCTGCGGTCATTAGTTTGAATCCCAGCACAGCTGGCTCTGTTAGGGTCTTAATTCAAAGGACCAAGGACAGGTCTCAATTGTACAAGCCATTTGGTGGTGGGGCTTGGTGGGGGTAAGAGGGTGGTGTTCTACTTGTTTAAAAGAAAGAAAAGAAAGACGGACTAGATAAAAGAAATAAAATAAAATAAAGTAACAATGTCACACGTTTTGAGCCAAGTGCTTGCAGCCTCTGTAAGAATATTCCCAATAATTCCTAACGGAGATTCCTGCCTCTTCCCAAGACAAGAAGAAAGCATGGGACATTTTTTTTTTTTTTTTTAAAGATCTCTCACAGTCACTGTTTTTTTTCATTAAGTAAATTGGGGGAAGGGGTGTCTCTTAAGGTGGTGTTTACCTGAAGAAATAACCATTAAAATGATGTTTTTCTTTTGCTCCTTTTAAGAGGAAAGTTTAATGTTAACTGGATTATTTGCATTCATATCTTTGCTTACAGACCATTATTGTGCTTTAGGAAGAGGTATTTTTAGTTGTTTATTACAGAGGGAGAGGTACACCACAGCCTTTTAAGAAGAAAAGCAAAGACACAAAGTGTATACTAACCTAAAAAACCAGTTTCTTTGTTTCCAGAAATATTTTTTAGGCCAGAATATCTTTTTGTGACATCTTTTGAAGCCCACATATTGGTCCAGAATGTGGAGTTCAGGGAATTCTACATGGGGCCCAGTAGTCTCAGTCTCAAATATTCAGTTCAAAATGGATATCAATTATAGTAATTATGCTTATAATTAGATTAATGAACCATTTATGCCCAAACTCCAAGTGCAAAAACTTCAAGACCTGCTGCTGAGGTGCCCTAAAAAGAGGGGTTTATGTAAACAAATCCCTATTAGGCAAAGTAAATCAAGATAAGGAACCTCACCCCAGGCTGGATTAGAAGCTAGCAGGCATCTTTCAATCACAGCAAGTCCCTAATCACTCAGGAACCACCTCTGTGGTTTCGCATTAGGAAAAACTGCTCCCTTCAGAGCTCTGGTGGTAATACAAAGGGTGCCCCCAAAATGCTCCTGGCTAAATATTCTTGATGCTTGGAAGGGGGTGGGGGAGGACACAGCAAGAATATGCATATAGCTTCAGTTTCTGCGAATCACATTATAACTCCAAGACCACAATAACTGCTACTCACTAAAAACTAGTTATGCCAACCATGCATTAGATATCATCACATTGAGTGGAGGGAAAGATTGCAACATTTTAGTCTTTTGACCTTGTTCCAAATAAAGAAATAATTCAACATTCTTTTTTTCAGAGTATTAGAGTGGTGTTTCCAAACAGAAGCTTCCCTTGCTTTTCTTATTGCCATCATCTCCCCCTTCCCCCCCTCAAGGTTTAATGCCACCAGAAACTGTAGAAAATGACTGTGCCCAGGATCCAGGTCATTATTGTTTAATCAATGCATCTCTGGAGCATGAAAAAGGTACCTAAGCCACAGCTATTGTTTGGATTTTCTTTAAAAAGCAAAATAAAACACACAGATAACTATAGTCCTATTCCAAAGCTAAATTAGACATCCACACTTCATGATCCTGTTTTGCCTTTAAACAATGTGACTGTACATGTCTAATATTGTATGTCTGGTCTACCAGAGACATAGAGATCAAAGGTCATATTTAACATTCAGGAGGAGGGGCGGGTGCAGATTAATTAATTAATTAATACAGCGACGCCTTTTATTGCTGGAGTCCAGCATTAATAATCTACTTTTACAATCCCAACGGACAGCAAACATTTAAGAGAAAAAAGCCAGAGAAAGAGAAAGAACAATCACTTACCAGTCTCTTTTTATTTGGGGAGCCTTAGAATTTGCAGACGCTGCCAGTCTGCCTTTAATTAGTTGCACATCACCCCTAACACAAAGAAACACAAATCCAGATGTGTCTTGGCAGCTCCCAATTACAACTTTAATACTTGTAAACAAACTGTTGGGGAGGGGGGGGATAAATAAATATGCGGATCAAAAAAATACCTGTAAATGGCTTTTTTTTTCTTGTTGCAGAGAGGAGGAGGAGGAGATGGTGTTAGTGGTGGGGGTGGAAGGAGGAGGAGGTGGGGGGAGAGGAAAGAGCCGAGTGTGAGTGTATGTGTGAGAGCGCGGGGCTGTTCTCGGTGGTCTCTCCTCTCCCAGCGCGTTGCTCTCCGTCCGTCTCCAGTCGCTGTGTGCGAGGGAGGGAGGGAGCCGGGGAGTCTCTCCTCTCTCTCCTCTCTCGCTCGCTCGCTCTCGCTCTCACCCTGCCCCCCCTTCTCTCTCTGTTTGTGTGTGTGTGTGCGTGTGCGCGTGTGGTTGCTGGGGGAGGGGAGCGCGAGGGAGGGGGCGGGGGCAGGGGCGGGGGCGCTCGGCGCGGAGGTGAGCAGGACGCAGGGGCGCGGACACCTACTGACGATTGGCTGCGAATTACACGGGGAACAAGAGGCGCACGCGGGCCCGCGCTCCCTTCGCGGAGCCTCCCGCCCGAGCGGAGCCACGTTTCCCGGCTCGCCCGCCGCGCGCCCTCCCTCCCCGCGCGGGCTCCCGGCGCCCGGCGCCCCGCTCCCCGCTCCCGGCTCCCGGCTCCCGGCTCCGCCGCCGGCGCGCAGGGCTGTTGCTTATTTTCTTTTGCTGTCGGAGATAATTGTTTGGAAGGGATGGGAGGAGGGCGTTTCCGCCACTCTCCCGCGGCGTGGCGGGTGTGTGTGCGTGCGGGCGCGTGCGGGCGGGTGTGTAAATAAACTTGTCTGGGGTTTCGGGCTGGCTGAGCGGAGCGGCGCAGGAAACAGGGGAGGTCGTGTGTGTTTGAAGGAGGTTCTTGGTTCGCACCCTACCCCGTGGCTTTTAAATAATTTTGCCGGGGTACCCAAGGAGACTTTGTAAAAATAGTATCGTTTAGGTCTTTAAAGTAAGGGGAAATGGATCGGCGTTCTTTCTGATTATCTAGATCGCTTGAATGGTATTGTGCCAGAATGCAAAAAAAATGAAAAAATAAAAAGTGATCCCTGACCGATCTCAAAAATCAATCTCAGCCTTTCTCCTCTCTCCTTTTCCAGCCCCCAGCCTCATCCGCCCTTCCCCCCCACACACGCTCACACACACGCACACGCGCACACACACTTCTAACCCTCTTCTTTTACTATTCCATCTGGTAATTTCAAGGATTAAGCCTAATTTTTAACTTACTGCCCCTTTTAAATTCCAAACTTTACTTAAACAAAAACTACTTTTATAGCTACATTAATCTATTTTATGCTAGTGTGACTTCTTGACACTTGAGAAAAATACTTCAGTAATTGAAAGATAAATCTTTTTACCACAGGTCAAATATAAATAAAACTCGTAAATGCAGCTATGAATTAACTTTTTTACTGTTGACTTAAGAAAATGAGATATTCCTGGATACATGCTATTCTGCTATTGAAATGAAGTATGCTCTAGTGGAAATCCTTATGAAATAAGATATAAAAATATGAATTTTCGGTCATTTTGAGAAAAATTATAGTGGCTAATGATAAGCTACAGAAGTAGGAAAGAAAGTATTTCAGATTGTTTAAATTGGCGTTATAAAGCAGAGTGAAAGTTTTGGTATTAAAATTAAAACTCTGTGCCCTGGCCTGTTTGGCTCAGTGGTTAGAGCATCGGCCGGCAGACCCAAGGGTCCCTGGTTCGATTTTTGGTCAAGGGCACCAACCTTGGTTGCAGGCTCAATCCTGGGGCCCAATAGGTTGTCTCTCTTTCTCTCCCCATCCTCCCTCCCCTCCACTTCCTCTAAAAAAAAAATCAATGGAAAAAATATCCTCTGGCTAGGATTAAAAAAAAATTAAAACTCTACATTCTAGAATAATGCAGTAGTATAGTTTCAGAGAAGGAAGAAATTTTCATAAGTTGTTTCTTTTATAATAATGAAATACTGAAAAGACATTTTATACCATTTTGTATTTGAATTATCAAAAGATTGACCTTGACTATGTCAAGATTCTGCCAACTAAAGAGGATTGATTATTGATAAGGTGTTCAGAACCGTGGTGTGCATCAATGCAGGTGCTGTTTCGAGAGTGGACAACTATGGTAACGGGGACAGATTGTTTTGTGGCTCATTGATTAATATGCATGTGTCATTTTTTAAACATAGAATAATTGGTTATAAAATCAATCACACTGGGTATTTGGCATTTATAGACAAAAATAACTGGTGCTTAATAATTACTTAAGTTCATTAGTATATTTTTTCATACTTTTGTTAATGCCTTGTGAAAGCAAGGAAATACATTTTCCATTTGAATTTCTTTTGAGCTGAGCATCACAGAAAATTTATCAGCAAAATGTCGGCAATTTTTAATGAGTGAAAACATACAAGGAAGATGATAGAGTTAAACATCTTTTGAAATATTAAAAATAGCAGTTCAATGATAGAAGTTTGGAAGTTTGTAAATAAAACAATTTTTAAATCAAATAAAGACATCATGCTTTCTCATGCCAAGTTTACTTGGCTTTTTCAGAATGTTTCAAGCTTACTTTCAAAATGAAACCTTAAGCAAATGAGAGAAAATAAGGTCTTAATTCCAAAGAGTTATATCTTCTAGCTTATAAAGGAAATAGTACAGAGCATTTAGTCTTAATAATGAATAATTAGAGCTACTGTTCATAACCTATGTCAGACACTGTACTGAGTAATCTGATATTTTATTGTATCTTTGCAATAACCCTATGAGGCAGTTGTTATTATTTTCATTGGAAATAATAGGCCTATAGAAATTAGATATTACTATGGAAAATTGAGACCCATAAAAATTAGATAACCTAGATTGGGTCATAAAGTTAGTATGTAACAGGGCTGAAGTTTGTACTCAGTCTGATCTATCTCCAAAGCCTTATGCTTATAACCTCTACCCTAGTCTCACTATCAATAATTAATTAATCAATAAACCCTCTCAGCATACTAGAACCTTACTTTTAATTATGATCCTAGACCCCCTCATTAATATTACATTAATTGAACATACAGAACATATTATAAACAACATACCTCATAGCTCTGCTATAACATTCATTGCCTTGCCTCTAGGGAATTGATGCTTAGACAATGTGATAAAGGGAAACATTGCTTTTCTGGTCTATCTCATATCCTTTTTTATTTTTGAATACTAATTTTGCCACTTGCATATCTGCTATGTCTCACATTGCTCCATGGCCTATGCTGTCTTCTCCAGGGTGAGTGTCAGGGTTTTTATAACAATTGCTGAGAACGCTTAGTCCTTTAGTAACTCTCTTTCAGAATCCACAGTTCTATAATGTACTAAAACTTAAGGTTCATTCCCTCTGCAAAATGCCTGCTCCAGCTACTAATGCCTGGAAGTGGTTTGCGCTATTACTCTCATTTATGTGTTTTGTGATCTGAAGTAGGAGTATGGGGGCTTCGTTTATATCTTCATGTGGGAATAAAAAATTCCAACTGGAGTATCGCCTGAAAAAGTATCCCCTACTTTGCAGAAATTTTGTGTTTTGCTATTTTTAATGCACTGCTGCTTTCCATAATAGTCATGATCAATATCATTGTCATTATCCTAGAATCTGTAAAAAGGCAGTTTATTCATTGTTACAAATAGACTAAAAAAAGTGTCAGTGCAAAAACTACAGGAGTAGCCCTGGCCAGTTTAGCTCAGTGGTTAGAGTGTCAGATTGTGGACTGAAGGGTCCTGGGTTCAATTCTGGCCAAGTACACGTACCTGGGTTGCAGGCTCAGTCCCCAGCCCTGGTAGGGGCTTGTGCTGGAGGCAACCAATCAATGTGTCTCTCTCACATTGACGTTTTTCTCTCTGTGTCTCTCCCTTCCACTCTCTCTAAAAAGCAATGGAAAAAGTATCCTCCAATGAGGATTAAAAAAAAAACTATAGAAGTTTTTTTTTTTCATGTAACAATCCAGGGTGGTAATTTCAGATTAAGGATGGCTATTCTCCACCAGTGATTCATGGATCTAGTTTCCTTTCATCTTGAGACTTTATTATCCCCAAGGGACTGCTTATCAACTCCATCGGGCAAGTAGAAGGGCACGGAGGAGGCATGATCCTTTCCTAAAGACCTTGGTCTTGAAGCGATCCACACTGCTGCAGCTCACATGCAATTATCAAAAAGGGGTCACACGCCACAACTGGCTGCAGAGATCACTGGGCAGATACCTCCAAGAGAGAACTCTATGACTGTGGAGTAGAGAAATAATTTTGGTGAACAGCTGGCACTATCCCCAGCAGAGTAACACTGGAAGGAGAATAAACCGCTGGAGAGGTTAAGTCCTACACAGCCTGGAACCGACTTGGAGATTTTCTTCCCCTGGGAGCATTTTTTTGCTGATTACCACCCTTAGGGATTACCATTAAAAGGCGTCTTAATGACGTTAGGAAGAGTTTGGCAACTATTAACAAATTATGCTTTCTTAAATACCTATAGGAGAGCCAAGCCATGGTTAGAATATTCAAACAATAATTTACTAAAGAGTAAAGAAAGCAGAAATAACAAAAGTAGAGGAAATACCATAAATTTAAAATAAATGGATTTAGAGATAAGCCTCTAAGATTATTAAGTCTTTATTAATCTTGGGCATTAGCACCTTGACTGCTGGTGTTTTTAAAACCCAGAGGTAACCTTTAGCTCCCCCACCAATAAGGTGTTCTCTATTAGTCACAAAAAATAAAAAAAAATTCATCCAGGTTAGGAAAGGTGTATGGAGCCCTCTCACCTAGCAGCCTAGAACCCACCTTCCCATTTAATGTTTACAGTCTGAAGACTGCCTCTTTCCACAGAAATTCACGCTGTAAAAGTATAAAAATCACACCCTTCATAGAAGGAAAATGCAACTAAAACAAATAAGGAATAATTTCTTTAACTCTCCTTTGATTGTAGCTACCTGGGATTTATTTATTTTTTATTTTTTAAGGTATTTTAAAAATTGATTTTTAGAGAGAAGGAAGGGAGAGGGAGAGAGAGAAACATTGATGTGAGAATGAGATATTGATTGGCTGCCTCCCCCACACCCTCTACAGGGGATTGAATTGAAACCCCGACATGTGCCCTGACCAGGAATCTAACAGGCAACCTTTTGGTGCATGGGACGGTTCCCAACCAACTGAGCAACACTGGCTGGGGCGCTACCTGGGATTTTGATTTATCTGCCTTCTTTCCCAGAATGTGAGATCCGTGACATCAGTGATTGTGTCTAATTCAGCTGTGTCCTACCCCATACATTGTCTGGCACATGACAGGTTTCCAACACTGCTGTGCACAATATATAACATGTGGAAGTAAGTTCCCTATTGTTTGTAGGGTAAAAATGCAAAACTCATAAAAGGGCATTTAGAGCCCTTCTCCAATTGGCCTCATCTTTTGAATCTCATCTATTATATCTTGAAAGAATTCTCTACTTTAGCAGGTCCACTTCTTCCAGAAAATGTCATTCATCTTATCATAACCAGATGAAAAAAAATCTTTTTAATAATAATCATAAACTAAGAGGAAGGTACTGTTATTTACATAAATGAGACCTTTGCTTATAATGAATTATTATGTTATAATGAAATAATATTTTCAAATTCTTTAACTGAACATTTTAAAAAACACTTTCAGAGTTTTCTTGGTGACTTAAGAGGAATTTGATGAAATTAGTTCTTAAAAATCAATATTCTACAAAATAACCTGTTATTTTCCTTCACTTCTAATTAAATATCGATACATCATTATTACAATGCTGAGCTTCATATTCAAAGCTGACACTCTTAACCTGCCAACATCAGGTCATGTGCTTTGAACCTTTTTCAGCAATAATAAATTTGCCTTAAGCTACCTATACTCTCTTGCCTTGTCTTTCTAATGACTAACAGGATGCATTTGTGGGATGGGTGGCCACCAGTAAGGATAAAATCTGTGACTTTTGAGGATAATGAAAATAATGGGTTCACTGGGTTAAACCCATTACCTGGGCCTCATTAGCACCACATTCAAATTAACTACATTCATCAAGTACACATATTCCCCTATTTTTTCATACAGTTTGGACACTAGACAGATAGGTACCAAATACTACCTTGGGCATTAATTTTAGAATTATTCTTTATAAGACCTAAATTGGGAAAGGCCCATTCTTACTTCTTCATGGCATTTCTTCTTGTTATATATATCCTTATTTCTATAAAATTACATCTGAGATATTCCATGGCAGTGTAATAGGAGTTGTTCCCAAACACAGAAACCTATACAAGTGAAGTAACAATAGGCTAGAAATGGAAGTCTCCAGAAGAACACTTCTATAGGCTCCCGAACTTAGCTTGTTTTTGATGAGCTATGGGCTTCCTTGCATATTACTATATATATTTGGTATGCTTTGTTCACTGGATTTTTAGAAAACCCAATCAATAACATTCTGGCTTTTTTTTAAAGTATTTCCTCATGGAAGAAATAATGGGTCAATTATGGTGCAAAATGCCAAGTCATGGCAAGTAGCTTCCAGACACTAACAGGTCTAAACACATATTTGATATTTAAGCCCCAAGTCAAGTTGCTCTTTGAGGCCTTCTCCCCCCCCCCCCCCCCCCCCCCCGCATGGCATTATCAGGGCGCCATTCATTGGCCTTTATCCCAGGAAAATATCCCTTAGGTGTGGAGCTACCTGTGTGCTTTCCTGAAAGTGTACCTCTTAAGAGAAATAAGTAATACGGAGTTTGGAAATTTTGTGAAATATTGGTGATTATGAGATGACCAGAAATTATTCTGTGCAGCTCTGTCAGTAAGAACCCAGTGTCATAACCAATTCCAGAATGTGAGAGCATCAGTGCCTTCTGCTTTCAGCCACTCTCTCTGCACACCAGTCTCATCTGATGGGATTTACTGAACACTGGAAAACAAATAACAAGTCCCCTCTTTCAACCCCTCTCCTTATTTGCAGTCAAAACCTCAACACCAATAGCTCAGCTAACTAAAGTTCTCCTTAGCTCAATGGAAAGAGGTGGACTTCGGTTAAAATTCATTTATAAGTGGAAATTGGACATTTTGTAAATAAGCTTCTGGATCTTCAAATTACCAGTCAGAATTTGCCCAGTTATTCAAAACAAAGAAACAACACATCTCCAAGAATTTTAATAATGTAGTGATTTCTAAAATCCACTTTTTAAAGACATAAATCTAGGCTTATAAAAGTCATTCATTTTAAGCTCTGTAAAACTGTGAAATTAAATTTAAACTATTTCCTATTAAACAATGTTAATTGAAATCATCATTTTGAATTCATCATTTTAAAATACAATAAAGAAATTTTTAATAAAATATCTGTGATTTTTCTTCTGAACCTGAGATTTGCCTTCCACTGTGATCTGGGTCTCTGCATTTAAAAAAGCACAGGTTTCTGATTTTACTCGCACAATATTCTATGTCAAATCAAAACCATTTTTATGCATGATTTTTTAAAAGGCATGTTTCCATTGTTTATATTCAATTAACCCTTTTAAAAATAAAGGATTATTATCTTTCTTTGTTAAGAAGAAGAATTGAGGATAATATCCCTGACTTGTTAACGTTCAATCCAGAAAGGTTTTGTTTTTTTCAGTGCTGACCTTTGTTACGCTGTAGTTATAGCAACAAGAAGAGTTCCTTCTGTCTGTCTGTTTTGTGTTCTCTTTCCAAACTAATGACAGTTTTTCTATGCTGTTCTGTAGTATGGAGAATGTTTTACGTGCATTGATTTCTTGATTTACTGATGCATTTAGCTCAAACAACAATTTAAATAAAAATATGTTAAATAAATGCAATTAATTGAAATGGAATTTACATATTATATATATTTGTGGAATATGGGTTGTTCATTTAGTTATTTTTCCATTTTGTCTTTAAGCTTCCCTAATCAACTTTGCAGTTTAACTTCTCAATAATCAAGTTTATTTGTCCTGATTGAAAGAGAGCTAGGAAAGTCCTTTTTAAGGGGAGTAAGAATATGTATTTTGTCTGCCAAATTGGGCCACGCAATCTCACTATGACCTTGGGCATTCTAAGTCTCATTTTACTGATCCAGAATATCAGTTTAATTATAGTAATTACCTATCCCAAAGGGTTTGTGAGGTTTAATTAATGTTAGCAAAGTGTTGGAGCTATTTAGTAGAACAGTCCTATAAAAGGCAAACTACCTGAAAATCACAACTGCCTCCTCCCCACATAGTACTTAATTTTATACACTCCTTTTCTTTCTTCTTCGGAGTTAATATCACATTTATTGCTTTTTCACTTCCCTCCTTATCTATATCTGTGGTTTTCCTACTTTAGACTCACCTTGGGTGAAAAATATGACCTCTGCCGCACTTCTCTCAGTTTCTCCATCACCTCCAGGGTCTCAAACTTTCCTGAACCCAACAAAATCAGGACTAACCTTAGTATGCAAGCAGGCAGCTGGGTTATATGCTTCCCTTAAGTCAGAGTCAACAAACTGCCAGTCCACAATTTGAATTTGGGCCTCAGACATCTTTCGTCTGGGTTTATGATATTGAATAAACTGAATTAGACTTCCAGCCTCTTTCAAAAATTGAGAGATCTAAAATCACTACATTCCTTCCTGGAAGAAGTAGCTGGAGCTAGGATTAACAATGGGGTCTTTATTTTGCCAGCATTCTTAGCACTCCCAATTATTTTACATTTGTCCACCTAAGCACTGGAATTCGCAACTCAGGGCCTCTGAGTACGTTTGTGTTAGCTCTTTACTGCACAGTAATGCCTGGCCAAATGGACAAGAAGGGGCTGGAATCCAGCCCGTTGCTCTGCTTGGCAAGACATGTTCTGGTGGGTCTTATTTGCACAAAGCATTCTAGGGACCAGAAATGGCCTGGTTGGTATTCCAACCAACTATAAGTCAATTAATTAGAGCAGTGAATGTCGCAGCCACCTTAATTAGTATTAAAAAATTAGCATCCCATCTCTGAAATTATATCCCATAAGACTATACCTGGATTAAGCTTCAAATCATATTCAATTTTGTCTTTGCGCTTTTTTTGTAGACCCATTTTTATTAAAACACATTACGATATGAACTACTTTTCAAATAAGGTGTAAATAAGGTGAAGATTTTAATTGTGCTGACTCAGTGCATCTGAAACGGGCTATTTTAAATTGAAAATTAACAAAATGACTGAAAGAGTAATGTATATTGGATAGACATGATAATGTTATATCTCTTTCTTTGAAAGAAGGAGCCATTGGTCACACACTGGTCTTTTTCTGCTCACTGCTAACCTGTTATATGGATAGCCCTGCTTGAAAGAGCAGTTCTTTTTGCCTGTTTATAGCTTGGCTCTTTCAAAATGCATGACGATTTGATAGCCTTTGGAGTGTTTCTGTTTTTAAAACTATTCTATTCCTGTAATTTTGGCTACCTTATATTAGTGAAAAAGAAACAATTATGTTGCCCAGTGATAACACTAACTGTTTTATACCGCTTTCTTCACCAAATTCAAGAGTCCAAAATTTGAAAGTTAATAGCTAGATATTTTACTGACCACTAATTGACTTACCAGAGAAATCCAGACGTGTATATTCTTTCCTTATGCAAAACATAATATAACTTTATTCTTCAACCACAGAGAGAAGGAAGAATGTCAGATTTCTACTGACTACATGTAGGAGAAAGTTACTGAAACTGGCTTAAATGATGAGTCCCAGGTAGGGCAGGCTCGGGGCAAGGAACAATCTGTGGCTTCAGTATGTCATGTGTGGGGCAGGTTCTTCCCATCTCTCCGCTCACTTATCCCCATCATTTTGGCTCTCCCCTCAGGCAGGTTTCCCTCATAGTTACTGTTCCAGTCATCACATCCAGGCATGAAAGGCATTCAATAAGAAAAAAAGAGCTGTCTTTTTTGTGTCTATATCTTTAGAGTCATAACATCTCCTAGAAGCACTGAGGCTGACTTCCACTAAGATCTCATTAGCCAAAATTAGGTCACATGCCCACACCGAAACCAACCACTGTCTAAGAGAATGAGATTGACTTGGTCTTTTAAGCATCTACTATTCCTGAAGCTAGAGATGAGATCACCCTGAAGCACATAACAGTGTGGAAGATAAGAAATAACTGAACATAGTCATGGGTCGATTAAGGAAGAAAAGAGGAAAGTAGGGGGATCGGATGGATGTCGGTCAGATTAATACCAGTGTCTGTTGCCTTATATAACTCCACCACTTCATTTCTGCTCTCTCAGAAAAGCTAACCAGCCCTAAATCTCATGGATCTTGCCAGATTGTGCCTGATAAAAGGAAGTCAGTTTATGGATGCCAGCTCTTTATCATGAATGAATTAGTGACTTACAATTTCAGTTGGGAATATCTATAAGTAGAGTTTACTTTTAATAACAAGGCTTTCTGGGCAAAGTTTTGATTTATCAACCTATCCCTACTGAATCCTCTCATGTTCATAATCTAAGAACTTTTGTGCTGTGTTACACAAATCAAGAAACATCTAAGCTTGAGATACAAGAGATGGGGCTAAAAACCATGGATATGAGGAGAAAGCAAAGAGAATGAAGAAGTTAAGCCAAATTAAATGATAAGAAATGGTAAAAAGTGTATAGTATGGCACATCTATTTCCATAATTAAATCCATCATGAATAATTTCCTCATACCTTCTGCTGGCCCTTAAAACAATTACTTTAACATATTTGCAAGGTATCAGAAGCAAAGTAAATAGCCAGCCATTAAAATTTCAAGTTGACCCCCAAACTGACTCAAATTTGCAAAAATCTGGCATAATTTAAAAGTAAATAAATAGAAGCAACACTTAGCAGAAGGTTCCTAGCATAAACAAAGCTGTGCACGTTTTATTTATTTATGGAATTCATGCAAAGTGTCATATTCATTTAAAAATATTCAGCACAAGAGTGATTGATTTAAAAAATTGAATAGAATTAAGGAGTACAAGCATTCCTTAAACATAAAATTTTGGTAAAAGGAAGAATGACTACTTTTTGTAATATCTTACTTGGGGAAGCATTTTTCTTCTTTGTGTCAGTTCAGATTTTTTTTAAAGGTTGACTGTGAGAAAAACAGCCACCATTCCTCAAAAATGTATTTGAATTAGGATGTGACAAACTCCACCCTTCATATAACACCTGTGCATTCCTCAAGGTTAAGTGTTGAAATATGTGTGAAATCTCCTATATTAGTCTTTTTCATTCAAT
Organism: Miniopterus natalensis; assembly: GCF_054644295.1. Lineage (NCBI taxonomy): Eukaryota > Metazoa > Chordata > Mammalia > Chiroptera > Miniopteridae > Miniopterus > Miniopterus natalensis. Next base: position 140,868,471 of record NC_142081.1, on the reverse strand, counting down.
GAATTTTTATAGCACTCCCCAAAGACAAAACAGTTTAAAATCCCTACCCTTGTGGAACTCATATTCTACTATCATCTCCTTACTCATTTATGGCCATTCACTCTTGTTTTCCAGGCTGCATTCATCCCTGTAATATTTGAACTGAATAAACATTTCCTAAACACCAGTTAATGCAGACACAATGTGATATACTGAGGGAGTGAGAAACTGCCCTGGAGAAATTGGTTATCTAATAGAGTATTCAGACAAGAACACACACACACACACACACACACACACACACACACACACACACAGATTTAAAGATAATTATCTCACTTCTCTTTTCATGAGAATTTATCTGAATAGGTAAAGTGTAATCAAAAACAGACTCTGTAAACTTCTATATTGGAAATGTAAATAGAGTGCAATGATAGCAAACAGGAAGGAGGACTGGACATTTTGGAGGGTTGGAATGCTCCTCAGAAAGACTTCACAAAATAAGTTTTCTCTGAACTGGAAAGACTAACAAATGGAGAAGAGAAGTAATATTTGGTGAAAAGAAAATAGTGTAAGCAAAAGATGGGGGAACACAACTGTATATCAGAGCCCACAAATGGTGTGTTGTCGAATGTGGCTACAATAAAGGACCCCCAAGAAGAGAAAGGGTGATGGAAAATGAGATCCAGGAAGAATAACTGAGTCAAATTGCATATACCCTTTAATGTTATGCTGAGAGAAAAAATCTTGCTTAGTAGTAAAAAGAGGACAGTAAATGTTTTGAGTACAGGATGTTTACTATTGAATGTTGTGGGGTTTTCTTCTCTTAAAACTCCCTTTGACTTACTTTAGGAAGATGATTTGGAGGGAAGAGAGACATTCTGACCCTTAAGGGCATTTTTATATCTCAAATCCTTGCTGAAGAATGGAACAGGAAAGAGATGGAATAGAAAATTTTAGAAATGCCTACAGTTTAGTTAGGGGACAGATGAGCTTAAGAAGACAAGGAAGGTGAGTCAGAAAGAGTCACCAGGAAAGGAGATAGTGACAGGAAATCCCCAAAGAAAGAGTACTCATAAGTTTCTGAGTTGTCCACAGAAATATTAATGCTGAAAGCTCCAGAAAGGCCTCAAAGAAGCTGCTGGGGATAATCCTAAGGTTGTATTCAGAGTAGTTTTATTTTCACCGCTAATTGGTTTGGGAAGAGTTGGGATGCTCCCATTACTGTTACTGCTCTAAGTACAAACTCACAATTGGCTTTTGCTCACTCATGTACCAAAATTGCAGTTATTTTTATTATTTATTTTATAGAAAACTATTATTTATTTTGTGGGGGAAAAACTAGAAGTGCCTGTTATATATTTGAGCTTACACCATATGGAGCCAGCACATTTGGCAATAAGGACTCTCTGCCATTCAGAGCAGAGGCTAAAGACTTCTGGTTACGTGAATAACTATGCAGTTAAGAGAATCACTTTTCTGGTCTCCACACCTCCATCAAGATGGTGAAAAGAGCTCTATAGATTCTAACCTTTGCATAATTCCCAACATTCACCTCATCAGGGTCAGCAAGATCACCAGGACTCATCTCTCCATGTACTTTATCACTACTTTTGTAGGTTGCAACCAGAAACCCTGGATTCCCAGGGCATTCGTTCATTTACCACACATTTCCATACAGCCTTTCAGTGTCTCTTTCCCTGATTCCTGAGACTGTTTATCATTAGCAAAATCCGTTATGTCCTCAATAATTTCTCTGAAAAAATTCCCTTCACCTTCTTGCTTTTGCTGAAATGTGTTTCCTTTAGAGGCACTGAATGCCCTGTGGCTCTCAGATGGTGATGATAGGAAAGGTTCATTCTCGTTCTCCACTGCCACTTACAGATTATTCTGTATTCCTCAACACTCTCCTTCCCTGTTTTAACATTAATGTTATCACACTACATCATCTACTTCTGTTCCTTGTTGAAATCATCTGTCTAAAAGACTTTGGGGTTTTCTTTAATCTTTGACGTGTTTAACTTTATAGCTCCTTGACTACTCCACCCTAGCTCTCTTCTTGATTCTACCATTTCAGCCCAATTCCTCCCCTCTACCTAGAGCTCATTCACTCCTTTGACAGCAAAACTTCTTGAAATAAGTATGCAATGTCACATTTCCCTCTCCCCTCTATCTATTGCACTGACTCCAATCAGGCTCTTGTCAAGATTTCCAATGACTCGTACCTTGTTAGATCCAGAGATCAATTTCATTCTTCCCCTCATTTGACCCATCAGCAGCATTTGACATTCTGTTCATGGGGCTTTCAGGAAACCACTCTCCTGATTTACCTCCCACCTTGCTAACCTCCTAACAGTGAAGTGACCCAAGGTTTAGGTTTTAGACTTCTTTTACTTATCTGTCTTACACTCACTCCCTTTCTGATCTCATCCAATCTCATGGCTTTAAATTGTATCTATAGCCTTAAGACTTCAGTGTGTAAATATTCAATCTGGACTTTTATATCTCACTATTTGAAAATTTTACATAAATTATCTAAAATTAAACACCTCTCTCTAGCACCACCGAAACTGACCCTCAGTTAATGGCAACTACAACCCTCCCGTTACTCAGATTAGAAATTACAGTGTCATTCTTTACTCTTTTTTTTATCTCTCACAATCCACATCTAATTTATTAGCAAATCCTATTTGCCCTACTATCCAAATAGATCAAGAATCAGACCACTCCTTACCACCTCAGCTGTCAACACTCTGGTTGATACCAGCAGCGTCTCTCACCTGGAGTCCCTCATGACTGCTGTCCTCCTTCCCCTTCTCTCCTACAGGCTCTTATTAGCACTGCAGCTATAGTGACCCTGTGAAAACAAATGTCTGGTTTTTCATGCCACTGTGTGATAATCCCAGTGGCTTCCTGCTTCCCTCGGAGTGAATGCCCAACTATCTATAGTGGCTAAACAGGTTCCACACAATCAGGCTCCCTTTACCTTCCTATGCCATTTCCTCCATGCGCAGCCACTCGTCTCCTTGCTATTCCTGGAACAGTAAGGTTCACTCTGCCTCAGACCAGGCAACGCTGTTCCCTCAGCCTGGCTTCCTCTTTCCGTCCCCACCTCCACGTGGATTGTTCACTTCCTTCCTTCATGCTTTTACTCAAATGACCTCTTCTCAGTGAGGACTTACCTTTCCACTTTTTTTAAATGTTGCCTTACAAACTGGCATTCCTTGTTTCCCTTTCCTACTCTGGAGGCTTATTTTTCTGTGTCAGCCTGACAGGGCCACGGGATGCCCAGATAAGTTGCTAAAGGTCACCTCTGGGTGTGGTGTCTGTGAGGGTGTTTCGCTTAGCATTTGAATCTCCACACTGAGTAAAGTGGATGGACCTCCCCAGTGGGCGTGGGCCTTGTCCAATCTGCTGAGGTCTTGAATAGAACAGAAAGACAGAGGGAAGGGGAGCTGAGTCTCTCCTCACGATTGTTTTCAAACTGGGACATCAATCCTCACACTTAGGCTTACACCATCAATTTTTCTGGTTCTCAGGCCTCCAAACTGGTTGGAAGTATACCAATAGCTCTCCTGAGTCTCCAGCTTGTAGATGGCAGATTGTGGAATTTCTCAGTGTCCATAATAGTGTGAGTCAACTCCTTATTTTTATATGTGTGTGTCCTATTGGTCTGTTTCTCTAGAGAATCCTGACTGAAGCACTGCTTACTTTTCCCTGATAGTATTTCTCACTCCTAACAGTATATAAAAAGCATATTTTATTTTATTTATTTATTTTTTAAATATATCTTTATTGATTTCAGAGAGAGGAAAGGAGAGGGGGAGAGAGAGATAGAAACATCAATGGTGATCGAGCCCGCAACCTGGGCATGTGCCTGACCAGGAATCGAACCCCGATCGCCTGGATCCTAGGTCGATGCTCAGCCACTGAGCCACACCCAGCCAGGCTAAAAAGCATATTTTAAAAAGTTGTTTCTCTTTACAGAGAAAGTAAGTTACACAAGAACCAGGGCACTGTTTTGTTCAAAGCTGTGCATAATGTAGGGTATATAGTAGTAAATTGATTTAAAAAAATATATGATTACATGAGAGTAATATAAAATATATAAGAAAGAATAATTATAAAGTTAACAATGAAAATTTAAGAATTAAACTAGAAGTCCAAATGATAGAATGAGCCTTGGAAATGAGTAAAAACAATCTTCTTCTGGAAAAAAAAAGAGCAAAGAGAAAAGAAGAATATGTATAGGGGAGAAATGGAGGAGAATAATGGCAAATTCTGAGGTAGGGGAGTGGGGGTTAAAAAGAGATTTCAGTTCTGACTACATTACCTCTATTGTTTCATTGAGGCAGGAAGTGAGGAACATCTGGTAAAAGTGAGGGAGTGAGGGCAGATGTAGTGTATAGAATCAGTGGTAAATATCCCAAACAGTCACTCAGGGAAATGAGGAGGACAGTTCAGGATTTAACAGACTATATGGAATACATTAAATAATGAAGATGTGTTGACTTGTGTTCAATTAATTAAGCTAGAGAAGGTAACATTGGTTGATAGCAATAATGATAAGTACAATATGAATGGAATAAATGTTGTACCTGTGCAGTGGATTTTTAACTGCTCAGGAGCAGAATAGAGGAAATGTGTTTTTAGATTGATGAAGAATGAATGATCGACATGGTGAATGTGGCCAAATTAATGAAGATGATAGAATTAAAAGTCCTGCAAAGATTGCTATTTTTGCTTCCTGAAAAGCACTTTGAAATAAGCATAGAGTTGTTCATAGTATTCCTTTATTATCCTTTCAGTATTCATAGGATCTGTAATAATGCTCCCTCCTTCATTTCTAATATTAGTAATTTGTCTTGTTGTTGATGTTAACCTGGCTAGAGGCTTATCAATTTTATTGATCTTTAAAAAAAAACAGCTTTTGGTTTAATTTATATTCTCTATTGACTTGTTTTCAATTTCATTGACTTTTACACTAATTCTTATTATTTACTTTCTACTTTGGGTTTAATTAACTTTGCTTTTCCCAGTTTTCTAAGGTGGGAACTTAGGTTATAAATTTTAGATATTTCTTTTTTCTTCCATATGCATTTAATGCTATAAATTTCCCTCTAAGCACTGTTTTCACTGCATCCCACACATTTTAATAAGTTGTGTTTAAAGTTTCACTTAGTTCAAAATGATTTTTAATTTCCTCTTGAGATTTCTTGACTATTTGCTATTTACAAGTGTTTTGTCTAATCTCCATGTATTTTGGTATTTGCCACTTATCTTTTTGTTATTGATTTAGGAACTCTAATCTTTCTATAACTGCTCTACTTTTCTCCTATAACATGTATCAATTTTTTTTTATTAAAATATGCTGCACTGGTTAAATTTTACCTTCATCCCCCAAGTGAGTCACTTATTTTGGGGGGCTGGTGGCTACAGTCCTAAGCTGAAATTCTCTACAACAACTGACTTCAGTTAAGAGGGGCACTTTACTCGAGGTAATGTCCCCTCTGAGGGTGTAGCCTGCATACAGCAACTAGTCAATTCAAGAAGCCTGATGGTCTGTCCCCCATGCCTCAAGTTGAGACAGCTGTGAAGGGCCAGCCAAACTCTTGAACTCCCTGTGGATCAGCTGAGTCCCTTGTAGTAACTGCATCACAGTTCAACTTCTTCTGCCCAATCCTTCCTCTTTCATCCCTCACAGTTGTTGTTCCTGGGACCTCTATCCAATATTCCTCTGCATACAAATATCAGAGTCTCATAAAATTTGTCCCATGACAATTATACTGGAATTGATCCTGGGAAGCAAAGTCTAAAATGAGATGTTTGGAGCTGGATCACCTGCCAGCCAGATGGCAATAAAACCTTCCTCAGTGACAGTACATGGAACATTGTTAGGTCCAGGCATCTGGATGTGGTGAAATTATTAAAATGTTCAATGATGCAAAACTGGGAACAGATAGACATTAAAAGAAATTCACTGGCAGGTACAATTTCTCACAAGTTTGAGAATATCAGAAATAGCGCTCATTTTAAGAACTTTGGAATTTGATGGCTATTTCTGAGGGCCATTGATATGTTGAAGGCATGGAAAATCTGAGGGTGATTAATCACTAATATAAGTAAAGTATGAAACTGAGAGAGTCTCCTGTGGCCAGTGGAGAGCAAAAGCTGAAGAGTTGGCATTTAATGAAAGAGGAGTGGAGTTCTTTGAAAAATTAAACCCTCTACACCAGGAAGACTGCTATGCCAAGGTCAGGTCCGAGATCAGGAAGTAGAACTCTGAAGCCTGGGGTGCGGATATTTGTGTTGCAGAATTCCAAATGTTGAATCTCCGGACACTTCTGAAGCCTTTGAGAATGTCAAAGTATCACACTCTTGTTAATTAGCAGGCTAGCCTAGCTTAAGTTGAGGTGTCTTCCCTGCAAGACCAAATGTGCCCTTCTCAGGATATACCCCCACTTTCCTCCTTCCCCTCTGCCCATCGCTAAGACAATAATTAAGGTTAAATTACAACCCAACCTTCTGAAGTGCTGAGTCTGCTAACGTGGCAAAGAGACTGTAATCTCAAAGAGAAGTTCACCAATATGCACTGACTGGGTCCAGGAGAGTACACATGGGCTTATATGTGTACTGGATAAATGAGAGTTCATTGATAGTGGTAGCACTGTCTCAGGTTATAGGATTTTAAACCCATGTAAAGTCCCTGGGACGGGGCAAACAAGGTGCTGGGATGGTCCCAGAAGCTTAGAGAAAGTGAAGGACCACACTCTCTAAGGGTGAAATGCTGAAGTGTTACACTCACAGTTGCAGAGCGGTCAAAAAGCTCAGCGAAGTGGACATGCCTGAGTAGATACATTAAGTAGGTCAGAAGCCCTGCCAGATCCCTATGACCCATAACAGAAACTTCTACTTACCAAAAGAATAAGGAACGTGCTGGTGAAAGGAGCATGGGCATTACTGATATGTTCAGTGGTCACATGTGCAGTCCTCTAGAGGCTGGGGATGACAGTAGGAGATGCTGTTAATAACTCGGCTCACTGACAACAATGGGACTCGTAAGATCTCTGGTTAATAGAGGGAAGGTGGAGGTGCTGAACTGTCAGTAATCAGTTGGGGTAATTACTGTAATGAGCAGCAATATCAGAGTGGAGGCCAGGAGAGGACCTACAGAGAGTTACAGAGGTGCTTCTAAGGGTAGGATATATGAGAAGCCAACAGAGGTACTGCTCAGTCTGTATAACCAAAATAAGGAGGCTGAATGCAGTTACCCTAAAAAAAAAAAGTTTTAATCTCTCATCCAGATCCAAGACCTGAGCCAGTTTTCAGACCTAGAAATTGATTGAAGGAGAGACTTGTACCTGAGAGGGAAGAAACCTGCAACACCATGGCAAGGATGCATCGTGAAGATGCTCCCATTCCCGCCCAAATGGACCATGCCATTTGCTTGCTAATTTTACACTGGAGTGAGGGAGAAAACACAAACCATTCAAGATCTCTGACACATGGTCCAAGTTCACATAGCTACCTTGAGGCCCAAAGCATCACGATGGCCCTCCTGTTCGGGGCAAGAGTAGAGGGACTAATCAATGGAGTCAAGTCCCAGGCATGGCTCACAGTGGGTTCACTAGGACAACTGGGTTTGAGAACTCACTTAGTTTCTGTATGCACAATTGAAATAGACATAACACCTTTTATTTATTTATTTTTTAAATATATCATTATTGATTTCAGAGAGAGAAAGGCAGAGGGAAAGAGAGAGATAGAAACATCAATGATGAGGGAGTCATTGAAGGGCTGCAGCCCACAACCCAGGCATGTGCCCTGACCGGGAATCAAACCCCCATCTCCTGGATCCTAGGTCGATGCTCAGCTGCTGAGCCACACCCAACTGGGCTAACACTTACCTTTTAAAAAGTGGCTGCTTGGCTTGTAGGTTAAGAACCATCATTGTGGGAAAGGCAAAGGCAAAGTCTCTGCAACTTGCCCCTCACAGTGGTCTTGAATATATTTATATTGCAACCAGAGAAGAATAGGCAGAGATTATTGCCACTATTAAAGACACAGTGGATTCAGGATTGGTGACCCATATTATGTCTCCGTTTAATTCGTCAGGCTTCTACACAACCCAGATGGATCCTGCAGTTACAGTGAAAACTTAGCCTAGAAGAAATCCCAAGGACAGTTGCTTTGCTAGTTGTGGTATCTTTGCCAGAGCTGGTTAAAAACACCTCAGGTACATGGTGTGTAGTAAGTGATCCCACCAGGGTGTTCCTTTTCACCTCTTCAGAAAAGAGGGCAAGAAACCATTTGTATTTACTTCAAATGGACAACAGTGTACTTCCACAGTCTTCATTCATCACTGTGCTAACTCTCCTGCCTGTATCAAGATATAGCCTGAAGGTGCCTCAACTACAGCTTCTGCTAGCCTAGTGGATGTGTTCCCAGTGGGAGAAAGCTTCCCACAGGAGTCACAGTGAGTCCCTTCATCTTTAAGATATGGCTGCCAAGTAGGTCACTGCGGGCTACTTGTTCCTATTTCCCCCACCCACTCCCACCCACCCCCACCCCACCCCTCGAAGCTGTTCTTCACAGGAGCAAGCTCCAAAACGTTCCTGAATGCCAGTCACAGAGCCTGACTATCTATTTCCCTGGAAACTGACCTTAAACAAGTTTTAACCTGCCATAGGATTTAATAACCTATTGTTCTTCATGTTTATTTTCTCTTTCTTCCCTATAGAATGTGAGATCCATGAGGCCAGGAATTTTTATTTGCTATCGTTTCATATGTAACATAACATTCTAGAACAGATCCTGGTTCACTGGAAGCACACAAGAAATATTTGAATAGCCCTGGCTGTGTGGCTCAGTTGGTTGGAATGTAGTCTCATACACCAAAAGGTTGTGGGTTTAACTCCCAGTCAGAGCACATACCTAGGTTGTGGGTTCCATCCCCCTGTTGGGGTGCATACTGGAGGCAAGTGATTGATGTTTCTCTCTCATATCAATGTTTCCCTCTCTCTCTCTCCCTCTCTCTTCATCTCTTTCTAAAATTAATAAAAATATATCCTCATGTGAGGATTAAAAAAAAGAAAGAAAAATATTTGAATAAATGCATGTTGTATATGAAAGTTTAATTTATCAACTTTACTTTTGGACATTATGACTGGTTTTGCAACTAAAATGCCTCTAAGTCCATCTTATTTTTTAGAGCATCTTGCTATGTGACCTAAACTTTTTGAACTCTACTTTCTGAAAACTTAAGTCTAATTTTAAGTATACCTAGTGATCACATAATTTTCTATTAATTTTTAAATAAATTGATCATTTTTCAAATTATGTAATGACTTATTTTTACTCAAATAACCTAGAGAAGCACAATGAAAAGGTAGTATTACAATCCAAAGATAAATACTATTAAATGACCATCCATTAATACTTCTCTCTAAGCACCTTGTAAACTTATTATTAAATTTACCTAAATAAAGTATTATATCTTCTGTTTCGTTATTCATATTTTTACTTTTTATTTTGTTTTTATTACTTGCACTACTCACAGCTCAGTTATTTTCCCACCACCAATGTTTATATTCTAGTATTCTCCATGCACATATAATCACTTACAAATATGTTTACACCTTTTGAGCTTGGGCATAATTTGTTTCGAGTGTCGTGAGGTACAGAAATACCACCTAGATTCCCCTTCAGTGAAGAACCAGAAGGTGGGAGTGCTGTCTGCAGATTCCCTCAGTTCTAGGTTTCTTCAGAGGTGGTGTCAGCTGCAGAGAGCTGGCTCGTCCAAGGTCATACCACTTCCTGAGGTGACCACATCAAGTGGCTGATACAGGTCAGAGTGTGACTTACTGGGCTTTCTGGCCCCGTGGAGGCCATCACGATGGTCCATTCTGGTTCTAGACCTCCCCACTGGGTCAGCTGAGGTTCTCACCACACCTATTTCACCCTCTGCCTCATCTTGAGTTATCCCTCTTCCTTCCATAGGTGTTGATTCTAAAACACTCGCTAATAAATATCGAAGTCTAAACTCCAGCTCAGATTCTGCTTCCTGGAGAACCTGACCTGAGAAATGGATCATATTCAGTATTCATCTCTGCATCTTGTTTTTCCTTCTCACTACAGTCATGGACTCTGTCCCAGACAATTGATATAGATCTAAATGGCTATGTAATTTTCCAGGGTTTTCATGTACCACAATTTGTTCAACTGTCCATATGAGGGAACATTCTAGTAGTTTCCAAAATTTATTTTTAACCGTACAAAAAGTTCTGAAATAAATGCTCCTGTCAGGAACCAATTTAACTCAAAATTACATGATTACTTGCAATGTTCCTATTACTTTTTTTCACCAATCAATTCTCCTTTATTTCTTTAATGAAGTCCACAGTAGTCCACTTTTATCTTCATCTACTTTCTGAGAGTTCCAGCACCAACACAGGTAAATAAGCAAGGAATTTATAGCTGATATCTATAGAATGAGAGCCCTCCATAATTTCTCAGTCGTTTTTCTTTTTTTAATTTAATGAAATGTATGAAAACGGTACTATCAATATTTTTCTTTACCTGGGATAAATCACTCTCATAAAAGTAATAATGCCACCTTTACTCCTGTCTTAATCTAATCCACATGCACTGGGAAAAAGAGTATTAAAACCTATAAATTTTGAAATCACAGACTATGTTGGAATCCTGGCTATACAAATATTGAATGTCCAATATTCAAGTTACTCAAACTCCTCATTTGTAAAATGTTCTTACCTTACTGGGGTTTAGTGATCTGTAATATTTATAGAACTAAAGATTCTATAGTCATTGTCTGGCAAAGTGCATGGCATAGAGAAGATGGTCTATAAATCATTATAATTATTTTCCTCATATCCTTGGATATGTGTATGTACCTGTGTGTAAATGCTATACTATATGTTTTTTAAAGTCACCTCTTTTGAAAGAATCCACCTTCATTTCTATTTAGTGAAACTAAAGAATACTATCTCATATGGCCTTTGTGATATTTAATTAGATGCATTTATCTCCTTATAAAATTTCAGATTCACTGTATTTCCCAAATCACCAGAGTATAGCCCACATGAAAAAAGTAGATGCGGATAGAATAAGTTTATGGACTTTATAAATTGAGTCAGGCTTTTTTTTTTTTTTTTTTAAAAGAATAGTTTATTGATTTTTAGAGAGAGAGGAAGGGAGAAGGAGAGAAAAAGAGAGAGAGCAAAACATAGACGTGAGTGCGCAAAATGGATCGGCTGTCTCCTGCACGCCCCCTACTGGGGATTGAACCTGCAACCCACGCATGTGCCCTGACCAGGCATGGAACCTGCAACCAACCCTCCATGCCAGAGACAACGCCCAACCAAAACTGGAAAACAAACAAACAAACAAAACTCTACAGGTTCCAGGAGCCAGGTGAGCTTTAAACTAGAGCCATTGCAGGAGCCTGAGCATGGAGTTAATCAGAGTCATTTCCACTGTGTTCCCTGCCTCTGGAGCTGGTTTTCTCAACTAGATGTGCCTGTGAGCCCTCCTTGGTGCTAAACAGCAAACAAGATGCTGCTCCATCCACCCTCCAGATGACCCTGATTTACTTTCAGGAAATACACAACCCTGTTAATAGCACCAGTAGTTCAAATGTTCCTTTCTCCTCCATTTGTGACCTATTCTCTGCTTGACATTTTACTCTTGGTTTTTATTCCCTGTGACCTCCTAGCTTTCTTCTTGGATTATTTCTTCCATCTGTCTAGCAACTCTACTAATCCAGGTATATAGAAACACTGTTTATGATCTTTCATCTCTTCAGCTCAACTCAGAGTGCCTCACCTGTTGGAGACTAGGTATTTGATCCATGAGTTGGAGAGCAGTGGATAGAGTGGATGAAGCAGAGAACTTTCAAGAGAAAACACAAGAGAGGAAAAGAATTCTCTTTCAGAGAAAGTCTCTCTAAATCTTTACTCAAAGTTTGGCAACACAGAGAGAATTCGAGATGGAGCCAGCACTGAGAAAAGGCCCCAACCCCATTTCGACATAGCGCTTTATGAAACATTACAGAATAGAAAATGTCTTACTACTCTTTAGTTATTATAATGAAGTAACATTTTAGGATGGCCAATTGTAAGATCTAATGGTATTCACTTTAAAAAAGTTTATTAAATGTATCTATAACATTTTTATGAAGTCTTTTTTAATCTTTTTTATGAAGTCTTTTATAATTTGGGGTGTTACTTGCCCCCCTTTGAAGCATCTGAAAATATGTGGGAGCATTTTGGATCATTAAAATGACTGAGGGTTATTAACTTGCATGGTGTTGGCAGTGACCGAGGATATAAACTTCCTGTGGGGAATCCTGAAATTCAATAAAGAATTGATTTACACAAAATGTCACTGATACTCAAACTGAGAAATACAACAACAGAGATATAGATATGCTGCCAGGCTAATCATAACCTCGTTGTTTTACATATTACCCAGTAGGACTCAATCTATAACATAGCAGTTACTCCTGCACCCACCACCTCTCACTCTGGATACAGAAACACAATGTATAGCATTCAAGCTGGTTTATTCAATATCAGGGATAGAAAGTTAAAATAGTCCCTTGCTATGGAAAATAAAAAATATAAATTAAGAAGCCTAGCAGATAGGCTCCTTTCTAAGATATACATCTCATCAGCTGAGGACTGTTGTTTTCAAGAAAATATACACAGCTAAGGAAACAAACTGCTTAGACTCAGAGAACAAAGCTCACCCAGTCCAAAGGCTTTTAAATACACAGGGATATACACATGCATACAAACACACAGATAGACATACACAACTCACTATGCAAATTAGCAATGACCAAGATAGGCTATGTACCAACAGAAACAAATTCCCGGAGGAGAGTTTTAATAAAAACATAAATGATGCCCTGCCGGGCATGGCTCAGCGATTGAGCTTTGACCTAGGATCCAGGCGATCGGGGTTCGATTCCCGGTCAGGGCACATGCCCGGGTTGCGGGCTCGATCAATAACCCTCTCATCATTGATGTTTCTATCTCTCTCTCTCCCTCTCCTTTCCTCTCTCTGAAATCAATAAAGATATATTTTTAAAAAAACAACAACAACAAACAAACATAAATGATAATCCACAGAAATGATAAATGATACTGGGCACCATCGGGATACAGATACTGATTGCAAGGACATGCATAATCATTGTCACAATGTAAATAGTAGTGTTGCCGGTGGAAAGGGGGCTCTTTCACGGGTGGCAAGGAAAGCATTTCTGGGACCCACATGGGAGGGTGAGGTGTAGTGATAAGCTTTATTGAAGTAGAAATATGAGACTGCCCCCAGGTTCCCAGTGTCTCATCTCCGTCTGTTCCACTGGAAGAAGTCCAGCCTTGTTTACACCAAGCCCAGAAGAAGGGACAGAGTCCAGAAACTCTGTGCCATTGGTTCAGTACATGCCAGTGATTAGTCCAGTTCAGTCTCTGTCCCAGACTGACTAGTTTAGTCTCCATTCCCCACTGAGCTCTGGCAAGTGCTGCTCTACCTCCCGAGGCCCATGCTTGGAGCCGTACTCAGGCCTGCAGGCTTCTGTGGATAGAGAACAGGAGGGAACTGGCAAATAGGTATTATAGAGAAAGAGGCCTTTGTTAAGTTTCGATTATATAATCTAGGGCTTTCAAACTAACCAATCTCTTTCTCAGTCTTTCCTGGGCTTGTGCTGGGCCCTCACCCTAACCAATCTGGTCTTTTTCCCAGATTAGACACCTCCCTTTATGGTGCCATCTTGGCTCCTCCTGTGCATGTCTCAGCAGGAGGACCTTCTCCTGCACCATCTTGGCTTCCACTGGGCATGTGCCCAGCAGAGGAATTCCTCCCCTTCTCCCCCTTATAATCTTGGTACCAGGGGGCCAGCTGCTCCCTGGGAGATCATTCCTCCCTACATGGACTGAGGGGTGTTAATCCCCTTGGTGAGACAATTTGGCTGTTTCCTAGAGTGTATGTGAAGCCATTGCTTCTGACTTAATTAAACTTAGCCAGTTTTGCTCCCTACTCTTTTATTAACATCTGGCTACCTACACTAACAGTAGGACTAGTTAAAATTTACCAATCTGGTCAGAACTTTTGCCAGCTGAAATATTTTTAGCTAGTCATAAAACTACTACTGTGCTCTTGTTAGTGGTACAAAGCTTTGGACATTTACATCATCGTGTGGGGAAAGTTATACCTGCCTGGGTTAACAGCTGTAGTATAATTTTTCTGACTATCATTGGGTGGACTTGTGGAATTTAACAACTGAAAAAAATTAAAATGATCCTTTTTTTTATGTGCATGTTTAAAATAGAGTAAAATTTTTTTATAACATCTTATATAACAGTTCTATTTAAGATCTTATTGAAAACTGACTAGTTAATTAGAAATTTTACTTAATATCTGAATAATTTTCATCAAGGAAATATTTTGAGGGTCAATTCTTATTCTGAAATCCACATAAATACATAAATTGCCTCCTGGCTCAGTAGGACCATGTTCTAACCTGTATGTGCTAGTTTCTACGTGCTAAACATTCTCAACAATTATCTTTCCCCCCGCACCTCTTTGACCTGTCAACTGAAAAAAAATACTATGATATAGGGGAGATTCTCTCCAAAGGTATAGTTTGCATAGAATTTTATTATATAGCCAAAAATATTAAAAATGGGCTTACAGAAGATAACTCCACTTTTATTGTTATACTTTAAACTTTTATTCATATTTGAATTCTATTCCATGTTTAAACAAAAGACTAATACCTTTGGCCCAATTTGAGGCTCAGTTTAGAAGAATCCATGAGACACATTTGTAGAGACACAGAAAGTAACAGAGAATGTGTCATAGATAGGAATTGCAGTCTAGCAGTAGTGCCAGGAGAAAGGCACTGTCCCAAACAGTCTAATCCTCTAGGCTATCCATAGAGCAAAGGCACCTTTCTGTTCTCATCATCTCTATGGCATATGGAGCAGAAGTAAAATTTGAGAGGCTCCCTAGCTTTGGAATATAGATATTATCAAAAGAGATGGGGTGGGACCATCAGTTAGCATCATAAGCTGTCAGGAGTTAGGCAGACCTGCTCTCTGCACTAGGCTATCCCACTTGCTGTGATAGTTTTCTAACCTCTCTAAACCTCATGATCCTCAATGAAATTCACTGTGTAAAAATGATGACTTCTAGCTCTAAAATTCTATAATGCTAAAAAAAATATATTTTTTCTGAACTTTCTTCAGAAGTTTCAGTGGAATCATGGAAAATAAAACTAAGGAAGAGACTAATAGATTTAACCACCTAAATGCAATGAAACATTCTCTATATCATATGAATAAAATATTCTCAAAAATTATGAACAAAAGTATAAGGCAACCTCTCAAATGGAAAAAGATTTATAAG